>NC_140590.1:1263501370-1264148659 GCF_964204655.1 Triturus cristatus
AAACCGTAGGCAAAGTGGGCACGACAGTCTGAATATCAGTGGGGAATAATTCCCTGGTCTGGGGATTTGTCGGCTCAAAAGCTTTTCTGTAGTTGTTCTAATGCTTGGAATTAGTGGGGGCTCTTATTTTTCTAATTGCATTTCTGAAGGTACAGAATAGAGTATTTCCTGATTTCAGATACTCTTCTCTTTTGTGATTTAGTTTCACTAATTTGCAGTGTTCTGATGACTGCCTAGGTTCCAGTTCCAAACTACAACCCTACAAAGTATTATCTAAAACAAATACATAAAGAAATGCACAGTAAGGGGATGGCAAATAAACAGTGCAGCGACTTTAGTGCTGCAAATAAGAGAACAGAGAAAAGCAAAAATAGCACAATAAAAAGAGTTTGGTGGCCACACAGGAGAGGGCGGGCTGAAGTTGAAGGGGGATTCTGATGGGCATACTGTAGCTGTCTCCCAGTAAAACACTGGTGGGACTCTAACACCACCAGGATAATCAAGCGCCTATGCCTTGGCAGGGTGTGCAGAGGCTGAAACATTTGGATAATACTGAATGCCCCAACACAGGACCTTACAGCACTACAAACCAAGCACTGCTCTGCATCAGTGCATGAGAATGATGTGGTGTCATTGTCATTACGTTTCCATTAATGCTCTTGTAATACAGATCTGGGTGCAGCATCATGAGACCACAAAACATACTTCAAGGCAGCCCTGAAGCAAACATCGAAGAAGAAGACGGAACATACATTGACATACGCTTAAAAATCATGTGGGCGACTTCTATTTGCTGCTAGACCCTCTTATGAATAAAGACAGAGTGGATTGGCTAGCAACAGGGTGGGAGTGTGTAAAGTAAACAAAGGCAAGAGGAGGGGAAGGTAGTACGCAAGAAAGGGAGCAGCACTGAAGGTGGAGTGACGCACATGAAGAAACAAGTTATTTACCTGTAACTTTGGTTCTCCAGTATTGGTAACTTTCATAGATTCCCATAGCTTGTATCATTCCCCGTCGTCGAAATGGGAGTCTCGGTATCCAAAATAACATAGCAGTAGGTACAAAAGAGAAAGAAAAAAGGCCTAGGCCTCATTCCCTTTTGTAGCATATCTACCTCTTTTTGTAAAAGAGACCAAAATAAAGCAACAACCAATCAGATTAGCCTCACCCCACAGAACCTTCCTGAGAGAACCTCAGAGCCTCAGATTTTCGTAGCCATTGTTTAACAGTACAACCAAACCTTGCGAGGGCTGAGCTTTCCCAGGGGAGGAGGGTGGGCGCATGGGAATCTATGAAAGTTACCAATACTGGAGAACCAAAGTTACAGGTAAGTAACTTGTTTCTTACTACGTATTGGAACTTTTAGATTCCCATAGCGTGTATCAGAGTAGCTAGCAGTAAGAAACACATTTTGCCTCTCCGAGACATCTCATTGTGTATTATTATACATCACCGTACTTTGCCTTGTGTTTTTTTTTTTTTTTTGCAACATACAAGTACCATGCAATCACATAAGAACAGTACATAGCAAAATGTGCAAGAACCATACAAAGGAAGGAGGGAAGAAAGGAAAGCTCACCACTCAATGGAAGAGGTTCCTCAGGACTGCCTGGCCCACAGCCGAGTCTTCCTGCGCCAAGGTCTCCAGACAGTAATGTATTGTAAAGGTGTGCACGCTGCTCCAAGTCGCAGCTCTGCAGATGTCTTTAATCTGGACCCCTGCAAAGAGAGCGGTAGAAGAAGCCATGGACCTAGTCGAGTGTGCTCTAATTCTGCCACCTAGCGGCTTGTCCGCTGCAGCATGACAGAATTGAATAGCACTGGAGATCCATCTAACAATACCCTGCTTGGACAGGGGTAACCCTTTGCGGGGAGCACTGAATGCAACGAACAGTTGCGAAGATTTTCTAAAGGTTTTAGTACGGTCCAGATAAAACTTCAAGCACCGCTGCACATCCAGCGAATGAAGTGCCCTTTCCGCCAGTGTAGACGGTTGAGGAAAGAAAACCTTGAGAATCACCGGCTCATTTAAATGAGTCTGAAGGCACCTTTGGGATGAACTTTGGATTAGTCCGTAGAATGACAGTATTACTTTTGAATTGGGGGAAAGGTGACTGAATTGTCAGAGCTTGCCATTCCCCAATACGCCGTGCCGACGTGAGAGCAAGAAAGAGTGCTAGTTTCCATGAGAGGAACTTCAGATCCACTCGATGAACCGGTTCAAAAGGAGGCTTCACCAGCTGGGTGAGAACCAAGTTCAAATGCCATGTGGGAGGTGGAGGCCTCACGGGAGGATAAACTCTAAACAGTCCCTTGAGAAATTGCTTGACAATTCTAGAAGACCAAAGAGACGGTCCAGAGGCAGTACGTCTGAAGCGAGAAACTGCAGCCAAGTGCACCTTGATTGAGGAATGAGCCAAACCTGCCTTAGCCAAGGACAGGAAATAAGGAAGAACCTGATGAGGCTGAGACAAAAAGGGATCCACACCTTGCTGATGGCACCAGATGCAAAAGCGCTTCCATTTGAGACGGTAAGTCTTGTTAGTGGAAGGGGCTCTAGCCTGAGAGAGAACATCCCTTATTTTGTGCGAGAGAGGAAGATCTAGGAACTCTCGCTGCTCAGGAGCCATGCTGAGAGGTGCAAGGAACGAGGATCCGGATGCCAGATCTGGCCCTGGGACATTGTGAGAAGATCCGGAATCGTTCGCAGAGGACGAGGAGGAACCAGAGAAAGAAGGTGAAGCTCCGTGAACCAAAACTGCCTCGGCCATGCTGGGGCTATTAAGATCATTCTGCAAGGTTCCGCCTTGATCTTCGTGAGTATCCTCGGTATTAGCGGAATGGGGGGAAAAGCGTACACAAATGCGCTTGACCAAGCTATCAAAAGCGCATTCCCCAGTGATCCGCGATGGTGACCTTTGCTTGCGTAATACCGGCATTTCCAGTTTTCCGGGGTGGCGAAAAGATCTATCAAAGGTTTTCCCCACTGGCGAAAAATGTCCTCCAAGACCATCTGGTTCAGTTCCCACTCGTGGCTGATGGAAGAAAGCCTGCTGAGCCTGTCCGCCTTTTCGTTGAGGACCCCTGGAAGGTGTTCCGCTGTGAGAGATATGCCGTGAAGGATCGCCCATTCCCAAATCCTCTGGGCCTCCTGTGACAACGGAAGAGACCTGGTGCCCCCTTCTTTGTTGATGTAATGCATGGCCGTGGTGTTGTCCGTGCGGACGAGAACCGCGGAACCCTGCAACCGCGGCAGAAATGCTTATAGAGCCAGGCGGATCGCTCTGAGTTCCAGGAGGTTGATATGAAGGAGGCGATGCTTGGGTAACCAATGCCCGCTGACCTGCAAGTCCTGAAGCACCGCACCCCATCCTTCCAGGGAGGCATCTGTTGTGACAACATGAGGAGCGAAGGATAGACTGCGGGACAAATTCTCCTCCTGTGTCCACCACAAGGCGGCGTCCCTCATTGCCGCCGTAATCTCCACCTTGTCGTCGAAAGAGCCGTGAACTTGTTGCCACTGCATGTCTAGTTGTTCTTGAAGAGATCGCATCCGTAATCTGCAATGGGGTATCAGAGGGATGCATGAAGAGATCACGCCTAGCAGGGATTTGTAACGGCGTACTGACAGACACCTTCTTCTCAATAGATGTGCCAAAGATTTCAGCTTGTCTTGCCGCTCGACAGTTGGGGAAGCCTTGTTGAAAGACGTGTCCAAGATAGCCCCTAGGAACCTTGCCCTCTTGGATGGGCAGAGCGACGACTTCTCTCTGTTGAGTGTCAGACCCAGATTTGTGAACAGAGCTGTACACGCCCCGACAGTTTCCTCCGCTATGAGCCTGGACGGAGCCTTCAGCAACCAGTCGTCCAGGTAGGGGAAGATTTGATAATGCTGCTTCCTGAGGAAAGCTGCTACCGGTGCCAGCACCTTGGTAAAGATCCTCGGGGCAGAACGAAGTCTAAAGGGTAAAACCCTGAATTGGAAGTGGCTCTTGGCTACTGTGAAGCGTAGAAACCTCCTGTGAGCCGGATGAATAGGGATGTGAAAATACGCATCCTCGAGATCGAGAGTGGCCATGAAATCTCCCGGGTTGAGGAGACGCAAGATATCCTGGAGAGACACCATCCGAAAGGATTTACAGATGAGATAGGTGTTGAGCTCCCTGAGATCTAAAATGTGTCGCCATTTCTCCGGCGTCTTCTTGACCAGGAAGAACCTGGAGTAGAAACCGTCCCCCCTCTGAGACAGGGGAACCGGTTCCACTGCTCTCTTGAGGAGCATCTGATGTACTTCGAGCCTTAAAAGACGCAGATGTTTTGAAGGCATGGCGACAGGGGGCTTGGAAGGTGGCATATGAAGAAATTCCAGCGTATGACCATCTCGAATGATGTTGAGGACCCAACGGTCCGATGTTATCTGGGCCCAGTTGTGGAGGTAATGGGATACCCTGCCTCCCACAGGTGTCAACGGAGAGGAGGGTACAGTAGGCAGAGCCAGAACGCCGCTATTGTCTCTTGGAGGAGTCACGACCCTGTTTCCCTCTAGTGGTGGAGCGAGAGAAAGACGAGGACTGGCCTTGTCGTTGTTGGTACTGCGGGCGATACGACAGGTGTTGAACCATAAGAAGAGTACCTCTGTTGTTGGTACGAGCCTCTGTAGGACATGGTACTCTTCCCTCTGGCCCCACGGAAAGGCACTTTACGATATTGGAGAGTGCCGAGAGACCTCGCCGTTTCTGTATCTTTTTTAATGTCCTGGAGGGCATCATCGACGTGTTTCCCAAACAATGCCTCCCCATCAAACGGGAGGTCCAAGATCTTGTTCTGAACCTCCGGTCTGAACCAAGTCGCCCGGAGCCAGCCCTGCCGACGAAGAACCGCCGCACCTGCCAGTGCACGGAAAGCGGTAGTGGCGATGTCCATGGCGCAGTCAATCACTTCCGCCGACATAGCCTCCCCCTCCTGAAGAATTTTCCTGGCCTCCGTCTTGGCCTCCGATGGCAGTTGGTCCAAGTAAGGCAAAAGGTCGCACCACATTTGGCGATCGTACCGGCCAAGGATCGCCAATGCATTAGCTGCCCTTACCAAAAGACTGGCCATAGAGGAGAAACGTTTCCCCGCATTATCAAGGCGCCTGCCTTCTTTATCCGGAGGGGTGGTGAGTGGCGCCGAAGGGTTACGCGACTTGCGCTGCGCAGCCTGGGATATTATTGAATCCGGCTTCGGCTGACCAATCAAGGACGCTGGACTGTCCTCAGGCACCTTGTATTTCTTCTCCAGGCGCGGCAAAACCGGAATCACCACAGCCGGGTTCCTCATAGCCTTCAAACCCTCGTCCCAAAGATGGCCAACAATGGGAATCGAACGAACAACTTTCCTGTAGGGCTCCTTAAAATCATACAGGAAGCATTCCGCTGGGGCCAACGGCATAGGAAGCTGGAAGCGACTGGAGGCTCTTTCCATCAGCTTGTGGAAACCCCCAATATCTGCGGGGGGAGAATCCACCGGATCAGGAGTCGGTAAAGCCGGATCCAGAATGACATAGTCCTCCCACTGAACACACTGATTAGTCGTGTTGCCAACATCTGGATCCTCATCAGAGGAATCATCCGGAACAACCTGGATCACTGGAGGCATATGGCGCCTCTGCTCAAGCGCACATGCACTGCAAGCTGTGGCCAGCGGTAGCATTTTTTGAAGCCCTTCCTTAAAGTCTCGCCAGACCAGCGCAAGCGCTGGGTCAGGCGAGACCTAAAAAGCGTTTGTCAACTTGAAAAACAGATGCTTTATTTTGATCAAAGCCCCCATGCCGCGGTTTCACTTTAATGTCGGTCATGCCCCCTGAGGAAATTCGATTTTCGATCTCGCTTGTATTCAGTTGTGTTCCACCGCCATTTTGTGTTGCCCTCACTCAGGCAGCACAATGAACGAAGTTTTTCTGCTGATCTTACTGCGACGTGTCAAATAACCTTCTGCCTCGGTTTACGAGACTGATGTCAGGGACTGGCTGAGTCCACTAATCCTCGTCTGGTTTGACTAAACCCTGTCTCAACTAACTGTCTGTCGGTTCACACCATTCTTTCCTGACTTGATCTTATCTTTTGGCCTTCGCTATTCTCTACTTGTATTCTCTCATTTCACAACTGTCCTCCAAAGCATACAAATGTCCTGCCACCTGCAGGTTGAGTTGTAGACACTACCACTGATTAACTTGTGGAGAGGGGTGACAAAAACAGTTGGAAGAGAGGTTTATTTGGGTTACTTGATATCTCATTTTCAAACTGTTCTCATTGGTTATATCTTGTTTTCAAACTCTTCTCATTGGATAACCATGTATGCATTGGGAGTGTTCTTGGTGAATCTATGTGCTATAAAAGTTTGTGCGCCACGGAGCAAAGTGGCAGTCTCCTAAGAACATACTGAGTGTACTTCTGGGACAACTGTACTTGGCTGCAGCTAATAAACCTGATCTTCTACGCTCAACAGAATGTCCTGTGTCTCTGTTCAACAAAGCAGGTGAACTCAGGAGATTAAGGCGTGCTCTGCGCCGCCAGGCCCATAAGGCCCTGGTTCTTCACCCGCAGCTTGTCTGAGGAAAGGGGTGCAGCCTCCATTAACGTGAAAGCGCAGCATGGGGAGCTTTAATACAAAAAATATTTGCAAAGCAATAGGTCTTGTGTTTGCGAGAGTTTAAGCTATTGGCATTGTAAATACCAATAGCTCAAACTCTTGTAAATGCAAGACCTATTGCATTGCAAATGTTTTTTATATTTTCCTAGGCAGAACAAGAGTCTATGGGCAATTTGATGATTATCTATTATTTTTTCATGGCATCACGTCAATGGTAGTTATGCACTAAATGAATGGCCAAACAGCACAAAAGAACGTGGTTTGCTCCATATTCTAATAGTAGCTAAAGCTACTATGTAAAGGTTTGCTCAATGTAGGTTTTTTTTTATTTTTACGTTCAATCTCATCAATTGGGTCTGCACTCTACAGTTTGTTAAGTAATGTATTGGACAGATCTTTGTATGGTATATAGGAACACTCCAGCCTTGGCTTCACATGCAGGTCAGTTCCATATAATGAAAAAAACACTTGAAAGCCTGTGGTAGACAAATATTATATGGGTATGAAGGTGTATAAATATTAGAACTGTTCTGCATTTCTTTTTTTTTTTGTTAAAATCAACCCTCTGGCTTCAATTTTTGATCATTGAGATTTTAGATGCCGGTGTGGAGAACTTACAAGATGAGATTTCATTTCCACGTGACAAATGTTTTCTTGAGGCTTTTCTGCATCAGTTGTATGTTTGCATTAGAATATATTTATCTGCAAAAAAATACCAGGAATCAACGAACGGTAGGGGATTTCCTCAGACCAGTGTTGGTCATGGATAAAGTGATATTGTTTCTAGTATAGTACCCCAAAATAAATAAAGAGCTAGCAGTATTTAATTAAGAAACCTACAAACCAGGACTCCCAAGCAGAGTTCAAATGCATTATCAGAGTGCAGAAAAGTTAAGATACACCTTGGCTGACAGCTCGAATCAGGCTGACAGAGAACAGCAATTCAAGCAAAGAGGAGCACATCCACTGGACAAAATAGGACTCATTCACCGATTACATCCTTGAGCTGTTTCCATCAAGTCAGTTTAACACTAAGTCCATCATATTAAACAGTAAAACAGCCATTCTCAGAAAAAATAAAACATACCACTGAAAGGATGTTTTTGTATATGTGCCACAGGAATATGCGTCAAATTCAAATCTATAGCATCTATGCCCATAAACCGGACTATTTTAGAAAACAGGCACTTTAAAGACGAGTAAAAAGTTTGTGAACTACAAGCAAAAAAGAAGCTGTAAACAATATTATCCGAAATAGAAGATCTATTCATACATTTCAAACATGGTCAAAAGCTGTTTTGCCACAGAAATGGAAATCCTCACTCACATTTTCATGCTTGAAGTAGCAAAGCATCTGAAGTTCCCTGAAGACCCGTTTGCACGACACCAGGTTCTGGAAGACATTGGGCATCTTCTTAAGAGCTACCCGTTTTCCATCTCGGGGGTCCGTCACTGACCTGGAAAAGAAGAGACGACACAGTCAAGATCCCAGGACTCACTAACCCACAGTAGTGATTGATAAGTAGGAAGTGAAGAACACATGTTAACTTATTGGGGTTTCATGTCCTACCACAGTCAGAAAGTGAACCCCGCAGAACCCACCCCACATGCCGACAACCACCTCACCTCGCCCTCTTCCAACCCATAAGGTGAGCAGCAAAACATGTTCCCATATAGGACAGGCTCAGTCGAGCTTCTATAAATCTATTACTTCAGTGCGTTACTGAGTAACGGAGGCAGCTTTTCAAGGTCCCTCCCTACTCATGATATTCAAATGGACAACAGATGAGGACAGTTTTGTGCAGTTGTAGGTACTGGGAGTTTCTATGCACCAACATCTGACCATTAATACAGCATTATTGAAACATATGGGTGACAGGTTTTCCCAATCGCTCTATGAGTTTATTCTTTTATACCGAGATGAAATTTGTAAGTAATCAGTGCATCTTTCTTGCACACTAACTTTGCAGCATAAGAACTACATAAGATTTCTAGTCCGACCACAACACTTGTTTCAATATAGTCAAAATTCGATAATCCTTCTCTAAACTGGCCACAGTATGTGCTACTCGATTTTTAGATGAACACTAATGTAGTAAATTGTAATGCAGTGTTTCTCAAATGGATGATGGAAGCGGAGAAACACTTCGATAAGAAAGTAGGTTTTTGATTCTATTCTTTTTCTAGGACAACACCACTTTTTTGCTAGAAAGGTGTGTGAAAGAAATTGGCTTTTAATTGAGGAGAGTACATACCCACCTCAAGTAATTACCACAGTCTGTGTCAGGGTGAATGACTAAATTCACTAAACGAACAGGCGCTTAACCCCTTGGTAGCAATGGGACAGAGCAGACAGGCTTAACATGAAGGCAATTTGAAAAGTATTTATGCTGTGCTAAAACAGTAATAAAGTCGAAATGCAAAATAATAAAAATCCCAAAATAGCTTAGAAAAATAAAGAAAATTGTAATAAAGAAGAGGAGTGGCCAGCCACGGTAAGATGGCGAATGAGATTTAACATCGCTTCACTGGGAGACTCTTAATCCAGTCCACCCACTGAACATGGTGGAGTGGTGGGGGCGCTGCTAAAGACAAGATGTGGGGGCCTGTGAGATCTGTGGGACTTGTGAACACTGAAGCCCTGACCGGAGGAGCTGCCTAGGATGGTGTGCGTCAGCCCACAAGAGCCTGGGGACTGAAAGACCTACACCGCGGACCACTGGTGAGGGAGAGGTGCTTTGCCCCTGCCTGCTCAGGTTCACAGAAGGTGAGTCGGGCTGAGGAAGAAGTCCCAGAAAAGGAGAGTGGATGGGCCAGACACCGGTCCAATACTTGCCCACGCAGGCGGAACTGGAGGCGAACATCAATGAGGGCTGAAGGCTATCGCCCCTCCTGGTGTATCCCTCCACCCCCACTGCCCACGCCTTCAGTAGAAGCAAAGCATCCGTAATAGAGAATGAGCAGGGCTGCACGGTGCTCCCCCACAAGCCACCTGGAAAAGGTATTATCAGGAAAATGCAGTAGCTACCTAGGCCAAGAGAGACTGCCCACCCCCGAGTGCCATAGCTATCCCGTAAGCAGATCGCACCACCAGACCCCTCACTTACGACAAGGTCTGTATATTTTTGTTCCCGGATTACACACTAGCGGTCCAACGTCGCAGAGCTTCTTTCTTAAGGGGCAAGAAACTACAAATCGGCTGGTCCCACTGTCTCCCTGCCGTTTCTGGCTCAATAGAGGTTATAGCGAAACATGCCAGCTATGTTTTCACGGACCTTGCAGATACCTGGGACTGGGTGGAGAGGCACTGGTATGAGAACTCAGAGCCGAGCACACAGAAACCACGCCAGAGGTCAGTGGCTGCCCGCCGAGGACGAAGTGCCACCAACATGGGAGTGGTGGAACAGTGATGCCCAGTCGAGAAGAAATGCATGCGCTTTCGGCAGCCATCAACATGTGGCGGAAAGACTCTCTCAACCACTGAACGATCCAGAAGAGGTGCCTTTAAAGACCGGGTCGAGTGCCTCTGAGCAGAGTGCTACCTCGGCTAATCTCCTTAATGGTTACACCACACATGCAGTGAACAGACTGGAGGTCCCTGGGGGTGAGAATGGGAGTTACTTGCTTGAACTGTTTGATGTTACTGTGCCGCCCTGGGAGTTTTGTTCTTAGTTTTTATTGAGCCATACAGCATGGTTAGCGACAGTCGAACACAAGTCCTATTACACAGCCCCATATCCGTGGATGATTAAGCCACGTCACCTGTCCCCCCCCCCCGTCCCCCCCTCCCCACCCCGCCTGGCCCTACTGGACTGTGGCTAAAACATGGCTAGGTTATGGATCTTGAAATAGCCTGTCCAAAGGTTGGGGACAGCGCATAAGGGACATGCAGTGCAACAGTATATTAAGCGGGTTGTCTTCGAAGAAATGCACATAACCAAGGTTCTGTGTCTACAAAAACAATGGAGAGGCCAGTGTTTAAGTACAAAACACTCAGGCTATGCCAGGGGAGCGCTTATACGAGTTAGGCCCTCTATTACCTTCAAGAGTACAATGGTCAAAATATACCTATGGGGCGTGATCTTTGTAGAAGGACAACTAGATGGCAGGCCAATCATGCTGGGGAGTGTTTATGCCCTGCATGTAGATCCGCAGCAGTTTCTGGCCATTCTCTCTGTTCTGTTATTGTTACATGCATTTGTAGCGCGCTCAGCTACTCCAGAGTGTACCGCCGCGAAACCTGAAAGGATCATAGCTCAGAATTAGAACAAGAAAGTTTTCAGCTTTTTCTTGAAAGTCCGGGAATCCTGAATGCTGCGTAAAGCCAAAGGCAGTGCGTTCCAGCCAAGAGCAGCTTTCCCAACAGTTGACTAGATGGTCCCATTTATCCTGGCTTATAGGGGGAGATTTCAATTGTGTGCTAGACCCACAGCTAGACTGTTCACACCCTCACTGCCTGCCTCCACTGTGGTGGGCGCTGCGTCTTAACTGTGTCAATTGCTTGTGTACTGGTCCCTGTTTGATAATTGGGGCACGTAACAACCGGAAACTAGGAAATATGCCTACTACTCATCGCCACATGAGCTGCATGATCCAAGGGGTGACTCGGGACACTCCCATGTGCAAAACACCAGGATTGGATAGGCTGCTTATCGAGTTTTATAAAATGCATGAGGTAGAATTAGGCCCAAACTGTTAAGAGATGTATGCCACTGCCCTCACAGTGGGGCAGCTGCCCTCCACCATTCGCAAAGCACTGCTGGTCTCACTCCCGAAGCCAGGATGTGTCCCACTGAAGATATCTTCATACGGACTACTGCCGATGTTGGGCAGTGACAACTAAAATTTTGATTAAGACTATAGCTGTGCAGCTCCTCAAGCATCTCTTGAACCTAGTCCACTCTGATCAACTGGTTTTATAAAATATAGATTAACAACGCTCGACGCCTGGCCTTTTCCAGCATGTGTGATATTAGACCTAGAAAAATAATACGATGCGGTGGACTGGGGAAACATTTGTGACACTGGACTCGATGGGCATTAGATGTAGGTTACAACGTCTCACAATACTCCTATACACAGCCCACACCACAGGTGAAAATTGGGCAAAATATCTTGGCCCCTCCTCCCTTTAGTAGGGTCACACGACAGGGATGTCCTCTATCT
Source organism: Triturus cristatus (assembly GCF_964204655.1). Classification (NCBI taxonomy): domain Eukaryota; kingdom Metazoa; phylum Chordata; class Amphibia; order Caudata; family Salamandridae; genus Triturus; species Triturus cristatus. Next base: position 1,263,513,167 of record NC_140590.1, read on the forward strand.
CCCCTTCTGTTTGCTCTGGGGATGGATCCATTAGCACAGAGGATCTGGCAAGACAAGCCAGGGGCATACCATGGAGGGGGCGGGGGGGGGCAACGTATGTAGTCTCATTATTTGATGATGACGTTCTAATCTACATTAGAGGTGTCTGGATGGGCATCGCCAAGATATCAGATATTCTAGCCACAGACCGATCAGCTTCAGGGCTCAGGGTAAACTGGCTTGGAACTTGTTTGTTTCATGTTCACCCAGATTGCCCCCCCACAGCGAGTTAGATGGGCACACATTCCCTCCGCAGGGAGTCCAGCACCTTCTGCTATCTAGGCACCAACGTTTACCACACGGCTTGAGATCTCATTGATGGAAACCTCATGAAGACGGTCGCCTCTCCCCACCCACCCACCCACCCACCCACAGATCGCATTTTGGTGCTCTTTCCACTTTCGGTACAGGGAGGGTGTCCCCATCAACAATGGTGATGCTCCCATGTCATAATTTGCAAGTAAGCATTCCCAGTAGCACATTCCCCATGCTGCATGTGATGCTTGGTGGCTTTTTCTGAAACAAGGGTAGACAAAGGGTAGCCGTAGCCAAGTTACAACTTCCAGGGAAGAAATGTGGGCTTGGCGCCACAAACTTTAAGCATTACTACCTGGCGGCACAATTGCAATGGCCTACTCGCAGGAAGTCCCATTGAGGAGTTTGAATTGGTCCCCGAACGCACAGCACAGCGGATGGGGCAGGAAGTGTTTCTCCCTCAGGGGATGCCCCACACCGTTTGGTGGTTTGTTGAGGGAAGCCTATGATAGATTTAGGAGGAGCCTGCACCTCATTCTGAGCATGCCTCAATATGCCCAGGGGTCTGATTGAGCTCCGTACGATCATTCAGAGAGCTGATCGGCGGAGAGGAGAAGACGCTCTGGGAGTCGGTGAAAGTGAGGACCATGGCTGATATGGTCCAAGATGGAGCCCTCATCCCTTTTGAGAGTATAAGTGGCGAAATGGACTTCGACAGGCCACTTCTTAGCCTACCGAGGGTTGTTAGTCAAATTAGGGAGATTGTGGAGTATAACCGACACGGAGCCCAACCCACAATCACTCCTGCAAACAACGCGCACTTTGGGAGGTGGTTGTCGACTAATAACCTGGATGAGTAGGGCCCGCTCTCACACATCATAGGACTCCTTAGAGGACTAGGGAGGTTGACATAGGCCTTGGGTTGACCCAGAAGGAGTGGAACAGAGTTCTATTATGCCCAAGGAAGGTCTCCCGTAAAGCTTGCTTCCAGTACATACAGCACAACATCCAACACAGAGCATACCTCACCCCAGTAAGGCCCTTCAAAATCTTGCCTGGGTCTATATCAAACTGCCTGTGCTGCAGTGAGACTGGAGCGGACATGTTCTGGAGCTGCCCACTGGCTAGAAAAATGTGGTTGGGGGTCCAGGACACACTTGCCAGAATAAAGTGCAGAAAAGACCTCAACTGTGTGATTAGTGGTGTGCTTGGGTTTATAGAGCTGAAGGGCTGGCGGGGCCATGAACTGTTTCATTGACTTGGCACTGCTAATGGCACATAGATTGATCGTTATGCACTGGAAGGCTGCCAGGGGAGGGGCATTGGCAGACAGCAACATTAAGTAGGGTAAGGTCGAAGCTATAGTGCTCCGGCGGGAATAAGCATGCGGACTGCAGAAGCGGCCCATCCCTGCAGATTGGGACAGTCAATTAGACACCACAGGACCGTTTCATCTAATCAGACTGAGCACTAATGCACTGTAATAACTCATCTGAACTGGTTCATAGGTGTGAAGATCCATCGCCCCCCCCCCCATTCCTCACATGCTAGGAGCATGTTGTGAGCGTGACAATGCTTCATTTTATGCCAGTCGTTCAGAAATGACGCAGGGCCTGCCATACGTAAGCAGATGCAAGGGGCGGCCTACGCACCACAACTATGTTGAATGTCTTTTCCACTCTCTTATTCTTCACGTCTCCAATTTGAACTGGCTCATAGTTTGAAATGTTTGTTGGCTTTGTGGAACAAGCATATCCTGATTACAACTATTGTGTACAAGGATATGGGGCTCTTGTTACTTACTGCTTGTAATGATGTTCCTGAAAGGATTGTATGCACTAAAATATCCGCTGTATTGTTGATAACATTCCAATGAAGATGGCATTAAAAAACAAATAATAATAAAGTGATACCAAAATGACAACATTCCAATAAGAGGAGTTGGAGATATGACTCTGTAAAGTTTTTAATAGAAATAGCACAAAGAAGCACAAAGTGCCCATGACAGTCAATGGTCGCAGTAGAACAGGATCTAGACATAATTTGACCCAGACCACGATGAAGCACGGTTCAGATACACTAACCAGATCTGCTTGGTTCAAAGATTTTACCTTCAGACTTACGTCTTTAAGGTCCAAATCCCCCACAGCAGTACACTTCCAAAGCCCCCTTATACCACCAGGACCTTGGGGGTGGGGGGAGAAGGGCGCACTTAGAGACTCATAGGGTGGCAAGCAGAGGCCAAAAGGAGGGTCCAGTCCAGGTGCCACTGGTCAGCTGAGCAGTTCTAAGAAAAAGTATATGTAGTATGTTGTGTGCCTGTATCTTTAACAAGAGGTCAGCCTTTTGTCCCTTGGAGGCTACTTATTTTCTCTGTGTACAAGAGTGAGAGCAAGTCCAGTCTTCGAGGCTCTCCTCTTCGGATCTTCCACAGACACAATGTTCTGAAGTGAGTGCCTGGAGATGCCAATTTATGTCTGACATGAGCTAGTGGGTGGGAATGACTCCTGGTGAAGCCCTAACCAATGGGGTTGATAAGGTTCCACAGGTTAACAATTTTCAAGTCTTTGGCCACACCAAAATTGGGCTCCTATCGGTTTAGTGTGTGTCTGTGCAGTGTGTGTCCTGCTTGTGACAGGGTAGGCCTCTTAAGTTAATTGAGTCGTTGGGCCCATATCACAGGTGTAAGGAGCTGGCTCTTTATATGATATCACTAGGTGCACAGAGTCCAGGGTTCCCCAAACGTGTACAGGGCTCAATGTAAAACCCAAAGGGCCTCATTAGTGGTAGTTTGGGCGAGCAAACTTGGGCCTCACACACAGGGTAAGACATTAGTTGCACAACAGTGCACAATAATGGACACATGACTCAAGGAGGAGATCCAGACCAATTTTAGAAAATTATACTTTGTGCTTTATTTTAAGACCCAGGTCTTCGTAATCAGGTAAGAAAGGTTTTTAATTAAAAATACTTTTCACTTTGAAAAATCAACACTTAGAAACGTTTTAGCACAGCCCAATGTTATCCTATGGGGAAAATAATATTGCGGTTAAACAGGTAAGTATCGACTTCCCAATCTTCAGAGCCAAAAGACAGCAATGGCCAGACATCAGGTGAGAACCAAAACTGCACCACCAGTGGCACAGGGGCAGCTGGGTGCAGAGGTCTAAATCAGAGTTTGGATCAATGCTTTCCTTTTGAGACGGGGGTGCTTGGAGCCACACTGCTTGCAGGTAAGTAGATAGGTTGCAGGGGCTACGCTTTGGGGGTTAGGTCAAGCACGGGGGGGGCACAAAGCAGCACCAAACATACACTACCAGCGGAATAGAGGCGGCTGGGTGCAATTTCAACGTCTGGCACCCAATGCTTTTCAATGGGGATTCTCTTTCGGAACAGAGGCTGTAGGCGTGGCACTGGAGGTTGCAGGAGGAAGACCAACAACAGCAGATATAAGCTGGGATGTAGGGGGTCGTAGGGGAACAGTCTGTTCAGCTCACCGAGGCCCAAGGGCTTTGGGTGTAGGGGTGCTTTTCGACGTCGGAGTCTTCTTACTGAGCTGGTCTCGGTTGGGAGAGGAGGCTCTGGATTCACACTGCAGGTGTCGTCGTGGAGGTCAGGAGCAGTCAGCCAACGCTGGACACTAAGTCAGAATCACTGCGGAGGCTTCACTGCACAGGTGAGCCACTCAGACTCGGGCCATGGGCGTCAGGTGCATAGTGGGCAGGAGGCACTGACCCGCCTGGATACGGAGTCTTTGAAGTAGGTTTTGTCTGGACAGGCCCAATGTCCATGGGAGATTGGAGTCTTTGTTGAAGGCAGCAGTCCTCCCAGGGGTTTCAGATGTCGCTGGTTGAAAGACAGTTTGCAGTGTCTTTGAAAGTGTAGAAAGTCAGGTAGTGCTCCGGCCAAGGCAGTTTTCACCTCCAGGCTTCTGCTGCAGGGAGTCTTCTTTTTTATTTCGTTGCAGATCTAGTTTCTAGGTCTGAGGAAGCCTCCTAAATTTAGGGGGCGTTTTAGAGGAGTAGTAGGTAAGGCCAATGGGCACCTTACTTGGAGAGACTACACCCACTATTGTGCCACCCTCATGCGGGAGGGGGCATAGACCTAGCCTAGATTGAAGGGTCCCCTCCTCTTCAACATAGAGGGGACTGAAAAGCGTGCTTAAACCTCGCCTCCTCCACCAGAGGGGTGGAGTTGGCGAAGGTGGGCACACCTCCTAACCTTTTTAAGTTTTCCCGGTGGTTTCTCCACCCAAAGTGGGGGTGTAAAATGAGGGCTACCACCTGCCGCTAGCAGCAGAGGCTGGGTGTCGCATTACAAAGGAGGTAGGGCTTTGAAGCTTCCCCTTCGAGAACTGGCCCATCCTGGTGGAGGAGTTTTGACACCTCTGCCCAGGATTTGCATTGTTTCTGGTCCCAGAGAGCAGAGGCTCTCCACCCAGGGGTCCAGAAACATGTCTGTGTGTGGAAGTCTGCCTAAAGTCACTCAGTGCCCACATCAGGGTCGGCAGGTTTTCATAAATCTCACACTGGCATCAGTGTGGATTTACTTCACGGAGTTGTTGTGGTACCAAACACTCCTGGGTTCAGTGAAGCCATCATGGTGCTGTGGAACTCTAGTTGTCAAGTTCCCAGCCCATGTACTTTCTATTACTTCCCTGGCACTTACAATATTAGGGAATGCACCCTAATACACCTGGGATATAATGCACCCTGCCTTAGGGCTGGTAAGCCCTGCTAGAGGGATGACCTACGTATATATTAAGTCAGTGCTAGCTGGCATGGCACACAGGCAGGGTGCCATGTCGACGTGGTCATCTTTCTTCTCACAGGGCCATGGCAGCTGCATGGTTAGTGGCATGGTCCCAGGGAACCCTCTTCACCATCCAGCCCTTAGGTACCACTTACTAGGGACTCACAGGGGGGCAGAAGTACCAATAGTGGGTATGTTTTTAGGGACAGAACACTGGTACAGGGAACCTGGACAGCCGAGACCCAGTACTCTACAGTCAAAGTTACATCAAAAGCCAGGCACAAAGTGGAGAGTTATTGCAACAGAACCCAGTTTTCTCACAACAGGCCATCCTGTTATGGGAACAATACCACCTCCCCACAGCCAGGACCTTTTGTCTTCGTCCTGGAAACAAGTTCATACCTCATTCACGCCTATGAAATGCTATTTACTGGCTGGCAGACGAGGAAGCACAAAATGTAGATTTAACTTCCTGGGACTTCAGGCATGGAAAAGGTAACTTTTTAAAAGTCATCTTTTCAAAATATTTCTTACAAATCGACTTCAGTGAATTTGGCTTGTAACAAATAATTGAAAATATTAATTTGTAGCAGTTTCCTAGGTGGAGATAATATTTATTAAACTTTTTATATCCCAATCGTTTGCTAAGGAAAAGCCAATCCTGCTGTAGTGAAAACAGCTTTTCTGTTTGAATAATTTTTATTGATTTTGTAAAGTAACATTACAACCGGAGCCGCCAACATGCAGCGGCCGGCGGGCATACTTTTAGATGCATATTCATTAGGTCGACATAATGAAGAACATTAATATACAAAAATGTAGAACAGCATTATTAAATGCAAATTAAAATGAAAAAATTGGGGGGGGGGGGGGGGGGGGGGGGTTTGATGTGGGTCGAGCGTGAGTTCCTCTCTTTCGAAGTGATGTTAATGCTAGGACGTTGGTACAGCCTGGTGTTGCGTATTAGATTCGGTGAGTGTAAGGCATAGGACTCGTAGATATGTCAGTTCGTGGCACTCGTCCGCTAGGTACGCTATATGCACTGCTGCCACATTTTGTCAAACCGTGGTAATTGTTGGGTAGCCATTGCAGGGGTGTGGAATTTATTAAAATATCTACTTGTCCACGGGGCAGGTTGCTTCATAAATCTACTTGTCCTGTAACAAAATCCACTTGTTCCTTTGGTACCATGTTGTGCGGCGACAAATTTTGGCAGCAATCTCATTATATAAGAGCTCTTATATAGCCTCTCTGATTATGCCAGGGCTCATACCATAGTAGTGTTTGAATACTAGCAATCCCTTTATGTTGCTACGTTTTCGCAGATCTACATACTGGGACTGAAGGTAGTGGTAAACAATACTTCCAGGGTTGGAATGCCCTTTTGAGTCTGTGCAAAACTACTAACTTGCATGTTTTAAGAGTTTTTCAACAACTCGTCTCTAATTTTTTCCAATACTGAGAAATGTTGGGAATTTACTCCTGACAATGGCAGACGTAAACCTTCTTCCAGAGTTGGGGAAAAAGTGGTTGGAGGGAAAATAAACTTGCAAACACTCAGGTTTTCGCATGAGCAAATCTACGCATGCATATTTACTCATGCTAAAATGCAGTTCACAAATATTTTTCAGGTGTACTATTTCTTGCCCTACTGCTGTAAATTCTTGTGAATTCAGGAAAGCCATATAGCTGCCCTTAATGCAAGGACATATACCAAGGGTCCACTTTTGAGACCTTCTTTAACTAATTGGGCCCGTAATTTGGTCGGGCGTTAATCATGACCTTTTGTGTTTATTAAAATTCTCTCTCTTGCTCTGTATAGGCTGGCTTCACGGTGAGTGACAGTATTCTGCTCTTTCACAAGGAGCATATCGGCACACAAAGAAGTTTTGTTCAGTTCCAGTAACTAATGTGGCAGTGTGTGCTTTTTTGAGACCAAAAACAATTTTTGATTTTGCCAATGTTTGTTATAATGGTGAGGTTCCGGCAGCTCTCACATCAATAAGGTTTTACAAAAACCATGCCAAAACAAGTCACGCATTGCCAAAACTAAAAAGCTGACCACCATTTCAGACCTACTGGCTTTGCCAATGCTTGTTTATTTTTAGGTTTCCCAAAATCTTATTGAAACTGGTTACACTGATTTTCTAATATGAATATTTTGGGGAAATACTAGCATGCATCAACACATTTTACTAAATGATGCTGCAAAGAAATGGTACCTGAAATTTTACAGTAGTTTAGCAAAAAAAATGTTTTCCTACGTTCATTTTTTAGATACATTTTATATTGAAATAAAAGAATCATTAATCTTGCTTTCAAGCTTCTGCAAATATTTGAATCTAATCAGAGAGCATTCTGGGAGCATTATACATAGCCTCATATTGCTAAACTTTGAAACCGTGTGTACACATTTTTATACTGGAACCACTGTCAGTAGTGCAGTCAGAACTTACATTTACTGAGAGCGCTCACCCCAATAATAAAGGCTTTCAATTAATGAACCATAAATACAAGTTTGAACAGCATTAACATATGCACACAAATATTAACTTAACTGCAGGCAGTGCCCTTCCCTGATCCTTAATGTGGTACTGCAAACTGGCAGCCAAAGGGTGTGTGCTGCAGGGGGTTGGGCCTGCTTGTCCCAAGGACAAAATGCAAATTAAAACTTGTTGCCCTTGACCCCAAACAATATGTCCTGGGTGTGGGGCTATAGGAATTCCACATCCCTGCACCGCTGTGAGTTTCAACATCCCCAGGATATCCCAGACTTTTTGCAGCCAGTCCTGATGAGAAGGGATCCCGTCAGTCCCCTGCCAAGCCAGGAGAAGTTGTGTTGCTGCCCCCAACATGAGTGTGATAGCTTTGCCTATGGGGGACCTCAATGGATAAGTGAGCGAGTTAGGAAGGCCTAACAGTGTGAAAGTTGGGAGCCTGGGTATGTCCGTGTCAAACATCGTGTCAGCAGCTTTGAATACTTCAGACCAGAATGGACCGATCTTGGGGCACTGCCACAGGAGATGGGTAATTGTACCCTTTCGTCCACACCTTCGCCAGAACATCTCATTCCCTCTGGAGTCCCAAGTAGCTACTCTCGCTGGCGTTCAGTACTATCTTAAGGAGCATTTCCTTACTGGTTGTGATGCGGGCGGATGTACAGGCGCGGTGAAGGCGGAGTAGTCGCATTCTTTCTGGCAGGGGAGTGTAAGGGGCGCACGGGTTGTGTCAAGAATGCATAAATATCCGACGGCTATTTGTCAGAGCTCCGTGTAACAAGCCACTTCTCGAAAGGAAGGAGCGGTCTGCCTGCGTGCGGTTCAATCCACAGTCTAGTGACCCAGTGTGTTACAGCCAGGTACTACTAATTTGGCTAATTTGGGAGTGGGTAATAGGTCTGTAGTGTGGCAAAGGCCATAAGGCCTTCAAGATTGAACAGGTCCCCCACCCTCTTACAGTTAGCTTCCTGCCATGCTTTGTAGCCGGCGCCATCTAACGCCGGGGGAAAATCTGGGTTATCTATTAAGGGGGTCTACAGGGATATTGAAGTGGAGAGATTATGTTTCCGCTGCACCCTGTCCCAAACTCCCACTGTCGCACGTGTGACTGGTGAGACAAACACTCGAAGGCCTGTACGGCTTGGGTAGCCAGGGCACCTTCCAGATGTGTATCCCAGCTATGGCCTGGTCTATGAAGCCCCAGTGCTTTTCGGTAAGTGTGCGTGACCTTTCTACCATGTAGCGCAGTTGGGCTGCCTGGTAATACTTGCGAGGTTCGGGACCCCCAGTCCGCCCTCTGCCATCGTGAGGTAGGCTCGTGGTCTAGACATTCTCGCTGTTTTACTTTCCCATTAGAAGTCCCAAATTAGAGACTGCAATTTGTCTAGAACCCGGATCGGAGGCTGCAACGGTAGAGTTTGCATCACGTAAAGCAGTTTAGGGAGTAGCGTGATTTTGAAAGCGAACAGGTGCCCCACCCAGGAGAGGTTCTGTGATTTCCATTTGCCAAGATCAGTCTGCATAAGGGTAAGTATGTTACCGAAGGTTGTAGTCTAGATCTGCAAGCAAAGGTATGGGATCCCGTTTCCCGCCCATTGAAATGGAAATTGTTCGCATAGGTGTGTGCGCTCAGGCTCTTGTAGCATCCGGTCCAGAATCATGGATTTCTGCGGGTTTATTTTGAAACCAGACGCGAGCTCAAACTCCGAAATTTCGGCCATAGCCGCCGTCAGGGTGGCTGACGGGTTTGTGAGGGTCAGCAGGACATCATCGGCATGCAGCATGATCTTATGCTCTCTCCCTCCCATTTGGATTCCTGTCACCTCTGCGTTGCCTCGTATGCATTCGGCCAGCGGCTCCATGTAAAGTGCATAAAGGAGGGGGTTGGGGGCAACCCTGCCTGGTCCCATGTTCAATGGGAAAGGTGAGAGACTTTGCCGTTGACACAAATAGCCTGTGGGGTGCGTAGCAAGCTCGTATCCACCCTCATAGTCGGGGTCCAAATCCCACCCGCTCGAGTACCCGGTACAGGTAGGGCCAGTGAACATGGTCGACGCTTTCTCAGCGTCTATCGTGAGCACTAGAGCCAGTATCTGGGAGCGTTGAGTTTTGTCCAGGTGGTGGCATAACCTTTTCGTGTTATCGCTGCAGGTGTTTTAGGCTGTGGAGAAACAGTAGCATCAAAGCATAAGCATGTACGGGAAGAGGTGTGGCGCAGCGGCCAGGGCGACTGACGGCGGACGCTGGGGATCACGGTTCGATCCCCGGCACTGGCGGCAGGTCAGCCCAGCACCATGTTACTCTAGGCAATAGCTTGCTTAATCTTCCCGACGGCCCCCAGCGCCGGGATGCCTACGGGTAGCTGTGCGCTTTACAAATACTGGATTTACATTTTACTGGGTCATAGGCAACAGGTAACCATTTGATATTCAAACACTGTATCTAACGCACTTGAAAGAATCTGGAAACAAAGTAAATACCTTTTGAAGTGTAAATTTTGAAGGGCCTTAATATGCCTGCCAAAAGGTTGGCTGTATGGAAATCTCTACTCGAGCAACATTCTGTTATTTGTTTACAGGGAACACACCTCATCTTTGAAAAGCAACTGAATGTGTAGCCTAGATTATGTCCAGAGGCAATTCTTCAGCAAAGTCAAGTCACAATGGTATAGCTAGATTATTGTGCAAATATCTAAATGTGACCTTCTTGAAGAGAAAAACCAAGAAGGAAGCAAGTTGGTTCTCGTAGGAATACTGGTTCCGATGCCTAATGTCTGCCAGGAGGAGTTTTGTCTGTCTTTTAGGCATCAAATGATCACTTTTGTAGAAAGTAAAGTTATTCTTACAGGGAACTTTAATCAGGTATAGGAATTTGGACAGATCCATACGTTAATGGGGGTGTTACTACTGCACTTTGAAAGAAACTCAAAAATAAACCACCAGCTTCTACTTTTTTTGGTGGTGGGGGGGGGGCGGTGTACCAAATATGTTTCACAATGCTTTTTCTGAAGGATTGACCACATCATCTTAAGCAGCTCACTCATGCTCTTAGCCCAGAATGCTAAATTACCACAATATTAGGAGCTGATCAAGCACCCCATCAATGTGGGAGAGGACATGACAGCTAAGAAGAGATGCAGGAGCTGATGATGGTCTGGTGAAGACTCCACTTTTACAAAAGGAAAAGGCATCACATATCGGCGACTACTTCGACCTCTATTTTGTTTGGGGTGAATAGGAGGATGGAGTTTTGTAGCTTTATGTCTGGGATGTATTTAATGCAAAAACAACAGTTGATGGACAGAATGCAGAACAATGTCATACATTCACCCCAGTACAGAGATCTGGGCCTAAATCCATCGTTTTTTTGCTCGCCATGCCATTCCAGTTTGAACCCAGCCATATGCAAATCAGTCTTGACCCTGTGCCTCATGTTAACAGTCCAGCCCGAACTGCCAAGCCAGGTCCTCCCTGGACTGGAAACAAGCATCCAAGGACCGGTTTCGCGGTTTCACCCCTCTTCAGCCAGGATAGCTGTGCAGCCAATGAGACTAAATGCCAATACTAGCAAGGATACCTTATTTTTGCCATCCAAATGTCAACTGCTATTCTAAATATAGGCACAAAGATTTTTACAGAAAATCTGACATCCAGATTTGAACGAGTGATCCCCAATTTGCTCCATCCTGTGATATGTCCAGGATAGACTGGCCCCAGTATTGTACTGCCTGTTGACAACCAGGTTAAAAAAACTTAAAAAGCCTTCGATCGGATGGACTGCACTGTCCTATGATTCACTCCAAGAGATATGAGAGGATTGGTCCCCATTTTCTTAAGATGGCGATGGCTAGCTGTGGCAGTTGCACAGTGCAAATTCTGGTAAATGGTCACATCTAAATCACCACAACTAACTAGTGGAAAAATGTGGAGTTGCACTCTATTAAAGAGATTGTTTGTGCTAAGCATTGGACCCCTCATTTGTCTTATTACACACCCACAAGTTCCTGAATATTATTCATAAATTATGTTCTAATGACACTGAGCAACTCTGAGATGTCCTTGCCTGTCATGACCACTCAAGTTCAGGAGTTCCAAAAACACTTAGGGGGCTATTAGGATGGCACCCTAGCGGTGCTGGGACCCACCACCAGTGGTGCGGTGATCCCGCACCGGCAATTAGGATGCCACCGCCACTTTGGCATCCCGCATACATTGCATTGTAGCGGGCGGTGCTGGAAGCAGCACCCGCCACAATGCAATATATGCATGTCGCACATTTGCATGCACAACCTTGTGCATGCAAATGCAGGGGGGTACCATAGGTACCCCAATGTGCACGTGCCACCCCCCCCCCCCCCCCCAACACGCTGGGGGCCCGCAACGGGCCCCCAACTGAGAAGACAACATGCGTTTCCGTGGCGGCAACGCCGCCACGGAAAGGCTGCTTCCCGCTGCCATAGTAATATGGATGGAGGTGTCCAGCAGACACCGCCACCATATGCAACCTTTTTCCACCCGGTCGACGACCGGGCAGAAAAGCGGAGGACGTTCTTCCCGTCTGCCGCGGTACCCCCTACCATCATAATATGGTGGGGGGAAACGGGAGGCGGGCAGGGGATTGTGTCGGGCGGATCGCCACCGCCATGTGGGCGGTGAAGATCTGCCCAACATACTAATAAACCCATTAGTATTGGGAGTGTCTGAAGGAGCGTTATGACTTTCAAAGGGAATAGCTATCAAATATCTAGAAGTCAAACTTAAACCGAACGTACAAGATTTGGCTAAGGCAACCTACCCCTAACTCATTGTGGAAAATTGCAAAGATTCAGCAAGGTGGCCTTTTTTCTTTATCTTCTGGCTAGGGAGAATGGATATGGTGAATATTCATGTCCTCCCAAGAGTGATTTATGTCTTTCAGGCACTCCCAATGAGGGTGAAAGCTTCCCTAATTTACTGGAGTATACCATTTCCCTCCTTATGTTGAGAGATGCAAAGGCAAGGGTCACAAGAAACTTCTACAGCGCACCAAACTGAGGGGGATGGGTGATGTAGACGTTTTTTCTGATGTGCAATTTTGAGTAAAATTACTGTCGCGAATTAATGATTTTAATGATGCACACTCGTAACCAATGATGTTGCACTTGAAACTACTGTAATATTTTGTATAGAAATGTGATTAATAATGCAGTATAAGTTTGACATTTTTGTGTAAGACACCATTTTTTTTCAGTAGTAGAGGCAGTTTCTCGTGTTCAGCTCATTTTGCTCCTATCATTCCCCCCTCCCACATGATACATGACAATAGTGGAGCTCAGAAGGATGCATCGTAATATCCTAGGAAAAAGCAATGGGGGTGGGGGGGGGGGGGGGGTGTAAGAGTTCCTTGTACGAATGTATGAAAAGATTTGCTCCTGGAGTTACTCTACCCGAGACACCAATCTTACAGACATGTAATACAGAACAGAATAATTCAATATAAAGAAGCAAATAATGCAAATCTCTGTATGAATGTAATGATGGACTATTGAAAACAATGTCATATACAAAAGGGAATAAAAATCGTTCGCCCCTCCTAATCAGTAACCCGCTGCAAGTCATCTCTCCCCAGAGTTTCCGCGGAGCACAGAGTGCAATGACGCCAGAGGCAATCTGTTTTAGAAAGAGTGTATTGTGAATGAAACGTTCACTGTGTACCTGAAATATAATTTTGAAGTATTCCAACTGGATGTTCAGATGCCGGTGTGCGAAACGAACATATTTCTATGAGCAATTGTTTGGAAATATACAACATAGGATGACACATTTCTCAGAGTGCAGTTGTTGAGGAAGCAAGCTGAAGATTTCTGTAACCTTAAGAAATGGGCTACTGTTAAGAAATTTTATCCAATTGCTTGTTTCTTTGTGATTTGCCATTGCGACCGAACCATGATCATACAATGTTGAATTTTTATTCTACTGCATAAATTGTGTATAAAACACCTTAATTTTGATGGTCTGGTCTCAATTTTCCTCCCGAAACTCTGTCCAATTATTTTCAGACTTTGTTGTCCTTCTTTAGGATGCTTTGAGTACTCTTTATGAGTTTGCATTAGGATCTAGAAAAAATTAATTGCATAAATGGGGATTTTACTATGATTTGTGGTTCTGTATCCGAGCCTTCATGGCAAACTTATGCATTTCATTTTATCCTCTTTTTACTAATAATTATGTAATACATCTTTTTAGCTCTATTTTGATCTAGAACTCAGTTATTCAATGGTTCCAGTTTCTAATATGACTTTTACTATGCTAAATTAATGTTTTCCTGATGGGCATGGTAGTCCCTTAAAGCTAGATCAACGAGAGATCCTGGAGCCGAACTTCAAGATGTGGTGCATAAAATATTAGGGGTTGGACACTCATTGGGTTTCGGCTCCCAGAGTGGCAGTGCCTGAACTTTCTGCTAACTGTAGCACAGACCAATTATGATTAGTGACTGAATGGCTTAGAACAGACAGACAAGTTATAGCTGGACTTGAAAAAACCTTATGGGGAGGCAATTGTCAGATGTCATCTTTATGAAAAGGTGGCTATGCCCACGAGATGCATACTTTAGCAAACTAGAGGAGACAACGGTCTCGGACAAAGCTGAAGAAACTTTTCCACTACCTTTCCATCATCATATGCATCAACTCACTTACTCTGCTAGTGCTACACAACAACGCTTTTAATAAGTTATGAGGTTGGGCAAGGAGGGGTGGGTTTTGCAGATTCATCTCTGATGTGTTCAAGAACAATGTTGCCACATCCTTTCACAATGTAAAATAGGCTTTCCATTAAACAAATGATTAGACACTGGGTGTTGCAACTGATAGTTAATCACTCAGCTCTAAGAGATTAAACAGCATTTTAACCCTCGTTTTGAATGCTTTCAGCAGCCATGAGGATCATCTCTATATTATACACACTTCTCTGGGAATCGTCACCCACCTTACAGGAAGCGTATAAACTAAGTGAAAACACACCCTTCAAAAGGATGATATCGGGCAGGGAATGGGAAAGGGAAATTGAATGGCGAGATATTCATAAGAGCTCCATCTGCGTGAGTACTAAGGAAGCTCCCTACAATCTGATATATCATTGGCATTATACCCCAGAAAAGATGCAATATATGTTTCCGGACACCAGCTCAAACTATTGCATGGGCTGTGGAAAGAAGTGTGATTTACTGTACACTTGGGGAATCTGCCCAAACTTGCAAATTACTGGAAGGAGATCCTGGCGGCCATCCAAGATATAGTGGGATATCCTCTTTGCAATAGCCTTCTTGCTGTACTGCTGGAACAGAGACATCATGGTTAGTCTATAGTGTCCTACTTGAAAAGGGCATTCAGCAAAGTCTGTGGGCTGCTAAATTAGCTATAGTCATGCAGTGGGAAAATCCGGAGTCTACCTTCTTCGTGCAGTATCAAGCTCAACCTTGGAACATTTTGGCGATGGAGAGGCTCACTGCCAATGTCAAGGGGGAACGACGGAAGTTTGAATCAATCACAAGTCTATCAGAAATGGGAGGTTTAAGGCTGCTTGACCATGTGAGTCTCCAGATTATGGGCTCCTGATCACATGTCTCAGTAGTATGCAGATTAAGGCTATTTATTCACATGCATTTCAGATGCAAATCAGATGGTCAAGAGACAGGAAACTGCTGTTCAACAACAGTAATAAAGCAGCTAATTCTCTAATGTGATTTGTTCTTGCCTCAACAGGCCATTAGCAGGCACACAAACCTCATATTTCGGCAGACACTGCCAATGTTAATTTCTGAGAGGGATATCTCTTCAACAGGCTTTCGCCCAAAAAACAGGAATCCTAGAAGATTCATGGAATTTAAAGCCAACAGGGGTAGTCTCGAGCCATCTCCTTTTCTGTCTTACATATCATGGTTTATGTCTTTTCTTCTGTCTGGGCAAGAGCACCACTTCTTAAACCATTTGCCCCTCACCACGTAATTTACCTTCATTTCATCCTAACATTACCACCTATTTCTCGAGTAAAAGATCCAACTTCATATTCTCCCACAATGTAACAGCTCTTGCTTTTCATCAGCAATGGTCACAGTGTAGACCTTCTCCTTAGAGGTAACATCTGGTTATCTCTGGAAATTACCTTGCCGTAAATTAGCCTTAGAAGCAGTGCCCTCCAGTTCACTATGTTGACCTTTAACCAATACTCATTAAATTGTACAGCACAATCTTCCACATATACAGTCAACCCTTGAATTCCCCAGAAGGTTTGCTCAACATTTTGGAAACTGCCTGATGAGAATATTTGGGGGGCTGGTATCAATTGTAGGGAAGATTGAGGAATTTTAAAGTCACTTTTATCTACATCAAAAACCATGACCAGATGGTAATTTCTGCATCTATAAGAAATATCCGATTTCTGTGATTTATGATGAATTCCCTGAGCAGATAGTAGTAGTCAAGTACTAATGACCTCATTACTGTGCATCCTAATATCCTCATTATCCAACTCTGGTCAATCAGCAGCTGTACAGCTATGTACTGGAGCCAGACCTTGAGCGAATACATGTGTTAGATCTAGTTAAAGGGGACTTTAGATATTTGAGATTAGAAACCTCCAGTTACTAAATATAGTCTATAACAGGACCGGCACTGTGGAAGCTGTCTTCCAGCTTTCTCATAACCTGATTTGTAACTCACTCAAATGAGATCAGTGTCACATTTATAAAACAGTGCATCTTCTGGAAGACATGCTCTGAAAGAGTTATTCATACATAAAAAGATTATATGCAGCAGCCATGGGTCAGTATGCATCTGTAAGTGTGTTTTACAAACAAGATGTTACATCCAAACAAGAGCAAATTTGTGGATGTGTTGTTAACAAAGGATGTGTGTGGGGGAGAGCAGATAAGGTGTGCTTTAGAGACACTGACTGATGTATCGCATTTCAGCGATACTGCTGTTAAGAAGATCTGTACACATACATTTCAGTAGATTCTTCTTTATTAAAAGTATTCTTCAAACGGAGGCCAGCATGACTGAGTCAGCAGACAGGCGATTACAACTGTCATCCTTCACATTTCCTACCTCACATGACTTATGAGACAAACATTCTATAAATCTAAGCATAAACATAAAATATCTTCCTTCCTTACAAATTAATGTTTAAATAAAATATGCTAAAATAATAGAACAAATATTAATAACCCAACAATGAAATACTATACATTTCTAAAAACAAGTAAGCTCTTAACCCCTTCGGTGCTCATGACGGAATGTTTCCGTCATGAGCACCAGTGCTCATGACTGAACCCTTCCGTCATGAGGACAGGGGCACGAAATCCCTCTGCTAGAAACAGCAGAGGGATTTCCATTTTTTGGGGGGGCCTCGGGAGGTGTGGAAGAGCTTCCCCACCTCACGAGGCCCTTTGCTCATTTTCAATCTAATGACAATAGCGCGCATGGCGCGCTGTCGTCATTATATTGAAAACGAAACTGAAACTTAGTTTCAATGTTTCAGTGTTTGTGAGGCTATCTCAGCCCCCCAAGCACTGAAACACTTGGGAGAGGTATCGTTAGAAAAGGGAGAATCTCACCTTTCCAATGGCACCCTTCCCTAGTGGATCCCTGCTTGGGGATCACCCCAGGAGGGCGATCCCCAAGCAGGGTGGGATCCACCCATTAGTCACCAGGGAGGGGGGAGCGGCCCCTTGGGCAAGGGCCTTTGCTCCCCACCCCCATTTAATTTTGTCAGACAGCCTTTCTGCCCCCCGGGAAGGCAGATTGGGGGTGCCCCACCGGAGGGGCAAAAAGCACCCTGGGCGCCAGGTATTTTTTTTGAAAGGCCAGGGGTGGGGGCTGCCCAGAATGGAAAGTCCCCCCCCCACTGCCCCACCCCACCCCAAGAAGGAATAAGACTTTCTGCCCCCCCCCCCCCCCAGGAAGCAGATGTGGGTAAAAGCCCCTGATCTGCCCCCCGTGGGGGGGGGGGGGGGCAGAAAGCCCACTAGGCCCCAGAGAGCTTTTTATATATATATACATAGGGGTGGGGGCTGCTCAGAATGGGTATCCAAATACCCCCAGTCAAAAAATGCTACAGTCTTTCTGCCCCTCCTGGGAGGCAGATGGGGCAAAAGCCCCTTATCTGCCCCCCGGGTGGGGCAGAAAGCCCACTAGGCACCAGGGATTTTTATTTTTCTAAAGTTCGGGGCGGGGGCTGCCTAGAATGGGCATGCCAATGCCCCCACCCCCTCCAATAAAGATGCCACTGTCTTTCTGTGTCTCCCCCCCCCCCCCCCGGAGGCAGATGGGGGCAGTAGACCCAGATGGCAGAGAGCCCACAAGGCGCCAGCGATTATGATGGATTTTTTATACGTCGGGTGGGGGCTGCCCAGAATGGGCATCCCAATGTCCCCACCCAAACAAAATAGCCACATTCTTTCTGCCCCCCTTGGGGGCATATCGGGGTAATAGCCCCCGATTTCCCCCTCCCCAGGGCAGCAGAAAGCCCACTAGGCACAGACTTTTTGGGGGAATGCGCCTACCTCTGGATTTTGGGTCATGGCGCAGCCGGCACTCCAGGAAACCCAGCAAACCTATACATTTTTGAAAACTAGACACCCAGGGGAATCCAGGATGTGGTGACTTGTGTGGCTCTCACTCGGTTCTGTTACCCAGACTCCCTTGCAAATCACAAACTTTGTAAAAAAAAAAAAAATATATATATATATATATATATATATATATATATATATATATATATATATATATATATATATATATATATATATATAAAACTTATTTTCCTCACATTTCTGTGATGGAAAATTCGGGAATCTGAGCAGATCCACAAACTTCCACCCACCCCGCATTCCCCAAAGTCTTCAGATAAAGAGGATAGCTCACTTGTGTGGGTTGGCGTAGTGCCCGCGACTGGAAACGGCCCAAACCGCAACGTGGACACATCACATTTTTACAGTGATAACTGACCCTATGCTTGCAAAGTGCCTAGCTGTAGATTTTGAACCATAGCTCTGCCGGCACATAGGGAAACCAAGCAAACCTATTCATTTTTGAAAGCTAGACACCCAGGGTAATCCAAGATGGTCGCCAAGCCCAGGACCAAAAACTCCTGTGACCCCCCCATCCTTTGCAAAACCAGGTCATTTACAGATACATAGGGGGCATCTGCGTTTTTGGCCCCGGGGTCAGCAGCCATCTAGGGAAACTCACACATTTATGAAAACCAGAGACCCGGGGAAGTCCAGGGAGGTATGGCTTGTGGATATCTCCCAATGTTTCCCTACCCAGAATCCCATGCAACCCTCATTTTTTATGAAAAAATAAAATCACATTTTTCTCAAATTTGTGAGTGGGAAACTTGGAGGCTCACCGGGCTGACACAAATTTCCTACCACCCAGAGTTCCCCCAGGTATCCCGATAAAAATGGTACCTCACTCGCGTGGGTGGGTGGGTCAAGAACCCGCAACAGGCAAGGGCCCAAAATGTATTGCAGGGACATCAAAATGACCTATCACAAAACAACCTGGTTTTGCAAGGGGAGTCACCTGGGTTTTTGGCCCCAGGCTCGTCGGCCATCTTGGGAAACCTACCAAACCACACATTTCAGAAATCTAGACACCCGGGGTAGCTCAGCCAGGTATGGCTTGCGTGCATCCCCAAAGATTTTCCTACCCAGGATCCCCTGCAAGAGTGAGGTATCGTTTTACTCGGGAGACTAAGGACAACGCTGTGGGGTAGGAGATTTGTGCCAGCACGGTGATTCCACACAAAAATATGTAGAAAATGTGGGGTTTTTCAGCTAAATTTGAGGTTTGCAGGGGATTCTGGGTAGGAAAACGTTGGGGGACCCACACAAGCCATACCTCGCTGGACTCCCCCGGGTGCCTAGATTTCAGAAATGTATGGGTTTGGTAGATTTCCCAAGATGGCCACCGAGCCTGGGGCCAAAAACCCAAGTGACTCCCCTTGCCTTTCGCGGGTACTTGGGACACCCACATGAGTAAGGTACCATTTTTAATCGGGAGACCTGGGGGGGCGAGGGGGGGGGGAACGCTGGGTGGTAGGAAATTTGTGGATCTACGCAGATTCCAGAACTGTCCACCACAGAAATGTGGAGGAAATGTGATTTTTCTTTTTTTTCTTCAAAGTTTGAGGTTTGCAAGGGATTCTGTGTAACAAAACCCGGTGAGAACCAGACAAGTCACCCATCCTGGATTCCCCTGGGTGTCTAGTTTTAAAATATGTATACATTTGCTAGGTTCCCCTAGGTGCCGGCAGAGCTAGGGTTAAAAATCTACAGCTAGGCACTTTGCAAAAAAGGGGTCAGTTTTCACTGTAAAAATAAAGTGTCCACGTTGCATTTTGAGCCTTTTCCTGTCGCGGGCACTAGGCCTACCGACACAAGTGAGGTACCATTTTTATCGGGAAACTTAGGGTAACAGAATTGTAGAGCAATTGTTATTACCTATTGACTTTCGATGCATTTCTGCCTTCCAAATGAAAGACAATGTGTAAAAAAGAAGTAACTTTGAAAAATGTCCTTTAATTCTCATGCTAGTATGGGTACTCACAATTTCGGAAATGTGAAAATAGCTGTTTCTAAACTCTATAATTTGTTCTAATATCAGAAATACATAGGCGTCTTTCATCCCGATTTTTCACTGTATATCTTTTCCCAAATTAATTGCTATATTCCCGGTACATAATAAAAACCCATTGCAAGATGCTGCTCAGTTATTGGCTCTGGGTTTGTCGGTTTCTTGGTGAATCTATAAGTCCTATATATCCCCATAACCAGAAAGGTCCAGCGGATGCAACGGTCTATTGCTTTCAAACATCTGTCATAATTAGCAGAAGTTACAGGTGAAAAAGTTGGCACAAATGGCTGTTTTTATCAACTCATTTTCAATGTTTCCTATATTCAACTGTTAGTTTCTATAAAGAAACCTTGCAAGATCTACACAAATGATCCCTTGCTGAATTCAGAATTTTGTCTACTTTTCTGAAATGTATGGCTTTCCAGGAGACCCTTATTGCTGTATTGCCCATTTCTACCATTAACTGGAAGAAGGTTGAAAGCACAAAAAATTGCAAAAATAGGCTATTTCCCAGTAAAATGTCAAAACGCTGTAAAAATGTTCTATTTCTGACAAAAGTCTGACAGTCCATGAAAGCTGGGAAAATGGTGATTTCAGCCCCAGAAACCCTTTGTTGATACAAGTTGCAGGGAAAAAAAACAGACACTTTCATTTGCAGCACTTTTTCTCAATTTTTCCACACAAAAAACCTGTAGCTTTATTTTGGCTAATTTCTGGGTCCCCTCCAGGGGAATCCACCAACCCAGGGTACCTTTAGAATCCCCATGATGTTGGAAGAAAAGGACGCAAATTTGGCGTGGATACATTATGTGGTCAAAATGTTTCAGGGGCCTAAGCGCGAGCTACCCCAATTAGCCAAAAAAAGGCTTCGCACAGGGAGGGAAAAGGCCTAGCAGCGAAGGGGTTAAAGAATCAAGATTCAAGTAGTATCCTCTTGTAAATAACTTGGCCTTCTAATCTCCTTTCCATATTTGCTACTGGAAGGTTTTTCCAAAGGTGACTGGTCCTCAGTGGAATTGAACTCTCCACATTCAGATTGCACACTCAATTGATTAGACCCCATGACCTCCTCACTATACCTCCCTGGATGGGGTTCTCTAGTTCTGAAGTTGATCTAACCAATCAAAATTGCTTATATCTGAATCATCAAAGTACCATTCCTTACATCCTTACATTTCACAAAGCAACTTGTATGCCACACACATCCATCACTCCATTTTGCTGAAATGGTAAAGATTTCAAATGTCTCTAATGGACTGGAGTATCTATTATCCCCTTTTCTTCCTTTAAAGGGTAATTTAACACACACCATGTCTCCTTTCATGAAACCAGTGTCCTTTGCCCCAAGCTTCTCATCTCTGGCTTGCTTATATATTTCCTGGTATACCATAATGTTTTTCCTCACCTCAGCGGGAGATCAATGAGCAAGTCTAGTACTAAGCAACCACCCCCGATAGTCTTTGGCGAAGGGAACCCTTCCTCTCATTATAGCAAATGGATTATAACCAGTAACAGAAGGTGTAGTGCAATATATCCACACCATTTTCATGATCCCCAGTTTCCAGTTAAGGGTTTTTGGTTTGGTCAACTGTAGGGTATCCTTAACTCTATTAAAACGTTCAACTTCAATGTTACCACTCAGATGATAAACAGAAGTCACCTTATGTTTAATACCATTGCTTTGTAAGATTTGCTCCAATACTACACTCTTAAACAGTGCTCCATTGTCCGTAATAACCCTTTTAGGCAGTCCTTCCTGTGTCAGCCTTCTCCACAAATATCACTTCCGGCCAGTCGGAAAAATAGTCTATGGCCACTAAAATAAAAAACCTTGACTCGTTGCTCACAAATAGGTCCCTTGATATCGAAACCTAAAATTTCCCACACCATTTTCGGGAAAGGAACAAGTGAATGGGGAAACGTCCATTTTAAACGCAGGCATTACTTCGTAGTGCCTTTACACCGCAACTTTTACAACGCAGGTGACATTATATCGCATTCAATTACAATCCATGTGGCATTAGAATGCATGTCATTACAACATATGGTAAGGTAAGTAATGGATGTGAGTGGGGTAAGTTGTTATTTTTTTTTATATTTTGCTTTTTTAGGATAGTAACAGTTAATGGTAATAGTATTTTACAAATGTTTTATTTGTTTAAAAAAATAGCTATAACATTTAATTAAAATGGATAGATTGTTTGGGTACTGTATTAGTACTCGGGCGTTCTTTCAAAATATTTTAGTTAAATATATATATTTTTTTAAATATATATATTTAAAATATATTAGATGTGCTTTGCACTTTTTCCCTGGGATGGGATGTATAGGAAATAGGGGTTTTGGGTGGGGGGGGGGCCTATTAATACTCCGGTATTGTAATACTTGAGAATGAAATGATATTTCATTTTAGTCATAAATAAAATAAAAAAATTAAATGAATAAAAAAGGCTTAGGCACAGATCCTCTGGCCAGGTCGCTCCCCACGCCGCACAGCTCCTCCTGTGTGTGAGTGCCTCTCCCCCCCCCCCCCCCCTCGCTGCCACTCATTCCGCGAGTTCGAACCTGCTGTTGTATATTTGTGCATTCTCTAGTTCTGTGCCCCTTGGATTGTGCTCCACTGTTCACACTGTCTTGGTGATATTTTTCCCTTGTTTTGCCCTTACGCCCTCGTCTCCCCCCACCCCCCTTTTTTCTTCTGTACCCCGCTGCCCGCTCCTGCCGCTGCTCCCATACGGCCATGCCCCCTCGCATTCCATTTGCCACCCCGCTCCCGCCTCCCAGCTGCTCCTACCTCCCTCCCAGTCTTAAATACCAGCCGCTGCTCGGCAGTGAGAGCGACCCCTGACCCTGCCTGCAGGCCAGGTCGCTCCCCACGCTGCACAGCTCCTCGTGTGTGTGAGTGCCTTCCCCCCCCTCGCTGCCGCTCATTCCGTGAGTTCGATCCTGCGGTTGTATATTTGTGCATTCTCTAGTTCTGTGCCCCTTTGATTGTGCTCCACTGTTCACACTGCCTTGGTGATAAATGCCGGCCGCCGCGTCGCTGGCGCGCCGGATCCAGAAGCAAGCCCGTCTGCGCCTGGACCGTGCCCAGCGCCAGGACCCCGGACCCCGCGAACACCACGACGCCAGACTCCACTACAATTCCAGCACCATCCACGCACAACACCGGCCGAGACCGCATCTGCTTTTAGGCCGCCCCAAAACGCACCCATGGACCTTTCTCTTGCCGCAACTGTAGCTTCACCTGCAAAAGAGCCGCCAAACCACCAAAGATTGGACACAACCACCTCCGCTTCATACTACTAAACACCCGCTCCGCACGCAAACACGCCGTCGAGCTCTGGGACCTGCTCAACACCTCCGCCCCAGACGTCGCCTTCCTGACTGAGACATGGTGGAACGACTCCTCGGCACCAAACATCGCCATAGCCATCCCGGACGGCTACAAGGTCTCCCACAGAGACCGCACCAACGGAATTGGAGGAGGAATAGCCATCGTCCACAAACCCTCCCTCAAGGTCTCCACCCACTCAGACGACAACACCCTCAACACCGCCTAACAGCTGCACTTCGGGATCCACACCGACTACAACACCACCCTCAGAGGAACCCTTGTCTACAGACCCCCCGGACCCCGACCACAATTCAGCGCTCCTCCATCGCTGACCTTGTCAGCACCCACGCTTTTGCCTCCACGGACTAAATCCTCCTCGGGGATCTGAACTTCCACCTTGAGAACAACAATGACACCAACTCTGCCACCCTGATCGACAACCTCACCAACCTCGGCCTCAGACAACTCATCACCACACCCAAAGCCGCCGGCCACACGCTTGACCCCATCTTCTCCGCAAGCCCCCACGTCTCCTTCAACCACACCACCGAACTCCACTGGACCGACCACCGGTACATCCACTTCACCTACAAGAAGCACACCCTGCACCACCGCACCCAACAGCTGCCCCGCCGCAACTGGAGCAAAATTAGTGCAGACCAGCTGGTCACCACCCTCGCTCAGAACCCACCCTCCGACCCAGACACCGCCGCCCGCAACTTCAGACAATGGATCAACGACTGCCCCAACACCCTCGCCCCGCTCAAGAAACCATCCATATTGAAAATATCACACAAATATGGACCGGGTATTTAGGGATTGTCGGAAGCTCTTAAAATCATGGGCCCATCTCCAACTTTCTATCATTGGGAGGGTAAACCTCATTAAAATGTCTATTCTGCCCAAATACATATTTCTCTTTAATACTATCCCTTTGGTTTTTGACTCTAAAATCTTGAACAGATGTCAGAAAGAGATAAATTCCTTTATTTGGAACTATAGAACCACCAGGCTTGCATGGAAAAAGCTGAGGAGGAGAAGAGAGAAGGGGGGGCTGGCACTCACAGATCTAGAATATTACGCATGGGCTTTTATGTTTTCGTATTCAAGGATGCTCTTGAAGTCTCCATCTAATATTTCATTGGGGCAAATGTACAACGCAATGCTAGTGGGTGCCGACCTACCATTAGATGGATTTTTGTTTAAATATGGAGACCAAAAATTCTTCAAAAAGGTGAAATTAAAAATCTTAAAATCTTTGGCTAAGGCCTGGGCATTGGTTAGGAAGAACCTGGGGCTCTCTTACTATTCCAACTATGCACCAATTTGGGACTCCCCAGGCCTACCGGCCTGGCTGAAAGACCGATTGGCCACACCTTTGAGGGATGCAGGAATTGTAAGGTGGGGGGGAACTTCTGTTAGAAGGTGACATTATATCTTGGGACGATTTGCAGGGTAAGGTCGGATCAGGATTGGCAAGATTTAAGTATATACAACTTGTAAGCTGGGTCAGGGCTCTTGGCGAAAAAGGGGTTCCTTTGGGGGCTATTAGCAACTTGGAACAACTACTGGTAGAGCGGCAAAGGGGGGGTAAAGAGGTTGCCTTGTGGTACTGGAGTTTGCTCGAAGATATTGATGGCGAATTCACCCTCCCTGGTGATCTTTGGGGAGAAGATCTGGACTATCATTGCAAAGAGGACTGGATTAAATCTTTTTCCATACTATACAAAATTGTGAAACCTGCATGGTTTAGACGGAATCATCTTTTCACAGTAAATCGAGCCTACCTCTCCCCGTTAAGGCTCTCAAAGTACCAGCAAAATAAAAAGTGCAATAAATGCAATCTTCCCAATGCATCGGATATTCATATGTTCAAAGATTGCCCCTCTATCGCCCGGTTTTGGGATGAAGTAATAACATCGCTGAATTCCATTCTAGATGCCAACCTGACTCTTACCTTGCCATTAATAGTTTTTGGTTTAGACTCCAATATTACGGGCCAGGCCAGACTCTTTT
Source organism: Triturus cristatus (assembly GCF_964204655.1). NCBI lineage: Eukaryota > Metazoa > Chordata > Amphibia > Caudata > Salamandridae > Triturus > Triturus cristatus. The sequence goes on from NC_140590.1 coordinate 1,263,538,686, forward strand.
TATTCTATGCAATACTTCTGGCTAGAAGACAGATTTGTAAAGTCTGGGTCGACCCATCTGCGCCTCAGCATGCTGGCTGGTTGACGTCCCTGATCGAGATTTTTTTTTTTTCTCCCGGGTCCAATGATTATGCCTAAATAAACTCCAAGGATCTAGGGTCGTCAATCTCCGGTTTTTACTCCATTTAGAACCTATAGCTGGTATCAAAATCCAGTCGGGATGTGTCGCCTCTTCTGGCTTATCATCATCCACCAATATGTCATCGTGCTTAGGCTCGGTTGAGGAATTAATCATGTCTTCTACCGGTGGGCACGCTAGGTGGTCGGTGTACGCAGAGAATGAGGGATATGGCAAATGAGGACAAAAATAAAAAAACGAAACCATCCAGCAGCCGCACCAGCAAGAAAGCCACCTGGTTCATCGAAGAGCTTCAAATCTCCAAGAGAGCATGCCGGAAACTGAAAAATAACTGGCTACACGAACTAACACAGACAGCCACACAGCCCACAAGGACGCCACCCGCAGACACCACCACCACCTCAGACTAGCCAAGAGATCATCCTTCAAAAACCGCCTGGACAACAACGCACACGACAGCAAAGAGCTCTTCAGCATTGTGAAGGAACTCTCCAACAATAGTGCCAACACCAACGACCTACCTCCCTCACAAGAACTGTGCGACTCGCTGGCCACCACCTTCCACTGCAAGATCGCTGACATCCACGACAGCTTCAACACCACGACCACCGCAACAACGCCAGACTCCTCCAACCCCGCGTGCACCACCCGTACCAACCACCTGACCTCCTGGACCAACGTCAACGACAACGAAACACGCAAGATTGGAACTCCATCCACTCAGGATCTCCATCAGACCCCTGCCCACACCACATACTGAACAAAGCAGATGCAGCCATCGCACCCCAACTACGGAAAGTAATCAACATCTCCCTCAAGACAGCCACATTCCCGGAAAGCTGGAAAAACGCAGAGATCAACGCCCTTCTCAAGAAACCCAAGGCGGACCCCAAGGACCTCAAGAACTTCCAGCCCATCTCCCTGCTCCCATTCCCGGCGAAGGTCATAGAGAAATTCGTCAACACACAACTGACCCGCTAACTCGAGGACAACAACATCCTTGACCCATCCCAGTCCGGTTGCCGAAGTAACCACAGCACCGAGACAGCCCTCATCGCCGCCACGGACGACATCAGAATCCAACTAGACAACGGTGAAACATCAGCCCTCATCCTCCTGGACCTGTCAGCCGCCTTCGACACGGTCTGCCACCACACACTAAAGACATGCCTCCAAGAAGCCGGAATCCTAGAGAATGCCTTGGACTGGACCACCTCCTTCCTTTATGGCAGAACCCAGAGCGTCCGCCTTCCCCCTCTTCCGCTCCAAAGCCACGGACATCATCTGCGGTGTCCCCCAGGGCTCATCCCTCAGACCGACACTGTTCAACGTCTACATGGGCCCCCCCTCGCCCATGTCGCCCGCCAGCACAACATCATATCATACGCCGACGACATCTAGCTGATCTTCTCCCTCACCAAAAACCCACCGCCAAAACCAACCTCCACGAGGGAATGAAGGCCGTCGCAGAATGGATGAAGAACAGCCGACTGAAGCTGAACTCAGACAAAACGGAGGTCCTCATCCTCGGATCCACCCCCTCAGCCTGGGACGACTCCTGGTGGCCAACCGCGTTGGGAACAGCACCGACACACACCGATCACGCACGCAACCTGGGAATAATCCTCGACTCCTCCCTCTCTATGTCGAAGCAGGTCTCCTCCTCCTGCTACAACACCCTCTGCATGCTCCGCATAATCTACAAGTGGATCCCCAACGAAATAAGAAAAACGGTAACCCAGGCCCTCGTCAGCAGCAGGCTGGACTACGGCAACGCACTCTAAACAGGTATCCCGGTCAAACACCTACGACGATTACAACGCATTCAAAACGCATCCGCCCGACTGATCCTCAACGTCCCTCGCCACAGCCACATCACCCCCCACCTGAAAAACCTACACTGGCTCCCCGTCGAAAAGAGGATCACCTTAAAGCTACTCACCCACGCACACAAAGCCCTCCACAAAACCAGACCAGCCTACAACAGTCGACTCAGCTTCTACACCCCCACCCGACAGCTCTGCTCCGCCAGCCTCGCCCTCGCCGCTGTCCCCCGCATCCGACATACAAACTCCGGCGGCAGATCCTTCTCCTACCTCGCCGCCAAGACCTGGAACACCCTCCCTCCCCACCCACCCACCTACGACTGACCCAGGACCTGCTCAAGACCTGGCTCTTCGAGCAGTAGCAGCACCCCCCCCCCCCCAGCGCCTTGAGACCCTCACGGGTATATAGAGTGCTCTAGAAGTACCATGATTGAATGATTGGGATGGGATGCATGGGAAATGGGGTTTTGGGTGGGTGAGTGTATGAATACTCGGGTAATAATCTTAAAACTTAATTTTTATAAAATAATTGAAAAATGGTCAGAAATCTATAATTTGGTAATGGATGCATGTGAAACATGGGTTTGGGGTTGTATTAATACTCAGGTACTCATTTTAATACTTGAGAATTAATAGAAATTGAGTTTTACTGTTAGATAATTTATATTAAAAGAAATAAAAAAGGCTTTTGCCTCTATAATCTGGGAAACAGGTGTTTTGGGGTGGGGAGTGTGTTAATACTCAGTTGTTGTTTTTTTATTTCTAGAGAACTGATATTTTGTTTTACTGATAGATAATTAAAACATTTTTTAGTAATATTAAAAAAGGCTTTGGCACCTATCCTCTGGGACAGGATGCATGGGAAAGAGGGGTTTTGGGTGGGGAATGGTATTAATACTCGAGTGGTATTTATTCCTTACTTTATAAAAAATTCAATAGTAAAACTTTTACATTCATTTTAATTAATAAAATGTATAAAAGTAATGTGCAGATAAATGCAGGGTGTTTTTGAGAAGGGGTGATTTGATTTAAAGGAATAAATATAATTTATGATTTAAACAATTATATTAATTTTAAATTAAATTTTTAAAAATTAATAAATATTTAAAAAAGTTAATTAGTATATTTAAAAAAAATTGAAAGCATAAATGTACAACATGAGTATGCATAGACAAAATGTATAACAAAATTTAATTTAAGAAAATGTATAGTTAACAAAACAAACAGACATTAATAGTATTGCAGATATTTGTATCATATTTATTAGAAATATAAAACAGAATAACAAAAGCAAAGAATGTGGTGATTTTTATTTATTAGTAGTATTATTTATTAAAAATACAGATTTTTGTATGTATTGTAATATATATTTTACATTTTCTTTGTAGGTTTTAATCTCTCCTTACAATAAATGTAGCTTCTGTGACTTAAAAGTTTATTTCTACGGCTTGATTGTATATATTTGGCTTCTTTTCTTGCTGCCATTCTCTGAAGAAAGAAGGAAAAAGGAGAAAACAATTGTTTTAGCGATTTTAAGTGTGGTTGTTTTTAAAACTATTTTGCCTGCAAGTGAAACGTTTGTGCACATGGTTTATTTGAATAACCTAATTGTACCAGGTTTTAATTGCATTGGTTCGCTAATGTTTTTTTGGAATGGTTCCCTGCTTTTGTTCCTTTGATGAAAGGTTACCTTTTTTAGGTTTTTCTGTTGTCTTGTTGGAAAGGCCTGGTGCATATGCTGGGATTTCTGTTTCAGTTCTTCACTATATTGTGTTTGGTGGTTTTGATTCTTTGGTTCCGTAAAAAGTGAACAAATGTTAATAGTTTGTTGTTTGGATATTTTTTGTTTTGCAAAATAGCCTGCAAATAAATTGATTAGTGTTTTTGTCTTTGAAAAAAAGGTCATTTTGCTTTTGTTTACGAGGCTGACATTTTTACTGCAAAGATACTTTTTAAAATAAAATGATTATGTACTTGAAATCTGCACAAAAAAAAAAATGTTTCGGATTATTTTTACCTTGTATAGTTTGGCTTCTCCAGTTATGCGCTTTTTTTTTTACTTTGAGGATGTGTTCCTCAACTCTTGCTGGTTTACATGGTTTAATCAGTTGAGAAGGTAAAAGAAAAAAAAAGTTTGACTGTATGCTTGACAAATATCAGTACTTAAAAAAAAAAATGTAAACATTAAATTTTATATTTTTATTTCTATCAATTTTCCCCCACCACCATCCAACACTTTCCCTGAGGAAAGCACCTGCCGGAGCAGGAATAGTAATTTTCCCCCCACCACCATCCAGCACTATCTCCGAGACAAGCACAGTTCAGAGAAGGAATAGTACATTTGCCCCACCACCATCCAGCACCTTCCCTGAGGTCGGCACCTGTCGGAGTAGGAATAGTATATTTCCCCCCACCACTAACAAACACTTTACCTGAGCTTGTTTCCTGAGGCAAAGTCATGATGGTGTTACATTAGTAATATTTTAAACATAATTCTGATCTGTGTCTGCTAATGTTTTATTTCGGAGATCAATAAAGATGTATTTTTTTCCAAACAGATTGTTATTATTTTACTTACATTTGATTCTGTAAAGGTTTGTTTCTTCCTACTAGGTATTTGGTGTTAATTTATGACCAATCTCTGTTAATATCAAAAGTAAGGTGTAATGTAGTTTTTTTGTTTTAGCTTATGTGCTTTTTAACTTTACCTACATTTTGTTCCTTTATTCACTTACTTTTTCACCGTGAGATAATTTCACGGATATCTGCTTTAGATTGGCGGCTCCCTTTCAAAATGAGTAAATGAAGTAACTTAATGAAAAATTATATTGTAAGTACATGTGATTTAGGTGTCAATATTTTGATGCAGTTTTATTGTAAACGTACACTTACTTCGGACTGTAGATGGCAGTGTTCAATTTGACAAACAGCAAAATTCTCCTGCTACTCTTGCTGTGTGTGGTCAACTTGGAAGTCGTTTTACCAATGAGAACAAAATGGTGGTCGGCTGCTTTTATACGTTTTTACTCTCTAAACGACATTTTAAAAGAAAATATGTATTGGAAACAGTTTTTTTACGTGGTTCCCAACCTGACAGAATGTATATTTATTTTGCCATGAGTAAAAACGTTAGTTTATTCGTTCCTTTTGGGAATGACAGCCATTTTGTGTTGTTGCTGGCACAGGGACTGTAATAAAAATAGTTAAAGGACTTCCGTTTTATGTTTTTCGAAAAAGATTGTATGTATAATCTCTTTTTGACTCGGAGAGTAGTGGTTTTTTTTTTGTACAATGTTTAAAATTCATCTTTAATTTTCCTCGTCTTTTCAAACTGTTTTATAGATTTTACTATTAATACTCAGGTATTTTAATGGATAGGTACTTTAAAAAGTACAAAAGTATTAAAATTAAATACCCGGGTATCAATTATCTCCCCCACCCAAAACCTCTATTTCCCTTGCATCCCGTTCCAGGGGATGGAGTGGAAAAGAAATATATATATTTAATTTTGCATTGTAATGGTATGCGTTGTAAAGACATGCAAAGTAATGGTATTTACATTGTAAAAACTGCGATGTAAAAGCATGCATTGTCATGGCATGCGTTGTAACGTCCTATTCAGTGAATGTGGAGGTTTAAAAAAAGTTTATGATTTATCTGCACTCATACACAAAATTACAATTCCTAACTATACTTCCTGCTTCAACATCCTGTCCAAGCCACCAATAACTCCCTTTAATCCTTCTCTTCATTATCCCTAAATGTCCATCATGACGGAATCTTACCAAACCCTCTAGCAAACTCTTCAGTGGAACAATTTCTCTCCTCTCAATACACTGTTTTCCATCACTGACAATCCATCTCGTACTTCCCAAAAACGTTAAAATTCCATACTTAACTTTTTTTTAGGCCAACCCTAAACAATCAACGTTTTCACGCAGTTAAAAATGTCATCTTTAACATAGGCATCCTTCCATTCCTTTTCTCGGATAGCATTTTTTCTCCTCTCCTCCTCTGTCAAAGCTACACTGAAATCCTCACACACTTTAGCATCCTGTTTTAGGTAGTCTACTCAGACAATCTGCCACACGATTCTTCACACCCGGCAAATAGTGTACAGTATACCTAAAATCTAACAGTCTAGACATTCTTGCTATTCTGGGTGTTGCTTTCATTAGACCTTCCGCAGAAAACACCTTAATGAGAGGTTTGTGGTCCAACCCCCAAACCACTGCGAGCGTCTCCTTCCCAAATACCGAATACCTTTCTTCAGCAGGATAAAGTGCTCTTGAAGCAAAGGCAACTGTCAATTCCTACCCCTCTATATTTTTTGTGACAATACACCTCCTAGCCTGCTTATTGCTTGCATCTGTAGTGATCACACAAGCTAGATTGGGATCAAACCCGATCAATTGTTTTGATTTGCAGATTTCTTCCTTCACTCTTTCAAATTCACTATGTAAAACCTCTGTCCATACATATTCACATTTGTTTTTTTAATAACTGCCTTAAATTGTATATTTTCCCTGTGAAACTTTGAGCAAATTTTCCATAAAACTCAGCCAGGCCTAAAAATGCCCTCAGTGCATCCTTATTCTGAGGGCAGGCGCTGAAAATTCATGACCCAAATAATGTAATATCTGCACACCAAATTTACAATTCAATATTTCAGCCGTTAACCCATGACTCTAACTTCTCTAGAACATTACCCATTCTAAAATCATAATCACACTGATTTACCATGACCAAAATGTCATCTTGGAAGAAGATTACAACTTTAAAATACTTCATGCATGACTTTTTGAAAGGCGGCTGCTGCCAAAGCTAAGCCGAAAGGAAAGGCATGCGCACATACTGGTAGCAACTTTGTGGTACCATAACTGTAGTCAAACGTTTACTTTCCTTGTGTAACTTTAGCTGGTGGTATGCCAATGATAAATCAACCATCGAAAACCACGATATGTCTTTACTCATTGCTAGCATTTCATTGATTTTTGGAAGGGGAATTTATTTACCGCTATGTTATTATTTAAATACATCAGGTCAACGCATATGCAGATCTTTACACTAACCTTACGCACTACCACTAATGGCGCATTCCATTGAGAGGCATCCACTTCTTCTATGATACCCCCTTTAAGTAAAATACCCAGCTCCTTGTAGGCTTCCTCTCCAAAGACCCATGTTACCTCTCTTGACTTATGCACTTTGAGTTTAGTATTTTCCTGAACAATTAATTTGTGTACACAACCCTCCAACTCACCAAGCCTTCCTGAAAAAACTTCTGGAAATTCTTTATTGAACCAGCTTCCATACTGTTCATTACTCCCCATAACTAAAACTTGTTCTGCACTTTTGGGTCCAATATAATATTTAACTATTTGTTCTATCCATCCCAGGACATATGGAGCTTCCTCTGTAAGCACATAAAGTTCTTAATCATCCAGGCTCTGTTTTTCTCAACAAAATCTCATGGTATACCCTTAAAAAAAGAACTTAATTCAGCCACAGATAAACTGTTAGGTCCACAAATTCATAAGACCTCTTGGGGAAGCAGAAGCTTCACCTACGTTGCCTCCCTTCTTGTAATCAAATACCTTGGCATTTGATAAGTCAGCCAAAACTGCAGATGTTCAGATAACTTGTCAAAACTTGGTTATTTACTCTCCCCACGTAGTCATGCAGATGGCAGCACCAAAACGCCTACGGGCATACGCCACGCTTTACAAAATTTAAATCAAATCAGTACTGGGGAGTAGGGAGGGAATAAGCCCAAGTGCATACTGCTCACAGTTCTCTTTGAGCTGTTTATGTAACTACCATCAAAAGGTTTTAAGTTCTCATAGTATCAGCTTTGATCAGCACACATCTCAGTTTTTTCTGTGCCCATCCTCAGCTACGACTCGCAATAACCTGTATTCACTCAGCAGCCTTCCGGGCTTGGGAGCAGGAGCAAGGTAGGCATTCCTGTCCGTATGGAGTAGACTCCTGCGTGGCTTTTTTGCCAAAAAGGTGGCTGTGTGCAGAACTGTCTCCAAGAAGTTGGCCCAGGCTGGCTCTCGTGGCGCCACTAAATCTCAAAGCCCCTCAGAGATGTTGCAGAGAGGCACACTTCAGCTTGCAGAGTTGTAGCCCTCAAACTAGTTTCGGGCTTCCAACTTCGCTGCACTTTTGTTCTCTGGTTTGTATCAGCAGTACAAACCATTTCAGCTCGTGGCAGGCTGCGCGATGGCATGCTTCTGGTGCAGTTTCATCAATGTTTCATCAATGCTGCACATCTGACTTCTGGATAACTCTTGCAAGTTTCTCCTTGGTGCTTCTCAAGCCAGATTAACACTAATCCTCTCCTTCATGGACAGACTCTTCTCCTATAGGGCCGGGCACACTTATTTCCTATCTCAGCCGACCGGCTTCTAAGTCATGTCCTCAGGACCTACAGTATAATGCATTTGCTTCAGATGATTTCCCCCTCATCTACAGGAGATTAGATGTCAGGCAGACACCAGCTGTGATTACATACCAGAACTTCAAGTACTCAGCAAAGCACTCTCTTCCTTGCCCAAGAAGAACTTGGGACTGAAATAGAGTGGAGAGGAATGGATCCCACATTTATAAACATTTTTCAGACAGTAGATATGGATACACTATCTCAAACTTCAGAACCAGTTTAGGGTGGTTCTCTTTCAAGTGTCATCCTAAGTCTTCTCTCCAGACACAGCCGTTGTGTAAGTAATGGTTCTCATAGCAGCTGACACTGGGGTTGTCTCCAAGCAGAAACATCAAGAAAAAGAGTGAGTGTTTTTTTACCTGGCTCTCATGAGCCTTCCTGAAGTAGTATTAAGGGACAGAGTAAAGGCCGGGCCAGGTCTACAAAATTCCTCACTTTGAAAAAAAACTGCTCTCTCGCTCTTCAACCCTACTATCGGCAAAATGTCAGTGACCAGAAATAATCAGCCAGTAGCTCCTTGGAAACAGCCTTTATGGAATTCCTAAATTCAGAATGGAATGTGGAATGGAATTCCTAAATGCAATCCTGACTCCAACCTCCAGTCACAGCAATACTAATACACTTCAACTGTCTGAGAAGCTAACGTCTACTTTTCCTTCCGGGACATCGAGACGACATGGCTGATGCCCAGTGGAGCCGCTTGGTTCGGCTATTGAGGAGTCTGGCCCGGGTCCTTCCGCGGCAGTCACCTACCCTGCTGGACATCGGGATGAGGCAGGCCCCGTCCCGCTGCTTCTGTTTTTTCCCTCTGCTGCCTCCCACGTAACAAATACCCGTGGATGCCTGTTGTTTGGACCAGCCTTGGCGCAGCTCTCATCACCGGAATGCTCCAGATGGCAACGGACTGAACGGGGACGAGATTCCACCCTTCCTTACCGTCCATCTACCCACTAGGTCGCAAGTAAATGCCTGCCCCGACGCTTAATCACCTGCAGCGTTTTCGAAGGTGAGTGCCACGGCACAGTTTGCCCAGATGCACCCGCGTTCCCGCCTACAGTCTGCCGACCTGGAGATAACTTGGTCTCCTAGTCCTCGCTGCTGCTTCGCTGCCTCCCCCATACTGGCCATCTACTCAGAGGTAATCCGCCTTGATTCCGTCTTCTGTGACCTGAGAGTCCTTTTTCAGGTATGGCGGTGCGGGAGCTACGCCCGGTGGATTATCATCACCGATGGCAGTGTGGTCCAGAGCCTCTGCGCGCCTCTTCTCCCTTCCTCCCACCTTTGACTCTAGAACTGCGTACCCTCCTTTGACTATTCTCTTTTGCACTTAATTCATACTCCCTGGTTCGCATCATTTTTGTCTCAGACTTTTGACCCGCCAGCCATTTTGTTGCAGACCACCGCTGATCTCCCAGACCTGGACCCACCATCTTGTTGTACTTGTGTCCTTTCCCCTGATCTCACCCGACGATCCTCAAACGTATTCCTCCTTCCTTCTGGTCTGCCTTACTCCATCCTCCCCCCCACCCCCCCCCGGCTCCCTCCTTATCCCCGCACCCGCTCTCTGAACACCGATTTTGTCCCCTTCTACCTTCTCTCCCCCCTTTGAATTTTTCCACTATCCTTGTTAATTCCGCACAACTCTGTCTCTAAATTACTGTACCATGGCCTTATGTTTTTCGCTACGTTTTCTTTTTTCTTGAGTTGAAAGTTTTTCTCTTTTCGCCCGTTCTGCCTTTACCCCCTCAGGTTCCCTCCCCCACCTATCCTTCTACTCATATTCTTATCCCCCCTTCTCCGCCTCCTAAGATTTTTCATTCACTTTGAAATGTCCGTGTAAAATGTCTAAATGTTTTCTGTTGTAACTTGCTGTTGTTCCTGATGTAAAGCGCTCTGATACCTCCGGGTCTAGCCAGTGCTACAAAACTCAAATAAATAAAATAAATATCCTGTGTCATGCTAAGCCAGAAGCATCCACATGGATCCCACTGGCTTCACTATTCAGACTTGCATATACAGAGTCCTACAACCATACATGTCTCACAGGATCAAGATCAACATCTATATGGAATGTCCAGGCAAGGGGCAGAGTTTTATTGCAGGGGTATTTTACATGAAAGGCATTAGTGGGTCACACTCTCCTTGACACTGATAAAATGCTGCGGCCACACTATACATTGTCAGCCAGGGTACGATGTCACCACTGCTTTATGTGATGAACACAGAAACGAGGTAACATTCCATTATTCAATGAGGGCACACTTGGTGTTGTGTGCCCCTCCAGATCACAAGACAGGTTCTGAACTGCATGTTGTCAGGGACAGGCATCGGCCTCTGCACGCACACTAGATTAGCATGAAGTCAGCCAAAATAAAGGTCAGGCTACCAGATGTACATGCAGTTGAACAATTTGGGCAGGGGAACAACCCATACATTATGCAGGGGACATTCCCAATCCAACATACACAATTAGCATTTGAGGTACAGTGAGGTGAAGTGGTTGGACCACAATTACGTAGTTTTAGGTCAAGCTGGGATTCAAATCTAGATCTTTGGGTGCCAGGTGAGGCCCCTCGCTAATGTTGCTACTAAACTACACCCCCAGTATACTTCTTAGGGAATGAACAATTTAAAGCTGAGAAAGTTACAACCTTACTCCACTGGCTGCCTATCAACCAATCCAGTATAATTATGTTCATATTATTTTGAAATGCAGGCAGAGGTTGGCTCTCATCTATCTATAAAATAAAGTCACAGCATATCGATCGACCAGAGTTCATCAATTGTTGTAGTTGCCATTTCAATTATAATCATTTGGGGAGGGGGGGGGGGGGGGGGGGGAGAGGTGAACTAAGGTGAAAAAACAAGAAAGTTTAATCTCTCCAAGGAACATACCTTTCTAAAATTTCCATTGCAACTTTATGATAGGGAACACCTAGAGACCTTGTAATTAGAGTGCTTTATGAATGGCCTTATTTTTGTCTGTATAAAAGCACAAAACCCAGGAAATCCATTTCCTGATTTAGACTATGTGAATATCCAACTTCTCCATGTTGATCGAAATCCCAGATAAAATATCAAAATAACTTCCAGTCCCCCACTCTTGCTTCTGTTCATCTGGGACATTAAAAAAAAAAAGTCATCCTAGTGCACTACAGCAGTAACTAACCTTAAGTAAAGAACTGGTGTCATCACCATTAGGCATTTGGTAAAGCATTGCTAAAAGAAGACCAAAAGGTAAGGTAGGCAAACTTCAAACCTTTGTCCCCCAATAAACTGAACGAATCCACTAGGTCAATGGAAATATTAAAAAAGATGTGTGCACACTCAGGTCTTTTCATGCCACTTAGTCTCCAAGTTGAAGACTGCACGAAAGGATACTTCCCTATACAAACAACTATTTTATTCACATCTGCTGAAGCAGGGGTTGATCCGTCTTCAAATGCCTTGGCTCATATATTCATTTAGAACATTCATTCACAAACATAGGAGTTCTCTCAGAGGAGGAACTGTGTAAATCATCATAAGTAGTGTCAGAAAGCTTTTGGTTGTCAATCAAGAGAAAGCCCCTAAAACATGATGGAAGAACCAGTTTTCAATGCCACTAGACTCTAGCCTGGAGATAATCAACCAGTTAACAGCCGGCACACACTGTGAAATTATGTAGCACAAAAATAAACAAACTGCACCTACTTAAAAAGGAGCGCGAGAAACTACACACTGGCAATAGAAAACATTTACAGGATTTGCATCAAACAGTGCCAGATAGCACATGCACCAGAGGCTCAGCCATCAAGGAATAAAATATATACACTGATATAAATCGCAGAACATGTAGAGAAAAGAGATACATATTTCCTGCACAATTAACATGGCATTGTCATTAGCTGGAGAACATTACATGCATTCTACATATATAAAAAAACCTACGCAAATTGAACAGAGCACCATTTTCCTGAACAAGACGATCTGCAGTCTTCATCTAAAATGTTTGTAAAGGAAGCACTCTATGGATAAAACAAATACAAAGAACACTTCTTGTGGACAGGGAACAGTGCCAAGTGAGTTACTTTTACAGTTTACCTAAAACTGATCTCATATTAAATTCACTCTCTCTTACTAAATGTTTCATTACACTAAGCCAGAACACATTCAGAAACTGACAACTCGAATATAAAGAAATAACACTGAAGAGGCATCCAATTTGGTCCAAAGACAATTGTCAAGTGTAGTTTGTGATGACAGATCATTTCATTTGAGGTGAACGCCATCATGCACATGCCCTTTTTCAGTTCTTCCCTAAGACAGCATGCATGGTCTGTCACTTGGAAGAGATATTGTTTACTACAAAGGACTTGGAGCCTGCCTATTGATTAACATGTGTTGGCTTCAATGTCACTCTTACTTGCGGACTCCTAATTAACGCGTACCAGTTTCACTTCCTTTTCTTTAGTGGGGAGCATGGTTCAAGTACTGATTTCTTAATTTTGATAATGGTCTGATGAAAGCATTATTATCTTTCCTTCTTCCACTCATGTTGCCATGGTCCATGTTGCTTATTCTCTCCCGGCCTGGTTTAATACCCTCCTACTCTCCTTTGTCCATGTTGCTTTAATAATCTTCCACCCCATTTCCTGTGTTGCTTTCACCCCCTCGCACCCACCCGATGTCTGTATCGCATTAACCCCCCACACCAGCTGTCTATGTTGCTTTAAACCCGGCTCTCGTCTTGTTTTCCGTGTGGTTTTAAAACCCCTTCCAACCCCATTGTCTGTGCTGCTTTAAAACCCCTCCCATTGTTTTCAGTGTTGCTTTAAACCCGCTCCCACCCGTTGTCTCTGTCGCTCCTAAATACATTCATCCCCCATTATCCTTGCGGCTTTATAACACCTCCCATCCCCTCCATTTTCTGTGCTGCTTTAATACGGCTCCCACCCCCTTCGTGGTCTGTGTTGCTGTAGAACCTCACACCCAGTTGTCCATGTTACTTTAAACTCCTCTGTCTGTAGCTTTAAACTTTTCCCACTCGCCATTGACCTTGTTGCTTCAAAGCCCTCCTGCCTTAGTTGTCTGTGTTGCCCCTTTCCATTCTAACACCCTGTTGTTTGCTGTCTCCGCCTCTCATATTAAAAACTGCTATGATGCAGCCGGCACTGGCCGTGTGAAAGTGTTTTTTCTTTTTTAACCACCCCATTGTCTGCCACCCTCCTGTTGTAAGTGTTGCTCATCCCAATCCGCCATAAGGAAGGAAAACAAGCATTAACAATGCAATGGTCTCGGCAATATTATAGGTAGAGCTATTGGTATTGCTCATTATTTTTTTATCATTATTGTATCCCTAAATAAATGGCATTGTCGTTTCTATTGGCATTAGCTTTTTTTTTTTGCATATGTGATACCTATTGCATTAGCAGAGAGAGAGTGAGGTAGTGAGATAGAGAGAGTGAGGTATTGAAATAGAGAGTGAGGTAGTGAGAGAGAGGGAGGTAGATAGAGAGTGAGGTAGTGAGTGATGTTGTGATGTAGTGAGATAGAGAGAGGTAGTGAAAGAGAGAGTGAAAGTGAGTTAGTGAGATAGAAAGAGTGAGGTAGTGAGATAGAGAGTGATTGAGGTAGTGAGTGAGAGTGAAGTTGTGAGCTAGAGAGTGAGGTAGTGATGTTTTGAGAGAGAGAAGTTGTGAGATAGTGAGGTAGTGAGATAGAGTGGAGTAGTGAGGTAGAGAGTTATGTAGTGAGAGAGTGAGGTAGTAAAACAGTGATGTAGTGAGGGAGAGGGATGTTGTGAAGTAGTGAGATGTAAGCAGAGTGGTGTTGTGATGTAGTGAGATAGAGAAGTAGTGAAAGAGACAGTGAAAGTGAGTTCGTGAGATAGAAAGGCGCAGTAGCGACCCCCAGCTCCCCAGGCGAAGACGAGGAGGTTCTGGGCACCGAGAGCAGTGGCAGGGTAAGGGCTTAAGCAGCGGGGGAGCGGATGCGGTCCGGCGACTAGATTGCCGACCTTGGTGCGGGAAACCAGAGTTCGACACTCGGGGTCGCGTCCACATCTCGTGATCCTGGCTAAATCCCTTAACCCCTCCTCGTGCCTGAATGCGCAACGTAACCGGCGCGCATGTAAAGCGCTCCAATACCTTTGGGCGAGTTCGCGCTATATAAATAAAAAAATTTAAAAAAAAGTTAGGACAAGTACTTTACTAAAGCTGGCTCCTATTACTCCTTAATGTGCACCGGCATCCCCTCATTTCGAAAGCACCGATCTTAAAGGAGTCTCCCCCGAGTGGGATGCTAACTGGGCGCCATTGGTGCGGAGGGCGCAGGAGTCGGTGGAACAGATGCAAGCTGTGGCCTAAACTCTCGTGATCCTGGGTAAATCACTTAACCCCCCCCCACGTGCCTGAATGCGCAACGTAACCGGCGCGCATGTAAAGCGCTTCAATACCTTCGGGCGAGTTTGCGCTATATAAATAAAAAATAAAAAAAAAGTTAGGACAAGTACTTTACTAAAGCTGGCTCCTATTACTCCTTAATGTGCACCGGCATCCCCTCATTCCGAATGCACCGATCGTAAAGGAGTCTCCCCCGAGTGGAATACTAAGTGGGCGCCATTGGTGCGGAGGGCGCAGGAGTCGGTGGAACAGATAGTAACAAGCACACCACTGCCTTTCTCCGAGGCGAAGCAGAAATGCCTCGGAGAAACGCAGCGGCGGTTTTCAGATTCGGGGGCGTGGCTAAAAAGTGGAAAGAAGAACAGGGAACACGCCCCCGAATCTGAAAAAGACGGAGCCTATTTGGAGGGATGGCTCTCTCCTCCAATGGCTGGCCTCCATTTAGGAAGCCAACCAATGGAGGAGAAGCAAAAAGAGAGGCGGGCTAAATAGCCACTCTAAGAATCATTAAATCTCCGGATTCTCGCAGAGTCACGTGGAGTGAGTAAGAGACAGATAGTAAGGAGGTCAAGAAGAAGCGAGGGGGGAGAAAGTAAGAGACAGAGAAAGTAGAACGGAAGAGAAAAAGAAAGCGCCGCCGAGATACAGCACCATATATCCGTGAGGTGAAAGAGGATTTCTGCTTTACTGCACCAAAAGAAGCATAGTGACATTGACAAAGCGCTGGGCTTTAGTGCAGGGGGGTGGTGTGGCAGCAGACGCCTTTAATGGAACCTATGGAAATAATACAGCGGCCTGATGTACACTCTCCGTATATATATATATGTCACTTTATACATCTGGATATACATAGTCGATGTGCAATAAACACACACATGGTCATAGTTACATTATGCAATATGTGCACACATTTGCATCGAAGCACACGTTCACACAACTCAGCTCAAAATGTTTACATCAACATGTACATTCCGATACAGGCCCTACTCTCATTTTTGTAAACTGCAATGTTTAATGTCTTAGAGCAATGAATGGGCGTGAAGTTTTACAATAATGTTAAAAGTTCACTGGGCATGGCATTCCACACAGGGTGATCCAGTGATGTACGCTAAGGCTCCTGCACATACGAGTGCAGTGCTACAACATATGACTCACACAGCTTGCAGTGTAGCACCCTGACTGCTGAAGTGTTAGAGACAGCAGCCCAGGGATTTTATTTCTGAAAAGATGGTTGCTCAGGTACGTATTGAATTGTTGGTCATGCCGGATTTAAAATGCCAAGCTTCTCTAGTGACTGGACATACAAATGTGCCGTGATTTATGTAGTCAGTCGGGAAATGATGCAAGTTTGTGGTGTTGGTCATTGTGAGTAATACGAAGCAGCACTAAATGTTGTTGGGTTGAGATATAAATATACAGTACCAGTTCCTGCGGCTCACTCAATACTTGCAGCGCTAGAATCTTCAGTATTCATCAGTGGAATAACAAATTTAATATATCTGACGCGCAGGTCTTTAGTTATAAATGTGTAGGATTATTTCACTGGGGAACAAATGATGGTCACTAATAAATACTCAAATGCCTGCTGTCTCTGCAGTGTTGGCCACTGTAGCTCCGGAGCACAACAGGTCCGCAATCATATCTGTAGAATGCCTGCAGTGCTGGTCCCTGGCTCCCTGTACTCTCAAGGCATTCATTCATTCATTCACTCATCAGCATTGGTGAATGAAACTGACTGACACAGTATCGTGTGAAATGTTGGTCACTTTAGAGCGCACACATAATGTAACCAGATTAGTCAATTTTGCTTGCCTGCTTCAGAAGTGATGGCCACTCGGGTCATATATCCTGTTTTAGGTCACAAACTGCGGTTGCGGATGAAGGACTACACCTCTAACCACATGCTGCTCACCAGGGGCCATGCAAAGATGGCACTGGGGCAATTACTGCACACGGACCGTATGCGCACAATTACGGTATGACCTGCACAGGATTACTGAATTGTTTTCACACTTAACGCACATTGATGATGGGAGGTTGCAGAACTAAACTTACATTGCCCTGTGCTCCTGGGGTCAGTCTGTTAGATCTGTGCACAGTGTACACTACGTGTGGTCTGTACAGGTTTTGGCAGAAGCAGGGGCTTGCGCTCCACCACCTTTCTGCAGTGATGGACAATACAGCAGACCTGGCCTTCATCAGGGTATATGCTGCGCTGCGTCACTTTTGCTGCACTTTCCAAAATACAAACAAAACTACGAGCTTTAAGTGCCCGTCTATAAAAGGTTCTTTATGTACATCGTGTACAAAATGTTTGTGCAGCGGAAGATGCCACACAGTCATATGTTAATATATTTTACAAACACGCCCAGACTCGTATGAGAGCATAAAGCACCCTGGGCTCAAATACAAATGACAACGGCGGCAGTTACCAGTCATGTTTTTTTTTTAAAATCTCCTCTCACGAGTATTTCGCGTGACGGGCTAGCAACAACAGCTGCTGCTGAAGAAGAGAGGCATGCAAGGTCCCGTGCTTTTGTAAAGCGCCTTGAAGTACAAAAAAGGGAAAAAGTGAGAAAGAGGAGGAGAGAGGGAGCAGGAGAGAGGGAGCGAGAGAGAGGGAGCGAGAGAGGGCGGGATAGAGAGAGAGCCCGGGAGTGGTGCGTGCGCGGTCTGCTCATTTTCAAGCACTGTGCGTGTGGCGCGCCGCTGCGCTCTCCCGCAAGGTGGATGCTGCCACAAGCACGAGTGTGCTTGAAAATGACCAGAGCGACGGCTAAAGGCCCTCCTACGCAACGCATGCGTGCTACGTAGGCGAGACCTAAAAATGGGTTACCTCTTTGAAAAAAATCCCAGAACTGTGGTAAAATAAAAAATAGTAGTTTGTTGACTCTGCTCCGCATGTTCCTGAAAGCTGGAAAGAGGATGACTTTGGCACTGCAAACCCTTTGTTGATGCCATTTAAAAAGGGTGGGGGGATGGACACTTGTTTCTCTCAAAAAACTCAGAAGGTTGCTAAATTTTAGCCATTTTCACAGTCCGTTCCAGGCGAGTTTCCAAATCCTGGTTACACTTGGAAACCCTAGGATGTTGGAAACAAGCATTGGCATAGCCAATAGGTCTCGCCTTTGGGACCTTATAAGTATTTAGTTATGCAGCACAATATCATTGGTACAACAGCATCAACTGTTGCATGGCTAAACACTTATAAGGTCCAAAAGGCGAGACCTATTGGCTATGCCAATGCTTGTTCAATGTGTCAGTACATCAAGGCCCACACTGACTGACTAGGCCACATTCTACAAACCTGACTGACAAATACCTTGAGCAAACACTGGGTGGGCTGCAGTGATCAAGAAGCCTTGTTCGACCTCCATCCACAGGTGACCTTGGAATTTTACATATGGTCTTGTGGATGCCAGTTATGCTGTATTTCGATCCCAGCAAACTGTATATGTGTGGCATTCACGAGTGGAGTCGCTCAGACCCAGGGGTGAGGATCATCGGACTGCTGTGGGGCAACAGTGTCCCAAATGACCAATAATCCAGGAACATCTGTTAAAATCTGACGAGGCACCTTCTCAGGAAAGTACGTGGCTTTTATCCCAGAAGCACCTTACAGAATAACTGTCTCACTCTGCAGAGTCTCTCTTGGAAATCATAAGCGCTAAGAACACCACACTTTCTTTAACAGTTTGCCTGGGCATTAAAAACCGATCTCTGTCCAGGAAATGTAAATGCACAGTGTTTTGTGTATTGCTAATCACCTTTAATCTGTGGTAACCGCATTTCTAGCTCACGCCAGAATTCAGACCCCTTTGTTAGCATAAAACGACTGGCTCTTCTGTGCCTAGGCGTCGATTGACTCATATCCCTCCGCCGCCTGAGTACACAGAAGGAGGGGGAGGGGCCTCGAGGCAGAGGCTGCCGCTTGCAGGGGCAGGTTTTGGTACATCCAGCCTGTAGATGAACCCCACTCTGACGCCGAGCACCAGCAGAGTGCTCCATCACACGCTTCTTACTGTCAAAAACTTGTGTATATCACGCATAATTCACAGATCAGAAAATTGCGCAGAATGTACTTCCCACTGCAGGGCGTACGCGTGGGGTGAGGGCAGCTACGTTCAGTACGCATTGGTAGCCTGGCTTGTAAACTGGTCTTCTGGGGGGACTGTGCGCACCAAGTAACACCCAGGCAGCCATAACTTTGTAGATATTCACAATCACGCAGCATGCATTTCACACACTTATCTGAGCATGAGTTGCACCTCAATGGACCAGGCATAAGAGGTGCAGAAAGCGTGTACGCTCTGACATGAATTACTGCATGCATCATATATGTAAACCGCAATACCAACCCTCAATCCGCCAGTGAGGTGTTCCTCAGATCAACATCTGAAGACTCTGCCCGCTGAAGTCTCACAGAACAAAATAAACAACAAATAAAACATGCATTTTCAATGCAATAGGTCTCGCATTATTAAAGTTTGAGCTGTTGGCATTGCTAATAATAATGCAACACCAATAGCACGAAATTGAGTGAAAGGTGTGTATTTATGTTGCATTGAGTACAGTGTAATTATGTGTGGTGTTATTATGTGGCACAGAGTGGTACTGTGTGGAGTGTATTTATCTTGCATTAAGTAGAGAGTAATTATGTGATGTGCAATTATGTAGTACTGAGTGGTATGTGGAGTGTATTTATGTTGTATTGAATACAGTGCAATTATGTGATGTGTAATCACACAACCACAAACACAACCACCACACACACAACAACCAACCACACACACAACAACTCTTTCACCTTTTATATGCCGTTAGACTTTTCAGTGTGGATTCTTTTTAAACCGATGTATAGCAAGAATGGTATAAGAGCAGAGTGCTGAGAGAATTCAGCACCACTCTAGTTTTGTAAGCCTTCCTAACTTGAGTATGAGTGCCACGGGGGAGGACTATTTTTTTATTTGTGTGGCTTTTTGCTTTATAAATACACTAAACTGGAGCCCCTTATGCCATTTTTTGATAACACTATTTTGTTCAGTGTACCAACGTAGTCTTTTGTAACAGAGGCCTGGGGCTATAATGCAGATTATTTTTCATCATTGATCGTTTTTATGACTAATCTATGAAGTGCAGAAATAAAAGCAGGACTCTTGGTCTCGTGGATTTATTCATCTGTATATAACCCAATGGACCCAGGTTCGAGTCCCGGCGGGTCCACTCAGCCTATCATCTTCCTGAGGTTGATACAATAGGTGCCACTGGCCTTCATCGCAGTAAACTACCTGTTTGTCAGTAGCGACAAGAGACCGCTTGGGGGGTCAACTGCGCCCCACAGACAGCCTTATAATGTTTGATGTCAGGCTGCGCCTTTGGTAGTGTCTTCACAGCACGTTTTTCTTGCGCAAGTCAGATGGAGCTGCAGTGTCAATCCCAGAATTCCATTCTTCTTGACAATAATTTAGAGCATTCCCTCGCCAGATGACGTTGCAAAGCTCGCCGAACAGCTGCTTCCAAATGCATTTGCACTTTTGCAGTGCTTGCGATCGACCCTGCAGCCAGATTATAATTGTCAGAATTCCTGAGTATGTGCCACTGGAGGCCAAATATTTACAGCGTATGTATCCTCTAATTACCCATCCTGTCTGCTCCCCCTGGGGCTCCCTGCGGGTGCTGTGCACCACTCTGTGTTCCTTGGCGTCATTCCTTACGCCGGCTCCAACACCCCGTGGGTGTCCTGCTTCCCGTGCCTAATGCCATAACACACTCAGGCAAACTTTTCCATCCCCACCCTCCCATTGAGAAATATCTGTGGCTGGAAGGGAAGAGTACAAGGGATGCCCGAGACCGCTCGCAAAATAACACGAAAACCCAAACTCTTCAGTGGGGTACTATTTACTGTTGGTTGGTTTCTGTATCTTCGGTATGGCTTTGCGTTTTTTACTGTTGTTTCTTAACCAAGCCTGCACATGGGAGTGTGGGTTTGACAGTGCCCTGTTCCCCCCCGCTGCGTGTAAATGCAAACAATAAGAAACGAGTGGTGCGCGCGGCACGCCACAGCGAGCGATCTGGTCTCAATTATCGCGCCCGTGTCTGGGCACAATAATTGAAAAAAGATGTCGGCGTGCGGGTAACAGACACTAATAGGCCATGGGCGGAGCAACGCGACCGCCTTTGGCCTATTGGTGCTGTCTTTCTAAAAAATATAACCGCAAACGCCAAATCCCGTGGCTCAAAAGATATCGCATACGCACGAGCGTTTGCGATTCCAGGGTCCGTTTTGGAACCCTCCACAAAAGAGCTCTCGCCTGCGCAAGCACTGCTGCGCCGTGCAACGCAGGGCGCGAGCCCTAAAAACAAGCATTTGCAATGCAATAGGCCTTGCATTACTTAAAGTTTGAGCTATTGGCATTGCATTAATATTTGCAACACCAATACTCTAACTTTCAGTAATGTGAGACCTATTGAATTGCAGATGCTTGTTTTTGTAGGCACTGGGAGATTCAGTGATTTGCCCAGGATCACAGAATGTCGAGCTGACACCGAGACTCGATACCTGGTTCCCCAACTCCAAAGTTGACAGCTCTGGTCATGAAGCCACATCCTCTCTGCATTAAACTGATTGCTATCGGGCTCTAGAGTGAAAAGAAGCAACAGTGATGGGAACGGGTGGGTGGGAAAATAAGACACTGAAAACACAAGCACTCATATGGCGTGCTTAAACACAAATAAAAAAGTATCTCCAAAAACACCAACAGTACATGAACACAAGTACTTAGTTCATGCTCAAGGGGAAGGCTAAAGACAAGAAGAGGCATGATGCATGAGAGCGGCATTGAAGCAAACAAATGGCAAGCTATGGGCTGGCTGTATGCCCAAAGATTGTAAACAGCAGCTCTCATAGAGATAGCGAATGCGCTGTCTAGCCAAGACCTAAAAATGAGACTCCGATCTGAGATGGAATCTTGGCGATAATGTTTTGAAGGTACCAGAACTCTTGCAGCGCAGAAGGTGGCGCAATACAAATCACTCTAAAATATCATTCATTTACATACTAGAGATCAAAATTCGAATAACATAACGACTGCCCTAAATAGTGACCTGCTCTCAAGAAGCTACATTGAACATGCCTGATGTATACATTGTGTAGAAATCTATGTATTATTTATGTAAAGAAGATATATTTCTTCAGGAAAATGCAAGTAGAATCTTGAATATACATACGCCAGTGTACACAATACTCCTTACTTTTTCTGTGGAAGTATTTGTCTGATTATAGGGAGCCAAACAGGTTCAATACTGTGAGAATCATGTGGTCTGGTGAGATACGAGTGTGAGAGAGGGGTTTAAGATTAGGCACTGGCACACGCCCATGTTAAAAGCATAGGTAGTTATTGTATAAATAACTTTAATTCTGGTTGTTTCATTTAGAAACGTTAATTTTGTCACAGAAGATGCTATCAGTAGATGTCCCTGGATAGGTAAGATAGGTAATGAAACAGACACTACTCACTAGTTAACTCACAGTGGGACACAAAGAATCAGGGTCCTAGCAATGCCGGAAGTGTAACTGCAAATCACATTTTATCACATTCAATGACAAGTTCACTTTCCTGTGTTCTTGTGCTGGATATTTGAATTCGCATCCTTTCCATTTCTAAATAATTTTAAGAGCTGCTGAGAAACACTCAAGACTAAATAACCACCCCCTTTTCTCCATACAAATCAAAATGTAAAACTATTTTAGGAAACAGGAACAATCTAAACTTGCTGAATTTTGAGCGCGCCTGCTTACTTTCTTCTATTTGTTTTTTGGTGAGTGGGTGAAGAATAAACTTTTATCGATACACGATATATACCTGCTAGCAAGACCAAATCAGGAAAATATATCGATTTGTGATCTTTTATGCATTTCCAAGCATGAAGTGCAGTTTTGAAGAGGGGCCAAACGATCTCTGCCTGCAGCAAATAAGGATAAAGGTGTATTTTGAAGATATGAGGCAAATTACACAATCTAAGGCAGTCAGAGTCAGGCTGTAAGTGAATGTTTTGGGTTGTTTTTTGCCCCAGCAGGCATCAGGGCTTCTGGTGACCAGCCGTATGATTACACCGTCTTTTAACTTCTAACCTGATCGGAGATGTGGCTTAACAGCTGTACTGCCTGAAACCTGTATATGGGATTCCAATCCTGACCCGTGGCGCAACATTGTGTGATTTTGGGGACATTACTTCATCTGCCTGAAGTTGGTAATTTAGTGATGTATAGTGAAATAAACAATGTATTAGTATACTAACAGTATAATGTCCCATTCATTATCGCGACCACTTCTTTTTTTTATTACCCACTTATGATTTAATATGCTGACTCGTTGCTATGAACATTGTTTATACTCGTTGTAAATGACAACAAACCAGCAAATATAGCGAGCCAACTACAGTGCTGCACGTCAGTGGTCCTTAACTAGGGTGGCGAGATCCAAGTGTGGGGCACGTCACTCTTTGTAACACACTGGGAAGAGGAGGAAATTGAAGCCTTCTCTGAATATAATGTGGTTAAAAAGCTAGATGCCGTGACATGGCATTTCAAGGACAATAGAGGGACATCTGTGAATGAAGCGTGACATTTAGGGACAATGCCCCACACTTTCCCACCGCCTGGGACTTCGTGTGGAGAAACCACACATGGAATCATATACAACAACCTAAAGAAATTCACACTGAGGAAGCTTGGAGAATCATGGATCCTATTCCGTTCCCACACTTTTCAGTAAAATAAATGACAATTTCAAGGAAACGAAGCCAAGAAACAAGCATAAAAAGAGCAAATGGAACTTATAGTTATTTAAAAAAACAGAAGCATAACCACAGTCACTTCCCGGAAGGAGAAGGTGCCAACATAAACGAAAAGAAACAGGATAAAAGAAAAAAGTTGCAGATTTATATTCTGCTTTTTTTAAAGAGTCTGTGGAGTATGAGACACATCTCAGGCAACGCAATACGGCTCATTCAAGATGCACTGAATGACTGGATGGATGAACTGTAAAAAATAAAGAGCCCATAAACTGCGTTGACATTTAACCCTGTATTCTTCCACATTATTAATGTACTCAACTTATATACATTTATTTTTTGGTCTGTGAAAAAACTGAGTTGAAACTAGTATGTCACCAAATGCACTTTACACTTGGCTGTTTGTAGGGTTACAGAATTTGGTGCGTACCTATTAGTAAGGCTACATGTGCAGTTAAACCAGGTCTCGTGGGTTCTGGTGCACCACTCTTTAATTATGGCTCTTTTACTACCCAGCCAGGGGCATGGGGCCCTTTTTCCTGGCTTGTCTTAAGGGTACTTACTGCACCCACCCCACCGCCAAGGTAATCACAGCTAGAAGCACCACGTACAATGTAGCAGTAATAGATGGGTTTCTATCTGGGTTTATGTGTCAAAAATCAATCAAACCGAACACGTGCCAGACATTTTTAGGATAGGCCCCTAAAGAAAGAGCAAAGTACTCGGTTGCATGAAGCACTTCCGTAGGGCACAAACAGCACCGGAAGCCCGGTCATACATCTACGAGACAGATGAACTGAACGACGGGCAGCAACAGCGCGCGCGCGGCAGGCCTGAGGAAGCCCCGAACAACTTTACTCCCACTGCCCACGTTAGAGCAGCCTTTCTGAATGACTCAAACTAACACGGCTTCTGCGTTTCCTCTCACTGTGTGAAATGGGGCACTTCCCGTCAGTCTCCCAGCCTGCTTTCTGTCCTTCATCAAAGCCTATTAGATGAACTCAGTCAGTGCTGCACCTGTTCCGCTTCTCCTATTTTTAAAAGTATGCACAGTTCAGTTTAGCTCAAGACGGCACTGTTCCATATGCAGGTCACTGTAAATTTGGACGAGATTACACATTGCGCACTCAGTTCTAACCGGCAACCTGAAATGTGTACATTTAAAGTAGTGAAATTCATGTCTTTATGCAAAATTACCCGAAATGTAAATATGGCATTTTGGGCGATAGGACAAAGTTCATGCTAAAACAAGCAATGGCCGCGCGGAAAGTCAAAGTAGTGGCCAGCGATGCGGAGGAAGAGATAAGAAAAGCAGATGGCGGCTGCACACGTGCACGCAAGCTTGAGGCCAGGAAAAGCTTGTGGGTAGCACTTTGAAAACCCCCTTGCTAAAAGTCGAGCAAGCAGCAGCGCATGCGCTGCTCTAGGCTCGACCTAAAAAAAGGACACAAAATTGGCATGGATACCTTATGTGGAAAAAAGGTTATCGAGCCCTGAGCCCAAACTACCCCAAATAGCCACACACAAAACAAGCATTTGCAATGCCATAGGTCTCGCATTTGCAAGAGTTAAAGCTATTGGTGTTGTAAATGATAATGTATTTCCACAGCCCAGCCCACTAAGCTTACGTCAGAGAGGGAGCAAAGGATTAGACAAAGAGCAGCAATTTATTTAGTCACTTGTTGAAGGCTGCAGGTTGTTCCAGGAGCTGGGCTGACTCAGGAAAATGGCCCGAACACCGTAATTGAAATCAGCAGGAGGGTGGAGGAGGCAGCAACAGCCAGCGAGGGAGCGTTTGACAAATATGCGCAGGGTATTAAAAATGCAAAAATAAAAGTTATTGGTAGAACGTATCATACTGTGATTTAGAAACTGCAAAAATGCTGAAGTTTGGCATGAAGCAAGAGACTAGGACAGCCCCCCCCCCCCCAGCCCTTAATTAAAGCATGTAATCAGTTTCTCAAGGGCTACAAGTTTTTGTTACGAGGCAGAACTCAGCTGAGAAAGATCACATGGTTTGTCATTGTCCACAGTGTGAACAAGCAAAAAGGCTGAGATGTTTTGACCAGAACCAAAAAAATAACCTATTTAATAATTCCACTGCCTGGCCTACTTGCGGAGAGGGGATGGGTGGTGGGGGGAGGCGCGATGGGTTAGACAAACAGTTGTAATCAACTCACTTGTCGAAGGCTGTTTGTCGATATGGGGGCTGGCATGATGGAGGAACTTGGACACTAACTGAAACAAGCAGGAGGGAGGAGCCAGAAGCTACAGTCCAGGGAGCGAGCATACGTATGAAGAGCAGCTGTTACAAAAAAATGTATTAAAGCCATTAAAGGGAAAGTGCGGCATGGTACATTTTAATAAAAAAAATACTGTAAAGGTAAACATGGCGAGCCGCATATAAAGAAAGGCTCACGGTCACAATGAAACTGAAAGTGCAGGAAAAAAAAAAAAAAAAAAAAAAGCAGTTGAGGGAGGGAGCATATTTTAGACACAAACCGCAGCATCCATATCAGGCGCACGGTGTCATAAAGCAAGTAATTCAAAAGTGTGGAGCGGGCGGCTGGCAGTGAAGCAGCATAGTGCGTGCAGAAGTGTCACGCTGTGCAAAAAGAAAGAAGGCATGTGGTTGCTTAGCACAAGCAGTGGAAAGAAAAACAAGCACTCGTGCTGGTATCCACCTTGCGGGAGTGAGCAGCGGTGTGCGCGCGCAGCTGCTCGCTCCCGCAAGGTGGATGCCAGCACAAGCACGAGTGCTTGAAAAGAGCGGACCGATTCCTAAAGGACACTCCTAGAGCAGCGCTGCGCGCTACGCTCTAGGCGAGACCTAAAAACAAATAAAGGGAGCTCAGCACTAGGGTGGGAAAGCCTCTGCAGTTAAGGGATTAACTTAAACCCTTGTGTGCTATGTGTACTTTAAAAACAAGCATGAGCAAAACCAATATCTCTAGCTTTTGTCTCTCCAATGTAGGCCTATTTGTTTTGTCAATGCTTTCAGTCAGTGCTATGTATATGCGTGCACGAGTCATCCCTATGGCGCTCCAGTGTGAGACTTACACCTGCATTATTAATCATGCACATGGCTTTTTTTCTGCACATGTAAAACAAATGGCAGCGTAAGCAGCAGTGGATGCATTCACCACTTGAGAACGGAACCCTTCTAGATTTGGTAGGGAGATTAAAACACACACGCTGTAAATACGATCACAGCTACAGATGATACAATTTGAGGAAACAGGTGACCTGCGAGTTACTGGGCATTTACACGACTGGCTCAAGCACTTTGCCTTAATTTGCAGGTTGTTGTAACATTGTAAGGGAGACCCAGTGGATGGTACGTGCCTTACATCAGGATTCACACCACTGTGGAGCAGTACTCCAACGAATTTGTCTTTAAGAGACCCTATGACTTAAATTAAACAGTGTTTAAACTTGGACAACCCCTCCATCTTGGATTATGGAATGAAGTGGTATTTCTAAGCATTGTGGACCAACTTAAGCTACCCTACTAAGAATAAATATAAATTATGGTAAAACAGTGGGGTTCATACAGCATCTTAAGTCATTTGTGTTGCAAAAATATATTCACTTTTTGAGCACTGTGTCGTCTGCACTATAATCACTTTTTCACACATCACTGCATACAAATTGGTTGAATATGTGTATTTGACAAAAAGAACGAGCAGTCCAATGTCTCCGGTTTTTAATTTACATTCCATTAAGAGTACTTAAATTGTGCATTAAACTGTAGATTCTTCAAAACCACTGAGAGCTGTCTAAATATGGAGCAAGTCCCACAGGACAACTATTCACAAAATAGGCATTACCTTGGTCCACATGGGCATAGGGTTGTCCTTGTCTTTTGTTTTTATGTCATGGCCCAGCCTCTTTTTTTTTTTTTTTTTTTAATATACTGTTGCAAGATAACGGATGGCCATTGTGGAGCGGGTAAACAAATAAAAATACTTAACAAGCATTGGCATAGCCAATAGGTCTCGTGTTTGAGACCTTATAAGTGTTTAGCCATCCAACAGTTGATGCTGTTGCAGGAAGGATATTGTGCTGCATAACTAAATACTTATAAGGCCCCAAAGGCGAGACCTATTGGCTACGCACAATCACATAATTCCAGTGGCCCCAGGAATAGGAGCTTTCAACCCCCTAGCATCCTTGCAGCTTGCAGTTCAGTGTGGTATACACAGAAACTTTTAGCTGGCATCTCAGTATCACTTCATCCTGGCTTGGCATGAGGCCACAATAAGAATGATTTGCTGGGGCTTAAACAGGGTTTCAGCATAAGCTGATAGCTGTAGGAACAGGCACCAAACCAGTTCATCCTCTGTCCAAATTGTGCGAATGTGAGAGTATGCGTCTGAAAGGTTACCTGGTTTGTAAGGAGTGAGAGTGTGGGAGCAAATGTGTGAGCGTGTTGGGGCGGTGGGAGGGATAGCTATGCAGGTGTATATCAGTGATCTATGTGAACATGGGCTAGATACGGAATGTGTAGGTCTGTGCCTGTTTGAGTATATATGAAAAAAAGAGGGTGCATATCTCCTTGTATGAGGGTGTGTAAAAGGAAGAGAGTAAATGGAAAGGTGTGCATGGGTGTTCATGTGTGAAGGTTGAGGGGAAGTGTGCTTGGCCTGTGGTCATAGTTGAGATGAAGGGTGTGAGTGTGTTGAGGGGGCAAGTGTGGGTTTATGTGGGTAGAGAGTGAAGTACACAGTTGTGTGTTTGTTAGTGTAGACGTGTGTAAAGATTCCACGCACTTACATAGCGGCAACCCAGAACCCTCAAACCACAGTGGGTGAGAGGCTTGCAGGTGCGCGCGTGTGCCAACAGAGATCAAGTGGGCGTATGTGAGGAAATGAGAATCGGTACCAATGTGTGTTTCTTTGCTTCGGGGGGTTGGATATGTGGCGATTTAGATCAGTGGAGGCATGTGTGTGGGTGTGTGTGCGCGCAAGAGAGCGGTGTAGTGAAAAGGGTTATAGCTTTAGATTTTAGATCATGTATGGAAACGTGTATGGTATTTTGTGTCAGAGCAGTTGGTTGTGGTTACGGTTTGTGTAGTTCCAAGGTATCTGTCTGGAATTAAGGGGAAGTCAAGTGTGAAGGCTTACTTGTAGGAGTAGGGAGGGAATGGAAAGGCTTCAGATGAGTGGAGGCTAAAAGAGCAATGACTGAGATTTTAAATCCAACTCGTCAGGCAGGACCCTACTTCTCCGCCACGCGCGACACGAAGCATGAAATGCAAATCGTATTAGATCTTAAATAACAACATGAATATATGGTAAAATTACAACACAAAGAGCTACAAATAGTCCCGCATTGCTTCTCTTGTATAGATGGTATTTATGTCCCATGATGGAGGTCAGACGCACGACATCACTCAAACCTTTAAATACAGTGATACATAGTAGCATCTTCAAGTAACTCCGTTACACTTTATATTGTCACATAGCTTGTAAGCTTTACTACGTGCCACTGGACGAGGTTTTAAAGATTTTTTTTTTTTTTAAATGGAATCACCAATAGGGAAAAAGCATTAGTGGTATATTATACGAAATGAGCATCAAGGCAGGAAGTAGTTGAATTTATCACGTATTCTTACTTTGCCAAAGAGTGCTTTGAAACATCTCTCAAATTACCCAATGCGTTGCACTGATAATTACTCTTAACTTAACTGCTTCCAGGTCGCAAGACAACCAGCCCCACGGTTAAACATATTCTGGTAGTCACCATGGGGTGGGTGGGACTAATAATGTGTAAAGTGACCTAGGATTGGAGATCTTTTAGCATCTCGGCCAATCCTAGAGCGGTGTGTAGAATTCAGAAGAGCTCGTTGGCTGTGGAGTCTGAACACGCCGCTGCCACATGTAAATATATTCTGAGCCTTCTCCCGGGGTAAGCGCTTGGCAACTTGGGGCGCCATGAACTTAACTATTCATTTCCAGTTTACGACCGGTGCAGTAATCGCGGGCTGCCGATGGCAATGGGGAGAGGCAGCTTAGCTGCATGTGTCAGTTTGGAACAGGGTTGAGCACTTGGCGGTGAAAATGGCACACAGGGTCCATCGGTGGCTGTTTGGATAGCGGACTAATTCATCAACGAGTGATACCAAGCCCTGATGGTTGTGGCTTGTACTGCTGAATATATTTCTGGGGTTCTGGCCTGGTCGGTCACTAACATAGTCTACACGTTTACCGGCGGTGGACTGCTCAAAATGAAACCAATATGCCCTACCTCTTAATCTAGACAGCTATACATAGGGCACAAGTCCTAAGGAAAATAGTGGTGGGGCGGACTAATTATCATATACACTTAACAAATTACACAAGAGGCTACGTCTTTGGAAGATGGCGAAGGAGAGGGGGGGCAGGAGAGAGGAGAAACCGAGTGGGTGGAGGAAGAATCGCTGTGAATTATTGAGCCCACACCTCCTATGTTAAAAGCGAAACTACAATCCAAGGATAAAACATGCTGTCAGCAGCACAGCCAAGTTTCGCTCATGGCGGCACATGGCAACTGTGAGAGGGTGTACAGGTGGCCGGTGACCGTGTGCGAGGGTAAAAGAAGGTGAGAACTTGACGTGTACAAGTCTGTGTTTGTGATGGTGAGTGGGGAAGGGGCAGTGTGCCGGTCGGTGTGTGTTGGGGTGTCGGTTGGGAGAGCAGAGCCAGGCTTGTCTGACGGACTGAGCAGCTGGACATGAAAGGGTTGCTGCTCACTGGGAGTAAGCTTTAAGTACAAGCCCGGGATTTGAGTATGCGCGCGTGTGACATGGCCGTGAAAGTGATCGCGGGCTGGAAGGGTGCCCGCGCAATGCACTTAATGAGCTATGACGGAAGCGTGCGCCCGCGCACATGCACGCAAGCTGTAGGCCACAGTGGTAGCATTTTTTGGAGTCCTTACTAAAAGGTCTCCCTTGAGCTAGCGCATGCGCTAGCTCAGGCGAGACCTAAAAAGTGAGTTAAAGGTCATTTTCAGAAAGTAATCCAAGTAAGCAGCAGTGCAGGGCAAAGGAGTAACAGATAAAGGGAGGATTACAAAAAACGCAGTGCTGGTGGGAGACTAAGTAACACAAAGAGCGGTGTGTGGGTGGAATGTGAAGCAGGGAGCAGCACATAAGGGAGTGACAAGAAAACACCTGCACTTCACATGAAGCACTAAAAGCAGAAGAAAAATATGTTTCCCCCGAATGTAAACCCTGGTAGGATAAGAGTCATCCAATCAAAAATATGGTAATGAATCAAGGCACTAGGGATGAACAAAACACAAGAAAAGGAAGGAAAGTCATCAAATAAGAAACAAATACAAGCACTGGTACAGTCAAAAAGTCTTGCCTTTCTGATCTACTGATGCGGCGATGATTTTTAGCTATGTTTTACAGCAACCCCGATGCGCTGTAGAATTGCTAAAGTTGAATAAAAATAAAAAAATAGGACGCAAATGCCACTTCATTTTGAAGGTGCACACTCCACGCGAGGGGAACCATAGCAACACGGGTGGAGGGGAATGAAAGCAACACGGGTGGAGGGGAATGAAAGCAACACAGCTGGAGGGGAAATCAACCTAGAGGGCCTGGGGGAGGCAGTGGGCTGGGAGCATTGAGAAACACAATATGTACACAACAGGGAAGGGGTGGAGAGAAACACCCACACGACAGAAACCAACACGGAGTGCATGTGGAAGAAAAGTATACTAGCATGAGAGTTCAAAAGCACCACTTTCTCAAGGAGTGCTTAACAGAAAAAAAGTAGTAATTGAAAATTGAGCAGTTGAAGTGGAGATGCTAGCCAATCAAAGCAACAGTATAAAGGCAATGGTCTATGGAAGGGCGAACCAAAATATTGACATGCTTAGACATAAATAAGAAACACACAAATGAGTGACAGGATACCCAAACAAAGTTAAGCAATGGCAGGGCTCCAAGCCCTCTATGTACTATGCCTAGCAACAGATGGTGCATGCTCGAATAGGCTCGACCTAAAAATGATAAGAAAAATTAACCAATGATTAAAATTGTGCTGACCCAAAGCTCACCATATGCATTGACATTGTGCAAAAGTCTTTTAACCAAGGTGAATCTATCTGTAGTCGAAACTACGTGACTGCTTGCTTAACACATTGATATGCAGCTAAGCTTTTACATATTATGCAGTGCTCTGCTCAGATTTGGGCTGCAGGTTTTGAGAAGGAGTATGGTAAACTAGGCATTAAGTGCATCTTCAATCAATATTCAGAAGCATACAACCCCTGCATTGGTATGAGTAGAGCAGGGTAAAAAATGTCATTCTACAATATGGAACTGGACTTAGTAAACGTTCTGCTTAATCTCCATGAGGTAAGAAATCAAACGTTTTACAAAGACCATAACACAATAAGCACTGGCAAAGCCAAAAGTCAGCAGTCAATACCAGGTAAATGCCTGTTAGGTTTAAGTGGCCTGAAAATTTATTGACAAAGTAATGAAAATTGCTGCTTTAAAAAAAGTTAATGGAAATAAAACCAAGAAACTCATTTGAAAGGATTAAAGTGCACTTTAAATGAAAAAGGATCACCAGCATTGTGGTACTTTTCAAGAAGTGTGAAACTAAAGCGTATTCTGTGTTTTCAGATACAAAAGGTGTGCATACCCATTATACACTCAAATAGGTGGATGGTACATGGGTAACATACGTTTGAATACCCAAGTATGTAGATTAATTTGTTCAAATCAATAGTACGTTTTCTCTATCTTGAACAACGTCTTTTAAATGAAGAATAGTGATGGTAACGTTTAGTTTATACCTAGGCTCAATAACAAATTAAGTGTAGAAATGTTATATATCTTAAACTCAAAGTTCACACATTTAGTACATTGGTAAATAATTGCTTGACAAATCATTTTTTCTACACAAATTCATTTTCAATTAAATCAATATCGATCAGAATCTGTTTCTTTTATACGATACATTATTCTTTGTGGGAAACAATACATAGAATTAGGAAATCGAATGAACAAACTACTGATTTCTATTCAAGGAAATCAATGTAATAAGCTGTGCACTACCCGCTCTTATTTCAGATACAAGATTAGGCTTCAATGTAACCCTCAGTTTTGAGCTTTATTAAAAACGATATTGATTGGCTAATTGAGATTCTCTTACAATAACCATTAGAAGGCAGACAAATAGACCTCATAAGTAAAACTTAAGCAGCACCTGATCATCTAAATGATTGGGCATTTCAATTACCAATGGTAAACGTAGTTTACAGTACTTCAAAAATAGAGGATTTCAATTCTCAAACCATGAAATAATTTCTACAAAATTCAGACTTTCACTGTGGCAGCTGGTCAGAAACAGACTAGGAGACATGGCAAGCCCTATGTTGATACAAAACTAGCAGAACTCAATATGTACAAAATTAGGCAAACAGCATATCCAAGGAACATTTTTTTAAAGATAAAGCCGATATACCAACAAATAAATATTCAAGAGGGTTATTATTTACAGGGCCTGAAGTAAAAACGAAGACATGTAAGATTATCTTGTCAAACCATGTCAAATTACTGGGGCATCTTTGTACACAGTTCAGTCATATAAACCCAGTAAAGAATCTAAAGTAACCTCATGACAATGCGGCCAGTCCAATCCACATCACACAAGCTCCATGAAAATGAAGTGGGACCAGCACTGCAGCCCACAAGCAAGTTGGCAGGACAAGCCCCATACCCATAGCATAAATGAAGCTGCCCCATCATGCAATCACAGAACAATGCACCCATGCCACTCTTGCAAAGAAAACAAGTATTGGCATAGCCAATAGGTCTCGCTCTTGGGACCTTATAAGTATTTAGTTATGCAGCACAATATCCTTGGTGCAACAACATCAACTGTTGCATGGGTAAACACTTATAAGGTCCCAAAAGCGAGACCTATTGGCTATGCCAATGCTTGTTACTCAAGATCTTTGTCCAGCATTTCCCAAACTAGGGCCTGTCCCCATGTCTCCTTTCTGTCGAATCAGCACATGCAGAATCAGAATGTGCTAGAGAGCCAGCCTTGTTATGTGCACATGTTGTGAAAGTGATGGTTTATTCTCTGCAGGACATGATACATTATTATGGTATACAGCATTTGCAGAATACATTGCTTGAAATTTCCATGGCCTCTTGCTGTTATATAGTTGAATATACGTAATTGACAACAATCCTTTAAATGAAGGAAGCCTGACGAAACCAAGCCTACAAAAGTTTATTTTGAGGAGCTGTCAGGATGACAAAATTACTTTGTCCATGAAGATCCAAGGATTTTTGCGCAAAAAACATACCGGACCCAGGTTGGAATGCCAAAAACGAGATATAAATGTGTGTGTGTAAGAAAAAGAACACTTCTCAATTCCTAGAAAGTAAGGAACTGTAAAAATAAAGAGCAAAAACTGTTACAGAAAAGAACAAGGGGAAACAAGTAAACAACAGGCTGCGGCAGTGGAGATTGAAATGAAGATAAGTTGGAACAAGCGGCCGTGGGGCTGCGAAAGTGATCGCGATCAAAAATCAGAGCGGCCACACAGCCGCCAAAGTGAAAGTAAACAGGGTCAAGCGCGGCGCGCGCGCACATGCATCGTAGCTCTAGACTGGCCTGGTAGCACTTTTTGGAGCCCTCTCAAAAAGTCTCGCCAGACCAGCGCATGCGCTGGGTCAGGCGAGACCTAAACATGGCAGTCCCAGCAGAGCAACTCTAGACCAACGAGCCATCACTGCCTTCCCTCCCATCAATACAGGTAACAAATTACGTCGTAGGCAAAAAATCATGGGGGCCTCAATTCAGCAACTGCTTGCAGCTTCCAAATTCCACAATCATATAGAGGTTGTGAAACAAAGCTGATACAGTTACGCAACTACATATTGCACAGGACGAAATGCAAACACACTAATGGCTCTAAGAGAGAAACATATGGAGAAAAAAAATCCCACCCCCGGTTCTGCAACCATTAGGGCTCAGCACAAAATGGACATTGTACGTCTTCACTTATGTAAGACTTTGGGCCTCGTGGCTCTCCAGCTTTTGAACAGACTTATAATTTATTTAAATTCAGCCCAATACAAGACTACTTACCAAACAACACCAAAGGCTCCATAGCCAATCGGTCGGTCAGGCTCAGGGTCCACCACAGCAGTTCTAGTATCGACTGGTCGAGCCGGCATACCCTGGTTTTGGATGGTTCCGGCCTGTGGTCCATGGTGATGATGGTTGACAAGCTGCTGCTGGTGCGAGCCAGACTGCACGGCTGTTGTGGTTGGTGAAGATGAAGTGGAAGCAGCCGCCAACACAGCTGCTCCATTGGGGCAATAAAACTTCTGCCCCAGACCAGCAGTCATTGGGGGCTGGATAAGACCCCCGAGGCTGCTGAATACACTGCCACTACACAGCTGGGCCCCAAGGGACCTGTTGGGGCCCTGGAAGGCCATCAGTGTCCAATGGGAGGAGATGGGGTTAAATGTAGCTGGTTGAAACCAGGACAGGAGTGGGAAAGGGTAATTAAGGCAAAGAAGAAGAACAAGCTGTCATGTTCTACATAAAAAAAGGAAGAATAGACGGCAGTACAGAGAATACTCCTGATGGGGAAACTATTGTACATATATTAAAATGCAAGATTTCAGTGGGTAAACAGATGGAAAATGAGAGGAGGAATTAGAAGAACACTTGAGGTAAAAAATCTGAATGAGCACAGTTTCAGAGAAAGGAATACCATGGCAATGGGGGAAACGTCAGAGACAAGGAAAGGTGTATACACAAATATACATGTGGGAACAATAGAGTGGAACTTAATGTGTGAAGAGGCAAGAACCTGAAAGGGCAGCAATAAATTGTTCAAACAATACAGTAGATGTGACAATGATGGAGTTTAAATTTGAGATGTGACAAAAAAACAATGAAGGGCAAACAGCCAATTGTGATTTAAGTGGGATCAACAAGTCAAGATTAACCAATGTATGATGGGTAACATAGGCATTCACCCGAGATGGAGAACCAGAAAAAAGGTAAATGAAGGTTCAAGTAGAGGGGACAAACACAGTATGAGGATCAATGAGGGACAGCTCAGGGTGGCAATAAGCCGATATATAAAGCACGAGGGGACAATAGGGGGCAGGGTCTCCAACGGCTGGTGTAACTTGTCATGTGGGACAACAGAAAGGGTAAATTAGCAAATATGGAGAAAATCAGCATGAGAGTGAAGATGGAGTGATGAGGATGTAAAATAATCTGCATATGCGAGGCAAAACAATATGGGGAGGGCAATTATGAGGGCAGGAAATGAAAGAAAAGCACCAAGGATGGCAACAAGTTGAATGTTACTTTATAAAGGGAAAAAATAAGTTAGGTAGCAATAACGTACAAGCAACTACAGGGTGATCAAAGATCAGAATATAGAAATAAGGAATAAATGTGAGTGTTGTAGGCAGCAAGTGGTCTAAAAAAACAAACCTGGCAATGGGTTTGTTAGAGCACCAGAAGGGTATGGATTCGATATTTGCCAATAACGTGGTAATCAAACGATGAAGGACAATATACTGGTTACATTTCTGCGCGAAACAATAAATAAATCAAAATAGTTTGAAAGAAGGTGAATAGACCAACACTGCAGAATAAATTGCTGAAATTCTCATATGGGGTAACGAATGGGAGAAACTGATCTATGAAAAGCAACGTATGGTGTATATTGTCCTATTGTGTTAGCGTGATGTAAAAAACAATAAGGAGGTAAATTACAAAAAGATGAGCAATACAAATAGGAAATTTTCCGAAGGACAACAAATGTGGGAAATTATAGGTGCAGAAGCAGTATGCTACTAAATAAGGGTCAAATATCGAATGAAATGTTTGAGGGGGCTCAGGATCCCCCAGGACTAAAACCTTTAAACGCAGAACTTAAACGAGCAGCAGAGGTGGGACAATAAACAATGCCAAGGACTGTCCCCACTCTTCCTCTCTCACAATGGGTGCCACGGCCCCTTTAAGGCCCCACGGCCGTTGCTGGCCCCTCATACCCTGGACCCCGGAAGCGGTGGCCGTCTGCAGCTTGGGACAGGGTTAAGCGTGAGAGAGCACAGAGTGAGCTGCAACCCGTCGCCTGCTACCGAGGCGGCTGTTGCAAGATCGCTAGAAGCTCGGTAGGGCCCTCTCCGTTCTTCCTCTCCACCTCCTCCCCGCCCCGGGCCCCCTCTGTTCTTCTGTCTAGTGGGATCATTCTGCGCATGTTCTATGAGGCAGCCATCTTAACGTCAGGAGCAAGGTTCGTTGCTACTAAAGGGCGTTCTAAGAACGTCGATCTACAGAATGCCTGTTTCCGAGATGGCCACCGCAGTAGTTTAGGTCCGCCCATAAAGCGTTTTTAGAGGAAACCCATTGATCAAAGCAAAACATGGACATTCGACAGCGAAAAACGTTTCCATTTCTGAATTTATGCTTTTAAGTTGAGTCCTGGTGAAAGCGGCAAAGAAGGCTACATATTGCATTTTTTGAAAGCACATGTGCATTGTATTATTTGTGTACTTAGATACAGAAAAGAAATCATTAAAATATTTCATTTTGCTACATTTTGCACATATTAACTTTTTCTCAAAACGAAGGGAATGGTAAACATTTGAAGAAAAAGCCGTCCAAGAAATGGAAATTCCGACTACCGTAAGTATTGCTTTAGTGATATTTTGTAAGACATGAATAACGTCATTCGGACATGTCCTCTACACCAGTGTTAGTTTGAGATTCATGGCCGAGTCGAAGCAAGCTGTACGCTTAGCAGTATTCTAAAATACAGCCGCCGCCATTAAGTATGCAACAAACCATAATTTCCAGTATAAAGGTCATTTTTGTTTATTTACTTTTTCAGAAAAAAAGCGATAAGAAAAGTAAGTTTAAATGAATAGGCTGTGTACTACAAATACTTACAGAGTAAAGTAAGTTGCTCTATCTTAAAAATAATTTTACGTGTTTGGAGGAGAGCAGTCAGAGCACCCGACAAACCAGCAATGGGTTGTCGACCTCCACCCTCTTAACAACTGCGAGACCTATTGCATTGCGAATGCTTGTTATTTTTTACGGTCACATACTTGGGGAGTACTGACAGCCATTTTGGATTCCATCGTTACCGTTTCCAAAATATAGTCATTTGAGAACGAGTCA
Organism: Triturus cristatus; assembly: GCF_964204655.1. Taxonomy (NCBI): domain Eukaryota; kingdom Metazoa; phylum Chordata; class Amphibia; order Caudata; family Salamandridae; genus Triturus; species Triturus cristatus. The sequence goes on from NC_140590.1 coordinate 1,263,576,451, forward strand.
TATCAGGTCACCGAAAAGTGAGGAGGCCATGTTGGAAGTAATCGAGATGTCCTAGGAAAATAAGGAGCCATCTTGAAGTGGAGCGATAACAACCTTTAGGTTAAAATGTATTGCATATATGCCAACTCAGGAAGAAGTTAGACTCAGGAATGAGATTTTGGAAAATTAAATCCGATGAATGTATTTTCCCCACGGACCTGCCTTGAAGTGGGAACACGTTTAGGTATGAGAAAGCTAAAAATAAAACTCTTTGTGGCTTTAAAAATCAGGAGCCTACTGCCTGAATCAGGTGTCCTGTTAGGTATGTTATTCATAGCTGGTAAGTATTTCTGGTCCGTATTCCAGTGCAGGTTTTTTAGGTCTCGCCTGACCCAGCACATGCGCTGGTCTGGCAAGACTTTTTGTGAGGGCTCCAAAAAGTGCTACCAGGCCAGCCTAGAGCTACAGTGCATGTGCGCGGGCGCGCGCGACGCACTTTACCGCGATTACTTTCACGGCCGCTTTGATGTTTGATCGTGATCGCGATCACTTTCGCGGCCGTAATAGGTCTCGTTTTTTGGACCTTATAAGTATTTAGTTATGCAACTGTTGCAGGGCTAAACACTTATAAGGTCCCAAAGGCGAGACCTATTGGCTATGCCAATGCTTGTTTAAATTTGAATTCAGGGACTTGTAGTAGTCCTGTTTTATAATGGAATAAACAAGATTACAAGTCCCAGAATTCAAATAAAAAACTGGACTGCCTATCACGAATAGGCCAAGGAATCCTGGCAGAGCTGGTTATTGGGCTTTATAAGTAATCTCATTAGCTTTCATAAAGCAATCACAGGTTTTCTGGTCCACTAGTAAGTAGCAGATCGATTCCTCGACTTTTCTTTGAAATCTGGTAAATTTAATCCTGTTTATCCCGTTATTACATCAAGCATAGATGCCAAGTTTCCCAGGTCCCTACGCGACTAGTTAGGCAAGTCCTGTTTTTCTTTTTGTTTGTCTTAGTGTGAGCAACAGTCTGTAAATTTTACGGACCGTCTGTAATTTGGACCTCACGTCGGTTGTCCGTCACAATCCCTTTTACGGACGCCTTTTGTCCGTAATTTTGGGCCTTGCAGGGAGCAGAGCTGTTCCGCTGTGAGATGCCCAGCTCCCTGATGGGGCTGCATCACACCCATCCTCTGAGCACAAGAGCTGCCCCACCCACCCATGGTCATTCCTGTATGCGGCTGATTGTCACATACAGAATGACAATGAGCCCATTTGGGCTGTTATAGCTTGTGGTGGGCCTACTCCTGCCTCGGTCTAGGGCAGGGTACTCTGTTAGGGTTAGATGGAAGAAATGTACAAAACAAATGTACAAAAAAGTCCATGCTGCTATGTGCCAGTTCATGAAAAGAAGCTGGCGAAAGAACTGAAAAAGAAGAGGTTATAGTTCTTTCACAGTCTCATCATTTCAGAGCTGAAGCATTTTTAATAATATATACAATGAAGCCACAGTTGCTTCTATTTTATTTTATTTAATGCAACTAACATCTGTTGACAAAGCCAGTAGTAATGGCTTGCTGTAGGTCTAATGTTACTGGATGCAATGATAGAAACAGCAAAATACCAGTCGGGCGGCACATTATGCTCAGCACATATTTTTAGCTAAGGTGTTTTAAGCCACACCCTTAATTGCATGAGACAGGCCACTTGGAGAGACTCACTTAAAGTCCTGAAAACAACCCCATGTCACAGTCACCTCATGTCCTGTGCATCGTGCATGACTCATGACTTCCAAGTTTTCGGATTGCCTATGTGCAGGGGCATAGTGAAACCACCCCACCCCTTGCTTTAGGAACTACAGCAAGGGTGACGTTCTTGATGTGCCTCTTCTGTCTGCAACTCAGTAGACAAAGGTTCATCTCATAATTAATGTGAAAAGTTGGGTGAGTGAGAAAGTAAAGGAATGGGTAAATGGCTGGATGGATTAGTGAAAGGATAAATGGATGGATAATGAGAGGAAGGATGGATGAAGGTAAATGGATGTATTGATGGAAGAGTAGATGGATGGGTAAAGGGTGGATGGATCAGTGAAAGGATGGATGGATGAGTGAAAGGGTCGATGATGGGCGAGAGAAAGCGTGGATGGATGAGAGAAATGATGGATGGATGAATTGATAAGTGAAAGGGTGAATGGATGGATGAGTGACAGGGTGGATGTAAGAAAGAACGAGTGAGTGACAGGGAGGGTAGATGGACAAAAGGATGGATAGATGAGTGAAAGGATGGATGAGAGAAAGGAGAGATGGATGAGTGAAATGATGGATGAGTGATAGGGTCAGTGGATTTATTCATGAGTGGGTGAGTAAATGATGAGTGGGTGAAGGGTGGATGCAAGGATGGGTGGCTAAGTGAAAGGGGAATGTAGGGAGAAAGGATGGATGGCTGTATAAATGAGTGAAAGCATGGATGAATGAGTGGGAGAATAGGTGGGCGAATTGGTGCATGGATGAGTGAAAAGAAGAATGTAAAGATGGATGATTGAAAGAATGCATACATGAGTGAAAGGGAGGGTGGAGTTCTGGAAGAAAGGACGGATGGGTGAAAGGTTAAATGGGTGGACGGATGATTGAATGGGTGGATAGATGAGTAAGGGAAAGGATGGCTGGGTGGGTGAAAGGGTAAATGGGTGGAAGAGTGGATGGATGAGTGAAAGGGTGATTGAGTGGACGGATGAGTGATTGGGTGGATGGGTGAAAGGTAAATGGTTGGATGGATGAGTGAAAGGATGGATTGGGTGAAAGGGTGGATAATGGATGGATGAGTAAAAGGGAAGATGGAGGGATGGATGAGTGAAATGATGGATTGAGGGATAGATGATGGATAGGTGTGCAAATGGTTGAATAGATTTGAATATGAATGGGCACACAGATGGAAGGACAGAATGATTGGTGAAAGACTGAATGATGGATGAAAAAGAAGAATGGATGACAATATAAATGTGAAATGGTGGATATCAGGGGTTTGATGGAAGGATGAATGGCTAGATCCTTAGACAAGAGAGCTCTTCTGAGGAGGGTTGTGATGACTTACTTTGCTTTCTTTGTGCCATAAGAGCTTTAGTTCAAAGTGGGAGGTATTTAATTTTCTGGCTACTCCGTCGCCTATGTGTGACTTTTCTGTATTTGCCGTGTACCTATGTGTGGGACCTATACATCATGCATATGACATTCTGAGTGACACCCAACTGCTACTTGAATTTTACACTAGTAATTGTAAATGTTTTCATGTTTTGTTTTAGGTGTAAGGTTTTAGGGAGAGCCTCATAGTGCCATGAGCTGTGCTTGAGATGTATATTGTGTTCGTAGTAATAGGCAAGGCGTAAAAAATTAACTATGTAATAGTGTATCGACAATGCCTTCTTTAAGAAAGCTGCATGGAAAAGCACCTTCGTGACTTCCATCAGCTAGTGCAGCTCTCTTCGAAGCCCCCATAAGCAAAGTTAGATTCCATATTTTAAGTTCCACTTGCTGAAACACCCATAATGCGTTCCCTATAGTGGGTTCATCACAGCAATCCTCCCTTTAGTTCACCTATGCGTGCAGCTTTACATCTTACAATGGCACTCATATATGAGATGCTGGTAACAAAGTTTATCTGAGCAGATCTTCCTTACCACTTCTCTCACCAAACATAACTGCTCAGGACCATGAGTTGTAAACAAAATACCAGACTGGACAACCCAGTGCAGTAACTATATGAATAGATTATCACATGAAATACTACAAAAAGACCTGCACATTTGCTCAAAGCTGCGCGCATACCGAAAAACTGTGAAGTGCACGATTGTCTCAACCTAATATAAACTTATTTTGACTTGTACTTAGTGGTTGTCTATTTACTTACTTTTATATTATCGTGCAACTTCCTCTGATGTGTCTGTAAAACATACCTTTTATCAAGAAGTTTTGTCCTGAATTTTGACCTTCTGCCCTGAAGTTTTGTCCTGAAATTTGACCCATTGTCCTGAATTTTTACACTTACCATCCTTAATTTGCACCCATGCCAGTTGGTCACCCTAGTTTGTCTTATTTAACCCAGTGTAAAACCAGGACTTAAAGGCCTAGAACTTTGAAGAAAAAGAATGGGACTGGACTAACTAGTCACTCATGGGCCTGGGAAAAAAGGCAGCTAAGATTAAAGACTGCAAGTACCATAGCCCAAAGTAAAAAACAGAACTGTGGTTCCGAAGTAAGAGAATAAGGCACCTTGGGTTTGCAAAAACATTACACTTTTTTTCAGACCCGCCCAAAAGTCACATATCACTTGCTTAATAAACATATACATTTTCCTGCAATTAGAGTTGCCATCTTTTCTTTTTTATCAGCATGGCAAGTATTTTCAAGTCCAGGCCAATAACATTATTGGGAATAGCATTGAAATCCAGTATTTTTTGCCTTTTGAAACTCAAACCTAAAACACCAAACACATATGGTTAACAAAACAGCTATATTCTTTCAGAATGATTTTTAGAGCAGGCAGAGGGATAATTGCCATGTTACAAAACAATCCTGACAATTTTACACAAACTCTTTTTTCTTTTTATCTACCAGCTCTTGGCTTTGTAGAACGGCAAAATGTAAACAAATGGCTGGTATTTGTTTTGAAGAAGAGTGGCTACCCTACCCACAATCAGACATGCCAACAGACCAAATTTTTAAGCCTAAAAAAATGACTTTATGTTAGCTCTCTCCCACCTAAAATTGGCATACTTGTAAAGGACCTCTAATTAGTGGGGTATATATTTAGAAGTCATAACCACTGTAAACCAGCTGGAGCCGGAATCCCATTCCAGTAGTTGTGTTATAGTGTCCATCTCACTACAACTCATAGCCCACCACCACAACAAAACTAATAACCTGTTTTGCGCTTTTAACAGGACACAACAGCTCTCACTTCAAATGTATATGTCCATAGCCACGGTCCAATAGGAACCAGGAGTCCTGTTTAAAAGGACCCGTGACAATCCAGTAGTCACAATCGCTACGCGGGTTGAAAAGTAGAGTCATTTTCATGCACCATGACTGAGACTGTAAAAGTAATATGAGGCCACTGTAGTGTAACAAAATAAAGCTACCTCCCCCGACATGAGGTATTTGTGCATCGTGCCACAGGGGGAGCGTCTTACCTTCAGAGTCTCATAACGCCACATCGTGGACGCTGTAACACAACTACTGTAACGGGATTCCAGCTCCAGTTGGTTTACAGTAGTTATGACTTCTAAATATAGACCCCATTAATCAGAGGTCCTTTACAAATACGCTTTAGTAAGAGTTCGTTACACTTAGAAACTGGGCCATATACGTGAATAGCCAAACATGGTGTCAAACTAGTAACAAGCACTCTTACCTGTTGGGTGCCTTTTTGGAGTTTGCAGAGACGCTATGTGTCAGACTTCCCAAATCCCTACAGAACAACCCGTGTTTATAAAATACCCACTAGGCTATACGATAAGGCTAGGGAGGAGGGCTGGATTCTGGATGCTTCCGTGTTCCTGTTGTCGACCTGCGAGGCAACAAGGGCGGAGTAGTATTAATTTGTAGTGCTGGTTTTCTATCACTTACACAATTCTGCTCTACCAACTATGTTTCTAATATTGTGTAGTGTAACTGTATGCGTTATCCTACCTGCGATATACAGGTGTGCTGCGTCACTTCCGTGTTGTCGAGTTATGGCTGAGATGAAGCAGTCCGCTGATGCGCTGCGTTGTCTTATGTTGGGATGTGATGAGATGATGTAGCAACCGTGTGTGAAGGGTTCTCTGCAGTGTTAAACAAATATACAAGTCACTCATTGAAATCACATTCAATAGTTTTTCTCTCTATTATTTCTCCAATGGTGCTTTTCACTTACTTGCATTCCTTCCAATAACTTTCACCATCGCTTGTGCTGTAAACAACAGAATTAAGAAATACACTATACACTGATATACATAGATTCCTTCAAAACGGAGACTTGAGTCTTTAAAGTTCAGTTCTTCAGTAGCGCTATTATTCTTCACTGTTCCCTTACTTCAAGAAACAATGTTTCCAAAAATTGTCTTAAAACTGTCAATAATAATGACGTTGAAGCTTTCTTGCATTGGGCGGCAAAAAATAATAACCAAATGTGTACTTAGCTTCTTTTGTTTCCTTGCAGGCGTGTTCCAGAAATCTCACCACGAAAATTCATTGAAGGAGAGAAGTCCGATGACAGGTAAGTTTTCCGAACCGGAATCAGGTGTTGTCTCCGCAACCAGCGGAAGGCTAAGCACCTTCTGGAACATGGGTGTGGCTATTTATAGATTTGCCACACCCAAGATGGCCACCGCACGCTAAACATAACGTGCGTCCAGCTTCAAAATTCCGGCTTCCTTGTTATTGTTCCTTTCCTTTGCCAAACACACACGAACCACTCCTGTTTCTTGTCGTAGGCAGTTTTGCTTGGTAAACATTGCCCTCAGTATCACCAAGATCACGCAAGCAGTCCCGCTTGGCAAGCATTGGTCACAACTCCATTAGGATTGCGTAACTTATACTACACTTGCCTTAAGAGCATCAAGTTTTGCTGGATCAAGTACAATACAGGTTATGTGCAATATAAAGACAGCACATGATATTGATTACGTAGTTTAAACATAAGCATATACATATCACATATGGAGTGCTGGTGCATGGGATAGGGGTGGGTTTTTATGAAGGGAGGACATAAAGGCTCGTAATGAGCAAGCCTCACGTTGATAGTGTGTGCGTGCTGGTGGAATCATGACAGTACTCCAGTCACAAAATCCCCCCTAAAGCCAGGGGTATTGGTTTTGGCTTATTTGGGTATCGTGAAATTTTTCACTATTTTTGGTGCATTCTGTAAATTAGCCAAAGGTTCCCAAGTTCGTTCCTCAGGACAATATCCCTTCCAGTCTACTAAATAATGTAGCTTTCCACGTATTCGTTTTGAATCTAAGACTGCCTTCTCTTCGAATTTAGGAATTCCATCAATCTCTACAGCGGGTGGAGGCTGCGTGATTTGGGTTTTGGAATTTAATGGTTTTACTAGTGACACATGGAACACAGGATGAAAACGAAATTTTGATGGTAATGCTAACTTTATACTGACAGGATTTATTATTGTTTCTATTGGGAATGGTCCAATAAAACGCGGACAGAATTTCTTATTACTCTTAATGTGCAGATTTTTGGTGGATAACCATACTTTTTCCCCAACAGACTAAACAGGTGGTGGGATGCGGTGTATATCAGCTGACCTTTTTTGACTCTCTTTTACTTTCGCTAGTTGGAATTGGGCTTGTTGTTGAATGGAAACCAAGGATTTCACATAAGCAAATGCAGATGGATTTTTTAAAGGAGTGATGTCCTGACTGGAAACATGCTTGGGATGATAGCCATATGCACAAAAGAATGGGGACAGTCCTATGGAAGAATGATCCAAATTATTATAAGCAAATTCTAAAGCCCAAACAATATCTGCCCATTCTTGGTCACACATAGTTAACATGAAACGCAGAAATTGTTCTATGGTCTGGTTTGTCCTTTCCATTAAACCATCAGTTTGCAGAAGGTAACTAGAGAAGGTGCAAACATCCATGTTTAACAATTTTCCTAAATTTTGCCAAAAATGGGAAATGAACTGAGAACCTCTATCTGAAATAATAACAGAGGAAAGTCCATGTAGTCTTACAATTTCTTTTAAGAAGACCTGAGTTAACTCTCTTGCAGATGGGAGTTTTTTCTAGGGTATAAAATGTGCCATACGAGTGAAATGGTCAATCACAGTTAAGATAGTAGTGAATCCTTGCTTTGTCTGAGGAAGCTCTACTATAAAATCAAGTGATATAGTATGCCATGGTTGAGGAGGCAGTGGCAAGGGTTTTATTAATCCACTGGGGCATGATGAACTGGTTTATTTTGTATGCAAATAGCAAAGGTGTCCTCATACACTTGGATGTCGTTAAACATGGAAGGCCACCAATATTGTCTTTTAATAGATTGATAAGGTTTCGTAATTGACGAACAGACAGTGCTTTTACAGAACGTAGGGTTTATAAATTACGATGATCGGTATAAATCGTAACAGGGTGATGAGCCCCCAATAAATAGTGTCGCCATTCTTCAAAGACAGCTTTTATAGCTAATAATTCTCTATCAGCTATGGCATAGTTTTGTTCTGTGGTTGATAATTTCCTTAAGTAGTATGCAATAGGATGCATTTGACCTTTATCTTTGAGTCTTTGCGACAAGATACCTCCTATGGCGAATTGAGAGGCATCAGCTTCCACGATGAAAGGAAGGGAAAGATCAGGGTGCATCAAAATTGGCGCTGAAGTGAATCCTCTTTTTAGTTCTTGAAAGGCTTGTTCAGCTAATGTGTTCCATTTGAATTTGGTATTTTTGCGTAATAATTTAGTAATTGGTGTTATAATTTGGGAAAAATTATGTATAAAGCGCCTATAAAAATTAGCAAACCCTAAAAAACTCTGAACCTGTTTAACAGATGAAGGGCTGGGCCAATTAAGTACCGCTTGAATTTTCTTTGGATCCATTTCAATTCCTGCGGGGCTAAGTATGTAACCTAAAAATACCACCTTAGTGGCATAAAATAAGCTTTTTTCTAATTTTACATACAAATAATGTTTTAAAAGCTATTGAAGAATAGCACGCACTTGTTGTACATGTTCTGCCATATTTTTGGAATATTTAAGGATGTCATCTATGTACACCACACAGCATATATCCAAGAAATCCCGCAATACTTCATTTATAAAAAACTGGAATGCCGCCGGAGCAATACATAGTCCAAAGGGCATCACTTGATATTCATAAAGACCAAATTTGGTCCGGAAAGCTGTTTTCCATTGATCACCCTCTCGAACTCTAACTAGGTGGTAGGCTCCACGTAAATCTAGTTTTGTATAAATGGTAGCGTCTTTGATTTGGTCTAACAATGTCGGAATTAATGGAAGAGGGTACCGATTTTTTAATGGTTACATTGTTCAATGCACGGTAATCGATACACAGGCGTAACTCCCCCCCTTTCTTGGGTATAAAAAACAGAGGTGATGAAACTGGAGATTTTGAATGGCGGATAAATCCGTTGGAAAGGTATTCATCAAGCTATTCTCGTAAGTGCTCATTCTCTTTCTCTGTGAGGGCGTAAATGCGACTGCACGGTAGTGTAGCCCCCGGAACCAAGTCAATGCGGCAGTCATAGTCCCTGTGTGGGGGTCGTGTTTGCCTTTTTTTTATCAAACACATCCAGTAGGTCTGAATATTCAGCAGGTAAACCCTCCAAGAGTAATATGCTTTTGAAATTTCTAGGGAAGTCATATCCTTGTACTTGATGTTCAATCAATCAAGCATTTGTAGAGCGCACTACTCACCCATGAGGGTCTCAAGGCGCTGGGGAGGGGAATGGTGCTGCTACTGCTCAAACAGCCACGTCTTGAGCTGCTTCCTGAAGGCGAGATGGTCCTGGGTCAGTCGTAGGTGGGTGGGGAGGGAGTTCCATGTTTTGGCCGCCAGGTAGAAGAAGGATCTTCCCCCGATGGTGGTTCTGGGAATCCGTGGGACGGTGGCGAGGGCGAGGCTGGTGGATCGGAGCTGGCGGGTGGATGTGTAGAACGTGAGGCGTTTGTTGAGGTATGTGGGGCCCATGTCGTGAAGAGCCTTGTGTGCGTGGGTGAGCATCCTGAATGTGATTCTCTTGCTGATGGGGAGCCAGTGCAGGTCTCTCAGGTGGGCAGGGATGTGGTTGCGCCGGGGGATGTTCAGGATGAGTCGTGCGGAGGCATTCTGTATGCGTTGAAGTTTTTTCTGTAGTTTGGCTGTGGTTCCCGCGTAGAGAGCGTTCCCGTAGTCCAGACGGCTGGTGACGAGGGCCTGGGTGACCGTCCTTCTGGTTTCCGTGGGGATCCACCGGAAGATCTTACGGAGCATGCGTAGGGTGTTAAAGCATGAAGACGAGATGGCGTTGACTTGCTTGGTCATCGTGAGGGAGGAGTCCAGGATGAACCCAGGTTGCGTGCTTGGTCTGTGGGGATGGGGGCGGTGCCCAGTGCCGGGGGCCACCAGGAGTCATCCCAGGCGGAGGGGGATGGTCCGAGGATGAGGACTTCTGTCTTGTCCGAGTTTAGCTTCAGACAGCTGAGCATCATCCATTCCGCGACGTCTTTCATTCCTTCCTGGAGGCTGGCTCTGGCGGTGGCGGGGTCGTTGGTGAGGGAGAGGATCAGCTGGGTGTCATCAGCATAGGAGATGATGTTGAGGTTGTGTTGGCGTGCGATGGCTGCGAGGGGGCTCTTGTAGACGTTGAAGAGGGTGGGGCTGAGCGAGGAGCCCTGGGGGACGCCGCAGATGATCTCCGTGGCTGCAGAGCGGAAGGGAGGGAGGCAGACTCTCTGAGTTCTGTCTGAGAGGAAGGATGTGATCCATTTCAGAGCTTCTCCTTTGATCCCGGCGTGGTGGAGGCGGGTTGTTAGGGTGCGGTGGCAGACTGTGTCGAAAGCTGCTGATAGGTCGAGGAGGATGAGGGCGGCGGTTTCCCCGTTGTCGAGCAGGGACCTGATGTCATCGGTGGCTGCGATGAGGGCGGTCTCCGTGCTGTGGTTTGCTCGGAAGCCGGACTGCGATGGGTCGAGGGAGCCGTTTGACTCGAGGAAGGCGGTCAGTTGCTTGTTGACGGTTTTCTCGATGACTTTAGCGGGGAAGGGGAGGAGCAAGATGGGGCGGAAGTTCTTGAGGTCCGTGGGGTCCGCGGTCGGTTTCTTCAGGAGGGTGCTGATCTCCGCGTGTTTCCAGGTCTCTGGGAAGGTGGCCGATGCGAAGGAGTTGTTGATGATGTTCCGGAGTTGGGGAGCGATGATGGAGTCGGCCTTGTTGAAGATGTGGTGTGGGCATGGGTCGGATGGGGAGCTGGAGTGGATGGTGTTCATCGTGTGGGCGGTGTCATCTGTGCTGACGGGGGTCCAGGTGCAGAGGGTGGTGGTGGTAGGGGGCGTAGGTTCTGTTGTTGGGTGCCTGGTTGGGTGCGTGGATTGGGCGCCGAAGCTGTTGTGTATGTCGGCGATCTTGTTGTGGAAGATTGAGGCGAGTGAGTCGCAGAGGTCTTGCGAGGGCGAGATGTCGTTGTTGTTGGCGCTGGGGTTGGAGAGTTACTTGACGATGCAGAAGAGTTCCTTGCTGTTGTGGGTGTTGTTGTCAAGTCGTTCTCTGAATGATGTCCTTTTGGTGGTGCGGATCAGCTGGTGGTGTTTGCGGATGGCGTTTTTTAGGGCTGTCATGTTTACTGTTGACTGGTTGTGGCGCCAGGTTTTCTCGAGGCTGCGGCAGGATTGCTTGGAGTTTTTGAGGTCGTTGGTGAACCACAAGGCTTTCTTGCTGCCGGGTCTGTTGGGAGGAATCTTCAGTGGAGCGAGGGTGTCTGCACAGTTGGTTAGCCACTGAGTGAGGTTGCGGGCTGCTTCATTGTGGTCCGTCGTGTTGGCGGGAGGGTTCTGGCTCAGTAAGGTGGTGAGCTGCTCGGTGGTGATCTTGCTCCAGCATCTCCGTGGGCCTTGTTGTGGGTGGTGGTGAGTCGTTGTTTTCCTGAAGTTGAAGTTGAAGTGGACGCAGCTGTGATCTGTCCAGTGTAGCCCGGTGGAGTGGCTGAAGAAGATGTGGTCGCTGGAGGAGAAGACTGGGTAAGTGTGTGGCCGGCGTAGTGGGTGGGGGTGTTCACCAGTTGTTTGAGTCCGAGGTTGGCTAGGTTGTCAAGCAGGGTGGTGGTGTTGCTGACATTGTTGTTTTCCAGGTGGAAGTTGAGGTCCCCTAGGAGGATGTAGTCGGGAGAGGTGAGTGCGAGTGGGCTGATGAAGTCTGCGATGGCTTCGCTGAATTGTGTGCGAGGTCCCAGGGGTCTGTAGATGAGGGTGCCTCTGAGGGTGGTCTTGGGGTCGGTGTGTATCTGGAAGTGAAGGTGCTCGGCGGCGGTGAGGCTGTCGTCGGAGGTGGTCGTGATGCGGATGGTGTTTCTGTGGACGATGGCGATGCCTCCTCCTGTTTGGTTGGTGCGGTCCCTGCGGGTGAACTTGTAGCTATCCGGGATGGCTATGGCGATGTCGGGGGCAGATGAGGCGTTCATCCAGGTTTCGGTGAGGAAGGCGACGTCCGGCGCTGTTGTGTCGAGGAGGTGCCAGAGTTCGATGGCGTGCTTGTGGACGGAGCGGGTGTTGAGCAGGAGGCACTTGAGGTGCTTGCGGCTGGTGCCTGCTCTGTCGGGTGTGGTGCTGGTCCTGAGGCAGGTGAATTTGCAGGCTTGGCAGGTGAAATGTAAATTTAAATTTGTAAATTTGATACTTGTATAGCGCACTACTCACCCGCAAGGGTCTCAAGGCGCTTGTACGAATACCGCTGCGGAACCCATCCTGGCTTTCCCTGTGAGGCATCCACTCCTGGGCACCCCCAAGGTGGAGGCCAGGCATCCTTTAGCGTTGTGGGGGCCGTTGTGGAGATTAAGCAGGCTATTGCCCAGAGTTGCAGAGTGGGACTCCATGATTGGAATAGGCACCGAGGCGAGAATTATCAGGTCTGTGGAATTTTTGAGCCCAAGGGGAATTGAACCCTGGTCCCGGGCTAGACCTCTGCATCAGGGTCTGCCGCTCTAATCATTGAGCCACACTTCTCCACCACAGGTGAAGGGTCCATGGGTGCGTTTCGGGGTGGCTCGTGGCAGGCGGGGGTCCGGCCGGTGTTGAGGGCGGTGGCGTCGTAGCACAGTCGGGTGGGCTGGCGTCGTAGAGGGCCAGGGGTCCTGGCGCTGGGCGCGGCCAGGCGCAGATGGGCTTGCCTTCGGCGCGCCAGTGGCGCACCCGCTGCGCGCGCGCACTGCACACGGCTGCTGCGCGCGCCCGCTGCACACGGCCGCTGCGCGGCCTCCATATGAGGGGTAGAGGGAGGGAGGAGCAGCTGGGAGGCGGGAGCGGGGCAGCCAATAGGGAACGAGGGGGCGGGGCCGCGGGGGAGCAAGCGGCGGGAAGGGTCACGGAAGGCAAGAGGGGGCAGGGGGGGAGGATAGTAGGCAGAAAATGAAGCAAAACGAGCGAGGGGTACAGAAAGGAACACGGGGCACAGCAACAGCAATCAGAGGGTCACGGACGGCGAGAGCAGAATGAAGCTAAAACGAACGAGGGGAACAGAAAACAAAACGGGGCACAGCACAGCTGTCAGAGGGTCAAGGAAGGCAGAAAAAAGAAGCACAGCGAAGAGGCAGACAGCAGTAGGCATGCAATGAGCGGCAGTAGTGGCACACAGGGGGTCTGCGCGGTGGCAGAGGGGGTGACCTGCCTGGTCACAGGGTCAAGGGTCGCTCCTCTCACCACCGCACGGCCTCCATATGAGGGGTAGAGGGAGGGAGGAGCAGCTGGGAGGCGGGAGCGGGGCAGCCAATAGGGAACGAGGAGGCGGGGCCGCGGGGGAGCAAGCGGCGGGAAGGGTCACGGAAGGCAAGAGGGGGCAGGGGGGGAGGATAGTAGGCAGAAAACGAAGCAAAACGAGCGAGGGGTACAGAAAGGAACACGGGGCACAGCAACAGCAATCAGAGGGTCACGGACGGCGAGAGCAGAATGAAGCTAAAACGAACGAGGGGAACAGAAAACAAAACGGGGCACAGCACAGCTGTCAGAGGGTCAAGGAAGGCAGAAAAAAGAAGCACAGCGAAGAGGCAGACAGCAGTAGGCATGCAATGAGCGGCAGTAGTGGCACACAGGGGGTCTGCGCGGTGGCAGAGGGGGTGACCTGCCTGTTCACAGGGTCAAGGGTCGCTCCTCTCACCACCGCGCGGCCTCCATATGAGGGGTAGAGGGAGGGAGGAGCAGCTGGGAGGCGGGAGCGGGGCAGCCAATAGGGAACGAGGAGGCGGGGCCGTGGGGGAGCGAGCGGCTGGAAGGGTCACGGAAGGCAAGAGGGGGCAGGGGGAGGAGGATAGTAGGTAGAAAACGAAGCAAAACGAGCGAGGGGTACAGAAAGGAACACGGGGCACAGCAACAGCAATCAGAGGGTCACGGAAGGCGAGAGCAGAATGAAGCTAAAACGAATGAGGGGAACAGAAAACAAAACGGGGCACAGCACAGCTGTCAGAGGGTCACGGAAGGCAGAAAAAAGAAGCACAGCGAAGAGGCAGACAGCAGTAGGCACGCAATGAGCGGCAGTAGTGGCACACAGGGGGTCTGCGCGGTGGCAGAGGGAGCGACCTGCCTGGTCTACTATTTGATGTGGAAGGCATGCATGTTGACAGTATTCTAAATGAAAAACTACGGTCTTTTGAACCCAATCTATTTTAGGGCTGTGTCGAACTAGCCATGGTACGCCTAATATGAGGTGAAACTGTGGTGCGTCAATAATGTCAAATGTGATGTGTTCAGTATGTTTTGTAGAACATGTCATAAGAAGAGTCTCTGTGTGTTGTTTTAGCAATCCAGATGTTAATTCTTTTCCGTCCACTGGTATAACTATTTCTGGCCTTTCCTTTTAAAGAGTTTGTAATCCTAGCTCTTGTAAAAACTGAGTATCTATGAAATTGCCTGTAACTCCTGAATCAATTAGAGCATCCACAGACCAAGACTGACTGTTGTTATGCAATGATCGTAACGCGATTTTCATACTAAGAAGATGAGCAGCGAGTTCTGGAGTTGTGGAGGCCAAACTGGTGTGTTCACTCGACAAATTGACCTCGTCTTTTGTCGAGTTCTCTAGTTTTCCGACTGATGAGTGAAAGCTACTTCACCCATTTTAGGTTTCATTTTGTTTGGTCTGTATGGACATTCTTTAACGAAATGTCCGGACTTACCACAATATAGACATTGATTAAATGTTCTCCTTTTCTCTTTTTCATCTTTAGTGAGGGGCCCCCTAACTGTTCCTATCTACATAGGTTCTCCCATGTCTTCTTTGGGAACTGACTCTCCTTTAGAGGTTGATTTTTCCTTGAATATAAACAGTTTATGTTCTGTTCGTCCGATGTGGTCTGCTCTCCCCGTCTCACTCTTTCATTCTAGTAAACAATGATTTAATTTTACAACTAAATCAATAAATTCCTCACATACCTCTGGGGTATCCAGGATATGAGTTACCATATCTTTTAAATCGTCCAGCAAACCTCTGTAGAAGAGTGCTACTCTTTTCTCTTCCGGCCACACTGCTTCAATTACTAGTCTATTAAAGCGCGAAATATAATGTAATAAATCAGAAGAGCCTTGCTTTAGATTCAAGAGCTCATGATCTGCGCTTTGCACAAACACGTGTTTTGCAAACAATTTTTTCATGGTGTTTTTAAATCGTCGGCGATCATAAAGGATGGGATCATCTCGTTCCACAAAGGGGACGGACCAAAGAGCTGAGTCTCCTCCTAGATATGACAGAATAAAAGATACCTTTGAGGAATCATCTGGGAATTCTGTATGTTTAGCTATGAAGTGCAAATGACATTGATTCATAAAGACAGTGAACTTAGAACTGTCCCCATAAAATAGTTCTGGTGATGCTAACGGAACTGTAATTGGAGTTACTATTTGAATTTGTGTTGCTGGCGATGAAGTACTATTATGCACAGTGTGCATAGTAGGCTGAAACACAGGAGGCCTCCAAATTGGTTTTGCCGAGGATCCCCAAGTGGTGGAACTAAGTGGTGCAGAGGCCTGCATATTTGCTTCTAACTCTGACATATCCTTTCTTAATGCAGCATTTTCTGCCTGAATATCCACTAGAATGGCAGCTATGTCATTCAATGATACTTGCGAAGTGGGGGCCATAGCGTCTGGGCGAACTGTTATCCGTGGTCTTAGCTGTCAAACTAGTAACAAGCACTCTTACCTGTTGGGTGCCTTCTTGGAGTTCGCAGAGACGCTATGTGCCAGACTTCCCAAATCCCTACCGAACAACCAGTGTTTATAAAATACCCACTAGGCTGTACGATAAAGCTAGGGAGGAGGGCTGGATTCTGAACGCTACTGTGTTCCTTTTGTCGACCTGTGAGGCAACAAGAGCGGAGTATAATTAATTTGGAGTGCTGGTTTTCTATCACTTACACGATACTGCTCTACCAACTATGTTTCTAATTTTGTGTAGTGTAACTGCATGCGTTATCCTACCTGCGATCTACAGGTGTGCTGCGTCACATCCGCGTTGTTGAGTGATGGCTGAGATGAAGCGGTCCGCTGATGTGCTGCGTTGTCTTATGTTGGGATGTGATGAGATGACGTAGCAACCACATGTGAAGGGTTCTCTGTAGTGGTATACAAGTCACTCTTTGAAATCACATTCAATAGATTTTCTCTTAGATTCCTTCAAAACGGAGACTTGAGTCTTTAAAGTTCAGTTCTTCAGTAGTGCTATGATTCTTCACTGTTCCCTTACTTCAAGAAACAATGTTTCCAAAAATTGTCTTAACACTGACAATAATAATGACGTTGAAGCTTTCTTGCGTTGGGCGCCAAAAAATAATGTGCACTTAGCTTCTTTTCTTTCCTTGCAGACGTGTTCCAGAAATCTCACCACGAAGATTCACTGAAGGAGAGAAGTCCGATGACAGGTATTTTTTCCGAACCGGAATCAAGTGTTGTCTCGGCAATCAGCAGAAGGCTAAGTGCCTTCTGGAACTTGGGCGTAGCTATTTATAGATTTGCCACACTCAAGATGGCCGCCGCACGCTAAACGTAACGTGCGTCTAGCGTCAAAATACCGGCTTCCTTGTTATTGTTCCTTTCCTAAACACCCACGAACCACTCCTGTTTCTTGTCGTAGGCAGTTTTGCTAGGTAAACATTGCCCTCAGTATCACCAAGATCCCGCAAGCAGTCCCGTTTGGCAAACACTGTTCACAACTCCATTAAGATTGCGTAACTTATACTACACTTGCCTTAAGAGCATCAAGTTTTGCTGGATCAAGTACAATACAGGTTATGTGCAATATAAAGACAATACACGATATTGATTACATAGTTTTAACATAAGCATTTACATATCACATATGGAGTGCTGGTGCTCGAGATAGGGGTGGGTTTTTATGAAGGGAGGACATAAAGACACATAATGAGCAAGCCTCACGGTGATAGTGAGTGCGTGCTGGTGGAATCATGACACATGGCTCATCCAGGAATTTACCATGTTGCTATACGGCTTACAGCAGACTTACGTAAGATTATGTCAGCTACATTACCCCAGGGTCAATGGAAGGGTTTTTGTGGGAAAGTTGATTTTTGAAGTTGACCGTATATTACTTTTGTATGCTTGTGTAGCTCTGATGCGCCCCGAAGGAACTGATGAAGGTTTAGCTATTCTGATATGCTAAAGATGGTAAGGAACAATGTAGTCTTTTCATGGGCACATAATTACATCACAATTGGTTTGCAGTGTTGGTGATGGACACAGGTGTTTTATAGAGACAGGACTGTTCATCACTATTGTGTTTGATTTGTGTCTTTATTTTGCAGAATCTTGTGGACCCCACCAGATGATGGTGCAACGAGGTTGTCCAATACCATGAAAGTATGGTCTTTTGGCTTTTCACTTTTTGAATTTCTTTATAAGCAGAGTAACATACATCTTTGGTCTTGAAGAATGACACAAACCTTTTCGTTTAATAAGGCAGAAACATGTTGACCACATTATAAAATAGGGGAACATCCATATCCCCATTTCACAAGCTTGCTTTTAATCCTATTCATTGGGGGTACCAGAATAAAATTTGTTTTGCCCACCAGGAGATAGTTTTAACCCACATATAACTTTGCACTCTGCCCCTCCCTCCCCATACTAAAAATAGCACTTGCAGTGTGTGTGACAACCCCCTGCTCCTCTCCTACAGGAGAGTAGTAGCCCACACTGGGTACCTTGCGGTCCCAGTGTGAAGAAGGGACCCTATGATGAAGCATGTCACCTTAAGGTGAGTGAGGGTTTTCGTCTTTACACAAAGTGCTTCCCTATCCCTCTCTTTTGCCCTTCCTCTTCTTCTTTTGACCATCTACTTAACATTGTGTGAGTTACATGTAGTGAAGTAGTACGTTTGGATTGGGCTAAATACTCCAATTAGGCCCTCCTTCGTGAGATACCACCCAATGGAATACCATTTGACAGCAGAGAAGGTGCTAGAGCCATCAGCCTACTCATTAGCTGAATCTTAAGACTCTCTCACTTAGTGCACACCATCTCCATTTCTAAACAGGCATCCATCCATTTCTTTTCCCCACTGACGCTTCTGCGTGAGAAAATGTGTCACCATTTGCAAACTTACTACTTTTTGAAGTAGAGTGAACTTTGTCAACACTCCTCTTACTCCACCATCGTCCATTTTCCACTCTATCCACATGTTTCGAAACTTTAATTATATTAGAATTAGGATAAAACTTTGAAGAGCCCACTTTGAAACCTGTAGGCCGCTTTATCCTCCACCAGAAAGTCCAACTTGACCTTCTTGAATCCATCATATCTCACATTGCTCCTTGTCTTTGCATCCTTTACCCTTTTGCTCACCGTACAAATGTTAGGGACCTTGAAATTCATACCAGTTCTTTCCAGAACCGAGCTAGGAGATAATTAACTCAAAGAGTAACGTCCTCTCAACAGCACAAAAGGTGTAATCCCAGCTTTGGACTGCGGCATATTATGAACATTCCAAAGTCTCTTGACAACTGCAGACTGAACATCCATCCCAGACGAAATTGCACATTATAGTTTCTTTCAAATGGGTGAATTACCATCTCTACCATTACATTGCCCTAGGAACTGTAAAGTGCAACAGTTAAATGTTTAACACTTAAAGTAGAAAGAAACATCTCCATCACCCGTGACTTGTACTCCGTTGTCAGCAATTTAAAAGTATGGGATCCCTTCCCTGTGAAAGAATTTCTAAAGTACATTAATCACTATCTTACTGTTTGGTTCCATAATAAACCTATGGTATACCAATTTGGTGTGATAGTTCACTATCACTAAGGCTTGTCTCAGATTCTCATTTAATATATACATTGGCCCTACAAAATCAAGTCATAATTTTTCTCAGGGTGACTCAGGAAACTCCACTCTTGGCAATGGAGCATTATGAGTTTGCAATGACTTTTCTGCCATACTGCATACATCACATCCAACCACAAATGCCTCTACTTCCACACCCATCCCTGGCCACTAGTAATACAAATGTAACCTTTGTTTTGGTCCAGTCATACCCACATGACCATGATGAGCACATGTTATCAGTCTGTTTTTCATCCTCATCAGTGGTATCAAAAGGTTTCCTCACAAAATCAGACCACCCTCAATGGTTAAGTCATCCTTGACTTGGTAAAACAATATCACTTCCCCTCATAAATTATTAGTTTTTGGCAACCCTTTTCTAATGTATTTCTTGAGTAAAGTTGACAAGCATCCTGGTTTACCAGCTCTTCCCATTCCTTCTGAGAAATAATCCCTTCTGCAAATATCCACCTTCAATCAAAACAACTACACCCTCAACTTCTTTAGGTAAATCACATTGAGCGCTTTGATAGCTGGGCAGCATGAAAGAAAATCTGCCCTGGAGTTCTTACCTTTTGGGATGTGACTCATTCTAAAATGAAACTCTTGTATTTTTTCACAACAACCCTGCTAACCATGAACTGGTCTTATTAAAATTCCCATCACTCAAGAATTAGACTAAATGTTTATGGTCAGTTACCAACAAGAAATCTCTACCCCACATATAAGTATAAAAGTGACTGGTGAGCCATGCTGGGATTTTTGAGCTCATAGTAAGTGTACCTCGCTCAGAAACTGGAGCTCTCATGTGGTTCAAGAGCCTCCAGAAGCGCCAGTACCCTTTTGCTCAAACCACAAAAATTAAAGAAAAGAAAAACCTACAATCGAGCCTTCTCAGGTATTGCTCAGAGGATTTGGAACTCCCTTCCCCCCGAAGTCAGGGTGAACCCTCCCGCTGTCCTCTTCAAAAAAGAAGTCAAAGGGCTCCTGATGAAGAAATTTCTGCCTCAGACTGGCTACTCCATTCGATATTGAGGCTACAATCGTTGAATGCCGGACTTTACATTACTGTGAATTTTTCGCTTTGTTGGGTTCTGTTTTTGTTTGCTTGTATCCTTCTTGATGTATAACTGTAAAGCGCTCAGATACCCTCGGTGGTCATGTTCGCGCTATATAAAACTTTCAAAATAAAAATAAATAAATAAATACACATGCTAATTCCTCCCTTTGTATGGTACTATAGTTCTTTTTAGCTTTGGAAAGACTCCTGGAGGCAAAGGATATTGTGTTCTCTTTACCCTCGACCATTTGGCTCATCATGCCCCAAGTCACACACCACTAGCATCAACCATGACTATAGAGGGGGGCGTGGCTAACCGAGCAGCGAGATGGCCGCTCTCTGAGCGAGCTCCGCCGGCTGCACACAAATTAATCCTTCACAATCCTGCGCGACGCTGCTGAGGGGCCCGGATTCCGTTGGAAACTGATGCGGCAACCCGGAGGCACGACCGAGTAAATCCTGGCCGCTCGCGAACGGCTGCGCGCGGTGACCTGGCGACCGCGATTGAAGCCGGCCCGCCGGCTGGAGCCCGCCTGACACTGCGGAGCCCGAGGCGGCTGTGAAACCTGACCTGACCCCGGGGATTCCCAGGCCCGCGGAGATCGGAGGTGAGGAGGTCGCACTGACGCCCTTGCTGCGGAGCTGGGGGCCACCGGCGAACACTGTGTGGTGCTGCCTGTGCGCGGAGTGTGGGAGCGGAGCGGCCATCCACTGGAGATAGCAGATCGGGGGAGGATCGGGGCTGCAGCCGAGGAGCGACGCCGCCATTTTGTACTGTGACTGGGGCGACTGAGCAGAAACTGTGCTCCCGCTGCGCTGCATAGCCCACGCTGTACATGCCCCTTGATTGCTGCACCCTGAGGCCCCGGCTGTTCACCGCTGGATGTACGGGTGTTGATCGCACCCTGGCGCCAGGGCTCCGCTCCCGGGCATAGAACGACGTGCTGACGGCCTCGGCCTGCTCCCGCCGGGGCCTCCCACGCTCTGTGTCCTCACCTTGGAGACCGTAGACCACACTTGGAGGGGTCGCCGTCGGACACTGGGCAGCCCACTGGTTTTGGGGCTTCTGTCCCCTTGCTCCCTCTTGCAACGCCTCGAGCTGTGCCGGCCAGTCCTAGGGGCCTACGCAACGCGCCGGAGAGCGCTTCCTGCCGCGGACTGCGCTTCGCGCCCAGCACGGGTCGAAGATGGGGGGCACAAAGGACGCAAAACAGACCAAATTGGCTTTAGACCACAAACAGAGGGCCAAGCAGCAGGCGGTGGACACGGGGGCCACGTCGTCACCCCCAAAGAGCCCCGCAGCCGAAGTCGATTTTGGCGCTTTGATGATGGAGGTCAGATCTAGCCTAAAGAGCATAGACGCAAAACTGGATGCCATGGCTGTACAACTGGAGGCGGTAAAATCCAAAGTGGAAGTGCACGAAACGCGGCTAGACTGCCTAGAAAGCAAACATACCGAATGTGCCGAGTTTCAGCAGCAGGCGAAAAACCACATCACAAATATTGAGCGCGAACTGGAGGCCATGCGAGCTAAGGCGGACGATCTGGAAGCGCGTTCCCGGAGGTCCAATGTCCGAATTACGGGCATTCCAGAGACGGACAACACCGGAAAGATGGAGGTCTTTGTGTCTGATTTGTTACACGAGCTGTTCGATCCGGACCTGTCCCAGGTATTCACGGTGGAGAGGGCGCACAGGACACTGGGCAAGAGACCGCCACCAGGCGCCACCCCACGCCCTATATTGGTCAAGCTACTCAACTTCCAGGATAGGGACCGCATCCTGCAGTTGGCCCGGGAAAAAGGCAAGATCATCCATAAGGGGAATCACATCTCGTTTTACCCTGATTTCACCCCCCTCGTCCAGGCAGCCAGAAAGGAGTTCATACCTGCGAAGAAGCTCCTGATGCAGGCCGGAGTCCAATACTCCTTGCTCTACCCAGCAAAACTGAAAATCTTTCATGAACGAACTGCTCACTTCTTCACTGACGCCAAGGAGGCCCTAAAGTTCGCTAAACACATCGGAGGCCCTGGTGCCAGACGCAAATCGCCGAGGTTGGAGGAGGACGTGGCCCGCATAAGCGACAACGATTGAGGTACAGGGGGTGCAGTCATCTGGGTTTGTCCCTTCCACTACAGTTGACATTTGCTGGACTGTTTGGTCCCCTCTAGATGTGCACTGGGGCCGCTACTGGACCTGTTGGAGCTGGCCCGCTCGTGTCGGGTGGGTCTTGGTTGCTGATTGTGTCGCAGGTCTGGGGCGCACTGGACGGCATACTACTCCGGTGCTGTGTGTTCCATACCACTGGGTGCCCCTCGGGTGTCGCGTGGGATCTTCGGTGTGCGGCCACCCTGTGCATTCAGGGGTGTCAGCTAGGAGCACCTCGCCCCATGGGGAATCTCCTGTTGTTTTTGTTCTCGATTGACTCAAGTGCGTTTCAGAGCACGTATGGGATTCTAGCGCAACCTATTTGGGGGGTTGGCGTGGGTGGGGGTTGGGAGGGACTTTTGTTTGTTTGTTTACCGGTGCTGGTGCAATGCATTGCAATTTATCATTACATGTCCGTGCTGCGCGGGGGCGAGCGGTGGTCTGGGCCTGTTGGTGTGGTGTGGGGGGGCGGGGAGGCGGCCTGGTCGCCTTGGCTGTGCCGTCAACATGGGGGGAGTTAAACTGTGGACTTGGAACATTCGTGGCCTTGGGGATTATAAAAAAGCCAGGTTGATGCATACTATGTTGACTAGACACAATGTAGACATTTGCTTGTTACAGGAAACTCACATTAACTCTGCCCCATCGCCCAGGCTAAAACACCACAGGTGGTCGTATGTATATTCCGCTATATACTCTAACTATGCCCGGGGGGTGGCTGTCCTCGTACGGAGGGGGCTGGACTGGAGAGAGCATCATTGTGTACTGGATAAGGAGGGTCGTTATGTACTGGTTCATGGCTCATTGCAGGGTAGGCCACTGGTTTTAGCCGCTGTATATGGCCCCAATGTGGATGACCCTGAATTTTTCCGAAATGTCTGGGCGCAAATTGTGTTGCTTGATTGTGACCTGATAGTGGTGGGGGGTGATTTCAATGTGGTGTTGGATGATGAATTGGACAGAAGGGGCACTAGTAGGCCTACACATACGAAGGCGAGACAGGCGTTGCTGGATGTGCTTGCGGAGGGGAGACTGACGGATGTGTGGAGACTCCGACACCCCGGAGAGAGAATGGGGACCTGTATCACGTGCCACCACGACGCTTGGTCCCGTCTAGACTTTTGGCTGCTGTCCCCTGAGGTGGCTACCTGGGTGGGGGAGGTGGAGATTCAGGCTAGGTCGCTTTCGGACCACGCCCCCTGCATGCTAGAACTGCGTATACCCAACGTGGCCCCTAGGGCGTTTTCGTGGCGACTGCCGCCCCACGCTCTTACGGATCAGGTGTTCACGGAAGAAATTAGGGAGGACATTGTTAAGTACTTCGAGGACAATGAGGGTTCAGCATCCTCTGAGGCCGTGGTGTGGGACGCCTTTAAGGCGGTGATACGGGGCCAGTGCATAGCTCGGCGGGCGGGGGTGCTACACTCCATACGCCGGACACTGGCTAAGTTAGAGCAAGAACTCAAAGAGCTGGACTCGGCCTTCTGCCGGGACCCGACGTTGGCTAATGCAGGTAGTCTCAAAACAAAACTATTGGAATACAATGAGGAGGCGCAGAGAGAGGTGAAGTTCTTGGGGAAACAGGCGGAAGCTCGTAGATACGGGGAGGGTGATAGACCGAGCAGAACACTGGCTAGGCTGATTGCTCCCCAGACTCAGGCGCACTATATACACACCATCATGTCCAGCGAGGGGACACAGGTCACGGGCCAGGAGGCGGTGCTGAAGGCCTTTGCTGACTTTTATGCCTCTCTATACACGTCCAAACACTCGGCTGCCTCGACTTCCCTGGACGATTTTCTTGACTCTATAGCCCTTGTCTGGTTCAATGACAACCATAGGCAATACATGGACCTGCCTGTCTCGGCTCAGGACATAGCTCAGGTCATTAAAAGCATGCCGGCTAATAAGGCTCCCGGCCCAGATGGCCTTACCACAATGTTTTACAAGACATACGCTGAAGAACTAGCTCCGAAATTGCACTCTGTATTCGTGGAGGCGCTAGAGCTGAATGCCCTCCCAGACTCCATGCGCGAGGCACTCATTGTCACTCTCTTAAAGCCCGACAAAGACGAACTATATCTGGACTCCTATCGTCCCCTCTCTCTCATAAATGTAGACGCCAAAATCTTTGCCAAGGTCATAGCGGACAAACTACAGCCGCTGCTGCCGATCATTGCTCTCCCAGACCAGTCGGGGTTTATCCCTGGCCGTGCCACCTCGCACAACCTCAGAACGCTATTCTCCATCCTCCATTATCTTCACCCCTCCGTCCAGGCCGCGGTCGTGTTCTTAGACGCGACTAAGGCCTTTGATTCGTTAGAATGGTCGTACCTCTTTCGTATCTTGAGCAGGATGGGATTCAGTCGTAACTTTATTAATCTCATCCAATTGCTATATGACAGACCCCGTGCGCGGGTGCGAGTGAATGGCCTGGTGTCCGAACCCTTTCCCATCTCCAGGGGGACTAGACAGGGGTGCCCTCTGTCGCCCCTCCTCTTCGCTATTGCGATGGAACCACTGGCGGCCAGAATACGCCAACACCACACGGCGAGGGGGATAGGCTTCAGCTCTCGCAGCCTGCTGATCTCGCTTTATGCAGACGACGTTACTCTGTATGTCTCCAACCCCGCAGAGAATTTGAATCCCCTGCTCCGAGAATTTGTACGTTTCGAGGGACTGGCGGGCGTGTCTATAAACTGGTCCAAGTCCGTTGCATTCCCTCTCACTGACGAGACAGCTCCACCTCCTTCGGACTACCCCCTCCGTTGGGAGACCGATGCGGTCAAATACTTGGGTATTTGGATTAGTCGGGACACGCAGGAACTATGGTCTCTAAACTTCGGCAGAACGGTCGACTGGCTGGAGCGGAGGGTGGAGGTTTGGAACAAGCTTCCCCTGTCCCTGGTGGCGAGGGTGGCGCTGGCAAAGATGGTAGTTCTCCCGAAATTCCTTTATCTGTTCGTTAATCTCCCGTTGCCCATGACTGCATGCTTCCACGCACGAGTCCGCTCCCTACTTGTGTCTCTGGTGTGGGCTGGGCGGCAGGCGCGGACCTCTTGGGCTTTGCTCACGCTCCCGCTGCGGCAGGGGGGCCTTGGAGCGCCTGACCTTAAGCTTTACTCGCTGTGCGCTCAGGCTCAATTTCTACACTTCTGGGCGTTCCCCACCCCCTACCAGCCGCACGTGGCGGTGGAATTGGCTGCGGTTGCCCCGCTGCCGCTCCGGGTGGCGTTGTATGGCAGGGTTTCCCGCCCCTCGAAGGAGGTGGACACCGTTGAGATGATCCGCTGGTCATGGAAGGAGCTACGCCGGAGGGCGGGCCTTCCCTTGCTCTACGCGCCGGCCATACCGCTGCGAAGCAATCCGATGCTGCCTTGCCTTAGCGCTAGGGGAGATACTCTTACGCTCCAGGGTAGACGGGTGGCCACTTTCGCTGACCTTTACCCTGATGGGACGTTTGGTGAGTTGGGTGTCCGCTCGGACGGCCAGCCTACCTCGTTCTCGGACGAGCTCCTGTATCACTCTCTCCGGGAGTCCTGCAAAAAGATGTGGCCTCAATTCCCCGAGGAACCCCCGCAACTGGATGCCCTTCAAAACTTGCTGTCACGACCCTCCCCCGCGAAGCTGGTGTCCAGGCTGTACAACTGCATGCAGGAGCAGGCACCGCTCACCGTGCCTAGGGCCAAACAGGCTTGGGCCACAGATCTGGACGACGCCCTGTCAGATGCCATGTGGGAATATTGCTGTAAGCAACTCACAGAGCTGTCACCGAACTATAGACTCCGACTGGTCCATTTTAAATTCTTGCACCGGTACTACCGCACGCCAGTGCTGCTGCATCGCATGGGGATCCGCACTGACGCTTCCTGTTGGAAGTGTGGCGGAGCTGACGCGTCCTTCATTCATGTGGCGTGGAGCTGCCCTAAGCTAGTTGAGTACTGGTCGAGCATCTTTGAGGCCATCAACCGCATTTTAAACAGGACTGATGAGCCCTCTCCGCTTTTGGGGCTCCTGGGATACGTTAAAGACACCGTACCCGCTGACAGGAAACTGCACGCGATGCTGCTACTTTACGCTAAACGTCAGGTGGCGATACACTGGGGCCGTGGAGCCCTGCCTACGTTCGCCGCATGGGTTCGTGCCGTTGCGTATGGTCAGACGCAGCTCACGACCTACTGGGAGTCGATGCCCACCGCATCTAGGCCCAATGACATCTGGGAACCCTTCCTGCAGTGGACAAGAGAGCGGGCGGGTTCGGCTGCATCTGTGGACTCCCCCGGGACGGGCGTTTCGGATGACATGGGGTAGGCCTTTGAGCCCTACCCACACCGTGATGAGTGGATGGATGCCTGCTTGGTGGGTGCACCTGGGGGTAGCGGAGTGTGTTGCTTTTGCCGGATCCCGTGCCTGCCGCATGCCTGTTGGATTTGTCGTGTTGCCTCCCCTCCCCATCCGGGAGATCTGCTGCCTTGTCCTGCTGCGTCCCCTCCCCCCCCCCCCCTGCCCTATGGCTGCTGCCCTGTGCTCCTCCTACAGCCACCGATGATACTTGTGGTCGTCCCTCCAGGACGGACGGGTCCTAGTACGTGAGCCCCTGCGTGAGCAAGCTGTGATGTCTGTTGGTTTATTGCACTAGTTCTGCACCGAAAGTTTTCTGTTTCCCTCCGATTGTTGCGGGGGGGTTGGGAGAAAAGGTGGCTGTGGGTGATCTATCTATACATTGCCTTTTACATGAGCTGCGGTCCCAGTACTCGCTGGAGCGATTGGACGGGACCGGGTGCCTAGGATTTGTTTTTAGTCCACGAAGCCCACAAATGTAAGACCTTCCACTCTTCACTGACTACGCCATTGTACCGCTCATCAATGGCATTGGTATGTATCTCCCTGTATGTTACGATGTTGACACTACTTATGACTTCTGCCATGGTGCGCCTTAATTGGACACACTTGTCGATATCGCGGCCTGCCTCCGGGTTGTTGGCGTGACGCAGTGTAATCATTACTTTGCTAAATAAAGGTCTTTCAAAAAAAAATAAAAAAAAACCATGACTATAGATATAAGCTTGAACGCCTGTAGAGCAGGAGAATGTATATACAACTTTTCATCAAATTAAAAGTTACACTCTCTTTTCTCCCCAACACTATGTAACAGCACATCTTAAAGGTCTCCTCAAAGGCTCTGTTTGACAAGCAAACTTCTCTACAAATCTTGAAGAATATTCCCAAAGACCTAGGAATTACCTCAACTGGTCCTTGTCTCCCAGTGCAGGTGCATCCCTTATAACCTCTAACAAATCAGCGTTTGATATATCTATCATTAGATTATATCCTACAACCTAGATATTGCACTTCACTCAACAGAAACTGTTATTTTTCTTTCTTGATCGTGATGCCACACCTCTTTAAGATACCAAATATGTTGCAAGAGTGAGAAAATGCTCTTTCTCTGTGTTGGGATAAGTCAGGATACTGCCCTGATATGCCAGAACATTTGACACATCCCAGAGAATTTGATACATTAATTTCTGAAAAACAGAAGCAGCCGAGGTTAAGTTGAACAGCATGCACGAAAACTAAAAGGCTCTAAAAGGGGTGTTAAATACAATTAGAAACTGGTAATCCTCAATTAACCCTGATGATAGGCAGCTCTTAGCTATATATTGGAAATGCTTCTATAACTGAGGGGGACGCACCCACGGTGTACAATGGCATTTGATGCAATTACCAATATAAAGGACAATCGTGCCACTACTAAGGCGTATACTTCTGATGAAGCCCGTGAAATTTATGCTCTCATCCAAGAAGTCAGAACCTCAGATATACATGGGGGTTCTATCACCTAACAGCTCAGGCAGCTTGAATACATCACCTGTCGACAACTCAATCAAAAACTACATGCATCTACCTTGGTGCAATATTATAAAGCTAAAAGGATCCCGCGTGGGTTACATCTATCAAACAAACCGATGCTGTTTCGTTTTCACCTCAACCCTATTTTTATGGACAAGTGGTATTCCATTTCAAATAAGTGCTCACTTGATTTGATCCTCTTAATTATTGAAAAGTTATCCAAAACCATACACGACTTAGAGGATGAAATACTCATGTTGTAAACTGAATTGGAAACAAGGATGGAAAGTAATACATGGAATCTACAACTGGAAGTACTGAACCAAAAACTCGATAAATATAGTAAAGAGTTACAAGAAGGAAAAATCCGTAAATATAAACGGGACACTATAGATTATAAACTGAATGAAGTTTATACATGGGCAGATATTTATGCCCACAGGCGTTTCGATAAAAAAAAACCTACGACCTCTTCGGAAGAAAGTTTAGCAACAGATAAGGATGCATCTACAACCAGACCATCAGCACAAACAGTTATGTCCCAAATCCAAAAACCGACAACATCCAACGAGCCACTGACATCATCTCAAACTATGCGTCCGCAACCTTTTTTAGCACAGGCTCCGGACCACGGTCAACCACCATCAGCAGGAGGCGACAAAACACAACATCTTACCGACAAACCAGGAGAGGACAAAGAAAAAACAGGCAAATCATTACGGAGTGGAAAAACAGTGATCTAGTCATCAATATCTCGTCCATCGAATTATCAACACAACAACAAGCCACTTTAAGCAAAGGCATGTCCTTTGTTCCTACCAATACATCGACATTATCGGATGTTGAAGTTGAGTTTTACAGATTTATGCGCACATTAAGATTGAGACATTTTTTTCACCAACATTGTGCCTCTAGAAGCCACTCAGTATACTAGTATGACTAAGTTCAAACCGAAAAGCACGTTTCAACCGCCGGTATCTCATAAAATGCTGGACACGTTTGAAATCTTGGTACAGAAGGACCTCCAACAACTAAATTTAAAAAAACATTGCGCTAAAAACCTCAACACACAGGATCTACAGGCACTAAAAAGTTTGGCTAACAATCGAGCACTGACTTTACAACCAGCAGCCAAAGGAGGCGCTATTGTGGTGATGGACAGCTCATTTTACATTAGGAAGTTCAATAAACATGTCAATGACACCAATACATACCTTCGCCTCCCGAATGATCCCACTCTTGAGTTACAAAACATTTTAGACCAAATGTTAACACAGGCTGTAGACAACAATTGGAAGAATGAACAGACGCAAAAATATCTCATGACATCTAACCCTCGACGGCCTAAATTGTACATGATCCCGAAAGTTCACAGGGACATAACTGATCCCCCATTTCGTCCTATAGTCTCAGCGCAGGGATCCATCTTTGACACCATAGGCAAGTTTTTGGATCACTATTTACAGCTGTTTGTACAAGGTTGGAAGTCATACATCAAAGACACCACGCATTTTCTAAACCGTCTCAATTCCATCACCTTGGATAGCAATGAGGAATTGCTTCTCTGCACCATTGACGTAACTGCATTGTACACATCCATACCCCATGCAGCTGGTATGGATGCTGTTGAATGGGCTTTGTTACAAATGAATGACATTCACATTGAAAAAATACTTTTATTACAATTATTGCAATTTTGCCTACATCATAGCCATTTTGAATGGCAAGGAGAGTTCTACGCCCAACTTACCGGCGCTTCAATGGGCTTTTCTGGAGCCCCGGCTTATGCCAATATATTTATGGCCCAATTCGAAGAGGAGCATATTGTTTCCAACATGTCATGGTGGAGCAAGATCAAATTATACTGCCGTTATATAGATGATATTTTTATAGTCTGGAAAGGCAGTAAAACAGAACTAGAGTCCATGATCACCACTTTGAATACCATCAACACACGCATTCAGTTTACCTCCAGCATCGCCACAACACAAATTCATTTCCTGGACGTCCTTATCAGCTATACTAGACTAAACTCACATTTCGACACTCAAGTTTATAGTAAACCCACAGACAAGAATAACGCCTTGGCTTTCACGAGTTTTCATCCTAGACCTCTCATTAAGAACTTGCCATACTCACAATTTATCAGAATCAGACAAATTTGTTCTAACCATGATGTGAGTAATCAAAAACTGGCAGAGTACAAAGAAAGATATGCCTCTCGAGGTTATCCACAAGACATTCTAGACAACTGTCTTAATCGAGCACAAGTCCACAAACGTGAGGCGTTACTAACTCCATCAGTTAAATCTCACCATAACAGGATTGTATTTATCTCCAAATATTCCACGACTTCCACATCGGTCAAAAAGATTATTAACCACAGATGGGAATTACTGTAACAAGAAAAAGACTTCAATGACATCTTTGGAAATAAACCCATTTTCGCCTACACTAGAGGCAAAAACATAAGATCTATAATGTCATCTCCTAAGCCTGAAATCAAACAGTTTTTACATCGGGGTACGACCAAGTGCAATAATTGTATACACTGCCGTAATGTAATCACCGGCAATATACTGACCCACCCACTAACAGACAAGAAGATTCAACTGTACCATACCAGCGATTGCAACGCGACCAATGTGATGTACTGCATTAAATGTCCATGCGGCAAAGCATATATCGGCAAAACAGAACGTAAAGTAAAAATCCGCATAACTGAACACAAGAGCAAAATTCGTACAAAAAGCATTACATCAAGCTTAGCTCTACATTGGACTGAGTCCAAGCATAACATATCACAGTTACGATTCCAAATTGTAGAAAGGGTAACACCAAGGGCAGGAATGGATATCACGAAACAATTATTATGCAGAGAAGTGTTCTGGATCAAGCAGCTTGGAACCATGACACCATCGGGTCTCAATGACCGTCTAGACATGAATTGCTTTTTTATAAAGAAACGCAGTATAATCAGACACACATATTCAGAGCGATTGTAGGATCCGGTCAGCATGCATTTGGTTGATCAGTACACTACCCACCCACATTCAAGAGCTCACATATGGTGAAGGGTTCTTTATTCACAGTGGTTACCTTGGGGATATACGCTCACAGTGAGTCAACACCTGGTTATCTCATTTGGTTAACATTAATTGTCCGCGTCTTTATTATTTGTCTATTCATAATTGGCTGGCATGTTTTATTCTAGACATCGGGGCTTTTGCTACCTCGTCATCCCGCGCGTATTTTAGGGAACCAACATTAGGTATGTTATACACTCAGCTGACAGGTTTTTTTATTTTTATTTTTATTTCTCTCATCTAGACCTTGTGGCAACGAAGTTTGGACATACTGAAGTCCCCTCACAGAAAGTAGGTGAGTGCAATATCCGGGTGCTCACATGACTCGGGTCGCCATGCTGCACATTCTATTATCTCATTCGGCATTTTCTTTGGCGCTTTCACGTGGTGACACTTACCTTTTATCTCGGGCAGTGTATTATACACAGGAGTAACTATATAGGCCTTTTCACTTTTTTCTTCTTTTTTCTGGCGATCATTTGTGAGTTAACACATGAGGTCTCACTTGGTAATCAGCTCATCCTAAGGAAGTGATCATGCACCTCTCTATTTGAGGCATGTTGGGTAATGCTGCCCCTTGTGTATATAAAGTATGATGATACAGCAATATGAGCATAACAAATTATTTTTTGTCTTAGGTTGGCCCCTGACGAAGGGACGGTGACGTCCCGAAATGCATCGGACATTCATGAACCATTGTTTATTATTTCATGGACTGATTTTTGTACGCCCATGCGATTGAAATGAGGATTGTGCTTATATTTTCATTCATTTGTTGAACATTGTATAGACTGTATTGTTGTACGAATTGTTAAATGCATTTTCATTATGATTTAATCTTGATATAAATTGTGGTGAACCAATGGTTTAAAATTGTCAATGTTTTGAACGGTAGTTTCACACGAGACGTGGGTATCAGCACCCAGTGAAGTGTGCACAGCACCATCAAGTTCACATACTTGTAACAGCTCTTTAATTCACCCACACTTGGTTGACAGCAAGTGTAGTGTTGTAGCACCATAGTTAGAACAGGTTTAAATTATCATTAAAGGAGTGCTTCTCCAACCCTCCAATTATCTGTAACTGAGCCAACATATCTTGTATATTAGGCAGAGGGAAACACATTATTAATATGTGCCTGTTTAAGAATCGAAGTTCAACTCAAGGATTCATAGCTCTAGGAAAGGTGGCCTCTCTTTCTCCTTTCTGGGTCCTACTGCTTGGAAAAGACTTCCTCATGATCTCCATCTTGAGTTGTCTGAACAGGTATTTAAGAAAAACGTAAAAACATGACTTTTTGTGCAGGTTTAACTTGTTGCCCTTATTCTTAATGCTGGGACACTCTTGAGAACATCTGTTGTGCTTTATAAATCTTTACTCACCAAAGCCCCAACTCCCTCCATTTTCTTCACCAATACAATAATTGAAATCCACAGTGAAGAATCAATAGGTTCTATGACCTTCTCTTTAACAAGTAGGTCACAATTACCTTTCAAGTTACTTCTGACACTTAGGGCCTGATTTAGATCTCGGGATCCTATGGGATTTACATTTCAGCGGACGGGATATCCGTTACCATTGTGACGGAGTAACCCATCTGGCGAGATCTAAATTGGGATCTTAATGGCACATTTCAAACTTTGGGTACAACAGGAATAGCATCAGGTGTCAATTCTATTAATATTCATAACCTTTGATTGCCCTCAAACTACACTAGTACAATTTTCTTAGTATTCCTGCATGCTTTGGTGAAATGTCCAACGTTCCTGCATTTCATGTATGTTTTCACTGGAGCTGGACGCGTTTTAGAGTTTGCTAAGTGATTTTTTGACCCACATCTATAGAAGGGAACTTGCACTGACAATTGTTCTTATTCAGTTTCTTCTCGGATGTGAATGTGTAAGTGGTCCCTTTAGGCTTGTCAAAAACAGCATGATTGTATTATTTATCACTCTGCTGTTTGAATTTGCCAAATTCCTTGCAGCCCATAAGTGATCTTTCTATGCCCCTGCCATATTTTTAATGTCTCTTCTAAGTTAGATTTCTGCCATAGTAGTTTCTTTTGTGTTCTGCTTTCACAACAAAATACCGCCAACTGACCTCTAAGATAATTATACAGGACACCATAAAATTCACAAGTTGCAAAAATATGACAGTCGACACACAGGAACCACGCTGTACACCAAGACAGTGCTCAGTGTTGCTTTGCATGGTTATTTTAATTTCTTCTCCCGTTAACCGGTGTAGCGTGATGTGAGTGCACATGCTTCTCACTCGTACATGCGTTGGAGGATGGTTTCAGCACGCATGTAGAACTCTCGTGAGGGGATAACTACTTGCTTGTGAACACTCGAGCAAGAGTTCAAAGCGAACTCCACCTCCTTTACAAAATAGTGAATAAAAGGACATTTTGCTCCATAAGTAAATACAATAAGGATCTTAGAGGGGGTAGTCACCTCACATGAAACCTCAAGTTTAATAACAAAGCATAACTGTCGATGACATTACTGTTAAGAAGAAACACTGCTGTTTATCCTTTCTCCTCAACATCATGGTTAAATGGTGTTATGGGTGTTCACAAAGTCACAGACGAGATATGGTCATTAAATGATTTATTGACTTCACATAAGTATACCGTATTCAATGCCCCTACTGTGAGTGTTCCAGGCTTTTTTCAGAAATTGAATTGAGTCAGGAACATTCATCATGAGGAGCAGTGGAATTGCAAGAAAACATTCCAACATTTAAAAAGGCATTGTGAGTATAAATAAAAAGCATCAAGTATATCAGGCTCTTATGTGGTTGCCCTATAGGAAATGAAGGATTTTTCAGCCAAGACTAATTAAATTCACTCTTAAGAAAATAACATGTTGTTTTCTCCACCCAGAGAACCTCTGATTGAAGGGGTTTTCCTTACTCTGGGTTGTTTTGTCAAGAAATGTATGACCTTAGATAAAGCCCAGTTGTCACTAAAGAAGATCTTCAGTCCTCACCATTTTTCCAAGCCTGGATTTGGTGGGAGCCACACCTCCCTCCAAAACCAAGGACAGGTCTCCCACAGGTACCCTGTAGGGAAATGTTGCATTGCCTGGGACCAAGAGAAGTACACCGCCTTCTTTTCCTTAGCGGTAAAGGCGCCCAATGAGAGCAGTCCAGCCCGAGCTGCTAGGCCCGGTCCTCCCTGGAGTGGAAACAAGCATCCTAGGACCAGTTTCGGAGCTTCACCCCATATCATCCAGTATAGCTTGACTTCGGGTAGCATGGAGAGCATGGAACAAACGTCTGGGCATACCAGTCCAACTCGGGGTGACAAATGCAAAAAGAAAAACTGATGGACACAAATGCAGAACAATGTCATACATTCACCCCAGTACAGAGATCTGGGCCTTAATCCATTGTTTTTGTGCTCCCCATGCCATTCCAGTTTGAACCCAGCCATATGCAAATCAGTCTTGACCCTGCGACCAATCAGAACAGTCCAGCCCAAACTGCCCGGCCAGGTCCTCCTTGGACTGGAAACAAACAACTTAGGACTGGTTTAGGTGTTTCACCCTTCATCAGTCAGGATAGCTTGACTCCAGTGGCATAGAGAGCATGGGACCCATGTCTGGGCATACCAGTCCCACTCGGGGTGACAAATACAAAAAGAACAATTGACGAACAGAATGCAGAACAATGTCATCAATTCACCCAGTAAAGAGATCTGTGCTTAAATCCATTGTTTAATTGCTCCCCATGCCATTCCAGTTTTAACCCAGCCATATGCAAATCAGTCTTGACCCTGCGCCCAATGGAAGCAGTCCAGGCCAAACTGCCAGGCCAGGTCCTCCCTGGACTGGCAACAAGCATCCTAGGACCGGTTTCTGAGCTTCACCCCATATCATCCAGGATAGCTTGACTTCAGTGGCATGGAGAGCATGAACACACATCTGGGCATACCCGTCCCACTCGGGGTGACAAATGCAAAAAGAACAATTGATGGACACAAATGCAGAACAATGTCATACATTCACCCCAGCACAGAGATCTGGGCCTTAATCCATTGTTTTTGTGCTCCCCATACCATTCTAGTTTTAACCCAGCCATATGCAAATCAGTCTTGACCCTGCGCCCAATGAGAACAGTCCAGCCCGAACTGCCAGGCCAGGTCCTCCCTGGACTGGAAACAAGCATCTTCGCACCAGTTACTGGTTTAGGTGTTTCGCCCCTCATCAGCCAGGCTAACTTAACTCCAATGGCATGGAGAGCACGGGACCCGCGTCTGGGCACACCATCCCACTCGGGGTTACATTAAAAAAGAACAATTGATGGACAGAATACAGAACAATACCATACATTCACATACAGTCACAGGGTCAAGGCTGATTTGCATATGGTTGGATCTTAACTGGGGTGGCATGGTGAGCAAAAGAACAATGGATTTAACCCAGATCGTTTGACTGAGGGTGAATGTTTTGATTGGTTCTGCATTCCGGACATCATTTGTGTGTCTATTGGCTTCTTGCACTAAGTGCGCCCGGTATGCCCAGACGTGGATCCCGGGCTCACTGTGCCACTGGACTTAAGCTAACCTGGCTGATAAACCCCGAAATTGGTCCTAAAATGCTTGTTTCCGGTCCAGGAAGGACCTGGCTTGGCAGTTTGGGCTGGACTGTTCCCAAGATGCACAGGGTCAAGACTGATTTGTATATCGCTGGGTCTTAACTGGGGTGGCACGGTAAGCGAAAGAACGATGGTTTTAACCCAGATCTGTTGACTGGGGGTGAATGTTTTGATTTGTTCTGCATTCCGTCGAACATTTGTGTGTTTTTTGCTGTTGAATCAGAGGGCAATAATCATACTCATAGTACGACCCACGGGCCGCCAGCGGTCCGGCAGGCCTTTCTTGGCGGCCCGCGGACCTTGCAGATAATGTACCCACGGCCCCCAAGAGAGAGAGTGGAGAGAGAGAAAGTGGAGAGAGTGGAGAGAGACAGTGGGGAGAGAGTGGAGAGAGATTGGAAAGAGAGTAGGGAGAGAAACTGACTGAGAGAGAGACTGAGAGAGAGACTTGACTGAGAGAGAGACTGACTATGAGAGAGAGAGAGACAGAGGGAGAGAGAGAGACTGACTGACTGAGAGAGAGAGAAACGGACAAAACGAGAGAGACTGACTGACTGAGGGAGATAGAGAATGCCTAAGAGAAAGAGAGACTGAGAGAAACTGACAGGGAGAGACTGACAGAGAGAGAGAGAGAGAGAGAGAGACTGACTGAGAGAGAGAGAGACTGACTGACACATAGAGATAGACTGACAGAGAGACTGACTGACGCAGAGAGAGTCCGACTGACTGAGAGAGAGACTGACCGACTGACTGACTGAGAGAGAGACTGACTGACAGAGAGAGGGAGACTGACTGAGAGGGAGATTGACTGAGAGAGACTGACTGAGAGAGACACTGACTGACTAACTGAGAGATACACTGACTGACTGAGAGAGAGACTGAGAGAGAGACAGACTGATTAACTGAGAGAGAGAGAGACTGTGAAGGATTTGGGGTCAAAGTGTGTATGAAGCTATGAAATGCCTGTTAAGTTTGCTATTGTCTGCTAATAAAAATGTATTATCAAAATGTCCTCTTTGTAGTTACATTTGGTTTTGAAATACAGCATTGTTGCATGTTTTGAAACGGGTTTGATTTTTTTTACTGTAGCCCCAACCCCCACTGACCCCACCCCTACCCATGCGGCCCTCAGCCACAAACCACACTGTAATTTTGGCCCCTGACAGAAAGGTTGTGAGTACCCATGCTCCAGAGTCTGGGCTTTGTGATAAATTCCTGAAATCAAAACTCTACCCAAATAGGGTGCAGGACTTTCTGGAATTCTAGATCAATTCTCAGATGGCAACTACTGAATAAGTTTGATGCATCAAAAAAGAGATATGCAGGTCCCTCGATGCTAACAAGACATCTCTGAGAAAACTATCTAGGTTGGTGGACCTTTTATCATCCTCCATCCAAGCTATCTTTCCAGGACCCTTTCACTATCAATCTCTCAAAAGACTAAAAATCACCACCTTCAGAGAGGCCTATCTTGTACCGATCTGATAATCCTTTTTGGATGATACAAGACTAAAGCTAGAGTGGTGGCTTCAACACATGGAAGCAAGGAATGGCAAAGTGATCTTTGGATCCACACCCGCTGTGATTATCTAGTTCAATGTTACCGAAATATGCTAGAGAGACAGAGATGGTTCAATGTTAAAAGTGGGAACGTGGTCATACCAACAGCACCATTACACTTGTACCATCTGGAATTGCTGGCAGGCTCATTTACATGAATGCCAGGTGAAACATAAGTCAAAATGCTGTGTTCTGTTAAAAGTAGACAAATTGTCAACTATCTGTTACATTACAAGTTAGAGGAAACAAAACCCAGGACCCTAACAAAACTGGCAGGAACTTCTCGCAGTGCCTGTATCAGATCAGATCAGAAAAAAGCTTTATTCGGTAAGAAATTCACAAACCATAAAAGCATATACAGTTTTACATTAAACATTAGTGCTGTACATTTACAATGAGTAAAAAACATAGGTTAAAAAGAAGGTTTTGTTTAAAAATGTCCAGTTTTACCAACGGAGTAAAAATATGTGCAAAATCACAATCTTAAATGGATAGGTAATCAATTGGTTGTCTTTTTTCTTTACGTAATCAAGTTTTATATATTTTATGTCACTATAGGACGGAAAATAAATAAATAAATAAAGAGCCCCCACCAGCAAAATTAGGGTGCATTGGGGGATATTCCCAGATCAACGTAGGGTACCTTGTTTTTAATAAAATCCGCCTTATCGTCATTTAAATTATGTATTAGTTTTTATGGTGTAATTGAGTAGGAATATGCCTTGTTCGATTATTTGTCACATAAGGAAAAAGAAAACCATAAAAGCTTACTAATTCATTAATACATATCTCACAATTTTTGGTTTCCATATATCAGGGGGCATTATGGAAGAACAATATACAGTACATTATTTGATTAAAAGCTCTTTGATCCATATACTATTTATCATACGAAGCATTAATATTCATATTCTAATTTTCAATACGTGTGGGTAGCGTTAAGAAGACGCTCTATTGTTATTAACAGTGGGATCCAAGTCTAGGTGGTTCCGGCGTTTAATAATTTTCTTTAAAAAAGAGGCGACATTTATGATTATACACTCATTATCAAGAAGTTGGAGGGCCATATAGGCAGGACGACATTGTCGAATGCCCCATATTTTTAAAATTGCCACTAACCACTTTCTTCTCAGATCATTATAAAATCTACAAAACAAAGTGACATGCATTGTTGAATGTGAGGATAGATTGTCGCATGGGCAGGTGGATACATTTTTGGACCAATCATTAACCGTTGGAAAGGTAACCAACCTATGAAAAATGTTCAACCTGAATCGAGTAAGAACAAATCTGTCATAGCCCTTTATGGTGTTTTGTAGGTACGGTTGCATACTAAAAGAGGAGGTTAACATAAGATTAGACAGTGCCTGTATCACAATCTCCCGGGAAAACCAACATGGTGGCAGAACGAAACTTCAGACACCTGGAAGCTATTGTGAGTTAAGTGTTGCAATACCTTTTCCTTGGCTTACCTTCCCTGCTGCTCAGTCAGGGTGAGTGCCGGAGTAATTGGTGATGAGTGGAATGCTGAATGCTTGGTGATGTCATAGAATGCATGGGTGCCTGGGGATATGCTGAGTGTTAGTTGGCCTGTGCAGGCTGAGCAGCAGGGAGGCTGCTCCTGTTGGGACTATCTGTTATCTACCTACTTACCTGGACCTTACCTTGTGACTAAATTTAAATAAACCATCTATAGATTATAGAGCTCAGCTAATGGACTTTGTATCACAACATTCTGTCGACGTTTTGAACAAGAACCTACATGTTGGGGAAGGTAGACTGTATAATACCCTGCTAAAAATACTGGAACTAAGGAACCTACTGGAGAGATTGGAACTAAGCAAACTGAAACTTTAATGGAAAAGCAATGACCTGGTCAGCCCCACCAATATCACCCGGACAACCTGCAGCCTGGGGTATTTAAGCTTATTGAAATTAATAGATTTTATGAACTAATGTTGGCAAGTTTTCTCCCCTGTGTGCCAAGACTGCAACTGAGTGTGGTAATCGAAAAAAAAGGATGAGACGTCAGGCAAAGGTGAGGTGTTTGAAGATTTATTTCTGAGCTGCAGCACCCACGACCGAGTGTTCCAGCTGCGTACCAGGATCTCCACCAACTGAATAACGTTGGCAGAATCCTGGCATGCCACGTTCGTAGCCCTATCGTGGAACCTTGTTTAAATGAGGGAAAACCACGAGGCATCCTCGCGCTGAGTACAGTGCGAGGAAGGAGCCAAACACTACATCTTCTCCCTCCTCACAAAGAACAAGATTGAGGAAGAAAAACAAAACAATGTAAGAACAACAGTAAGTGAAAACATTATATAAATATGATAACAATTCATGACAAAATATAATAATTGAGTTTGGAAGGTAACTTCCTTTGCCAAGTACCAAGAGTACCAGTATGAGAGGAAAGATCAACAGCCATCGCAACAGCCCTGGGAGTAGGACTGTCATGCTGACTGACCTGTGAAGTTAGACACCGAGAAGTAGATTCTTCAAGACCATTACTCTCACCAACCGGAAATGAAACACCAGAAGGGAGCTCATGTAACCAATTGGTCCAGGCACAATTTTCAGCTTCCTGTTTGGACAACTTGAGCAAAGAGGCAACCTGTGCGTCAGAGAGATGCACAAGAGATCTTTTATTCCACCATACTTTAGAGTCAAGAAGAGCTGAACCTTTGCTCACCTCAATGACCTGAACAGGAGCAGAAAATTTAGACAAACCTTTTGCAACTTTTTGGGGATTTTTAATAAGGACCCAATCATTGACTTTAAGATCCATATTGTAAAAACTTTTACCAGAATCATGTACAGTTTTAAGGAGATTCTGCTTTTGTAACACACGAGAAGCAAGACCTTCGTCAACATGGTCATGCTTGTCATGTTTGTTTAGCAACCAATTAGGACATAACTTAGTGTGTGCATTTCTACCCCTCAGAAGAGTAAAAGGTGGGATACCTGTGGTACAATGAGACGAAATGTTGTAAGCCCACAATTTGACATCAACTAAATATTGAACATCTTGGTGAGAAGAAACAGCTGCCTGAATGGCGTCCTTGACCAATCTATTAGCCCTTTCAACGAATCCATTGGAGGCTGGAGAATAAAACGCAACCTTGAAATGACTGACATCATTACTTTCTAAAAACGTGCACATCTTAAGAGAAACAAAATGCGTATCATTGTCAGTAACGATGACAGATGGAGAACCTTCAACAGCAAAGACCATCATTAAAAACTTGACAGCATTATCAGTACTAGCTGCATCACAAAACATACGATAAATCCATTTGGAATGATAGTCAACCATTAAAATGAGAAACCTGAGATCAAAAGGCAAAATATCATGGGGCCAGAAAAATCCAAGCCAACTTTATTCAAAGGCCTGTCTGGAAAGGGAACAGGATGCATGGGCATATTCATCAACTTCCATTTCTTATCAGACGACAAGCATTCTGTGCAAGTATCAATACAAAATTTGACCTGAGACTCCAATGATGGCCTCCAATAATACAACTTGATTAACTGGAAAGTCTTGGTGACACCCAAATGACCATGATGTGCAGATTTGATTATATCTTCCCTGAGAGTTGTAGGAGGAACAAAAGAATCATGCCGCATAACCATGCCATTGACAATGGACAAATTAGATGATACCATGGAAAACGCTTTTAATTCACCAGAGAGTCTCCTGTTCATAGGCCAACCTTTAACAATATAATCCATAACTTGTCCACGAATTTTGTCATTACTGTAAGCCTCCATCCATAACTGCTCAGAGATATTGTGGCACTCCTTGATCGCATCCAAAGCTGCTACAACACATTCTGTGTCCTCAACCTCTTCAAGATCAGTGTCCTCTGGAACCGCCATGCGTGACAGACAATCTGCCCAGAAATTCTTACCACCTGAAATATGTTTAATAGAAAAATGAAACTCTTGTTATTTGGACAGCAGTCTAACCAGTCTAGAAGAAGTCTTACCAAGACCTGTACTATTAAGTATAGGTGTAAGAGGTTTGTGATCAGTAAAAAGATCAAATTCACGTCCCCAAAAGTAATTCTTGAAATTATCAATCGCCCAAACACACTCGAGTACCTCGCGTTCAATGGTGCTATAGTAAGTCTCAGATGGTTTAAGAATTCTAAAAGAAAAAGCTATTGTGTGTTCTTTCCTGGATACCCATTGACCAACAATGAGTGCACCTAAGCCAGTGAGACTGGCATCCACAATGATGAAATATTTTGAACCATCTTGAAAGGCGTGTAAAGCAGGTGCCTCAATGATACATTTTTTAACCTGATAAAAAGAAGATAAAATCTCTTCAGACCAGGCAAATTTTGAACCCTTGCAAAGAAGGGCCCGTAAAGGTTCAACAGTTTGAGCATAACCCTTAACAAAGCAAGCGTAATATTCTGCTAATCCCAAAAACGTTCGCAGGGTATCTTTGTCCTTGGGAGGAGCAGAATGACTGATGGCATTAATGAGGGATAGCTTGGGTTTGATGCCTTCCTGAGCCAACGAGTGACCTAGATAATCCAACTGTTGGGTGCCAAACTGACATTTGTCTGTTCTAATGGTCATGCCTGCTTCTTCTAATTTGCACAAAACTCTAGACAGTTTTTTTAAATGTGTTTCCCAATTATCTGCAAAGACCAGAATGTCATCCTGGTAAGCCTGGACTCCCGGCATGTCTCTAAAAAGATTATCCATTATCTTCTGAAAGACACTGGCCTTGGAAGCCAGACCAAATGGAAGCCTCAGGTATTTATAAACGCCAAAGGGAGTGACAAATGTCGTAAGTTCTTGGGAATCCTCTGTCAAAGGTATTTGGTGCTAGGCTGAGCGAAGGTCAATGATTGAAAAAAACTTTGCACCCCCCCAAACTGGCCAGCAGTTTATGAATCTTGGGCAGAGGGTGGCAATCAATTAAGATGTTTTCATTCAAGGTGCGCAAGTCTGCACACAACCTAACCTCCCCAGATTTTTTCCTGACTATAACAATGGGGGAAACCCATTGTGAGGAGTCACATGGAGCAATGACCCCTTCATCACACAATGACTTGAGTGCAGACTTGAGCTCATCCCTGGCACTTAGGGATAATGGGCGCACTTTGTGGACAATGGGTTGGGCATCAGGCTTGAGCCGAATTTGATGTTGGAAACCTTTAACCATGCCTAACTTGTTTGAAAACAAATTAGGAAAACAATCTCAAACCTTCTTGATATCTGTGGCGTGATCTTGTAAAGGCGTAGATAATCCACATTGGTATCTTCATCTTCTAAAGCACCAGTATAACCTTGGGGAACATCACTAATAGCAATGGGGTTTTCAGAACCTGGAATAAGATATAATCCCATTTTTGCAAGATCCTGCCACCCGATTATGTTGTGTCCCTTGAGAGCAACATAAACGTTTGTAAAAATGTATCTGCCTAAACATTCCAACCTTGAAGTAAAGTAACCCAACATTTCTATGTCAAACTCTCCAAATGCTTTGGGGTTATTGTCTGTGTGAGTTAGCGTAATAGAATTTTGCCACTTGTCATAAAACATTACATCTGACAATATTGTGATGGGCGATCCAGAGTCAGCCATGATTGGGATCTCTTTTCTCCCAAAGAGTGCAACCCTTAAAGGACCTTTGACATAATGATTGTTGAAAATAGAATTGCACTCGCCTGTAACGACAACATCATGTAAATGCTCTACACAATCATCAAGAGACTCAGAAAATTCCACAGTGTTAACTCTGGTGGTTCTTCTCCCTCATCTACAAACTCCTTGGAAATGGCCTATATTTTTTTTACATAAAACACATCTTTTCCCAATAGCGGGGCACATGGGAAAGTTGCTGAGATATGATCTTGACCCACATCTATAACAAACTGTATTGCCCTTTCTAAGAAATTGCTTAACAGGTTTGTTAATGTTCACAGCGTTAACAGAGTCTGGAGATTCATGTGTAGAGGTCTTGACTGAACTTAATGACTGATCATTTTGAAGCGCTTTAGATGTAACGATGGACCTCTCAATGCTCTTTGCAAAGT
The DNA here is from genome assembly GCF_964204655.1 of Triturus cristatus. NCBI lineage: Eukaryota > Metazoa > Chordata > Amphibia > Caudata > Salamandridae > Triturus > Triturus cristatus. The sequence goes on from NC_140590.1 coordinate 1,263,619,827, forward strand.
CAATTTTTTCGAGACGTGTGGGTTTCTTGCAACTAAGGAGGCGTTCTTGAATTTTCCTTGAAAAACAAGAAGAAAAAAAAATTGATCACGAATGTAGGTATCACAAGTGGAAGCCAAAATTCGTAGATCAGAAATATACTCATCAACAGTTTCCTCCGCACATTGTTTTCTTCTGAAAAAATGATGTCTCTCTAACATTATGTTGGGTTCCTGGTCATAATCTCTTGCTAAATGAGCTAAAGCTCACTGTAGGAATTCCAATGATCCGCATCACTGGCCTCACCCAGAGGTGTGGGAAACGGAGGTAAATTTTCAAAGACATGTTTAGCGGAGAGACCTAAACAACCATAGAGAATGGCAACTTTGCGAGCAGGTGAAAACTTGACAGCGTCAATTGCCACTATATGATTCTCAAACGCTTTCACCATTGTCTCCAAGGAATATTGGGTTTACCTGGATGCTGCAAGAAAGGAGGCGGTTCTGCAAACTGCTGAGAAGAAGCCATCAGAAAAATGAGGATGAATTAGCAATTAAAACTTGTATCTCAACAGTATCTGCAAGTAAAGAAGGCAAACAAGTAACGGTACAATGCACATTAATGCACTGTGTGAAAGGATTAATCAATTTAAATCTAAACAGTATTTGCAGGTAAATGTTGCTAAAATATTGAGGCAGTCACTGGGTAAAAACTCAAGTTGAAGGAATAATTATTTGAAAAATAAACAAAGTGAGCCTTTTAAAGAAGGCTCCAATTATAGGAAATGCTGAATTAAAATTGCAGAAATGTGTGCCCGTCACCGTAAGCGTGGACAGGCAGAGCCTACCTGATGCAGCAAAGCGGTGAAAAGCGTTGAAGAGAGACGAACCAGTTAAAGATGGCTGCGTGCGTAGGGGCATGATGACGCAGCAAAGCAGAGGGAAGCAGCCCAATTTAAAATGGCCGCTTGCGTTGAAATGTGATGACGTGCAGCCTTGTTGAGCTGCGTGACGTCATCCAGGGATCCGGTAATTGAAGAAGTTCCCAGGGATGGATGCGGGTGCACAGAGCATGCAGCGGGCACTGCGGAGAAATGAAGAAGGGGTGGGGAGAGCCGGCTTCAGACGAGGCGGGGGCAGCAAACACTCGAAGGGAGGCAGGAGCAGGAAGGTGTGAAATTGGTCGGTGGGTCTCACCGATCATCACCAGTTGTGGTAATCGAAGAAAGGATGAGACGTCAGGCAAAGGTGAGTTGTTTGAAGATTTATGTCTGAGTTGCAGCACCCACGACCGAGCGCTCCCGCTGCTTACCAGGATCTCCACCAACTGAATAATGTTGGCAGAATCCTGGCATGCATCGTTCGTAGCCCGATCGTGGAACCTTGTTTAAATGAGGCAAAACTACGAGGCATCCTTGCACTGTACTCAGCGCCAAACACTACACTGAGCTTTCATCGTTGACATTGTCTGATAACTCCCGCTGTGTTAGCATACATTTGAAGAGGGCTGAGCACCATTTGATCTGCTTAAATGAATCTTGGCTCAACAGTTCTCATGTGAAACTACCTGTCTAGTGGAGCCGAAAGTGCAGTCGACATATTGAGAAGCGTTACTGGCAGTAGTGGAGTATGTTACAGGATCAACGAACTGCACTGAAGCATCGGAAGCTGACAGCTCCTCATTTATGGATTATTGCAAGGATAGCCAGTAAATCATCATTGGAGTGGGTGAACTGTCAACCGTGTTAACTGTCAAACGTGTGATCTGTCAAATGTGTGCGAGATTGTGTGAGCTGCTTTGCACCGTACATGGGAGCCACCTCCCGCAGGGGTCATCATTCAGAAATGTGTATTGCTTTGTATCTGTGGTGAGTGTTGGTATTTGTTCTTTCTCACCGCAATTTTGAACGTTAGTGCGCGGGGTCTTGGCTTCATTCGTATTGATCAGCGAGGTTGTAGACGTTTGCTGTGGAGCCATGGCGTGCACCCAATCACTGCGCTTCCTAGAGGCTGCATGATGGTTCAGTAAGACTGGCCCTGGTGTCAATGTGGGACATGCGAGTGGGATATTGTAAGAAAATGGAGAATATCTATTATTAAATGCGTCGGGTAAAAGAAAAATTAAGGTGGGCTTTTACAGAGGTATATGCAAATAGTTACGGGCACGCACAAAAGAGGTGGACAATTCCTATTCACAAAAGTTACACCTAAATCACCTACACTAGTATTACTGACAAAACAGCCTCAAATTCTTTCCAAACAAGCCTTAGAGTAATTCAAAAGCAAAAGGAACAAATGATGGAGGGAATGCTAAACAATGCAAACATCATCATTATCATAACTTTATTTCAATCACAAGGATCTTAAAAAGTACACTGAAAAAGAAGCAAGTGAAAAATGCATAAAAACATAAGGGCCATTAAAAAATAACATCTCTTCCACATATACAGTTAAAAATGCAATAAAAATTATTATACAGTACTTTTTGAGCGTTTGATCCATAGAGCTAACAAAAATTTAGCTAAGCCAAAGACCATTACTCTACAGGTGTCTGTAGAGAGAATACTCAGCACATCGAGGTAGTGAATAGGACCAATAAGCCTAAACAAGGGCAGTTTCCACTTCCCCTCAAGATTTTATAATGGGGTCAGAAGAATAACAGATGGACTAGGGATTAAGGGCTTCCTTTACAAGCTGAACATTTATCATCAGAGGAATCATTAGTGCACCACTTATTACAAAACAGTTTAGTGGGAAGGGACTTATTATCTGAATTGGAGGAATTGTTTAGATGTGAGGGGTGGAACAATTTCTTCGATTGTTTCCTCAAACCATGGAAGAGGTTTAAAGTTCATAAACTCCTGGGTCAGAGTGCCCACCAGATTTATCACATCTTTCACCAGGATGAACTCCCAACAGAGGGTTTTGACCCTGCTCTTCGGAATTGAACGCAACTCCTCAGGACTTGACCAATAAAGCTCCATGCCTAATTTCCTCGACAGATCTCTCAGAGTACTAATCCAATGTATTGTAATAACCTTGGACTGTGTCACCACCTAATTACCACTCGGTATGGGGCACGCTCCTCAATTGTCCATAGGCAATGCCAGAACATTAATTGCTTGTAGACCTGCTTGTGGGACAATTTTCTTTGGGCCAGATCCAGTTAAATTGGAGTCAGGGGGTTACTAGCTGATAGATTAAAAAGGGATCTTATGAAGCGATGTTCTATAACAGTAAGACAATCAGTGTTCCCGCTACCCCACAGTTCTGCTCCATATAAAATAGCTCCTAAGGCTTTGATTATATATATTTCTAATGCTGGGCCACTTTCCTAGACACCATATTTTTATGAATCTTGCTTGTGTGGGCAGTCTTCTGGATTAGGGACAACTATGTTTTCTCTATATAGGGTGCCCAGCATACGCTTGGAGTTAAATGGATCCCCAAATAGTCAAGAACAGAAACTAGGTCTATTGTACGGTCCCCTACATGCATACGTCTCTTAGAGGGCTTCGAAATCCCCTTAGAAAATATCATATCTTTTGTTTTTGCCTCATTGAATTCCAGGCCATGCTCCTCACAGAAGAGTTTAAAATCATTTAGTAGCTGTTGGAGACCTTGTGGGGACTTTGATATTAGTAGGTTATCACCAGCGAAGAGAAGTGCGGGCACTCTTCTCCGGCCGACTTTTGGTGCATCGCACCCATTCCCAATCGAGGAAGCCTGCTACCCCATTGATAAAAAGTGAGACTAGAGGGGGCGCTAAAATGCATCCCTGTCTCACTCCACGATTTATTGTAAAGGGCTCAGTTAATTGACCATCCTCCCCAACCTAACTTTGGCTTTATTTCCTGAGTGCAGCCAAATTTAAATTCCGAGGGAGTCCCAACTCTGCCACCACCCTCCAGAGTTTAGCTCGAGGGACCAAATCAAAGGCTGTACGCAGATCCACAAAGGCTACATATAGCTTCCCCCCTTTGATGGCAACCTCTCTTCAATAAATGGAGAGAAATTGGAATACTTGGTCCAGGGTGCTCATATTAGCATGAAAGCGCACCTAGAAGTCAGACAGAATATTTGACTCTAGGATCCAGTCATGGAAACAGGCCAGTAGCTTCTTGCAGAAAATGTTCTGCAAAGAGTCCATTAGATTGATCGGTCTATAGCTGAAAACATTCACCCCTAGTCAAAAAGATCTGGGTTTAATCCATCGTTCTTTTGCTCACCACGCCACCCCAGTTTGCACCCAGCCATATGCAAATCAGTCTTGACCCTGCTCCTTAAGGGAACAGTCCAGCCCAAACTGCTAAACCAGGTCCTCCCTTGACCAGAAACAAGAATCCTGGAAAGTGTTTCGGGGCATCACCCCTCATCGACCAGGCTAGCTTGAATCCAGCGGCACAGTGAGCACGGAAACCTCGCTCTTCATAACCAGGGACAAGGTTGATTTGCATATAGCTAGCTTTGAACTGAAATGGCAAGGGGAGCAGACAAAAGATGGATTTAGGCCCAGATCTCTGTACTGGAGTGAATGTCTGACATTGCTGAGCATTCTGTCCATCAATTGTCCTTTCTGCATTGGAGTAATTCAAGCACCACACATGGCCAATCATTGGTACTCTCAGAAATCAGTGGTGGCAGAAACTAGTGATGGCAGAGAATAACACTAACACCACATAAGCAAAAATAGGAAAATAAATAACCATTCACTACATCAACCTATCATAGATAGGTAGCCCAAATAAGAAGGCATGCAAAACAAAACATTTTTTTAACTATATCAGTGAATATGTTTGTTGTCTTGCTGCTCATTTTGAGGAATAGATACTTGAGGAGTAGATAAAGTATTTCAGGCAGACTGTCAAATTCCTCTTTCCTGATATGATTCTTGACATGTTCACAGACTAGGAGCAGGAGATCACTTTACCTATAACCTGCTTACAGGCAGTTCCTGCACATGTCAGAGTACTGGCTGCATTCCTATTTCCTGGCAATGGCATATTTCCAAGTGGTCAGTGGAGAAACAGTAGTTATCTCACAGTCAACCCAATCATGGTGCTACCAAGAGGTACTGAGATGCACACTAGTTGAGTATACCAGTTTATCATCAGGCCACAGTCACTGTCAAAAAGGCAACATGTGGCAAGAGAATTTTATTCTGTTGTCCACTTACATCGAGTATTTGCCATTGATCCACCAATGGGGCTCTTCAGCCACCTCGTTTTTGCAACAGACACCTCTGGCATTTCATCAATGTGCTAGCTGTCTGCGATGACAGAGGCTGCACAGATGACAACTACTTTTTAGGTCTCGCTTAGGCCGCTTCCGCTGTCTCTTCGAGACATGCTGTAATCAGAATATGGGCTTGGAGGACCGCACATCTTTTTAATTGGTTCCTCTTTCTGTCCTTTGAAAATGCTGGCTTTTATTTGGTGGATATGCTTAGTAGTCCCTCCTTTTGGACTTTTGTATCCTTCCACGAGGACTTCCCCTGTTACATGTGTTCTTACTCATCAGGCTATGTAGAGAGTTTCAAGAGCATTCATTTATTACTTTGTTGGCCCGCCTCTGCTCGTTAAGTCTTCTGTTTACTTATAGCTTTGGCAGCTTCATTTGCCCTGCCTTCACTTAATCTCCCTGTGCCATACCCCACCCTCTCACCCCTCTCACACTACTGCTTGCCCACCTGACCACCCCTCCTATATTGCTGCTTTTTTAAAATTTAAATTACGATTCTCATATTTTAATCTCCCCGTGTCCTCTCTCCCCACCCCTCATCCCTCCCGCAACACCCCACCACCCCTCCAAGATCGATGCAATTACTGCTTTTTTTCATTTAAATTAGTACATCTATACAGCGGGGAGAGAATAAGTGGGTTGCCCAAATTCACAAGATATTGGGCAGATGCCGAGGCTGAAACACAGATCCCCAACCCCCCGAGTCAACATCTCTGACCACTGCACCACACCCTCTCACTCTGGGGTTCCATGTTGGAGTCTCTTTTCTTGACACAGTAGTGCCAACAAATCACCTCAAAGGTGTTGCTGTTGTATTAGGGGGCTTGTGCAGCTGTGCATCTTTTATTAGCACGGCACCCGCTGCTTCAACAACAATGGGCTTCACGCTTGTTTATTTAAATCACCGCTCACACTTAATCTTCCTGTGTCAGTTCTCTCAATCCCCTCACTGCTCCCAAAACACTGCTTGCCCGCCCCACCACCCCGCCAAGATCATTGCGATCTCTGTTTTAAAAAAATGTATTTAAATGAATACTGTAGGAAGGTGGAATCTGACTAATGGTTGCCCCCAACTTTTTGCCTGGTATTTGAGTGGATTTTGACTAGTCTGGCTGGGATCCTGCTATCCAGGACCCCAGCCTATCTGCTTTCTCCTTAAAACTGATGTGAGTACCCTAGGTACAAACCAATTGGATGCTGAGGATGCCCTGACAGTCTGATTTCAGGTTCTTCTCTACAAGTTCTACAACTTCAATCTTCACGGCATCATCGACGCTTTTGGCTAGCAGCACTTTTGAACATTTCTCCATTGAAAATCAGCCAGCGACCCGACATCGAAAACGACCTATGCACCCGGCTTCCCTGGGGCAGGTAACAGTGGTACCTCGGTACTCTCGTGGTAGTGGGCTCTTCAAAAGCTTAACTCTAAAGTTTTAACTTTGTACTCCTGCTAGAAGTGACTTTAATCTGTTTAAATCTAACCGCGAAATTCTCCATAGGCTTTAATAGAGATCCCGATAGCAGCTATTTCCACTGCACGCGCCTCCCGTGGGTCCCCTTCCTCATAACCTGGGGTGGATTCTTAAGGGGCCAGCGATCCTAAATGCCCTAGGCATTGTCTGTAGAATTGTTGTGGTTCTTATACCACTTTTTTAATATATGGTTTGGTCCCCCCCTGCGGCCCTATGATTCCAGTGCTATTTTATTGTATCTATCAATGCTTGTTTGAATTGTAACTTTGCCTCAGCCTCATAAAGAGACTTGTGGGATTCTGTTTAGAATAAATACATATATTTTATATATATACCTGTGTGGCCTACTCTTTCATTTGGTCATTCAAGAGGTTATCTATGGTAAAACAATAAGCTTAACACTCCTTCAAGACTTAGCCTGAAGGCTGCTCTCCACAGCTACCACTAGGATAGCTTTCTTTAAAGGTTGTCTTAAACCTATCATCAATAAGAGTCGAATTGGACTGGTGCAAGGTGTCCCTATAACTAGGAGACAGCATATGCCAGGCCAACTTCTCACATTGGTGTGCAGCGGTTGGATTCAAGCTTGCCATTGTTTTACCAGATAACTAATTGAATTTCTAAAGTGAAAGCCAATTGGTACCAAAGGTACATATAAATTCAAGCTTAGAATATAATATGTTCTACTGAACTTAGGAGTTGTGTGTAGAGGGTTTAGCACACCTTGACTACAACTCAAGAAAGGGTTCAGTAGGCCACACCTAGTGTAGGTAGATACACCATTACCACTACACTAGAAATGTCTTTAAGTTCAGGTGCCCATAAGGCTCTGGTAGGACCCCAAAGGGTCCCAGTCGACAAGTATGATCATCTCTCCTTTGCTGAGCTGAGGGAGATGTGCACCTCTAGGCAACTTAAGACAAACAAAGGTGCCAATACCCAACGTCTCAGGGAAATCCTGCTCATAGCAGACTTTAAGCAGACTTTAATGTCTGATGGGGTAGACAGGTTGGGTGGGCATCCCCCAGAAGAGGACACCCCTGGGGTGGACTCTGATGAGGACCAGGAAGAGGAAGGTGAACTCAACCTGGATGAACAAGACCATTCACAACATGGAGGTGATGGCCCAAAAGGCACTCTCTCCATCCCTAAAGGGAGAATGGTGGGTCCAAACAGAAGGAACAGATCCCCCTCAGAGGGGTCCAACCATTCTGGGAGATCCAAGGGGACCTCTGCCTCTTCTCAGAGAAGAGAATCCTCCCAAGAGAGGAGATGCAGACTGATCCAGTTTGAGCAGGCTAAACTACAGCTCAGGAGAGAACAGTTAGCATTGGATAAGGAATGCCTGGAGCTTCAGAAAGCTTCAAGAAAGTGGGGTCTAGAGACCCCTGGTGGCAGTAATAAAACCCCTAGAGTTAGAGAGAAAACCCCTGACAATAGGAACCTCCACAAGATTGTGCCCCCCTATCACACAGGGGATGACATCCACAAATGGATCTCTGCTCTTGAGAGGGCCTGTAAATTACAAAGGGTCCCAATAGAGCAGTGGGCAGCAATCCTTTGGCTCTCCTTTGCAGACAAAGGTAGAGACAAGCTCCTCTCTGTAAGAGAAGAGGATGCAGAGGATTACTATATCTTGAGAGATGCTTTAATAGATGGGTTTGGCTTAACCACTGATCAGTACAGACTTAAGTTCAGAGACACCCAAAAAGTACAGGATCAAGATTGGGTAGACTTTGTGGATTGTGCTACCAAGGCATTGGAAGGTTGGTTGAATGGCAGTAAAGTTATCAAGGATTGTACAATCTCATTATGAGGGAGCAGATTCTTAATAATTGTCAGAACCAACTCTTACACGAGCACCTGGTGGACTCTGATCTGACCTCTCCCCAAGAATTGGGAAAGAAGGCAGACAAATGGGTCAGAGCCAGGATCAGGCCCAAGAACCAAGGTGGTGACCAGAAGAAAGATTCTACCAAGCCCAAAAGAAAGGTGGGTATAATAAAACAGAAAAGTCCTCTGAAGGGCCCCAAAACCCAAGTGCTGGGGGTGGGTCCCAAACTCCTTCCTCTTCTAACAAGAAACCATATTGCCATGTGTGTAAGCAACCTGGCCACTGGAAAACTGACTCCAGCTGTCCAAAGAATGGCAATAAAGAAAATGTTCCTCCCATTGCAGCTCCAACACCTCCTGTTACTACTAGTTGTAATCCCCCAGGTGGTGGGAGTGCACCCACAAATTTAGTTGGGCTTTCTTGGAGAACTCAGGTGGACTCTGGCCTAACCAGGTCCCCTACACAAGCAACTCTAGTCTGTGATGGTGGCATGGGGTTTGCCAACTTTACCATGGATCCCAATATCTTGGGCAGGTACAGACAAGAGCCCATGATCAATGGTCAGAAGGCTGTGGCCTACAAGGACACAGGGGCCAGTGTCACCATGGTGACCAAGAGGCTAGTGCCCCTAGAACAGCTTTTACCTGGGTTTAGCTACCAGGTGACCAACATAGATGGAATTAGGACAGACCATCCCATGGCAGTGGTAAATCTCAGCTGGGGAGGGGTCACTGGCCCAAAGAGAGTGGCAGTGTCCCCAACCTTGCCTGTAGATTGTCTACTGGGGAATGATCTGGAAATCTCAGCCTGGGCTGAGGTAGACCACAAGGCCCACTTGAAAACGGTAGGCATCCCTGAGAGAGTGGATGAGACCTTAAAGGCCTCACCTCCACCCCAGGAGAAAGTAAAAAGAGTGAAGCCTGAAACTATGGATCACTCCACCCAAACAGAGAGCATAGGGGGAGAGGAACAGTCCTCCCCCCACCAGACTAAAGGTAAGGGTCAAGTTTCTCAGGGAACTGATCCTGCCCCTTGTGAAGTAACTGCCTCAGAAGTGGACAGGCCTGGCCTGGCCACCTCTCTGATGGCAGGGGATCCTTCCAAGGTGGTACCCAGTCTGGAGCAGGTATCCTGCCCCTCTCTACCCTGCCTCAGTCAGCCCAGGGTTGCAGAGGTCAGGGAGGTCAGTGGACCCTTAATGGGCCCCTGCCCAAAGGAACCCCCTCATCAGCAGATTAGGGACACCCAGCAGAATAGTTTTAGCCAGGTGAATATTCCTCTACAAACTGAGGGATCCCCCTTACCTCTAGGTATAGGTACCCCTCACATGGATGTTGTTGGGCACAGGGAAACCTGGGGCACTGCCCCAAACCTTCCAGTGCCCTCCACTATTCCAACCAAAGGGATCCAACCCCCAGCTGTAGGCAGCCAGAGGTTGACCCTTAGGGCCAGATATGACACAGTCATGGGCAGAAAGGCTTCCATGGTGACCAGTGACCTGAGGAGGTTGAGACCACCCCAAATAGGGCCTCCCTTCCAGACTCAGACACCCCACCAGCCCACCTCTGTACCAAAAACCAATACAGGTAATTCCCCTAGACTTTGGAGAAACTCTAGAACCCCTTGGGGTAGGATTTCCCAAGTGGACCATGAGACAGGGAGCAACCATGCTAGTGCAGGTTCTTCCTTATATGGCCACTCAGGAAATAAAGGCTTATCTGGACAAGGTAAGCCTTATCTCCTTTCGTTTGGGGGGGGGGGGGGTTATGTAGGAAGGTGGAATCTGACTAATGGTTGCCCCCAACTTTTTGCCTGGTATTTGAGTGGTTTTTGACTAGTCTGGCTGAGATCCTGCTATCCAGGACCCCAGCCTATCTGCTTTCTCCTTAAAACTGATGTGAGTACCCTAGGTACAAACCAATTGGATGCTGAGGATGCCCTGACAGTCCCTTCTAGATGGTACCCTAGGTACCCAGGGCATGGGTCCCTCAGTAGGCCTACCAGGGCTGCAGCACCTATTGTGCCACCCTGGGACAGCCATACAAACTGACACCACCAGACCACTACTGTAGTCTGGGTAAGGTGGTGCTAGCACCCCTTACAGGGATATAGGTATCCTATATCCCACCCCATTACAACACATGTACTCTCATAGGTCACCCCTATAGCAGGCCTTGCTAATCCTACAGGGCAGGGTGCTGAGATATGTGTGAGGGGGGACCCCTACCTGAGTAGGGCCTCTCTGCAACCCTCATAAAATCATTGCTGGGTTGTTTGTAGTGTAGCCATACCATATACTCTTAACCGCATTATAAGTCTATCGCGATAGCGTGATAACTTGGGAATGGCTACACAGAACCATATCGTGTTTGGTGTCAAACATGTAGGAATCCTACCCCCAGTCCAGCCATGGGCATGAGGGCACGATTCCCCCCTGCTAGAGGGGCGATATGGGAAAAGCGGCAGAATTCGGACACCAATTTAAAAGTGCACAAGTAGTACAAAATGGCTACTACCCGCCACCCACACGACTCTGGCAGGCTGTTGCCGGGGAAAAACCCAGCCTCGCCAGCTGGACAATAGGGCTCCTGTGGCAGGGAGGTGCTAGCATCTCCCCAGACAGGATATGTGGATTGGAACAGGGTGGGTGCACCAAATGTCCTTTCAGAGTTGCACGTAGGCAGCTGCAGTGCCTTCATTCTGTATACACCGCTTGGAACCGGTTCAGGGGCATCCTGCCCCTCGCCCAGGCGGGAAACACACAAAGGGGAGAGGGTGTAGCCACCCTCTACCGCCTCACCACTCATTGGTGGACACTACTCTGGACACTCCCCTAATCTTGGGGATAAAGGTGAATAACGTGGCCCCAGAGCCTCAGATTAATCTTGGACTTTCCAGACTTGACCTTCGACGAGCTGCTGCACAGCTGACTGAAGAAATCTTCCTTGGGATAAAGGAGTTATCCCCCTGCTTGGCAGGCACCTGAAACACTGCAAGTGACTAGGTTGGAACTTCGCTGCTCTCACGAACTTCCTCGACTTCCAGCACCCTTGAGGTGGGTTTCCTAAGCATCCCAGAGGCCAGTGAGTGTGCACAGCAAACCTGTGTACCGTGGACCGCGTCGGTGCCGAGATTCCCAATACCCCAGGACACCGGCCACCTCTTGCGTAGCACACGACCCTAACCAGTGGGGAAGTTGTGCTTTGGCCCATTATTGAGCCAACCACCAAGCAGCATCCGTGCCAAAGATCAGCACCCTAGCCCCCTCCGGTGGCCCGTGAACTCCCTTTTACGCACTCCATTTTGCTGCCTTCCGCGGTCCCTTGTCTCTCGACTTGTGGGCCCGAGTGGAGGACAATCTCGACAACTAAGAGTTCCCCTGGTTGCTCCAGGCCTGCTATACAGTCTCTCCAAAGGAGACCTCTCACAGACCTCGTGGGTCTGCACCAGTAGCTGATTTGTTCATCTTGCATGGGTTGCGGTTGCCAAGGCTTAGTGGATCCAATCCGGACACTAACACCGCAGCGACCCTCATCCAATGTGGGACAGTCGCCCTCCTGAAGCTGGCCTTCCTTGAACCCTCCCGGAGCCCGTGGCTGCAGATCCAAGCTACACCTCTTTCCACTTGAAGCACCCGACATTAAAGGGCTCTTTGCTTTGAGCTCCCTGGTCACTGTGCCGTGACCCAGACTCTGTCCCCTCTGCTTTCAGGTTCTTTTCTACACGTTCTACAACTTCAATCTTCACGGCATCATCGATGCTTTTGGCTAGCAGCACTTTTGAACATTTCTCCATTAAAAATCAGCCCGCGACCCGACATCGAAAACGACCTATGCACCCGGCTTCCCTGGGGCAGGTAACAGTGGTACCTCGGTACTCTCGTGGTAGTGGGCTCATCAAAAGCTTAACTCTAAAGTTTTAACTTTGTACTCCTGCTAGAAGTGACTTTAATCTGTTTAAATCTAACCGCGAAATTCTCAATAGGCTTTAATAGAGATCCCGATAGCAGCTATTTCCACTGCACGCGCCTCCCGTGGGTCCCCTTCCTCATAACCTGGGGTGGATTCTTAAGGGGCCAGCGATCCTAAATGCCCTAGGCATTGTCTGTAGAATTGTCGTGGTTCTTATACCACTTTTTTAATATATGGTTTAGTCCCCCCCTGGGGCCCTATGATTCCAGTGCTATTTTATTGTATCTATCAATGCTTGTTTGAACTGTAACTTTGCCTCAGCCTCATAAAGAGACTTGTGGGATTCTGTTTAGAATAAATACATATATTTTATATATATACCTGTGTGGACTACTCTTTCATTTGGTCATTCAAGAGGTTATCTATGGTAAAACAATAGGCTTAACACTCCTTCAAGACTTAGCCTGAAGGCTGCTCTCCACAGCTACCACTAGGATAGCTTTCTTTAAAGGTTGTCTTAAACCTATCATCAATAAGAGGCGAATTGGACTGGTGCAAGGTGTCCCTATAACTAGGAGACAGCATATGCCAGGCCAACTCCTCACAAACACATTTATATAACATTGTGAGAGGCCAGGCACAGCCCTAATCAGGTGCAGGTGACAGCTCCTCCCAACACTCTAGCTCAGGAAGGCCCAGCAGCCTGGTGATGGGCCATCAGGATATGCAGAGCCAACCTCAACTCCCTTTGTGTGACTGTCTAGAGTGAATGTACAAACAGGCCCTTGTCAGTCTAAACCAGACGTTGATACCACAGGCAGGCAGATACACTAGTTGGTTAAACAAGAAAATGGCCACTTTCTAAAAGTGGCCTTTTCAAAAACACTCAATTTAAAAACCACTTACACTAAAAGATGTGTTTGTAAATTCTGAGCTCAGAAAGCCTAAACTCCAAATCTCTAGCTGTTCCCAATTGACAGTAACACTTGTAGGTTGTTACAAGACAGCTCAAATGATAGACTATGTGAGAGATAGTTCTTGCTATAGCGAAAAACGAAATTGGCGGTATTTCCCTATCAGGACATGTTAAACACACCAGTACATGTCCTACCTTTCACATACACTGCACTCTGCCCCAAAGGTACCTTGGGCCTACTTTAGGGTTGCCTTACATGTAGAAAAAGGGAAGATTAGGACCTGGCAAATGGGTGCACTTGCCAGGTCAACATGGCAGTTAAAAACTGCACTTTCAGAAACAGCAATGGCAGGCCTGAGACAAGTTTACATGGCTGCTCATGTGGATGGCACAACCAGTGCTGCAGGCCTACTAATAGCATTTGATGTACGGGCCCTGGGCACACACAGTTTATTTTACTAGGGACTTACCAGTAAATCAAATATGTCAATCATCGATAACCAATCAGAATTACAATTTACACAGAGTGCATATTCACTTTTGCACTGATAAGAAGTGGTAAAGTACCCAGAGTCCTAAAGCCCACAGAAACAGGTCAGAAAAATAGGTGACAAAAAGTCAGGGGATAAACCTGCAAAAAGGGCCAGGACCAACGGTTGATATTAGTGAGTGTGTTTCAGCATGGGAATATGTCTATTGATACACAGTCTATAGCATAATATGGTAAAATGTAGATTTACCTAGTAATTTATGAAGGAAAGTCTTAATTGTTTTAAAGACACCAAGGCAAGTATTATACTTTGTTAACTTGCTTTAATATTAATAGCAGCAGTCAAGATATATTACCTACTGGCGATAGCCAGTAGGTAGTTATAGTTAGGACCACGTTTCCATAGGAAAACCTCAACATTCTATTTTGAATAACTTTGGCGCCGGTCGACGAATGCTCGCGAATTTCTCAAAATAGGTGGGGCGCTCCGCTCCTACCCTGAAAGTCTCGGGGGGATTCGTCAAGCGGGGGCTGAGATAAAAGGGGGGTCCCAAAACGCGTTTTTCCCATGCATTTTTCCATAGGACCTTTAGAACGAGCTACAGCCCGAATGGCTGAACAGAATTACTCAAAATTTGGCAGAGAGGTAGTCCCTAGGTCAAGGAAGTGCCTTTTGTAGGTTTGGTGTAAATCTGTTCAGTAGATTCTGAGAAAATAGCCTTTAAATCAATATATATATCTGAGCCAGCTTACGGTACGCTTACCGTACGCTTACGGTAAGCGTACGGTGGCGTGCGCGAGCGCGATTCTGATTGGCTCTTAGATCTTAGTAAACATTCGAATCGGCCGAAACCAGGAAGCGGCGGCCGCCATTTTGTCTCTCGCACTGAGAGAGATTTTTAAAATCGGAAGCCCAAAAACATGTAAAGGGGCTGTTTTGACAACTCCCTCCCACATAGTCATGTTGAGGGAGTCCCCAAACATCCCCCAAGTGCAAAAACGGTTTTATTTTTTTTTCGGCAATTTCGCGGGGTACGCTTACCGTACGCTTACGGTAAGCGTACGGTAAAAAAATAAAAATAAAAAAAACACTATCCACACTTACCCCACCCCCTGTGCTTTTGGTGGCCGAAGGCCACCAAATGTGCTGGGCTTATTACAATGGAAAAAAACACTATCCACACTTACCCCACCCCCTGTGCTTTTGGTGGCCGTAGGCCACCAAATGTACAGGGCTTATTATAAGGGAAAAAAACTTAGCATTTAAAAAACCGTACTAATTCACTGAAAAAACCATAGGTTTCACACACGTTATAGTTAGGAATTAGCATTTAAAAAACCTTGCAAATTCACTGAAAAAACCATAGGTTTCACACATGTTATAGTTAGTGGAAATTTTACTGATAAAAAACCAATGAAATTGCCCCGTTATAGTTAGCGCAGGCAACTATAACTCACGCGACCGCAATCCTCTGCTGATGACATATGTGTCTTTATGAAAAAAAAATATTTGTAATATATGTATAGCTAAAAATGTATGGAAGAAGACATGGGCAAATAAGTGTCTAAATACAGTATTAGCATCAGCAGAGGATTGTGGTCGCGTGAGTTATAGTTGCCTGCGCTAACTATAACGGGGCAATTTCATTGGTTTTTTATCAGTAAAATTTCCACTAACTATAACATGTGTGAAACCTATGGTTTTTTCAGTGAATATATATAAACTTCAACCCCCAAAAGGCTTAGCAACATGCTAGCCAATGGGTAGAAAACATGTCATGAACATTATCACCAATCATACCTTCTCAACACCTATAATGTCCAACTTGACTGCAAACAGTCCTCTTTTCTTGTGCGAGAAGTTAGAAAGGACTAGCAAATAAAGGAAAAATGGAGAGAACAATGGAAAAAGCCATTATAAAAGTGAACACATCTTGGCAATAGTTCCTACAAGGAAAGGACTGAGGAAGATCCAAGGAGTGCGGTAAACCTCCATGTGGTAGAGTTGAAGAGGAAAGAACGTCAGAACCTTCCTTCTGATCCATGAAGTAGTTAGGAGGATGCTGGAGGTAAGGCAGGAATCGCTGTCAGGGAGAGAAAGAAAAGCACATAGGTTACCATTTGTTGAGGTGGGATAATACTCGCCTCCTTTTCTTTAACGAAATTAAGACTTTCCTTCATAAATTACCCTAGAAAATCTACATTTTATGTCAAGACCTTAGGCTCCTATTATGCTTGTTTAAAGCATGTTAACAACAACAGAAGCTGCAAATGCGAAACCACATTAACATCCCACAACCTGATTTATTTAATACAGGAGGTTTCGAAAATTTTACTCCCTTTAAAAGTCGACAGACTAGAGGATGTTCTCCAACTGGTATGCCATCAATGTAGGGATGATTCAGGGAAACTGATGATCTGTAAAGGTTTGTAGTTCTGCAAGCCTTACCTCCACTGGCTTCAGCTGCCAAAAAATTAATGATATAAACTATATTGGTTGAAATGGGATTGAGGTGGCCCGATATTCTCCAAGCAGAGAGAACCAGAGAATTGTCGAGAACCAAACTGTGAGGCTGGCTGAGAGGGTCCTGAAGAAGTTAGAGGAAGGAAGGGAGGAGAACTGGGAACTGGATTGTGAGTTTCAGGAGAGAAGGGAACCATACCTGAGATTGCCAGAATGGGACTACTAATAGCAGAGAAGCTTGTTGGCGTCTGATCTGTGACAACACTCTGCTTATCATAAGAAAAGGTAGAAAGCGTAGTTGAGAGACAGAGACCAGTCCGGTAAAAACACATCAGTGGCCAATGCTAGGGGATCCGGATGCCAGCCGAAGAAGTGAGGAAGATGAGTATTGAGGCGTCATACAAAAAGATTGATGTAAAAAGGACCCCATTTTTCTGAAAGAGAGAGAAAAACAGAAGGATGAAGTTTCCAATTGCTGAAATCTCGGAGATGGCCGGAGTGCCAATCTGCGATGGAATTGCGATTTCCTGGAAGATATTCTGGTTGTACCGAAATCTTGTTGAGAAGACAAAACTCCCCGAAACGTTTTGCGAGTTCTGCCAGAGGCCAGTATCTGGTGCAGCCCAAACAATTTATGTATTGTACCATAGAAACATTATCTATGCGAAGAAGAATGGAACATTGAATTCGGTCTTTTACAAGGCTTCTGATCGCAAAGGAGCCTACCAGCATCTTCAAGCAATTTATTTGCAATTTGAACTCCTCGACAGACAGACCAAGTACCTCCAGTCAAGATTGAACCACAACGGGCGCCCCATCCTGTCCGACTTGCATCTGATTCTAACACAAGATCGGGGGCTGATTCAGAGATAGGCCTACCGTTCCAGACATCTAAATGGTCTATCCACCATTGAAATTCTAAATGGGCCTCTGGATTGATAAGAACTAGATCAGAGTAGGCCAGGCCATTGCGGAGATGGTGAATTTTCAAGGGTTGAAGTGCACGGTAATGAAGGGGACCTGAAAAGATTGCCTGGATGGAGAGGATAGGAAACCTATCAATAGTGCCATATATCTGAGAGATATGTGGGAACTGCAAAGAATGTGAAGAGTAGCTGCCTTTATGGCTGTCACCTGTGCTTGTGGAAGATGTAAAGTAGTGCTTGAAGAGTTTACCAAAAGCCTAGAAATTCTATTTGTTGAGTGGGAATTAGAATAGACTTTTCGAAGTTCAGAAGTATGCCCAGATCCGAAAAAAAAGAACAGGTGATGCGAAGATGAAGGAGAAGCGACTTAACCTTTTGACTCAAGAGAAGAATGTTGTCTAAATAAATTATCAATCTTATGCCTAATGATCTGAGGTGAGCTAAAATAGGTTTCATTACCTTTCTAAAGCACCAAGATGCTGAAGAAAGACCGAAGGGAAAGGATGAAAACTGGTAGGTCAGACCCTGCTATTGGAATTGCAGAAATGTCCTGTGAGATGGATGGATAGAATTGTAAGATAGGCATCTTGTAAGTCTAGACACGCCATCCAATCGTTTTGACACAGAGAGTCCCTGAGATGGATTATGGTCTCCATTTTGAAGTGTCGGTAAAGTACAAACTGATTGAAAAGTCTGAGGTTGATCACCGGATGCATCTTTTTGTTTTTCTTTTGTACTAAAAATAGGGATCTGAGAAAACCACATTGGTCTGACGGCAACATTTGAATAGCCCGTTTTTGTAATAGAGATTGGATCTCTTGAAAGATGAGATTGGACATGCCCTCTGAAAACTTTGAGGGAGGAGGGAAAGACGATTGGAAAGGTGGTGCATAAAACTCTATACGTTTAGAACCCAAGGCTCTGCCTTTAAAGTTTGCCATTTTGCGAGAAAGAGCTGAAAACGGCGTCCCAAAGGAGGATGACAAACCCGAAGACTCGCCTTGTTGATTGTTTCTGAAATTCTTTTGTCCATGACCTTGGAAGCCTCTACCCCTTTGAGGGTAGAACCGTGGGCTGTAGTTCTCTAGCAGCCCTCGCAAAAACCTGTTGTGAGAATACCTTTTCGAGTGATTTCAGTGCCTTGCCTGGATCCAGAGATGCTAAATTAGCCAATTTGGTGTCTGATTTAATGAGGAGACCTTTCCTTCTTTCATGAGTGATTGCAGAGTTTGCATTTCCAAGAAAGCAGAAAGCTCTTTGAATCCTTTTGCAAAAATCTAGAGGATCAATATCTAGGTTTTCCAGTTTTGCAGTTTCTGCCATGGCGAAGATGCGAGCCGAAGGACCCACAACATCCAGTAATTTATCTCGGCAGGTAGACCAAGCCTTGTCAATCCCTTTATGAGGATCTTTCCCAAACTTAGAAAAAACATAAGTAAAGAAGGATCAATCGACGGAGTGGAGTTAATACTGGAGGGAAGGGAAGGACAAGTACATTCCGATTTTAATTTGCTTCTAGTTTGTTTATCCAAGGGGCGGCAAAGACATGAAGAAATATAGTCTCCCACGGTATCAGCAAGGAACCATTCTGTTGAATTTGGATGTTGAATCAGAGAAGGGTCAAACATGGTAGAACCTTCAGCATCTAGCACAGATTTGGATGCAAAAGAGTCTATTTGGGATTTTTGGGAAGGAGGAGAGGAAGAAGTGTCATCATCACCAGGAGTATCAGTAAAATCATCCATATCCCCCATATCATTGTCAGTGTACAAAATGTTAAAGATTACCATTTTTTTAGATGTATTTTGAACATTTTTTGATTTGGACTTGCACTTAGTGTGTAATTTCGAATTCTCCGCTTTGAAAGGGTGCTGGGAGCAAAAGAGTCCTCGGTCTGATGTGAGGGAAACTCACTGTTCAGAAGTGCAACGTTATCACTGGAGGAAAATAAATGTTTTTGTTTGGAAGGTAGAGAAGAAGAAATGTTATGCTTTCTGCTTGCCCACGCAGATTGGACCAACAAGGTTTTGGACATCATGTCCTTCACTGAATTCTCAATATTTTTAGATATTTTATTCATGGAAGCTGCAACAACTTGTTCTACTGAGGATTGAATAAAGTTATTCAATTCATGCTTGAATGCTTCCCCATTGTCATTATTATCAAAATGTAAAGTGGACAGAAACCTCCTATGGGACGGGAAATGCTCACGTATAGCAACACGCAAGCTCGCTAGAGGATGGTACGATGGGGGGATTACGTTGCCCGACCTGCAACAGTATTAATGGATCACTCAGCTTGCTGTAGTAAATCAATGGGTTTTTGCCCCCGCAGGAGCCAGCATTCTGCACGGCTAGATGGGTGGTGCCCACGGGAGGTTACAAATGCGCACTCTATTCCAATCCCAAGAGACTGTACCTCACAGGCCCCACCACACACACGTTGACAACCTGGCATACTGTAACTAAGAAAATGGGCTGGCACAATAAAATCACTCTACACCCCCCTGTGGGAATCCGAACAACTTGGGATATTGAGCAGGTGTCCAGGGTTTGATAAATGGGACCTCATAGGACTTTCCTTGGTGGGAGACTGATGTAAACGCAACGCTACGGTCTCGTTTGCAGATCTTCAAAAAGAATATCAACTAGCCACGTCCGAAACTTACAGCTACCTTCAGATCCGACACGCACTCACTTCTGTGGTCCCTAAGGGGGAGACTCTGCCTGAGGCCTCCCTGCTGGAGGACAGACTTTTGACTGACCCCCTGACACGTAAGGTAATTTCGCAAACTTTTGAATGATCAACCTGATCCGTTATCCCGACTTGACCAACAGTGGGAAACAAACCTTTGTTACTTAGATGACAATGACTGGCAGGAGGCCCTCTCCTCCCCCCGGGTGGTTGCCATCCCCATGCGTTTACGATTGGTCCAGCTCAAAATTTTACATAGATGCTACCTCGCCGCACACACACTGGTCAAGATGGGCCCTCGGAATGACTCTAGTTTCCTTAGGGGGTGCACATCTGAAGGTACTTTCTTTCATATAATCTGGGAGTGCTCGCTGCTGCAACCATACTGGGGGAAAATCGTCTCAGAGCTTGTGAGAGTGGGTGGGAAAGCTATCACACTATCCCCACAACTTTGTTTATTGGACGTGTGGGAAGCCACAGACCTGACTCATTCCGAACGTACATGGGTCTCCCTGGCGAAAAGAAACATTGCTCAGGGTTGGTGGACCGGTGTCCTGCCGAAGTACTCAAAATGGGCCAGAGATATGCACAATGCCATGATAGCAGAAAAAGATGTGTTCAAGCATCGAGGGTGCCCGGAGCAGTGGGATCATAAATGGACAACGTGGAACGTATCAAGAGGAAATATATGTAACTCGAGAAAAATGTTAATGATATTGGTGCTCTCACTGTCTAATATTATAATGTGCTGCGATGTACTAGGTAATCATGTGCAGATGCCTTGTTTGTGCTTTGATGCTGCCAAGTGGTCCTCTGACCTGTTATTATACCATCACAACTGTTTAATAAAAAGAAAATATAAAAAATAAAAAAAAATTTAAAGTGGAACTATCTAATACCATGGTAACAAATGCAGCACTTTAGAAAAAAGTGGGATGGCACTGGCCTGAAAACACACCCTACAGGCGTGTAAAGGGAGGGTAGAGACAAAGGGGTGACACAAAAAGCAAGGGAGATAATAGTAAATTGGCCCCACAATGAATACAACCCCCAAGAAATAGATAGATATATATCTTGACTGCTGCTATTAATATTAAAGCAATTTAAGAAAGCATAATAGGATCTTCACATAAAATGGCAGTCAGAAATTAATCTGAAGTGATTAGGTACACATGAAATGACTCACTGTGGATGTTATGTTAGATTGGGCTTTATTTGCAAAGGGATACCAAAAAGTGTATGTACATCATAAGCTTTACGAAGGGTAGAAATGAAAGTTATGTTGTTTTGTGACACGCTGAGTTTTTGACAGGTTGGTTGAAATGTTTTTAATTTGAACTGCTTTTCACAGCCAGCCCCAAATCATCCCATCAAATTTGAAACTGAAATGCATCAGCAGCATATGTGCGGAAGTGTAATCACCCAAAACACCAGACACAGTTGATTGTAGAAATGTGGGTTTATTGTCCAACGTCTCCAACAGCCTCAAGTCTCAACTGCCAGAGGTAGAATCCCTCCTCTCTAGTCCTTCGCCCTGCATTCCACATTCCTAAGCAATGGAACCCAAAATGTGGAATGCAGTGTGAAGAAAACATGACCACAATATGACACTAAGGGCAGCAGGTGTCCTCCTTGAGATGGGAGGGGAAAACATGCATGCCAGTGACGGGGTTCTGACCGGCGACTATTTTTAGGGGTGGGGGAGCAATGTTCCTGCTCTCCCACCCCATGGCCTTCTCAATACTTGCCAGGTGATTGGTCATGGCATGCAAATAACAGGGGACTTGTGGGGGCATCAGTGCCTTCAAGGTGTGGGGCCCTAGCAGGCCTATCATTAAGGTGGTGGGGGGGCATTGGGCACAGCTCCACTGCCCTCTGGCCTTCACAATGATTGCCAGGACAAACTGGTCCTGGCAGGTATGTCTGTTATTTTTAGGAGTGAGGAGCACCATGCATAGGTCCCTTATGCCTGTTTCCTTGACAGTGCCCTCTGGAACAAATTGGTCCTGGCAGATACATTATAGTGGGGCTGTAAGGATAGACATGCCTGCTGGGGATAGGGGCCTGGCCAGCCAGTATTTTTAGGGGTGGGGAGACTATTCTCAGCTCCCTCACCTATGTGCCCTTGACAGTGCTTAATGAGAGCAATTGGTCCTGGACGAATAATTTCTATGGGGCTAGTCATCAGTGCCTGCCTGTCATTGAGTGACTGGCCAGAGCTGCTGACTTTGGAACTGGACCGGAGGTTCTACTCTCAGCTTTGGCTCAACATCTGGTGATCCTGGGCAATTCGCCTAATCTCCTTGTGCCTAAAAAATATGAATGAGACCTTGTGTAATGTAACTGGTGCTCATGCAGAGTGCTCCAATATCTTTGGGCCGAATTTGCGCTATGTAAAACTGCAAGAAGAATAATGTGTGCATGTATTTTTTTAACGTTTGGGTATGCTTATATGTGTGTATATGTTGCTGCGTTCAATTGTGTGTGGTGAGGCTTGTGTTGTCGGGTGTCTGTTTGTGTGTGTACATGGACATTCATTGGTGTGTGTGTGTTTCTGTATGTGTGCAAACTTATTTTTGTGGTGTGGGGAGCACTGTGCACAGCTCCTGCACACCCCTGCTATTCACAATGCTTGCCGGGATTTAATATTGCAGCTGGCAATTGGCAGGGGGATGGTAGGGGGATGATTCCTACCAAGTGTTATGTCTGCCATCTGGTAAGTGGTCACTAGATCAGGCAGCAGTTCAGCAACATTAGCGGGGGCTCATTCGTGCGGTGGGACGAGCACGCGGACACTGAAAATACTGAGACCACACACACTTAACTTTTCTAGTGTGGTCGGAACTAAAACTCCGCCCCGCGGTCACGCCAATTTATTCACACAGCCCTCCTGACGCGGGCTCAACCACAATAGTGTTCGCCGTCGGGGTGAGCCTATGCCCACCCCCTCAGCAATAGCAGCAATGTGCCCAACTACAACAAAATATTGTGATGGGCGATTCTACATTCCTCCCCAAAAGAACAATGAAAGCATTACCAATCACATTAACTGTGCATAAACCAGCAACATCTTAGTAAACAAAGGCATACAGACCACAGTAATACCATCAGTCTATTTGGATGATCCTCTAGCAATGATAATCTCTCAGCCTGCTAGATGGCTCAGCATTCTAGCTCAGTCTATACTGCGTCCAGCATTCATGACTGTCCTCTTTTTCTGTATCAGGCCTCGCTGACAATTCTGGAAAAGGTTGGCTGACTCCGGGGCTTCCGCTGGGAAAACCGGACACCTCTGTGTTACCTGTCTCCTCATCCTCATGTGCCCATTCCGCCTCATCCAGGGCTTCCATTGCCATTCTATTACTTGGGACCACGGACTCATGAGCCTTGTAGAACCTCTTAAAGGCCGCAATATTTCTTGTGATTGTCTCCATAGCCTTTCCAGGCCATGACTTGCATGCCTCTCATGGATTTGATTTGCCACAGCTCCTTCTCAAACGGCAATCTAAATTTAATGCCTGGGTGTCGATCTTGAACCAATACTTAATCGCCCACCTTAAGATTAGACTTTTGTGCTCAGCGATTCCGTATGTCATGGTCATTGGACTTTCTTCTCTTACCATCTACAGCCTGTTCATCAATGGCTTCAGGTGCCCACTGAGGGTGATGAGAAATGGAGTCATTGATCACTCTACCCATTTAGAGATGCCCAAGGGCCTGGCCTGTGGTGGCATGTGGTGTCTGTCTATGGTCCCTGAGAAATTAGTAAATGGACTGTTCTGGAGGGTCCACATTAGCGGAAGCAATTCGAATCGCTTTGTTTAAAGTCCCCATGAAGCGCTCAGCTTCTCCATTGGCCTGTGGCCATTTAGGTGTAACCTTTCGGTGGGCAATGCCCGGCGAGACCAAACACAATGTAATTTCTTGTCCCTAAAAGGGAGGACCGTTGTCCGTCCTTAGTTCCTTGATCAATCCATGGGTGGCCATCTCTTTTTCCAGCTTCGGTATGACTTCTCCGGCATTCAGGGATAACAACACTTCAACCTTGGGGTATTTTGAGTAATCATCGATCACCACTAGGGTATGCCTCCCATCTGGGTGACTTCGAAAATGCATGCTGACACAGATTCATGGGCCCACCAGCATTCTTTCCGACACAAACAGTGCAGGAGGGTTTAGCTCCCCAGCGGCTTGGCACCAGGAGAAGGATCTCACTGCCTCCGCTACTTTCTTGTCTATCAGAGGGAACCACACCTTCGTTCGAAGACGCCCTTTCGTCTTCACAATCCCTTGATACCCAGAATGTGCTAGCTGTATCACTCGGTTTACCAGTGACATGGGAATGACCAGGCGGTGACCTCTTAGAAGACATCTATTGGGATCTGCAGCCAGCTCTTGTCTCACCTTGTACAAACTTTCGAGCACTCTTCTCGCCTCAGTAGTGAGAATTTCTCCTTGACTTTTAAATTGGTTCCACTTGTTGGTCCTCACCGCTTCCAGAGTTTTCTGCAAGCACTCGCCCTGGCCTGTGGCCTGACATATCTCTCCCAGTGTGATGGGCAAAGGGTGAGATCAATCTACCACATAGCGGACATGCTCCTCAGTCTCCTCGGCGTCCTCCATTTCACTGGGCGTGGGTTCTCGAGGATGGCGAGACAAGTAGTCAGATTCCCCACTCCCGGGTGATACTCAGATCTGCAGTCGTACTCCTGCAACTGGAGCGTCCACTTCTCTATGCGTGGCTGAGGCTTTGATGCAGTTTATGTGAAGAGTGGAATAAGGGGCTTGTGATCTGTTGTGACGAGGAAAGGCTTCCCATATACATACAGATGGAAGTGGCGACACCCCCATTGTATTGCGATGGCCTCTTTTTCAATCAGGGAATATCGTTGTTCTGTGGCGGTCAACGATCTGCTTGCAAACGCCATGGGAGCCACTCATCTTCTTCGCGGGTCGTTGCATCAGGACAGCCCTCTGGAACCTGCAGCCACAGCAATTTGAGTGTGTCACCGGGGATCGAAATACCTCAGTGTAGTGGAACTGGAAAGAGTATCTTTGGTTGTTTGAAAAGCCACTTCCTGTTCAGGGCCCCACCACCATGGGTTCAAGGCTTTGGTCAACTCCCACAACTGTGGTGTAAGTGAGGACAGGTCTTTAGTGAACCGGCCACAGTAATTGACCATCCCAAGAAAACTGCGCATCTCGGTCACATTAGATGGTGCTGGGGCATCTTTGATGCCATTGACTTTCACTGGATCAGAGGCCACCCCTTCCGCAGAAAAGATGTATCCAAAAAATTGCAGTCTCTGTAGGAGGAACTCGCATTTTTCCCGATGGAGGGTGAGTCCAGATTCTTGGGATCTTTGTAGTACCTTTCACAGCCGTGTGTTGTGCTCTGGTATGGACTCTGCGTGGATCAGAAAATCGTCGCTGACTTTGACTACCCCGGGGAGGTCAGCAAGGAGTTCTCTGATAGTGTTCTGGAACACCTCAGCCACACTGGATATTCAGAAACTCAACCACTCATATTGTCGTAAACCAACATGCATGGAGAAGGTCGTTATAGACCGGGACTGTTCATCCCGGACCAGGTGGTGGTATCTGGCCCGGAGATCAAGCTTAAAAAACCAGCTAACCCCACTTAGCTCACCAATCAGATCGGCAATGGTTGATGTCAGGTGTCTTTCTCTTTTATCGCCAAACTGGAGATACGCATGTCCACGCAGATCCTCACCTCCCTGGGTTGCTTAAGTTTTCGCGCAACCACAATTGGTGAGATGCAGGGGGTGGGTCATTTTACCTTTTCAATGATGCCTGCTTCTTCCAACTTGATTAACTCCTTTTCCACCAACGGTCTGAGATGGAAGGCAATGGGCCCGTGTCGCAGAGCAACTGGTTGTATCAACGGGTCAATGTGTAGATGTACTTGCTTTCCTCGCAGGCACTCTATGCCATGGAACACTTGCGGAAACTCTTCCAGGATGTGATTTATCTCCTCACGGTGTATCCCAAATCCAAAGGTGACTATGCCTAGGGCCTCTGATGACCTGCATCCTAGCAGCATTCCAAGCCCCTCGTCTGTCACATATACCAGGGCTTCTACCGCCTTTTGATCATAGGCTATGGTGGTCTTAAATTTCCCTTTGATGGTAAGTGGTTTCGTTTGACCATAAGCAAAAATGTTGATCTTGGCCGGAGTTAACTGTGGTAGTGAGTTCGTTTTCCCAAAAGCATTAGAGAACATGATGTTATTGGTGGCTCCAGTGTCTAATTTTGCCTTGGAGGGACTCCATTCCACTAGGACCTGGCACAGTGGCAATCGACTCTGTGTTTGGGACGCTGACCCTATCGTGAAGACCGAGTGTACTGTGTGTTCCTCGCTGTCATCATTGTCCATGTCACTCCCTCTTTCCTGAGCCTCCGGGATCGTGTTAACGTTGGACCTCGGGGTACTTCCCTTACTGGAACAACATACTTTCATAAAATGGTTCATTTTTCAACACGCCGTGCACTTATTGCCCCTTGCTGGGCACTCTGACGGGTGATGAGACGGTCCCCCACCGTATCCACACATCCATATCCTTGGGCTCCACACTTTGCTTGACTGTGACGGGGCCTTTTGGGCGACGACATTGACTGGCTCTGTCTTTTTCAAGTTTTTGAAGAGCGGCCTCAATGTGTGCCGCCCATGCTTTCGAGAGTTCTTTCGTCTGCCCCAGAGTTAGAATGTTAGCCAGTGATTTCCCGGACTCCTCTAAAATCCGTTCTTGCAGCTTCACCGATGCACACCCTTGGATGATCTGGCCTCTCATTTCTTTGGTTTCGTCTTGAAAACCTCAAGTGCCAACTCCTTTAGGCGTGCATGAAATACATCCAGTGATTCCTCCGGCTGCTGCCTTGCCTACCTGAAGGTGAACCTCTCGTAATCTTGATTTGCCATTGGCTCAAATGCGCATTGAGAGCCGCAATGAGCGTGAGGTGTGTCTTGGGCGCTCCTTCCACCACCATCTAGGAGATTTTGTATACATCTCTCCCTCATAGATGGAGCAGCATGGTGCGCATCTGTGCATTTTCTACCTATGTGGCCTCGAAAAACAAAAGCACTCTCTCCACCCACTCCACCCACTCCTTCCACCTCGCGGCTTGTGCTGACGGGGCCCCTTCTACTACAAACGGCTCTATCGCTGCAATGTGAGCCATGGTATTAGTATGTGCACACTCAGTGATGTTCCTCTGTGTGATGAGCCAGGCAGAGGATCAGGTCAGTGGTGTTGCTGTTTGTGTGCGACTGCTCCCTTATGGTATATAATGTATCAGGTCTGCGCCACTTACAATTCTCAGCCACCAGAGTCCAGCTACATGCACTGCTCTGTATGGCTTCAGTAGGCCTCTGTTAATTTCCCCCACATGCTTCAATGTAGTTACGGGCCGTGATCTCCTCCAGCTCGCTGTCTCTTCTCAGCAGGCGTTTCCTTTATACAGCAACTCTTGGGTGGCCTAGGGGCGTAGCTTTCATGCCGCACTAGCACCGCGCACATGCAGGAACGGTGCACGGCTGCCCCGCAACACTCTTCAGGCATCGGGCCACCCTTGTCACCAAATGTTATGTTTGCATCTGGTAAGTGGTTGCTAGATTAGGCAGCAGGTCAGCAACATTAGTGGGCCTCATTCGCGTGGTGGGGCGAGTGCACGGACGCTGAAAATACTGAGACCACACACTTAACTTTTCTAGCATGCCCGGGGAGTCGAAACTAAAACTCCGCCCCACAGTCACGCCTATTTATTCACGTAGCCCTCCTGACGTGGGCTCAGCCACAATAGTATACGCCGTCGGGGTGAGCCTATGCACACCCCCTCTGCAATAGCAGCAATGCGCCCAACAACTACAAAGTATCGCGATGGGCGATACTACACCGAGGATGGAGTCATGGCAGGCCAGTCATTGAAGGGGTGGCGATCTCTGGGCACAGGTCCCTCACCCCTGTCCTTGATAGTGCTTGACAGAACCAACGGGTTCCGGCCAATAAATTATAGTAGGGCTGGGTGGCGTCGGTTCAACTTCCTTTGATTCTGGGCAAATCACTTAATCTCCCCCTGGCGAAAAAATGAATGTAAATTTTTGTAATGTAAATGGTGCTCTCGTTAAGCGCTTCAATCTTTGAGTCGAATTCTCCCTATACAAAAAAGTACTGTGCTTGTATGTTTCTGAACATTCATGTGTGTGTGTTTGTACATGTTGCTATGTAGATGCTTTTATGGGTGATTGCATGCATGTTTTTAGGTTGAGCCTAGCGCAGCACGCATGCGCTGCTCGGCTCTACCTTATGTAAGGGCTTTCAGAAATCCACCACACGCTCGCACACGCTCGCACGTGTGCTTGTAGTTTTGCCCCAGGCTATTGGCCAAAGCCTCTTTTTGTCCCACCCACGTGCACGCCAAGGGCCTAATGCTTGCGGTTACGCGCAGCAGCAGCATATGTTTCCAATTATCGTGCCCAGACGCGGGTGCGATAATTGGAAACATATGCTGCTGCTCGAAACCGCGCGAGCACACCAGCAGCTCCTGCATCTCAGGGGCGACATGTGTTTTAAATTATCGTGCCCTGGTGCTCGCTCTCGCGCGCACCATTCACGTTTTTTTACAGTGCTGGTTTACTTTAATGCGGAGCGCTGCACCCGATTTAGGCTCACCGCGCTCCGTTTTTTGGTTTTTTTTTATATTTAGGGCGGGCTGGAAATTGTGGGGACTTCGGGCGCTGTCGTTTGCCTGAAATCTCCTTCGGGCTTGGGTCTTTTCCTTTTTGAACTGTTGGGGATGGCAGTGGGTGGTGCCCGTGGTCAGGACTAGGTTTTGTGGATAGTCTGGAGCCATGGCAGTCTCTCCTATGGAAGTGTTCGGGCTACCGGCGGATGAGGTAATGTCTTATTCTAGAGTGCGCAGCACCTGCTGGGGTGTAGCGGAACCCTGAGGAATGTATGTCAGGAGACCGGGATAAGCTGAGGGGTGGTGGGAGTTGTGGTGTTTAAAGCAGTCTGTGGCTTCCTAGAAGGCTGTGGCTTCCTAGAATGAAGGCTGTCACTTCCTAGAAGGCTGTTGCTTCAAAAGCGCAGCTCCACTGAACCCTGCTCCCACTACTGACAGTAGCGATGGCACAGAGAGGACGGGAGTTACAGCCTCTGAAATAACCTATACCGAACCTATAATCTCTGTTAAATTTGAAGTTTACTTGTTCTGATTTTCACCATTTCATTTCCAAAGTTAGGGCCCCCAGCTCCCTGGCCGTACCAGCCGAATGGGGACAAGACAATCAGGCCAGGGGTTCTGTTGTACCAATGCGGACGTTGTTAGCTGATATTTTCATATTGTATGTGCGCCCGGTGTTTGGTCACTCCTGAGTGCAGGCTTGGTCTCGGGTGTCTGTAAAAGAGCCGCCACATTTCTCATGCACCTGCCATTGTCAGGGTGCTCAGGTT
Organism: Triturus cristatus; assembly: GCF_964204655.1. Classification (NCBI taxonomy): domain Eukaryota; kingdom Metazoa; phylum Chordata; class Amphibia; order Caudata; family Salamandridae; genus Triturus; species Triturus cristatus. The sequence continues at coordinate 1,263,649,224 of NC_140590.1, forward strand.
ACTGCCTATTATGAAATGTTTATTTTTGGTCTGCGGCCATGCACTGCACACATGGGAAAAATCTGCATGTCTTTTAGTGGTTTTTCAGTTGTGTTTGTCTTGGGGAGAGTGACGTTGAGTTTTTTTAGGTCTCGCTGAGCCAAAGGCTCGAAGAGACATTTTGTATGTGGGATTTTCAAAGTGCTACCCACAGTCTTTTGGCTGGCCTAAACCTTGAGTGCACGATCACATGCACGTGCACAGCTGCTCCCACTCCCCCCTCCCTTCTCTATAGCTTTGGCTCCTTTGTTTTTTATTACACCCTCCCTTATCTCCCCGCTCTTTTCACACTACCCCCTCCCTTCTCATCAGATTCCTTTCTGCTCCTTGGATTGACCTTCCCCCTCCCTTCTCTCCCCACCTCATCGCAGAGACGGAGGAGACAGAGCCATCCTGCATGGTTAATGCTTTTGCAGGTTTCAGTTTTCAAATGTATGCAAACTGCACATTTCACTCAGCTGCACACACACACGCGCGCACACATTAACACAGACACACACACGCATTCTTTTCTACCTTTCTTGGTTCAGGCATCAATCGGTGGCGCACTAAAAAACATTATTCAGTAGGATAGAGACATTTAAAGTGCTCAGACATCAGTCAGCGGCGCACGAGAAATCATTATTTGGCAGGATAGAGCCATTTTCACTGCGCGTTTTTTTTCACTTTTGAGCTCACGAGAAATCATTATTCAGCAGGATAGAGACATTTACACTGTTCAGACATCAATCCGCGGCGCACGAGAAATCCTTATTTCGCAGGATAGAGACACTTACACTGCGCGTTTTGGTTTACTTTTGAGCTATTTTAATTCCCACCTCCCTTCTAATCAGATTCCTTTCTGCTCCTCGGATTGACCTTCCCCCTCCCTTCTCTGACCTTCCCCCTCCCTTCTCTCCCCACCTCATCGCAGACACGGAGGAGACAGAGCCATCCTGCATGGTTAACATCTCCCTCTACCACTCTCTCTAACCCTCTCTCTACCCCTCGCAATCTACCAATAAAAACAATAGCTTATACATATTTTTGAAATGTCTTTCAAAATACGCAGAGGCGGAGAAGAGAGCCATCCTGCACACTTAAAGCTTTCACAGGTATTAGTTTTCATATTTATGCAAAGTGCAAATTTCACTCAACTGCAGCGCACAAGATCTCATTATTCCGCAGGAGCATTCAACATGTTTTTTAAATGTCTTTCAAAATAGAGACCTTTACACTGCGTACTTATTTTTTACTTTGGAGCTGTTTTATTGAACAATAATAATGCGTCCATGCCTCATGTACCTTGGTCTTGCTACAAGCCACCTCTCCAGTGCTTAGTTTGTGAAATATGGAGTGCCAGGCCCACCATTCCTTATATGTTAGGGCTGCCTCTGCGTGCGTTATTTAAAGGGATCACAATGGTGGACTTACATAAAAGAAAACCAGCACTGTGCCATCTTTGTCACGCATAACGGGCTTGTTCTTTTAAATATACACAGCGCGTGCTTTTTGGAATTACGCTCAGAAGGTGCAATGTAAAAAGCTACATGCACGCGCTCTATATATTTACAAAGAATTAGTGGCGGTGGTGGAGGGGTGCCATACAATTCCGGCACCCTGGGTCAGTGAGGTGCAATGGGGAGACTTGCAGTAGTTGCGCCTTTTAAACAGTCAACATTTGGAAACTTGTTGAATTGGTTTATTTATGCCACGCAAACCCAAAAGCAACACCCCTTAAAATGCATGGCACCCTGTAACGTTGAAGAGAGAACATTTTACTTTCACTGGTTTATTTGGAAGTGTCTCTGCCATTATGTGGTTCTTCCCTTTGCAATTAAGAGTACTCCATGGTACTCACAATATTCAGAGGTGCTGGGATTATGGTATGGGGTAACAAATTATGTGGCACGGTTATCTAAATGGTACATCAAGAAAATGCAACTTATGTGGCAGGAAGATTCCACTATTTGATCATTTTAAAACATATATTCTGGCTGGGAACATTTGGCAGGGGACAGCGCACTCGGAGTCTCTTTACTGCTCACAAAACTACTTTTGCTCTCTCTGTACCTCGCACTAACTCTCTACCTCTCACTCTCTCTTTTCACATCTCCCTCTACCACTCTCTCTAGCTCTCTCTCTACCTCTCGCAATATACCATTATAATAAATAGCTTCGACATATTTTTGAAATCGCTTTCAAAATACGCAGAGACAGTGGTGAGAGCCATCCTGCATGCTTAATTCTTTGACAGGTATCAGTTTTCAAATTTGTGCAGACTTCACTCAACTGCACACACACACGCACACGCACACATTCACACAGACACACACATGCATTGTTTCCTAATTTTATTTGTTCAGCTAAAAAACTTTCGCCGTCCATACTGATATATACACAGGCATACATAAGTGCTCGCACACACGCACACAAACACATTCACACAGAGACACACATGAATTATTTTCTACGTGCAAATTTTTAAGGAAATCCCTCATTCACAGTTTACAAACTTTATTTGGCAGCCGTGGGGTGAGTTCCGGCGTGTTTTCAATTATCACCAACAATAGGGGCATTTCGTTGTTGTGAAGGTGAACTTTTAACCTTACACTGCCCTGCCATGCAGGGCCCCCAGGCACCATTTTCTTCATTCACGTCTACCTTTATTTGTTACGGCATCAATCAGCAGCGCACAAGATCTCATTATTCAGCAGGAGCATTCAACATGTTTTTGAAATTTCTTTCGAAATAGAGACCTTTACACTGCGTACTTATTTTTTACTTTGGAGCTGTTTTATTAAACATTAATAATGCGTCCAGGCCTCATGTACCTTGGTCTTGCTACAAGCCACCTCTTCAGTGCTTAGTTTGTGGAATATGGAGTGCCGGGCCCACCATTCCTTATATGTTGGGGCTGCCTCTGCGTGCGCTTATTTAAAGGGATCACAATGGTGGACTTACATAAAAGAAAACCAGCACTGTGCCATCTTTGTCACGCATAACGGGCTTGTTCTTTTAAATATACACAGCGCGTGCTTTTTGGAATAACGCTCAGAAGGTGCAATGTAAAAAGCTACATGCACGCGCTCTATATATTTACAAAGAATTAGTGGCGGTGGGGGAGGGGTGCCATACAATTCCGGCACCCTGGGTCAGTGAGATGCAATGGGGAGACTTGCAGTAGTTGCGCCTTTTAAACAGTCAACATTTGGAAACTTGTTGAATTGGTTTATTTATGCCACGCAAACCCAAAAGCAAAACCCCTTAAAATACATGGCACCCTGTAACGTAGAAGAGAGAACATTTTACTTTCACTGGTTTATTTGGAAGTGTCTCGGCCATTATGTGGTTCTTCCCTTTGCAATTAAGAGTACTCCATGGTACTCACAATATTCAGAGGTGCTGGGATTATGGTATGGGGGTAACAAATTATGTGGCACGGTTATCTAAATGGTACATCAAGAAAATGCAATTTATGTGGCAGGAAGATTTCACTATTTCATCATTTTAAAACATATATTCTGGCTGGGAACATTTGGCGGGGGACAGCGCACTCGGAGTCTCTTTACTGCTCACAAAACTTCTTTTGCTCTCTCTGTACCTCGCACTAACTCTCTACCTCTCACTCTCTCTTTTCACATCTGCCTCTACCACTCTCTCTAGCTCTCTCTCTACCCCTCGCAATATACCATTATAATAAATAGCTTCGACATTGACACGTGTTTGAGCTATTGGCATTGCACATAACAATGCCTTTTATTTTTGAATAGTTTTTAGAAACATAAATAAAAGGATTTGTTATTTACAATACCAATAGGTTAAACTCTCGTAACTGCGAGACCTATTGCATTGCAAATGCTTGTTTAAATTGCAGGAAGACTGCTTCAAAGGACAGCGTATTCTTTTAACAGCTCTCCCATAATTTTGTCGGTTTCAGTAACTTGCCACTGGTTGAACATTGGCCTGTGATCTTGTCCATGTCCTTCCAGCACTTCATGGGTTATTTAACAAACCAAGCCAGCCCATGTGTACAAGTGCGCTTGAAAGAAACAAAGAAATAAATAGACCCCACCGCTCCTCAATTACTTAAACTCTGCCATAATCACAAGGGACAAAGTCCAGAAATCGCTGCAGATGACGTAGGGGTTTTTCACAGCGCTTAGGCACCAAAGTGAGGTATGAAGCGCTAAATAGAAACAACGTATTATTTTTGACACATTTATTATTTAACCTCTTGTAAATTCAGGGCTACATGTGCGCAAATAAATACTTGCATAGCTGAGATTCTAGCGCAGGGGCCTGGGAAATTTTAGAGTGCCTTCTCTTAATAAAGGACCGTGTCACTGCTGTCAGGAGTGCAGCAGAATATTATCGCCAATTACTCATTTAGACCATCCCCCATTACTACACCCCATACCGAGCTTCGGTTGTAACACTATTTGATTTCATGACAGCCACGTAGAAGCCTTCAGGCAGATGTTGGCTTTTCATCAACAGCCCATTGCATGCTGGGAGTTTTCAACCCATGTTAGCAACATCAAGTACAGGTCCCAGAATGCAACGGTCCTTAGCTAAACAAGCATTGGCATAGCCAATAGGTCTCGCCTTTGGGACCTTATAAGTGTTTAGCCATACAACAGTTGATGTTGTTGCACCAAGGATATTGTGCTGGATAACTAAACACTTATAACATACCAAAGGCGAGACCTATTGACTATGCCAGTGCTTGTTTATTTTTGCTTTTGAAGTGAATGTGTGCTTGTGTGTATACACTTGTTTGTGTATATGTGGAACGTGTTTGTGTGTGATTCTTTGTAATCATTAGATTGGTTAGTTTGATTGGCAGCTTGTATTTTAACATTTTCCTAGTTTTCTACCCCATGTCAATCGGACTACGTATGTTCTGAACCATCCAGTTGGTGTGTGTGTGTGTGCGCGCGCGCACATGTTTGGGGACGGGCTGTGATGTGCACTATGCATAAAATATTTTATCCAACCGTTGACAGATTTTGTTTTAATAATTCAGCTGAAATATGTTGACGAGCCACCAGAGCTGAAACCAGGATCGGGTTCTAACGTTGAGTCAACATCCTGTGATTCTGGGCAATTTACTTTATTTACCCATGCCTAAAAAGAAATTAAAAAGTTGACTTTGTGTAATGTAACTGGTGCTAATGTAAAGTTTTCTAATGCCTTTAGGCTGAGCTCGGAGTTGACTTGTCCGTAGTTCAAAATTTGTATAATAAACCCTTATTTCAAAATGTGTCCCATTTAGTCTCATACTCACATTCCACTGAGACATTTTACATATGGACCTCAGTATTTATATTCATCCAAACTGGTTTCATGTTTCCACAGACACTCCGACCCTCATCTATGTGGCGAAGATTCTTATTATACACAGAGGAACCTTACATTATTAAAAATCAAAAACAGGAGAAGTTTTTGTACAGCTCACACTCTGAACTCACATAGTGGCCTGATATGCGATCATGACCAAAAACGAGGCTCGGTGACAAAGTCCCTAATTACAATGACGGTTGGTTGCACTGCCAACCCCCATTGCAGCAGACAGGAGACCACCCGACAACGAGTCCGTGGCCCCATCCACCCAATTAGGATGAGACCGCTGTGCAGGTGGTCGGAAAGTGCTTTTTTCTACTGCGGCTTATGCTGCAGCCCATAAAAAGGGCTGCTGCACAAGCCACAGTAGAAAAAAGCACTTGGTGCACATCCATGTATCATGTGCCAGGCACCATGTGGTGCATGGCACATGGTGCATGGATGTGTGGGGGGCACTACATGTGCCTGAAGGGCCTCTTAACAGTGGCCAACGAGGAACGGGGACCCTGCTGGGGACCCCAAAGTCCGTTTCCATCTGGCATTTCAAGGCAGTTGACCTGCCATGAAAAGGCAGTTGGAAAGGCACATCCTAATGCCTATAGCGGTGCTTGTGCAGGCACTGCCTCCATTGAAGGGATAGGATTCTGCCCACTGCCCAACGGGATCGTGGATCCTGTTGGAGGCGGCGGTCTTTCCGCCCGACCTATGCGGTCCAATCGCCTGCATCCAAATGTGGCAGTGGAACCGATGGCCTCTATGTCGGTGGACCACCATCGATGGCCTGTCGATGGCGGTTCCATCGACATCGTAATTAGGCCCAAAGTATTTACCTTGGGTCACACAATTTTGTCAAAGAGGAAAGCCAGGATACCTCCCAGATTTTCCAGTTTCACGCTGTGTATCTCTTTCTGACATGAAGGGTGAATGCTTTGGCCTTAATTCTTGGAAGATAAGATTAAAGTATGAATGGTAGGCATAATCAACCAAATATTAACCAAAAGATTGTAGTGGTACAGAGGCAGACGTTAAGCAGCACAGGAACTGCAGTGGGGAGGTGCTAGAGTGAAAGTACTACACAGATCCGAAGAATTTACTAGAGCTATTTTTTGGGAAGACTTTAATATGTGCTTGAGGCCATTGCTTGTGAGTGACCCTCATATCCACACCACACCACATCAAACATTACATTGACCTTTCCTGCTTTCACTTCAACCTATCTAGGAAATATTTCCTGGGCAGTGGCAGGTCCTTGTGATATCGTAGTGCCTATGACAGGTTGCAGTGGTACTCATTTCATTTCCACTTGCAGCAGAGGCAGATGTTATGCCAGCACAGGAACTTCAGTGGAGAGGTCCCACAGCTGAAGTACTACCCACACCGAAGAATTTACCAGAGGTACGATTTGTGAAGATGTTGATATGTGCTCGACTGAGGGCAGACCATGGAATTCCCTGTAATGTCCTAAAACAAAGATAACTGCAAGGTTTGTCTTCTCCTGATTGAAGTTGCTCCTTCTTTTGACTGAGGTGGGCTGCATCCTCGAGGCTGCTGCAGATCTATGTGTCTGTGGAAGTCTGGAAGGTCATGCAATACAAGAGGAAGAGGGCAGAGCCTTGGGTGTGGGCTGTAATCTTTTGTTTGCTGGATTAATGTGTGTAAGGTGTGTGTAATGTAGATCAGGTGTATGAAATGTACAAATTATTTTCTATTTTGAATTCTCTTCTGTACATTAGGGTATCTACGCCGCATAGGAGGAAGTAGAAATCCGCCTATTAAGTTACCTGTAGTAACTTTACATTTGTAATTCCAGTTATAGGAGTCTTCACTCCCTCTTGTGAACAAAAATGGTGAATTCCATCTTGAAAATTACACCTGTAATTTTACACTGGTGAATTGGGGCCTATAGGGTTGGGTGCTTACACATATCAAGCTGAATCTCAGAGTTGGTTAGGATGAGTAGAGAAAAATTGTCAAATGTATCTGTTTTTAGACTTCTGTTGCATGTGAATCGGCTCCCAGCAGTTAGAGTTGCTGCAGCAGGTTTATTGGAAATTCCAACAAGGCACTCGCACTTTAAGGATATTGTCAATAAGGTTATTAAGAAACTTTCCCTCACAGAAGACAAAGCCACCTTTTCACACAGGAGCCATGCATGGATGACTCTGAGCAGCTACAAACTATTTGGGCCACAGGCATACTTCGAACTGGGGTATTCCAGGAAGTCAAAAGAATCCTTTTTAAAATACAGGTTAGGAATCCTTCCAGCCACACGTCCTCTTCCACCATGGCTGAGAGAGAATTGCGGGAAATTATGCAGGCTATGCGGAGCCGCAAATGAAAATATTGAACATTGAATATGCTTCAGCATTAAGCTGAAAGAGGAAAGGGCAGACCTCCTAAAAAGTCACTTTAACGAACAAGGCATACGTACCCGGAGGCAAACAGTACTTGCCTGCCTTAACCCAAGTGGCCCGCATTTAAATAGGAAGCTAGTCAAGATCCTGATACTAGCAGCATCTAAGCAAGGTCCGGTGTCATCCTGTGGGAGTAAAAAAACAACAAAAAACTTAAATCCTTCCGAACTGTATTTTGTGTACAGTCTCCAGAGGCTTAGAGCAAAATGGACACTCTGGGAACTCTGCTCCTCTTGAACATTCCTGTATTTTTTAATATATAAGAATTTTAAAAGAGTACTGTTTGAAAAGGCTAATTAACCAAAAATGTTTTATCAGAGTATATTTTTGTAATGGTTTTAATTAATCAAAAACAATATATTTACTTACTTACTTAAAATTTTAACGGGAAGGTTGGAGCTTTTCTAAATTCAATTTAAGCCACCCATTGTCCATACTATATTCTGTTTGATGCACTTGCACTGCTCCCAGAAACCTGTCTGAGGATACCAACTTAATTCTTAGCCTCCTAGTTCAAATTCCTTCACATTTATGGAATGTTTTTACATTTTCATTTTTACATGTTGCTCTTTATTTATATACACCTTATTAATCTGCTAATCCTCGTTTTAGATGCGGTAACCAGAGGCTTTATTACTTGATAACAACCAAAGTAGACCAAAGTCAAAAAGGCCAAGGCGAGTGAGAGGAGTGAGGCACAGGCCACAGAGAACATGCCTGAAGGTGTGTCTGCTTCCTTTTCTTAACCTACCCAGGAGAATACCTAGGAGGATCAGCTGGACAGCAGCAAGTGGCTGCTGGAGCAAATGAACATGCTGCTGCTCTTGCCAAAGGCTAGATCCAATGACAGACACAGAACAACCCAAAGAGCAAGGCTCTGCAGGAATCATAGTTGCTAACGTTTGCTGTTTCTGAGTACCTGTAACTGTGCACCTGATTTAAGGCTGGAACATAGTACGCTTATGTTAGGCGCAGCAGGGACTACAAATTCCAGCTGGTCATGCTTTCCAAGCAGGGGGCAGAGGAGGAAGGCCTTGTCACACCAGAGGAACCTAAGTGTGCTATAAAGTGAGTTCCCATCTCCCGCTGTGTGGGGCAGGTTTGTTGAACCCGGTAAAGACTACAAGTGCCAGGAGACCATACTGACCAAGGAGGGAGCAGAGGAGGAGGCCCCGTTATGCCAAAGGCACCTGAGAGCGTGAGTTCGCATCATCCACTGCACGGGAAGCTTTTAGTGACAGCAGCAGGGACTACAAGGAGGCCACACTGACGAAGATAGGGTAGAGGAGGCGGATCCCGTCACACCTGAGGCACCTGAGAGTGCTGTAAAGCACGTTCACACTACACGCTGCACATGTATCATCTCTAAAATTGATCCTCATGTCATGAGAACAATCTCTCATGGTCAGTAACTGCAAGGTATTTTCTACTGTGCATCGTAAGGTCATAGGGGCCTATTTATGAAAAAGTCACGCAGTGCAGCGGATCAAGTCACCTTGCTGCTCTGCATTGCGTGATAGGGAAAGGGCAAGAATGAGTCATATTTGAGGCAGTATGGTGCATACCTGCTTTTTCGTATGCTCTGGTGCTCTTTTGGCAGCCTAGCGCCAATGCATGCACGGGTGCCTGATTTGCATGCAGGATTGTTTTTGTGCAGGAAGGCACAACTTCCGGCACAAAAACAATCCTGAGAGGCATATTCCTCTATCTATGTGTGCTGCAGAATGCAGCATGCATAGAAAGAGTAGGTAACAAGGAGAAATAGAGATATTTCTCCTCGTTATGACTCTCCTGGGCAGGAGTATCTTTTTCGAGTCGCATGGGAACATCCGCGTAACGCCAATGGAGTGGCTTCCCAGGAGGACAGAGTAAGGCAACACAGTGATTTGCGCTTCGTTACCTTACTCCAGATTTACAGAGCCACTCAGGGCCACGCAAAGTTGTTATGCGTGCCTTCATAAATCTGACCTAAGGTTTGCATCGCTCTTGCACCATGCTGCGTGATGCAAGAGCGACACAAACCAGCTTGTGAATAGGCCTCTAAGTGAGCCGCTTGTTCCTCCCATACTTGAGAACAGCGCGTCATGCCCAAATCTGTTTGACATTTTAAATCTTTGTGGGGTGAGGCAATGCTTTATAGGGCCGTAAAACTATCAAGTGCTGATGCTAATAAGAAGTTTAGATTTTCTGGTTTGTTTTCATGTTGAAATCTTGTCATATTGATAGTTTATTGAATTAGTCAGGACAGGAATATATAAAAAAGTTGAAATCAATTCTTTAAAATTGTTTTGGTGGGTCTTATTGTCTCAATCTTATCCAGGCCGGTAAAATATAGGTGGAAAGATTATCTGGCTAGTGATGGGGAAACGAAAAGCTGTTGATAACCTGGCCCTGGTGGGTAAAGCAAACAATAAACTAGTAAAACATATGGGTGAAAACTGCATGCAAAATGAGATCGACAACCTTATTGAGGAGGTCAAAATCTTATTGAACAACAAGGGAAGCAAAAAGAAAAAATACACCAACGCAACCTCTAGTAATAGTTATCTTTAGAAAATGTTTAGCAAAACGCATAGACCCCAGGGTCAGGAGGCATCAATGCTTTTCTCAGAAGAACACCTTGACACAAATGTACTACACAGAGCAGGAGATGGTCCTACCATAGAGAAGGAAGAAGGGTCTGATGCTGCTAATGTGCATCTGGGGGTCTTACCACCATCGGGGGGTTTTACCATATGGGTCAGACAGGATATCGGCCTCAAAATACAGGCACTTCCGAATGAATGTAATGATATCCTTGCTATTCGGTTGATGTGTGGTCCCTATGGAAGTAATGTCATCTACAATATATATACAATATATACGCAAGAGGCCAAAGCGGGGGAAGAAGGTCCGATACAATCCATGCCTCAAGTGAACTCCAAGATAATCTGTCCTGAGACAGCTCTGTCATCATAGTGGGGGACCTAAATACGACTTTCAAGCCCCTTGGCAGTGAGGAAAAAGATTTGGTGGAGGAGGAGGACGAGCAATGGGGAATTCCATATCTGGAAATACCACCAGTTAAAAGATGGACTGAAGCAGCCTTCCAAATGAAAGCCCTATGTCTCAAATACGGTCTAAGGGCTGCCAATGGTAGAACCATCTCTGACAGACTAGGGGCTAACACATTTAACAACGGCTACCACTCAAGTTGCATTGATTACTTCTGAACTAGTTTAAAACTGTGGCATACCCTTGAGGACATGGCTGTGACGGCTCGTGTGGAGAGTGACCTTAACCCTCTTTGCTCCACATTTGTATTCAAGGAATTGCAAGCACAAACAGACACCCATAATTCAGGTATCACTGCTGATCTGCAATCCACCAACGATATGCGGCGAGTAAAATGGCATATGATCATAGAACGACCAGAAACACTGTCCATCATTAGTAGAGATGGGGAAAATACTACAGAAGAGATGGAGTTCTCAATCCTTACCTCTCAGACTCTACATGAAATAACACTGCAGCACAATAAATTATTCACCAAAATGCGCTCATACTTTTTTAAGGCCTTTTAGGGCTAAGACAAAGAATACCCAGTCACGGCACCACTGGTATAATAAAGAGTGTAAGCATGCTCGCAGAAGCTTGGGGGTGGAAATTAGATCAGGAGACTTACCCAGAATATAAAATGCCAGAAAAATCTATAAAAACGCAGTGGCAAGTGCAAAAAAAGTTTGGGTTGAGAATAGATGGCAGGATTCAAAATTGGGATGCAACAGGAATAATTCTCAACACTTTTGGAATCTGGTAAAATGGGGTAGATGCGGAGTAGCACCACACCCTCAAAACCATGTTGACCCAGACATATGGGTAAATCACTTTGCTTTACAATATGCCACTGATGACACAGAGGACTGTGACCTTATCCTAACGCGATATTATTCTAGTGATAAAGTAATTGATTTGGCAGATGTAATTGCAGCCCTTAAAGCTATCAAGTGTGGGAGAGCACCGGGTATCGATAACATTCCAGCTGACATTTTCTTGCATTACAAGGTCAAATGGAGCTGCTATATTATGTTATTAGCAAACACCGTCGCTCAAGGCACCCCCATTCCAGAAACACGGCGGGGGCAGAAATTATCCTAGTGTATAAAAAGGCGGACAGGTCCCTGCCAGGAAATTACAGGCCAATAAGCCTTAGAGATTCAATCCAAAAAGTGGTGACCCGACTTCTCCTGGCAAAAGTCCAAGAATGGATAGATGACAAAGATATCCTTAGTCCACTCCAGGCTTTTTTTCGGGCTCGCATAAGCACCATACATCAGGTTTTTTTTTTTTTTTTTTTTTTAATTTTTTTTTTTAAAAACCTTTATTTCTTCAAGAGTCTGGACACAGCTATTCAGCCGACAACCCGGAGGTTCGGCAGCTTCGATAGAGAAGGACAAAGAAGCGTCCACATTGCATTAAAGGAGCAGTGAAAAGATTCCATTTTTAACTAAGCACAAACACACAACAAACCCCAGCAAGGCAAGAACACTGAATGCCCATGGTGATAGCCCCCCAGGGGAGGCCGGAACCCAATCATCTAACAGTCACAGTACTGTGATAAGAGGAAGAAGGGGGACAGCAGAGGCCCAAGAAGTCAATTAACCATCACATCTTATATACTGAGCTGGAAAGAATGTCAAGAAGAAAGCTGTTCCTCGGGGGGATCCAAATCAGGGGCAAGACATATTCCCCCCCTGTATTGATTCCACCGCCCCCAGATGGCGTGCCACTTCCGAGGGCGGCCTCTAGCGCAATATACTGTCTTTTCCCTGAGCATACTCCAGTCCATATTTTCTTTCCACGCGGTCAATGTGGGGGGTCCCACGGAGCCCCACAATCGCGCGATATCTCTCTTAGCGACCATGTTACCCAGAGTCACCCAATGGGTCTGTGCCTCATCGTGATCAGTGGGCCCTCAGACATTCAGGAGACAACACCGCGCTTCCGGCTGCATAGCAATGCCCGTCACCTCCCCCATCACTGCATGGACTCTCCTCCAGAATTCCGTGATGACACCACATTCCCAAATGATATGCAGGAAAGTACCCACCATACCACATCCCCTCCTACATAGGCCTTCCTCAGAGAATCCCATATGAACCAGCCTTGGCCCCGTCACATACACTCGATGCAGTATTTTGAGCTGCACCAGCCTCAGACGCGACGGGATCGCAACCTCCTTGGGAGAGGACACAGCAGACTGCCAATCCTCGTCATCCAACTCGAGTCCATCCCTAGTCCACTGGTCCCGCAGCCCCAGAAGCATATCCGCCCGGACATTTATCAATTTCTTGTAGATGAGCGAGATCGTGCTCTCAGGCATATGGCCATCAAGGATCCGGTCCTCCAAAGGAGAGGACTCAGGCACCTTCTCACCCTCCACGAGGACTGACCGGAGGGCATGACGCATCTGAACATAGCGGAAAAACTCGGATGTCCCCAGCTCATACTCCTTCTGCAACTCTTCAAAGGACTTCACCCTCCCCTTAATCAGCACATCTCCGACCCTGGAGATGCCGATCAAGTCCCATTTATCAAAACCTTTTGTATGCCAAAGCCTACCCAATCTTTCAGATTCAAACAGCGGGGTAGCGAGGGTGTGCCTATCCTTCCAGCCCAGCGAGTCAGTTGCCATCTTCCACACACGCACCGCCACCCCAGTGGGCCCTGTGAGGGACGAGTCCAGGGACCGCGAGTACAACGCCCTGTGATAGTTACCACCACGCAGCAACCACCTATCCATGGCATAACCAGGGCTGAGGGCAGGGCCATAGAGACCATGATTAATCGCGCTCAGCTGGGTGGCCCAATAGTAGCGTCGGATGTCTGGAAGCGCAATACCTCCATCATACCATGGAAGCGTCAACTTAGCAATTGCTATTCGCGGCCGCCCGTCCCACAACAACGTTCGTTGGAGGCTTTCGATCTCCCGAAAGTAGTTGGCCGGTACCCAATCTAGAGTATTCTGCAATGCGTAGAGGAACTGGGGAAGAGACATCATTTTGAACAAGGCAGCGCGCCCAACGAGGGAGAGCGGCAGCCTCCGCCTGCCCTCTACATCCCGCCGCAGGCGCGCTAGGGGGGGGAGCAGGTTCCTCTCATACCGCAAAGCGGAGTCCGTGGAGATAAAGATCCCCAAATACACGAAGCCCCGCTGAGCGATCTGGATCGAGCAAGTTCGCGGGATCGGTGGAACCTCGCCACTCAGAACATATAAATACGATTTACTCCAGTTGATGACGAGACCCGAATTCCTACCGAAGGATGTAAGAACGTCACAGACCACTATAAGTGATTTCTTGGGCGAGGCGAGATACAACAGGATGTCATCAGCATATAGCGAAATGCGGTCCTCGTGTTCGGGCGACCATCTAAGTCCCCGTATATCCGGGTGCCAGCGTATCCACGCTGCCAGCGGCTCAAGGGCGAGGGCGAACAACAATGGCGACAGGGGGCAACCTTGCCGAGTGCCCCTCCCAAGCTGAAACGGAGTCGACGCCCGGCCATTTACCACCACACTCGCAAGGGGTCCCTCATACAGCAACCTCACCCAGCTCACAAAACCATGGCCAAAGCCGAACTTGGCCAGCACAGCCCACAAATATGCCCATTCCACCGTATCAAAGGCCATCGTGGCATCGAGAGACGCCACAACAGCTGGTTCACGCAGCGTGCCCGCCCTGGCGATTACACCATGAAGGCGCCGAAGGTTTAACGCAGTGTTACGATGCGGAATAAAACCGGATTGATCCGGGTGGATCAGGTCTCCAAGTACCCTGATCAATCGGGCCGCAAGGATTTTAGCCAGAATCTTCGGCTCGGCGTTAAGGAGTGAGATAGGCCTATATGAGGCACACTTATCTCGGGGTTTACCATCTTTGTGTATAACAACAATTGTCGCCAGTCGCTGATCCAAGGGGAGGGTCCCACTCCCCCGCGCCTCCACGAACATGGCGCGCAGGTGAGGGGCAACCCTATCCGGAAACAGCTTATACAGGTCAATTGGCAAGCCATTCGGGCCCGAGGCCTTGCCCGAGTTCAGCGCGCGGATAGCTCCCGCCACCTCATCGACCGTCATGTCTCCATCCAGATCATCCCTATCTACGTCAGAAAGACAGGGCAAAGCGATATCACGCAAGAGGTCACGCGAGTCCTCGGGCGGCCTATCCGACACTGAGGCATAAACCATACGGAAATAGTCCGTGAAGCACTGTACAATCCTCTCAGGTTCCACAATCACCTCTCCCCCCTCTCCCGTCAACTCCGGCACTACTCTATTAACCCGTTCTTTTTTGTCCAGCCAAGCTAGGAGTTTCCCGGCCTTGTCACCAACATCATACAGGCGGCCCTGCTGTTCCCTACTGAGGGTCTTAGCGGCATTCGTCACCAGGTCCTTATACTCGGCTTGCTTCAAGCTCAGCTCATGCAGTGAGGCCTCTGTAACCTCCTCCTCTAGCGCTCCCTCCAAAGCCACGATCTCCTCCTCAACCTGCATAACCTCGCCATCTCTCCGCCGCTTGGCCGCCACTACAAGGGAGAGGGCCTCCCCTCGCAGCACGGTCTTAAATGCTTCCCACAGCGACACTGCCGAGTCCACGGATCCCTGATTGTCCTTGAAAAAATTATCAACTGCCTTCACCAGTGCGCTGCGCATCTTGGGGTCTCGGAAGTACCAAGGGTTAATAGGAGCCACCCTTCCCCCTCCCTCACGGCCGACATCCAGTCTGACCCACACTGGCGAATGGTCCGATATACCACGCGCCATGTGCCTGGCCTCGGACACCATTGAGGCGTGCGCAGCCAGAGTGAGCAGGTAATCAATCCTAGAGAGGCTACCATGCGCTCCGGAGTGGAAGGTGTATTGGCTCTGTGTGGGGTGCCGGAGCCTCCAGCAGTCTATCAGGCCAAGTGTGTCTAAAAAGTCTGGAAGCCACTTCTGAGCCCCCCCTGTGTCTCTGGGCGGGTATCTATCCAGCAGCCCAGAGCCGACAGCATTGAAATCACCCCCCACCACAAGCATACCCCCCGGGAGATCCAGCAAGGCCCTACCCAGATCTGTAAACGTGGAGGCCTGCAGGGCCGGCGGGACATAAACCGAAACTAAAACCAAAGTTCTTCCTTCCCACCGCCCCGCCACCGCCACAAACCTCCCCCTATCGTCAACAATGGTGGAGTCCACCTCAAATGGTAGCGAGGCTCTGACTAGGATGCCCACACCCCTGGACCCAGAGGAGAATCCCGAATGAGCTATGAATTTATAACCCTTCCTATTAAGAGCATAGCACGTGTTACCTATGAGGTGCGTCTCCTGCAGTAGGGCGACATCCGGCAATGACCGTTTCAAGAATTGCAAAACAATCCCGCGCTTAATGCGATCTCCCAAACCATTAACATTCCAGCTAATAACACTTAAACCCCTACCCCCCCTCCCCAAACGTAAGGAGGCCCACCCCACACCCGAAGAGCCACCATGGAACAGTCCTGAAAATAATCAATACGCCTTGCAGAAACGAACCCCCCAACAACAAACCCAAAATCCCAACTATCCCCCCACCCTGCACCCCTGCTGCAGCTTACAAAGCCCCCCCAACTTGCAGTGTGCCTGTCGCCCTACCAAACCCAAAATCTACAAAAAGTACCCTAAGGGAGGAAAGAGCTCCCCTCGTCCTCCCACAACCCTCCGTATTTACTGCATTCTGTTCAAGTCATTAGCTAGAGTCAAATCGAGTCAGTCCGGTTCCGAAGACATCAACCTTGTTCATCCCGGCCACTGTCCCCGTCTGCGGCAGTGCCCTCTCCCGTCCGCCGTCGGGGCAGAGCGTCCATTCATTCATCGGCCATGACAGGCGACTCAAAGAAGAATGTTCGGTCTTCGTACACCACACGTAGTCTGGCAGGGAAGAGCATGGCATATTTCAGTTCCCTCTCCCGAAGCCGCCTCTTCACCCCCAGGAAGCCCTGCCTCTGCCTCTGCACCTGCTGGGTGAAGTCAGGATAGAAATTCACCGACGCGTTCTGGAAGGGGACCGGGCCCGTCACCCTCGATGCTTGCAGGATAGCGTCCCGATCTCGAAAATGAAAGAGCCGGGCGACAATCGGCCTCGGTGGGGCTCCCACCTTGGGCCTACCACCCGGCACTCTATGGGCCCTTTCAACTGCGAAAAACTTCCCAAGACCCTTAGGCTGCAGATGGTTAAGCACCAAGTCCTCCACTAGCAGGTCTACAGAAGTCTCGTCCGAGGACTCCGGGACCCCGATAACGCGCACGTTGTTGCGCCTGGCCCGGCTCTCAAAGTCCTCCAGCCGACGGGCGGCGAGATCACTCTCGGTCCGCAACTTACGGACCTCGGTCTGTAGTTCCGAGACATCATCAGCGAGGCCCGTGGTCTTGAGGTCCAGGGTTTTAACTCGTTCATTTGTTTTGCCCAAATCCGCGCGGATCAGATTAACGTCCACCAAGATGGTATCCACTTTGTGCGCCAGGGCATCAAACTGTCTCCCAATCGAAGTCTGCAGCCCTTCGAGCGCGCCCATGACATCCTGGAGCGAGAGCTCCGGGGCCAAGGGTGAGGCAGTCTTCTGTGCA
Source organism: Triturus cristatus (assembly GCF_964204655.1). Classification (NCBI taxonomy): domain Eukaryota; kingdom Metazoa; phylum Chordata; class Amphibia; order Caudata; family Salamandridae; genus Triturus; species Triturus cristatus. The sequence goes on from NC_140590.1 coordinate 1,263,666,627, forward strand.
TCCGGCGACTGGCTCGGTCCACCCGGTGACCCCTTCTGCTGGGCATAGCGGTCCATATTATTGGCCTGAGTATAGGCTCCCCGCCTGGTGGCCTTAGGCTTCAAACGATCCACCTCTGCTTTGCCCGACATGGTTGGCTCAAGCAGGTCGGTTCAAACAGGATGACCCTCTCTCAGCGAAAGGAGTCAGGAGTGCTCAGTCCTGCGATGGGCCGCCAGAGTGGCGTGCAGAGCGTCCAAATGATAATAAAGCAGCCGAGAGCTCTCCCTGGGCAGGGCAAACAAAGGGCGAGAAAGTGAAAGTGAAAGGATGGGGACCTCCGTCCGGTAGTTCACACCTCGCCTGGCCGCTGTTGTTCAATTAGAGGTCGGGCATCCTGCCAACTCTAGCCCCTGGCATCACTCGGAGATAGGCCTCAATCTTCCGCCATGCATAACTCCGGTTCCCGGTGGGCGATCCGACTGCGGGTAGCATCAATCGCCTCCCTGACAAGTCATCTGCACGATGCCATGCATGCAAACAGGATTAGAGACAGGATAGTCGACGGAGGGCACGAGGGTCTCGGGAGCTCAAAGCTCACGCGGCCATCTTGGTCAAGCGCTAGGCTCCTCCCATCTACATCAGGTTTTTCGATTCGTCTTAATATACTGGCAGACCTTAGTACTCGACAAGGGCAGCTTATACCCTGCCTTTGCCAATCTTAAATCTGCATTTGACCTTGTCTCACGTCATAAGCTATGGGTTGAACTACAGGAGCAGGGGATGGCCACTGAGCTACTCTCTCCTATTGCCCGTCTCCAAAAGAGAAATCTTGCACAAATACGTTGGGGAGCACAGGGGAACAAGACTGATCGCTTTCCAATTGAGAAGGGCGTACGACGGGGGTGTGTGTTGGTTCCCACTTTATTCTCACTTTTTATTAATGGCTTTGCTAAATTTTTATCCATCACTCCTACCGATGCCCCAGTTTTAGCAGGTAAAAAGATTCCTATGTTAATGTTTGCAGATGATACACTCATCATTTCCAAAACTCTCTGTGGATAGCAGAGAGCTCTGCGTCGTTTTGAAGAATTTTGCTCTCTGCAAGGCTTAATAATTGATGCCACAAAAACGAAGTTTATGACTTAATCAGCATAGGTTATTCAGGGGTAGCATGGTATTGGAAGGGTCACTCCTGAACAGGGAGACTGATTTATTTATTTAGGCATCACCCTTCAGAAGGAACTAAGGTTGAGGCCACATATTGACACTATGTCATTAAAACACCGGCAACTAGCTGGTGTCTTACTCAACAAATTTAAATCATCCTTTACTAAGCCTCTTAGCCCGGTGTTGCACATTTATAATGTAAAGGTGGTGAGCTCAGTTTTATATGGCGCAGGATTATGGGGCTTTGAGAAACCCAACCGGCTAGCTATATCAGAGAATAGACTCATTCGAATAATTACAAAGCACCCCAATTCTACCTTTGCAAAAGGATCGAGGCAAAGAATATAGAGCACACCAGAACTGGATACCTATGCAGAGGGACTTAAGGACATTATTGATGCTGATCATTTCCATAAAATTAGCTGGCTGCGTGACATCATAAACCTCTTGGCCAGAATGGGCCTGACTCACCTACGGGACACAACATCTAGCTCTCAGTTCCCATCGAGGGACCTAATCAAGGAGAGATTGTGGAAACTGATCGAACATGAAGCAATCAGTCGCACTGACAGTACCTCATTGACAGAGAACTTTTTGTCAAAAAAATCACACCCGAGATTTGAGCCTTTTTGGTACGCCATTACCGAGCCTTTTGACCGCAAACTGTATTTTCAATTTAGGGTGGGTAGCTTACCATTAAAATCTTTTATAGCCAAATGGGTTATCTCATGTGATAGCAAATGTCCCATCTGCACCAACCAAGAAGAAACCTACGAGCATATCCTGTTCGCCTGTCCTGCCTATTTCGTACCTAGGAAAGCTTGGTTAGCGCAGACATGCAGGAATATGGGCACAAGATCATGCAAAGTTGCCCTGAGAATTCTGCGTACTGACTCTTCACTCCGCTATGCAATTCCTGTAGCAAAGTTTCTAAAATGGATGTGGCTCATAAGATCTCAACTGCTGCCTGCAAATAATTGCCCATGGAAATGTATCTTCGGTAAAAGAGAAATTCCCTTTTAGCAATGACCTGTGGAGCTTAGCAACGGTTTTAGTGTTTGTCCAATGAAATGATAAATGTAACTGGTTACGCTCGCCAGTGCTAGATTTTATTGCACAATAATGCATTGAGATGGACTGATCCTATTCATTCTCATTTGCACATATTACTAGAATATTTCAAATTTTCTATTTTTTTGACATTTTATTTTCTACTTTTAACATTTTACTGTATTTGTATGTTTACGCTTTTATGACATGTATTGTCTAATAAAGCTTGTTTCAAATTCAAGGCATCATCCCTAGCCTTTTGAGCATTCCATGGAACTTGCCCCAGCTATCTGAAGCATAGGCTAGGGGCATACAAGCAGGATCATCTACTTTGGTCTAGCTCGCAGAACCTGCTATGTATCCCTCGAGTCAGGAAAGCACGGATTGGAGGTAGATCTTTCATGCTCAAAGCATCCATGATATGGAATGCCTTGCCCAATGCCCTCTGTCAGATTACCTCGGAAACGCAATTTAGGAAAACAGCTAAAACATGGCTTTTTAATCAAGATTAATCTCCCTGGACTCCTGTTTTACGGCAGGCTTTCCTACGCGCCACCTGTTGCTATAGCGCCGGGACACCTCCTCGGAGGTAGCTGTTCGCGCTCTATAAATGGCAGTATTATTATTATTATTATTGTTTGATTGATTGGCTAATGTGCATTTAGTACCAAATGTTGAATGTCACAATAGGTACCAGTTGCTAGCTAGCGTGGAATGCTCAACTAACAGGTCCTGTTCCCCAGTAATGGTCGATAAGGCTACACGATCCTGATGGAGCGGGTAAAATATTCTGTTTTATATACCCAATCCATTTATATAAGTTTATATTAAAAGGACTAAACGACTAATTTTAATGATTAATAGTGTGCTGTGATGAACTAACCAACCTTATTAATCAAGAGAATATATGTGGGAATGCATTAGCATGGCTAAAATAATAAGTGAACTAAGTTTGTACGCATATTAAAACGATAAGTGTTGCTTAGGCAGTGTTAATGTGAATTGCGCTTAAATAAACCAGCATTAACGGCTTTAAATGTTGCTTATGGCTAGATAAATACATACACATAAGGGTATTAGTAAGAGAATAACACTGTTTAAGTCATTTCTATGTATTAATTACGATTCTTGTGTTTCTTTATTTAAGTTGACCATTTCGGCCTACTAAAAGATGGCTGCCGACTGAATCCTTACTAAAGTACATGACTTCATTATTTGAGAAATGGAGAAAAGGCCTGAACTGATTTCTTCGTGTCCTCACCATGAACTAATGAACCAGGACCATGAAGAATACTCTGGGCGAGATGCCAATGTCCCTGAACACGGATGAAATGTTGCCATCTGGGAACCAAAAGCCACCTATTCACAATAGACTGTTACTTTCTTGACCTGGGAACAGCTTTTCCCATGCGCTTAGTTTATACATCATCCGTATGTGAACTTTTTTGAATGTTTCTTAAAGTATTGGGACGAGGCTGAATTCAGCCAACCAGAGGCCTGGAAATAAAGAAAATTATACTGTAATATGTAAATTTTAGTATAAATATTAGTAGTCCAGAGAGGGAAATTAGGTTACCACCCAAAGTGCTTGAGACCCACCCTGATCGATGCTACTCTATGCGGCACTCCATGCTGACAGCAGAGGACGGGACGATAGGACTCTGATTAATTTCTGAGGACCAGTTTCTGACTTAGAGAACGACAATTAGCCAGAATAGGTAATTATGACAAAAGATAATATTGCATTGTTAGGATTTAACCTACAAATTTAATTAGATAAAGAAAAATCATTGTTTGAAGAACTGTGTTGGGTGTTTATTTTCTTGTAATGTTTATTGATTAATATGAGAGTTCATCAAATTCTAAACAACTAAATGATCCAGTCAACCTCCGGATGGAGGAACTGTTAGGGTAATTAAAAGATGTGGTTTCCTCTATCCAAGTAAGAAACTGTAGTTCGGGATAATTTGAAAATCCCTCTGTAGGCACGGATAGCTTGATGAGAATGAATGTTGGTGTTATGGGCCCCACCAGAGTGTGATGTGTGAATGTGCGTGTGACTGTGAAATCATCCTGTCCGTGGAAGTAGAGGGAGATTTTGCGTTCTGAACTGCACCAGTATTTCTGGTAGCAAGATGATGGTTTTTATTGATTAGGTTTGATGATGTGTGTGTATAGATAGCTACCAGTATTTCTGGTAGCTAGAGATGGTTTTTATTGTTTTGGTTTGATGATTTTGGTATGTATATAGCTGATCGATTATTGATTGGTATTGATATATGTACTAACACTATATGTTGAAGTTGTATTGAGTTTTATGTTGTCTGTACGGCTTCCGGGAGGTAGGAAGTCGGGAATTGATGACAGTTCCGTAGTAGAGAAGAAGTAAGTGCTGCTCTCGGGAAAGACGGAATTGTGGTTGCCCGTAGGTACACGGGAGAAACGTGTGACAATTGAAGTCGCACGGCGCATTGTCTGGGTTCGATTCAGCAGCATCGCCGTGTGTTGCCATTAGTGATGTTTTCTGTGTGAGAAAAGTGTGAATGATAGCGAAGGGTTACCTGTGAAATTTTGGTCTTAGGTACCAGGAAACCAATTGGCATACCAATAACGCTTATCACTGAAAAGGTAGCAGGTGTTCTCTGAGCTTGCTAGAAGGACAAAGTAGAGGTAAGCGCTGCTTTGGTAATGTGTGTTATAATTCTGTAGTAGGACAGACTGTTCGCTGTTCTCGGGAAAGACAGGATTCTGTATGAATGAACTATATTTTCTTGCGTGAAAGTGTGTGAATGAAATAGCATTCGGGTTAATTGCGGAACTCTGGTTTTATTTCTCAGGAGCATTGCGTTTCCAACTATGTGTCTTAAATTCCAGAGAAAACAGTTAATTGATGCTTGATAGAAGGGTGAAGTAGAGGGATGCGCTACTTTGCCAACGGATGTAATAATTCTGTAGTAGGGCAGAGGTAAGCGCTGCTCTCGGGAAAACAGGATTCTCGTGGGAAAGGTCTTTTGCTATTCTGTGGTTAGCGGAGCAGACAATGGAGATGTTTGTACGTTGTAACTAACAAGTATTGTAAATTTGAAACAAAGTCTATCGCGTAGTTTTGTAAAGGAGGGGTAGACTGAAGACAGGAGTCAGGAGTAGGAGCCGCTGTAGCGACTGTAGACGTCAGGAGGACTGCGCTGGGATTGGACAGCTAGTCAGTGACGTAGACGCTCCAGGATTGGTGCGTTAGTGTGAGTCGCGCAGGGATTGGAAGTTGTGACAGCGACGTAGACGCTCCAGGATTGGTGCGTTAGTGTGAGTCGCGTAAGGATTGGAGATTGTGACAGTGACGTAGACGCGCCAGGATTGGTGCATGAGTAAGAGTCGCGCTACTATTGGATTAGAGATCGTACAGTGGTAGAAGAGACTAAAGAGTTCACAAAAGACAGGAAGATGTATTATCATTCACACGAGAAAAAGAAAAAGTCTGTGTTTAGTCAAATGAGAAATTGGTTTGTGAAGGACAAGGAGATTGTGACTAGGGAAGGACAGTTACTCCCTCCGGCAAAGACCCCCGCATCCTTCATGGTTGCGAAATATGGGTATCATACCTATATCTGGTTAGACAATTGGGCAAAGTATACAAAGGAAGACGGAGTTCTAGCATTTCCAGATGATGGGTCTTTTATTTTGGCAATATTAAGAAACTTGCGGGAGAAGATGATGAACTTAGATCCGCGACCTAGGCCTACGCAGTTCGAGGCATTGACAGAGTGGGAAGATGAGATGCATGAGCGAGAAAAACAAAGAAATGGCAGTAGGTATCGGTATATGTTCGGACGGCCAAACGACCGTGAAACTCATAGTGATCGAATGAGAAGATGGCGCGACGCTAGTATGACTGAAGGATTATTTCCCGTTAGAACAGAAGGAGAAAGTGGAGGAAGGAAATGCCTAGAAAAGAGAAATCATGTAGAAACCCGGAGGTATGGGGCTAATGAAACTGATGATGATGTCCTAGATGATATGTTTTACAAGAGCCCGCCTCCGTACAGACAGGAACCAGAAACGCCAACCTCAGGCACACCAGTGAGGGAGACTCTGAGAATCATTAAAACAGAAGTTATGACCCCAGAAGTGAAAAGAAGAAATTCACTTAAAGAAAAAGAAAATAGGGTCGAGAACGAAAATTCTAGAGAACTAGCAGAAACCACATTGGAACTGACAGAGAAAATAAGAGAATTGACGAAAAATCTAGAAGCAGTTACAGTCCCTGTGACCATAGGTCCTGTTATGCCTATTTTTGAGAAGCAGAAAAACAGTGAGCACGGACTAACAGTTCCATATGTGAACAAAGGGCAGGTAGAACAGCCCATAATGGGAGCAAAAGAGAGTTCCTGGGGACATACTATGGGTAGAAGGGAATTACATATGTCAAAGAACCAATTTTATTGTTCCGATACTGCTGAGAGAAGCAGAAGGGTAGAAGGATCGATATTAGAACCACAGAGACTGACAGAACCAGGGAATGCAGAGAAGTCAGTGAGCATAACTACTGAAGAATTGAATGACTGGCTTAAAAGTTTGCAGGATAAAGAAAAAGAATATCATACCATTGATGTAGCGAAATTAAGGATGGTGTTAGAAGAATTGATTGTAGGGACCATCCCCACAGAAAAGCTGAAAAATTACCAGGATGAGGAGTTATTATTCCTGTGTAAGAGCGTCACTTGGAGAGCAAAAAATTTACATGACAGATTAGCAGAGATAGCCAGTGAAATGGGAATTGACATGGACAAGGTAAAAGCTTTACAGAAGCCATACCGAGTGGATTTTACAGAAAAAGACATTGAGAATCTGAATGCTGCAGGAAGAATAGGGCAGATTAGGGACATAATCACAGTATTGAGGAAATGGGGAGATGTGGACAAATGGAGGAGCAGGTGGTATAGGAAGCGGGATCACACCTCAGACAGAACAAATCCAGCGTTTCCTGTGAGAGAGAAGGAGAAGGTGGTGATGGAGTTCCCTATGAGAGAGATTCCAGGAGGGGGATATGTGCATGTCCCATGGACCAGACAGGACATTTTGTCATTTACCAATGATTTCCCTCGATTACGGGAAAAGCCAGTCGAGTGGTACAGACAGGTAGACAGATTTGTGAAATTGTCAAAAGTGCTGTGGATTGACCTGAATAGTCTGTTTGATATAATAGTGCCAGCAGACTTGTGGGCCGAATGTAAGATAGTAATAGATTGGCCCACCAAAGAATACCCGAGAGATCCCAAAACAGGAGCACCAGACCCATAGGTAATGAAGAAATATGAACAGGTCATGGCATTCTTGAAAAACAAAGTGCCCCCCCAAGAAACAGCCTGGGTTAAAATAGATAGAACACATCAGGAAGCAAAGGAGTCAGTCCACGCCTATTATGAGAGGCTAATATTAGCCTTCAAACAGTTCAGTGGGGATGACAGTCTGGGAGAGAAGGACCTGAGTCATTTTGTGTACAGATTTGTGTATGGTCTGCGTCCCGAAATCGGGGACATGATCAAGCAGCACACCGTGGACTGGCAAAGCAAGAAAATAGATGAGATCCTGAGGCATGCAAAATACTTTAGTGATGAGATTGAAGCCAAGCTAAAAGAAAAGGCAATGTGGGCTCAAGTGAAAGTAGCAGAGAGACAGGAAGCTCAGCTGGTTGAACAGGCTAATAATCCAGGCATGAAACCAAGATTTGGCCCAGGAAAAGGGAAAGGTAATATTGAAGAAGCAAAGAAGAAATTTCCCTGTCACAATTGCGGAAGATTTGGACACTGGAAATCCGAGTGTAAATATCCACCAGGTACTAATGATGAAAATCCGTCATTAAATCCACAGGTGCAGTGTGAGGGGAGTGACCCACCGCCGCAACAGCAGAAGGCTGTTAATCTACAGAATCAGGTGCCAAAACCGCCCTTATTTACACTTTCAGCAAAATAATCTCTTACAAGAAATTATATATACACATAATTGCATTGAAGATCATTCTCCGACAAATCACAAATCATAAATATAACTTGTTGCTGATCACCTGTGAAAGTTAGTATATGGTACCTTAGGTACCTAGGGCATTGGTACTTCACAGGCCTACCAGGGGCTGCAGCATGTATCATGCCACCCCCTGGGAAGCATTCACAATCTGACACCACAGGCCTGCTACTGCAGCCTGTGTGAGGTAGTGTTAGCACTCCTCACTGAGGTATAGGTTCCTATATCTCACCATACACACACATATAAACCTATCAGTCACCCCTATGGTAGGCCCTATCAATCCCAAGGGCAGGGTGCTTGGTTTACTATGTGAGGGGGTGCTTCTGCCTGAGCAGGACCCCTCTGCAGCTGGCAGAGTCTATTCTCTGCTGCTGTTTGTGGATGCGGTTAAACCATATACTCTTAAGTGCATTATAACCTTGCGGTAAATGCTAACTTTGGAATGACTGCATCAAAACATGTCGTGTTTCCATGTCTTGGAATCCTACCCCCACACCAGTAACTGGTGTGGGAGTAGGATCCCACCCTTCTAGAGGGGACGACATGTACCCACTGTACTACACGGTAGAAATCATCTAGAGCCCTGGCATCACAAAATGGATGCCACCAGCACAGACACCGGGCTGCCCTCCTGCTGCTGACCGAAACTCGAAGTGGAGGGAGCCCAACAAAGGGTTTCCTGTCACAGGGAGGTGTCACCACCTCCCAGACAGGATTTAGTTTATTGGAGCTGGGTGGGTGCACTCTTAGAGTACTTTGAAGTCCTGCACTGGGGGAGCAGTAGGCTCCTCTGTGCATATGCCAGCTCAAACCGGTTCAGGGGCTACCTGCCCCTGCTCTGGCGCGAAACTGGACAAAGGGAAGTGGGTGTAACCACCCACTACCCTGACCCTCCTAGAGGAGTGGTCATAGAGCTAGTCTCTCCCATCTTTTGACTATAAGATACCAAAGCTTGCCAATGCAACTTAGATTACACCTGGACGATGCTCTACAAAGAAGAATCCTGGCCCTTCGACGTTCCACTATCTCTGGAAGACTGAAGAATCTCCCTTGGAGTCAAGGAGTGACTCCCCTGCTTGGCAGGCACCAAAACTCTTTTACAACGGTTGCAAACTTTACCGCTCCCGCCGGAGCCCGAAGTCCCTGCGTCCCCTGAAGTGGATTTCCTGACCTCTCGACGGCCATTTTAAGCCCCCAGCGAAGCTGTGGCATCTGGACCCCACGAGTGACGAGGAACAGCAATACCAGGGAACCGTGCACTGATTTCAAGTGCAAGCCCTAATCTACGTCCAACGAAAGTGTGCTTTGGACCATTTATTGTCCAAGTCCCTAGCAGGTCTAGTACCGAAATTCAGTGGCCTACCCTGTCCCAAGTGACCGTGGGCTGTTGTTAAATTTTTCCTGCAAAGGCTTCTTCGCGGTTGCTTGCCTGTTGGTTAGTAACTCACCTGAAGACTTCCACATCAACTTCAAGGGCTCGCCTGGTTGCTCTGGGCCTGCCCTCACTTACCCTCGCTGGGTAAGTCCATCAGACCTTGCTGGTCTGCACCATTGCCAATCTTCTCTCCACACGAGACTTGCGGTTGCCAAGGCTTGTTGGCTCCAATCCGGGTGTCGACACCGTCGACAGCTGCAGACGTTGTGGGACCTCCCGAATCCAGCTGCTGGTCATCGTCGAACCTTCCTGGACCTCGTGAGCGAAGAGACAAAACACCATCAACAACCTGAAGAGACGCGACAGCTGTGGTCATCCATCTTGCTGGCCACCGGTCACTGGCAAGTGACTCTGAACTCTGTCCCCTCAATTTCTAGGTCTTCTGCAACTCCAATCCATCTTTGGATTCGAACGGACACCTCTCCAGTCGTCACAAGCAGCAAGTCTTCAGTGTTCTCCATTGAAAACAGCATCGCGACCCGACACCAAAGGACACCTATGCACCCGGCTTCCCTGGGTGAGGTAACTCGTGCACTCCGGTGCCCAAGTGTGTGTTGGCTCTCGAAATACTTACCCTGTAAGTTGCTTGCCTGTTGACTTTTTCGAAGTGCCCTAAAACTGTAATTTACAAACCGCGACATTTGCCATTGAAACGTATTGAAAACCCGCGTGTGTGTTTAGACACTGCACGCGTCTCCTGTGGGCTGGCTACTTACCTGCTAACACTGCAGAAGTGAAGCCCAAGTGATTCCCAAGGCCCTAGGCCTCTTCATTTTGCAAGTCGAGTTTGTTACACCATTGTTTTAGTATATGGTCTGGTACGCCCCTAGGGCTACAGCCATATTTGTACTTAATTTATTGAGAACTGTTGATCTTTTGAATGTTTACCTGGCTCTAATCTCATAAAGAGATTAGTAGAGTATATTTAGAAATAAATACATATATATTTGATATATATACCTGTGTGGTGTCTTTTCATTTGGTAATTCAAGAGATTATAAGGTAAAACAAGCTGCTTTACATTCCTCAGAGACTTAGCCTGAAGGCTGCTCTCCACAGCTACCACTAGGATAGCTTTCTTTGAAGGTTGTCTTAAACCTATCTACCACAAGAGTCGAATTGGACTGGTGCAAGGTGGCCACTATAACTAGTGACCAGCATATGCCAGGCCAACTTCTCACAGGCACTGCATTCTACGACACTCTACTCTGCAAGAGTGCACTCTCCAACACTGAACTCAATGCCACTCTACTAAGCCCCACTACACTCTATGCCACTGCATGCTACACCGCTCTATACTATTGCGCTCTGTCACTGCACTCTACACCACTCTATTCTCCTCTGTACTACTCTGCACCACTCTACTCTGCGCCAATCTACTGCACTCTACAGCCCTACAGCCAATTTCAGCCAGCTGGGCGTAGGGGGTGGGGTCGCGATGGAGGAAGGGAGCAAAATAAACATTTTTTCTTTTAACTCACTTACCTTGCCGCCGCCGGGTCCTGCGTCTCTGCTCCTGCTATCCTGCTTCCATCTTCAGGAACAGGAAGCTGGCAGCCAGGCCCCCTCCTCTTAGCCAATCACAACTCTGCAATGCAGTATTGTGATTGCCAGGGACTGGAGGGTGGACATGTTCTCCATGCAGGCTGTAATGCAAACTGCATGGAGGAGTGGGAAAGTGTGCATGACTGGTTTGGGCGGCCCGAGAGGGCCGACCAAACAGTCATTGCGTAGTTAGGAGCGGGCAAACCACTCCTCCCCTGCCCCGCTCCAAGAGCAGAGCAGCCCCACCCGCCTGCAAAGGAAACATAAAATGATAATAACTGAAAGTTCTTATCATTTTAAGTTCTTGCTTCTAGCACTGCTTGAAAGCAGTGCGGCCACGCTCCTCCGCCATTGCGGAGGAGCCGCCACTGTCTACAACCCTCTACTCTGCAAGACTGCAGTCTATGTCACTGAACTCAACACCACTCTACTGTACACCACTGCACTCTATGCCACTACACACTATGTCACTCTGCACTATTGCGCTCTACATCACTCCACTCTATGCTACTCTTTTCTACTCTGCACCACTGTACAAAATGCCGCTGTTCCCTGCACTACTCTGCCCTGCATCACTCTACTCTATGCCACTGCACTCAATGCCACTGCATTCTATGCCACTGCACCACTCAGCATCGCCACTACACTCTGATCACTCTGCGACACTTTAATATATTCTGCACAACTGCACTCTACACAACTCTATTCAATGCCACTGCACTCTACATCACTCAACTCTACACCTCTGCACTCTACCCTGCACCACTCCACTCTACCCTACTTCACTCGACTCTGAAACAATCTACTCTACGCCACTGCAATCTACTCTGCGCTATTCTACACCACTGAACTCCTAGCCACTTAACTCTATTACTGCAATCTACACCACTTTACTCAATACCAATGCACCCAAAAATGGTGTGACCTAAATATGTAACAGTACCCAATATGAAATTGCACTTCTCTCTTTTAACCGTTAGTCCACACCCTTGCAAGTTCAGCAGCACTTGTTCTAAAATGTTATCTTGATCAATCTTATCTTTGCTGTAAACAAGGATATCATCTTGAAAAAATAAAATCTGTTCCACTCCCTCAAGCTAAAAATAAGCTGCCACCGATAGCAATCCAAAAGACAATTGGGCACATGCATCAAGGTAGGATTTTGCGAGTCCTTAATTGCGATTATTAAGGAATCGCAATTAAGGACTCGCAAAAGCCTATGCATGTAGGAATCTCTATAAAAATAGCGATTCCTATACATTCCTTAATTGCGACTCGCAAATTGTGAGTCGCCATTAAGAAGTGGCTTCCCATTCATTCCTACGGGCCTCCGGGCCCATAGAAATGAATGGGAAATTGCATGCGCAATTTGCGAGTACCAATTGGTACTTGCAAATTGTGCATGCAATTTCAAGGGTGCAAGGGTGTCAAAAGCACACCCTGTTGCACCCCTGAAATTGTACTGTGCACCCATGTTGCGCACACTCATGCCCCAAGGGCATGTGTGTTTGTGACATGAAACTTTGAAAAATGCACTTTAGTGCATTTTTCAAAGTTTTAGCAAATTACGTTTTGTTTTATTTTACAGTAATTTGCGTCCCCAAATAGCGAAATAGCTATTTTAAAGTGCTTTTTGCATTGCATTTAAGGAATCGCAATGTGCGATTCCTTAAATGCAATCGCAATTTGGGAAATCGCAAAAAACTTGCGATTACCGAAATTGTTTCATGCATCGCAAAAGCCCATTTTCCGATCGCAAACGGCCGATTTTTGCAAATCGCACCGTTTGCGATCGCAAAAAGCTTTGATGCATGTGCCCCAATATGAATAAAATGGAAAGTACCAGGCGCAGTAACAATGATGTTCAATGCCTCAAATCCTCATGCAAAAACCAAAGGAAATGATGGACGGAGTGTTGAACATTGCAAGCACTCACCCCCAGTCAACTGATCTGGGTTTAATCCATCACCGTTCTTTAGCCCACTCTGCCACCCCAGTTCAGACATGGCCATATGCAAATCAGTCTGACCCTGTGCCTCATGGGAACAGTCCAGCCCGAACTGCCAAGCCATGTTTTCCTTGGACCGGAAACAAGCTTCCTAGGACCGGTTTCTGGCATTTCAGCCGTCTTCAGCCAGGCTTGCTTGAATCCAGTGGCAAAATGAGCAAGGGACTCACGTCTGAGCATACCCTGCCAACTTATGGCGAGCAAAGCAAAAACCAAAGGAAATGATGGACGGAGTGTTGAACATTGCAAGCACTCACCCCCAGTCAACTGATCTGGGTTTAATCCATCACCGTTCTTTAGCCCACTCTGCCACCCCAGTTCAGACATGGCCATATGCAAATCAGTCAGACCCTGTGCCTCATGGGAACAGTCCAGCCCGAACTGCCAAGCCATGTCTTCCCTGGACCGGAAACAAGCTTCCTAGGACTGGTTTCTGGCATTTCAGCTGTCTTCAGCCAGGCTTGCTTGAATCCAGTGGCAAAGTGAGCAAGGAACTCACGTCTGAGCATACCCTGCCAACTTATGGCGAGCAAAGCAAAAACCAAAGGAAATGATGGACAGAGTGTTGAACATTGCAAGCACTCACCCCCAGTCAACTGATATGGGTTTAATCCATCACCGTTCTTTAGCCCACTCTGCCACCCCAGTTCAGACATGGCCATATGAAAATCAGTCTGACCCTGTGCCTCATGGGAACAGTTCAGCCCGAACTGCCAAGCCATGTCTTCCCTGGACCGGAAACAAGCTTCCTAGGACCGGTTTATGGCATTTCAGCCGTCTTCAGCCAGGCTTGCTTGAATCCAGTGGCAAAGTGAGCAAGGGACTCACGTCTGAGCATACCCTGCCAACTTATGGCGAGCAAAGCAAAAACCAAAGGAAATGATGGATGGAGTGTTGAACATTGCAAGCACTCACCCCCAGTTGCTTGGCAGTTCGGGCTGGACTGTTCCCATGAGGTACAGGGTCAGACTGATTTGCATATGGCCATGTCTGAACTGGGGTGGCAGAGTGGGCTAAAGAACGTGATGGATCAAACCCAGATCTGTTGACTGGGTGTGAGTGTTTGATTGGTTCTGATGCTCCGTCCATCACCACCCCCTTTTGTACTGCTTTGTTCGCCATAAGTTGGCAGGTATGCTCAGACGTGAGTCCCTTGCTCACTTTGCCACTGGATTCAAGCAAGCCTGGCTGAAGACGGCTGAAATGCCAGAAACCGGTCCTAGGAAGCCTGTTTCCGGTCCAGGGAAGGCATTGCTTGGCAGTTCGGGCTGGACTGTTCCCTTGAGGCACAGGGTCAGACTGATTTGCATACGGCCATGTCTGAACTGGTGTGGCAGAGTGGGCTAAAGAACGGTGATGGATCAAACCCAGATCTGTTGACTGGGTGTGAGTGTTTGATTGGTTCTGATGCTCCGTCCATCACCACCCCCTTTTGTACCGCTTTGTTCGCCATAAGTTGGCAGGGTATGCTCAGACGTGAGCCCCTTGCTCACTTTGCCACTGGATTCAAGCAAGCCTGGCTGAAGACGGCCGAAATGCCAGAAACCGGTCCTAGGAAGCTTGTTTCCGGTCCAGGGAAGGCATTGCTTGGCAGTTCGGGCTGGACTGTTCCCATGAGGCACAGGGTCAGACTGATTTGCATATGGCCATGTCTGAACTGGGGTGGCAGAGTGGGCTACAGAACGGTGATGGATCAAACCCAGATCTGTTGACTGGGTGTGAGTGTTTGATTGGTTCTGATGCTCCGTCCATCACCACCCCCTTTTGTACCGCTCAAATCCTCATGCAGCAGCACCTGATGGTGCCCAGAAGATAGGTCCATACAATGAACATGTGAACCCCCTTCAGTAGTGAGAGTTGCTCCACAGTGATGGGGAGAGGTTGGCTGCGTAGAGGGAGACTCAGAGTCAGTCAAACATTGACGTCTTTCCCACCAATGGTAACTATACACTCTGGCATTCTTATGACACCTTTGTCACAATCAGATACTGTACCAGAAACATCTCTTACTTTAAAAATAACTTGATGTGAACCATTTGGTAAGTCCTGTACTTGCTGAACATCATCTGGACCAATAGTCCCTTTTCCCATCTGGACCCTGCATCCTCTCGCACTATGATGCTTGTCACATTTCCTGCAAGTGGACAACCTGGCATAACAGTTAAGGCTATTAGAATTGTGGTTGAAACTACCACAACAGTAACACCTAATTTTCCCAGTCACTTGTTTGAGCACATCAGAGCTAAAAAAAAAATTACTTTGGACAGGTCTTGACGGAATTTGTCACCCACTCTAGCTATCTCTGACACTTTCGATTCATCATTTCTCATCTCCTTGACTTATCCAAAGGTATGTTCAATGCTCTCAATAATGAAAATATCTTCTTTCAAATTCGGATTTTTTTGCCAAGAGTTTTTCCTTGTACCAAATACCAACTGGTCTCTGATTGGCGAGTCTGTAAGGTCTCCAAATTCACTTGTCCCTGCCAAGTTCTTTAGGGTGGCCACGCCTTGGCCAATAGAGATCTCATCCAAACTCTCATATATATTCCTCTCTTCAATTCCTAAAGTATGTAGTAAAATCCCTTTAGCTTCCTCATAGGGGAAACTTTCTCTCCACCAATGGCAATTAAGTAGGAATCAAACAATTTATTTCACTTTTTACAAGTCAACAATGGTTCTCCTGCTTCGGATATGAAAGCTGTAGGTCGTGACATGCTTGCAGCAGCCATCAGCCCAGGGAAAACAATTAACGGACACAACAAGCTAAATAGAACTAGCCAAAACAATAAACTAAAACAGCAAGTTAATACAATAAAGAGCTGTGATCCACATGCGTACAGACATGAAACTGTGACACTGATCCAAAAAATATAACGCTGCTAACAGTACACTGTGAGAAAGAAATGTCAGTCAAAATGAATGAATATGTAAATGACCAGGCCAATATTAGTCAACACCAAATGGAACAAAAGCCTTCATTGTGAGAAAAGAAACTGCACAATTCCTTATACAAAATGTACATAATCCAGTGACTTCTGACATGTGTTCAAAAGTTCCATAGAATAAACTTTTTCTCACCTGAGGCAGTAATTAACAAAGTGAGATTTCTGTCCCACTGTCTCTGCTGAGGACGTGGACGGGGATGTGGCTATTTCATAAAACACTGTCCTAATACGGTGGCATAAAAGGTCACACTTGGAAATCAGTTCAAAAGTCTCAAGCACGACACAAGCAATCAGGGGGTTGTACCCACAAGAAATGACACCGAGGCTATTCCCTTCCACACTGATCTAAAATGGCGGAACGTAGAGTCACGTATGCGCCAGGTAAAAGATGACGACACCCAAGCATTATGTGTTATGCTCACGGAGTGCAGAATGTGCTCACCCAAAGTCTTGTTCTATGCTCATGGAATAAAGATTCCAAATGCAACAGCTCAAGGACTCATCAACGTCTTTTCCCAACAAACAATCTTTCTTTGAAGAGAAAAAATAATAGTCAAAAGGTGCCCAATGCCACAATCAAAGGAGCTCACTACTTCAGTAACCAGCTCTTTCCATCTGCCACAAAACAAACTCGTCTCTGGGGTGATGATGGACAATCCTGCTCCCAGCACAGGCTTTTTGTGGCCATGTGATGTGTTCAACAATCCAGGAATCACATGTTGAAGAGGTTTGTGCTTCGTGTGGAGGCATTTAAGTCTCAGTTGTACATCGCCAACTGTCCACACAGCTCTCCTTCTGCATCCTTCTCTGCCACCCACTCCCCGCATTCCAGAATGGAACCCACAGTTGTTACATAACTTCTCATAAATCAGATCAAACCATAACACAGGACCATATCAGCTGAGGCCAGGAAGTGGGTAAGGGGGTGACACGATGGTGATAAGTACGCCCTTGTTTGACAGGCCCTTCAACCTATCCATAACCAAAGAGAGAAAGAAATGAACAAGAAGGAAGAAAATGAAACTGGTAAATGCACCCATAACACGTCCAATGTCCATAACCCAGGCTAGAAGGCAAACAGTAGCTAGCGTCCAAACATTGTAAGCAAGGATACGGTACGGCAACCATAAAGTCGCCTGTGCTTTCTATCTGGGGAAGGCGGGTGTTATCCATGGCGTCGCAGCCATTCATGAGCTCCATGCAGACCCTCTCCAACACCACTTTGCTGCATGAGCAGGTATCTGCTCCAGTCTGTGCATAAAAGAACAAGAACTGTTGCAAATGAATGCCCACAGTGGAGCAAGCCAGAGTATCATGTGATCTTGTCCGAAGATCTGACGGTCAGGGACGGCCGATCGCCCCCCTCAGTTTCAGATTTGTCAGAGTTCATTTCGTTAGGTAGTGTCATGTCGCCCTGCTCTGATTCGTCTGTCCCTGATGAATGGTGTTTTGGTGCTACAGCCCGTGCCCATTCTTCAGCCGCCTATTCTTTCATGGGTCCCCATTTGGACTGCTTAGACCTCTGCCATCTGGTTCTCTGCTTGGTCCATCTGTCAATTTTGCCTTATCCTCCTGTGGTTTCTTCGATTGCAGCCATTGCTAGGCATCTTGCAAGTTAATGAAGAAAAGAGTCATTCTTGATTCCCACATACGAGCTACACGGATGTTGCACCTCCAGTGTGTAGTCGGGAAATATTTTGACCAGAGTACCATTAAGCTGCCAAGGACCATACGCTCTTGAGTTAGAGGACGAGGTCACGATCGTGGTATTTAAAGGGGCAAGCTACCACTGATTATGAAGGCGTGCCCAGGGGAGGTGGGTGTCTCTGGACCCGGTGTACTCTTTCAGTACAGGACTGTATCTAGGAGCCACTTCTCCGATTTTTTGGGCAGCCCTATGATTTTTATATTGTTATGGCTTGATCACCCTTCACATTTCATCTTGAGTCTTGAGGATACAGGTTTCATCCTTGAGGGCTGTCGACTGAGAATGGAGCACATGGACAGTTGGGCATATCGTTGAGAGAGTAGACTCGGCACTGTCCACTCGGTCTACCAGCTTCCTGTGATCAGCCCATAGGAGGCCGACATTCAGGGCTACCACGAGTATCTTTATCTCCAAAGGGGTTTTAGATCACAAATGGACCGCAGTATCTGGTCAAACTCGCTTGTATGTTCCTCCAGACTTGAGCTGACCTGCATCAAAGGGTTCATATTGTTGGGAGGCTTAGTTGTGGTGGAAAAGAAACCTTTAGACATCTCTAGTCTAGCAGTTTTGGGTTTCGCCATCATTTCATCGGGATGGGACAAGCTGCAGGAATCAGGGCCTCATGGCAACAAAGGTCGCCAGCGTGCCCAGCGGATGTGGGACAGTCAGCACAGCACCATGTCTCCAGTGTCCCCCAACAACAGTCTAACACAGTGCGCCCAGGGATAGGCCAGCATATAGTCCTGTTGTTGTGTGTACTAGTGGCCACAGTGTGTTAAATCTGATGGTCAACCTCCCCATGGCAGAGTAGTAACTCTCTGGGGTATTGTTGATATTGTTGATCTCCTCTGGTCGATGCCACCCTCATGGGGGGTGGGGGGTTTGGTGGGTTGTCTGCACTTCTGCATCTCCCAGTCTCTGAATCTGTCACTCAACCATGGCGATGCAGGTAGAGGCCCGGGGGACTGAGGGGCCTGTCCTCCGCTGTTTCGTTGTAGTTGCAACAATTCTGGGGGTCTGGAGAGAGTCTCCATACTAGAAGTGCCATCTTGCAGCCCAACAATAGTGTCAAATGCAGTCCATTCACTGCAGCAGGCCCCTTCCCAGATCAGCAGCACCCCCATCTACGTCGTCAAAGGTCCCGCAGCCCCGTCTTGTACAGCAGGCAGATCCAGATCACCACACCCAGGCCTCTGTTGGCTGCCCAGGGCTCATGATCTCCCATCTCTCTATCCCTCATGTCCTCTGACCTAAGAGAGACAAGCATTAAAAATGCAATAGGTCTCGCCTTTAATTAAGTTAAAGCCATTTGCTATACAATACCATTAGCAAAGCAAATGGCTTTAACTTAATCAAAGGCGAGACCTATTGCATTTTCAATGCTTGTTTTGGGCAGCTGATGTAGCTCAACTTAGTTCCCTGAGTGTTGCCAGAGAACATTTTGTTACAGCAGGAGCATCTGTATGGAAGCAGAGTACCGTAACGAGGAGCAGAGGGGATGTATATACAGATAACGGAGCGGGGCGGGAGCGGCACATTGCTGGGGTGTTTAAAGGGATTTATTTTGAATGAGGTTGAGAATGTAAATTCAATGTAACTAACACGGGAACCGAGTAAATTCACTGTACTTCAGAATTTACATGAATTATATGTACATGATGTACTATGGTCTAATTTCCATAGCTAATAGGTCTTGCCCCTGGGACTTTATAAGTGTTCAGCCAAGCAGCACAGTCTCCTGACATCAAAGTATATGGTAAATTATTCATCATATCCTGGCCCTATTACTTTCAGCCATTAATTGAAGTCCTTTGACAGTGTTGGCATGTGTAGTCTATGGCACTGGTTTCCTGCCATTTATTAAAGTAATTAAAGACCCCAAACTGACTAGAATACCCAGTTTAAGGTAAAATATACGTTTTCTATCAGTCATTAACGCCCTTTTACAGTTTTGGCATTTGCAATGAATGGCATGGGTGGCCTTCATATGGCCATGCCCATTACAATGCGAGTCACATAGCCTCTATGGCACAGATGTGCTAGTGCTGCACGCTATTTGATGCCCGCAGACTGCCCAGTACATGGCAGCTAAGCCCATTAATTACCACTGACGGTGATGCCCTTGGCACAGAACTACAGTTGCTAATCCCAGCTATGTTGACAAAGGTGGGGGGGGGGGTGGGAGGGCTGGAAATGCTGCACCCATCCTCCACTCGCTGCCTCAGTCGAGCACAGCCCAGTGTTCAAAGACTGTGTGTGCACGGCAGGCAGAGTAGACACGAAGAGCAGGGCGCGCAGGCGTATTCAAAGAGAGGGCGAGTCCTGCACTACTCAGGGCCAGATTGTGGCAGATCGATAGTTAAAGTGATATAAGTAAAACAAGGAAGAGGGCTAGATAGACAGAGACAGATCAATAGAGGCGATAGGTAGACACACAGACAGATATGGGTACCACAGAAGTTGAGTGGTAAAGGTGGGGATACATAAACACACATTTATAAGACTGAAAGGCACCAATAACATCCAGACTTTTATTCTTATATTATGAGTGGGTGGTACAAGTAAACAGATGGAATCGAGATACAGTCACAGAGCTAGGAAGAGAGTGGAGGTTCAGAAAGGGGTGTGAGAGGTGGAGCGTAGGAGGTAGAGAGCTCGATAAACACATAGATAACTAGAGACACAGATAGGGCATAAATAGCTAGGCAGTCAGATAGCGACAAGTGGATTCTTGCACCACAGGGCTCCCCTTCCTCTCCTCAGCCGTGCACCACGCCCAGTGCCCATATAAAACTTAACAGCTTCCTTTACTGCCACCCTAATCCACTTTTACCGTCTTCCCTGTGCCCTTCATTCCTGAGGATGCAGTTGTTTATCTCCCAGATCAGTTCCTTTTGGCCTCTTCTCTCGGGCACATTTTATTGTGGTTTCTGCCTCCCTAAAACCTTTCTTTAATAACATTTTCTGAGAGTGGAAATCGAGAGGTCTCAGTGTCAAGAGAAGTCCGTCACAGAGGGACGGTAAGGTGCGCATGAAGTGTGTCTCGTGTTAACCAGGGCATGCGGTGTACAGAATGAACAGTGTGTCAGAGACAGGCAGTCCCACCCAAACATGAAATGGAATCGGGCATATCTTTTATTGGCTGAAAGTTAGTGTATCAAGGCGCTTTGAACATACGTGAAGCACAATCACAGGCCCAAAAGGTAAAAGGAACGTGTCCTTTGCTTGGGAATATCACGCATTTTGGGTCTGTATTTGTTTTATATTTCCCTTATGTCTTAAGCCACCATGAAGCTGTTTGAAATCACAGTACATTGTTCCTGCGACAATGTGTTTACGAGTTGGCTGTACATTCAGATGTAGGAAAGTGACATTTTGACAGCTAAGCATCGTCAACTTTAAAACACAAGGACACTGGCAGCTGCACATTTATAATCTCAAGTCAGAATACACAATGCTCTAAGTCCGGTTTGGACTCCACACTGTGTGATCTTGGGCAACCCTTTGCTGCGCTGAACTGAACACTGGTCTCACAGATTAGATGTAGTATGGACGCAGGGCGAGGATCTCCTAAAAATACATTATCCACGTTAAAATGTTTCCGAAAACTAAAACCTTACATTTTGATACAGAAAAGGTACGACGTGAAGAGAATGGTGTTTGTGTGTAACAAACAGGGATGGAGCACTCATTTTAAACAGGATTGGAGAAATTAAAAAATCTATCTTTATTTATTGAGTGGTTTTGGCACTAAGATAACAAGCCTTGCTACAGTGTGACCCGGTCGTGGACGAAGAGAAGAGGGCGGTCACAGGATCACCTCAGCCCTGTGTGGAATCTGCAGAGTCTGACCTGTGCACCATTGCAGCCAGACACGTGCAACCTCTACGTGTCTTATCACATGAGATAAGGGTATGTGTACAGCACACACATGCTTAAAACGATTCTAGGTGCTAGTCTTGAAATATGCCCTACGAGTGTGAACCTAGAAAAGAAACTCCTTACATGTGATCTTAAATACACAGAAGTCCCCTCCCTACCTAGTGAGGCATAATGAAGGGGGCTGCACAGCTCACACCCCTCCCACTCCCCCCCCCAAATGCCAGATGTGTCACGAGGGGTAATGAAGGGGCTGCACAGCTCGTACCCCTCCCCCTACCCAAGAGCCGTAAGTGTCACGAGGGTTAATGAGGGGGCTGCACAGACCGTCTCCCCACGAGCCGGAAGTGAGACCCCAGAATAAGGTTAGCGTAGAGTGGCCTCCAGCGCCAGTGATTTTTATTTTTCGTATATTTTATATAGCGTGAACACGACCCGAAGGTATTGGAGCGCTTTACATGATCACCGTATTTACATTCCACAATCAGGCACGGGGAGATTAAGTGATTTGCCCAGAATCACAAGGTGTGGACGCGGCCTCGAGGCTCGAACTCTGGTTTCCAGCACCAAAGTCGGCAGCGTAGCCGACGGACCACATCCTCGCCCCGGGGGTCCAGCGTTGACGTCTGGTGAAAGCAATGGGGGTAGGCAGTATGGGGACTGTTTTTTTTAAAGAAAAGAGACACTCGGTATAGCACCTAGAAGTCTAATACATTTAATGCAAAAATAGCTTGCATGCATTGAAATAGGCAACAGCAAAATGTCAAACCGGCCCGAGCTTCCCCCGTCAGCTGGAGTAATGCAGCGCTAAAATCTATATATTTCCATGCTACTTGCATGAACTTTCTGTCAGTGTCAGTAAAAGGAAGCAGCGCGCTGCGCAGGTGGGAATCCACAGGTAGGCGCTAGTGAGCGGGTGTTGGGCTTCTCTCTGGGAAGAAAGCAAGAAAACCTTGGACAGCTTTGATGTTTCTCGAGTTACGGGCTGTTTCTACCTCTTCCTGTGATTAATAAAGAATGTATGTATTTATCCATTTTTATACAGCGCAAACTTTACCCTAAGGTGTCACAGCGCTTTACATTATAGCCAGTTTCATTACATAAGGACTTCAGAGGACATGAATTACGTAACAGATACGACACAGATAAACTCAAAATTTGCATAAGAATGGAAGCTGCCCACAAATCCATCACGCTCTTCGGACGGCGATTCCACATGGGACTCGGCTCCCGGAGTCATCGCCCTTGGAGGACAGGCTCCTCATGGAGCATCTGCTCCAGAGAGCGACGTCCCTAACGTACCGGAAGATAATAAATAACCGCCCTGACCCTTTTTCAACCCTTAAAGGGAAGTGGGAGGCAGAACTTGGAGACTTCGATGAGACGGATTGGAGTTCCGCGCTCTCGTCCCCCAGGGAGGTGGGCATATCCTCCAAGTTAAGGCTGGTCCAACTTAAAATTCTGCACCGCACATACTATACCCGTACACTCCTATTCAAACTCCACCGGGTGGAGTCCCCGCTGTGTCTCAGGAACTGTGGCCTCGAAGGAACCTTCTTACATACCCTCTGGGAGTGCCCTATCATAGCGCTTTATTGGAAAGGGGGTTTGCGTATTCTTTCCCAGGTAACCAAAATCCCCACGCTGCCGGAACCTCGGCTCTGTCTCCTCAATGTCTGGGAACAGACGGACCACAATAGAGTGGCCCAGCTTTGGGTGACATTGGGGCTCATGCTTGCAAAACGTAATATAGCCCAGCGATGGGGAGCGGGGCAGGTGCCTACCCTGGCGCATTGGATCCGAGACATGGATCTTGTAATGGTGACTGAAAAAACTGTATATGTTCATAGAGGGTGCCCCAAGAAATGGTCCCAGGTCTGGGGTGGCTGGAATGTGTACAGGGGGAACATTTGTGAGCCCCCACCTGATGCATCAGAATCTGACCTCAGTGACCATGACTAGTGGCGCCACCGCTGGCGCTGGGCGGGGAGGGGAACGATGGTACGATACCTTTGGTCTGTTTATTTCCCTATGTGACACCTGTGCTGCCATTGCTGAGATACTTTCGAAGCTTTTGTATGCTAAGCCTTGCACTAAACGAGTGGTGTTTATTTTCTGTGTTGTTGATAAACTTAATAAAAATATTTCCAAAAAAAAGAATGGAAGCTGCCCGCGATAGCACATGAGGTTAAAGCTCTAAAGTGAACACATTTGAATTAAAGACTTGTGCGCGAGGCACAGTGCATCAGGTCAGGTCGTGTTACATCCTGGTTCAGTCCTGCCATATTATAAACTAATCCTACGTGTATTTCTTGACCCAGATGTTTTGTACTTATTGACCCAGATGTGCCGCGAGATTACTGCGGATCTGCAACCAGAGATCAGATGCGTGCGTGCATGAGAAACCTGACGTTATTTTCCCACTGCTAAGCATCACACTAATGGCTCATGGGAGGGGAGTGGGCGAAATTGCTCCGAAAGGCATCGGGCATCAGAACGCTCCGCATGAGAGCCACCTGCGTTACACCAGGAGACACTCACTTCCGCCAGGCATAGAGAGATCAAGTGATTTGCCCAGAAACACCGGATGCTACACGTTGTTTCCGTGACTCGAAACAGACCACCCAGACCCGACGGCGACTGCCCCAGCCACTAGGCCACATCCCCACCACTACATTGTCTCCGAATCACTTCCTGTCCCCATGCCCACCTTTCCTCACCTTCCTGCAACTCCAGCCCCAAACGTAGATGCACATCGGTCTCACCAGACATCCCGTGCTATGACATCCCGCAGCAGAAGATGCTGACGCAATCACCAGCCAGGATGCCATGTCCTTGGCTGCGGAACCCGGGGGCTGTACAGAAGACGTGTCTTCCTAAAAGCGTCCGGAGCCTGCTGATAACCCCATTCAGGACCCTGACAATGGAAGAAAGGAAGAAAGGGGGGGGTTCCTGCAGAGAGGGGGCTGATCCAAATTAAGGGGACCCTCCCTCCACCCACCTGCTTAAAGTCGGTTGAGGCAATAAGGCAAATACACCGCACGTGAACCGCCCCCCCCCCCCCATGATACCCCCGGCTGCAGAGTGAGAATACGGTGTGTTTTAAGGAGACTCGGTCTGTGAATCCCAACAGCAAACCCAAGCACGGTCCACTTTCACTTTCGTCCCTCGTGAAAGCTTTCTTGTCTTTATGGGGCCATCTGTTTGAAACACATGGCCCCATAAAGATAAGAAAACTTTCACGACAAACGCAAGGCAGACGAGGCCGTCCAAATTAGACGGCCGACATAGCCGAGCAAATACGTCAGAAGGAGCTCTTTTCCAATGGCTGGCCACCGTTTAGCATAAACGGTGATGCCAGCCAATAGAAAAGAGGGGCGGGGCTTAACGCCCTTTAGAAAATACTTCATATCATTACATCTCGCCAGTGAGACTGCGCATGCGTGCAGCCTACGCCAGGCGAGACCTAAAAACCAGTGTGTGCAGACCTTCGCTAATCCGATGCCAGGCGTCCCCTTCCTCGGTCTCACCTGCACCGGGGCGCCCGACCACACTGCAGCTCCAGGCCTCTGCATCGAGGCGTGGCGGTTTTCATGGCAGTGCTGGGGTAAAAAACTATCGAAGACGGCCCCCAGTCTCGGGGGGGGTGGCAGGCAGGGAGCTGCCCAGGCTGGTTTGCTGCCTGGATCATAGGGCTGTTTGGTGCACAGTTAAAGTGTCTGTCATGTGCTCACAATAATGAAGCGAGTCAACAAGTTTTTAATGTGTATTTATTGTTTGTGTCATTTGCAATGTCTTCTAAAGAATGCTGTATTCCTGATTGGCTTCATTTTACCAAACAGGGGCACATTTACAAGCCCCTATCGCCACCACAACGTCACTTTCAGTGACATTGTGATGGCGATAGGGGCCTCGCCTTATTTAACTTAACGTGGCTTAAAGCTGCCTTGTAAATAAGGCACCCTTTCACGCTGTGTTTAGTGTGAAAGGCGAGGGCAGTGGGTTTTGTGGTGAGAATTCCACGGCAACACCCATTGATTTTGGTGCTGCCCCCTATTTACAAGGACAGTGTAAATAGGAGGCAGCGCCAAAATTAGGACCAGGAAAAACCTGGTCCTAAACAGGAAAAACGAGGAGAAATGCATTATTTCTCCTTGTTTTTGCTTTTTCCATGTGTGCTGCCTTGTGCAGCACACATAGAAGCAGCAAATTGCCGATGCATGTTTATGTGCAGGAAGGTCCCCCTTTATGCACTTAAACAATAATTTTTTCTAAATGCCGTTTTACAACTTCTATGTGTGCTGCATTAAGCAGCACACATAGCCATTAGAAAACGGCATTTAAAGATTGTTAATGTTCAGGGAGGGAAACCCTCCTGCACATAAACAATTTTCCCCTCAACACAGGCACCCGTGCATTATGGTGTAAGGGTGCCTGTGTTGGCGCTAGGCAGCTTAATTTAGTGCCAGCTCAGGGGGATGGTGCAGCCCTGCTTTTCTAAAGGGTAAACAATCTTTACCACAAAACCTTTTTCCCGCAGGGAATCACAACGCGGTCGTTACAATGACCGCGTTGTGATTCCGCATACCATTACTCCGCAAGTCGGAACAACGACTTGCGGACGTGGGGGAGGTGTTGGATTTAAAATCCAACACCTTCCCTAGTGTCCGCACAGACTGGAGTTGGAACAGTAAATTATACTATTCCGACATCCAGCGCCCCCTTCCGCAAGTCGTTGTTCCGACTTGCGGAGTAATGGTATGTGGAATCACAACACGGTCGTTGTAACGACCGCGTAGTGATTCCCTGCGGGGAAAAAGACTGCGGGATGATGACATACATTCTTCTAAAGTGACGAAGCGTGTCGTTAGCCTTCTTGGCTTAAGGCCCCGTAGTGATTCCCTGCGGGGGAAAAAACTGTGGGATGATGACATACATTCTTCTAAAGTGATGAAGCGTGTTGTTAGCCTTCTTGGCTTAAGGCCACGCTTCACCACTTTATTGTAGATATGCCCCAGAAAGTGTAATGTCGCACTGGGAACTGCATAAAGTAAACAGTGCTCATCATGGCACAATTTACCTTCTGTTTTTGACACTGCTTATGTCACCTGGGAGAACAGAGGTCACAAAGGCAACAGTTGGGGTTGTAAGGAGCAATTGAGGCCGCTAAATGACGTGCATGAATTTTCTTTGAACCCATGCACCAGTGGAGCACGCTTGGAAGCACGAACCAGCTGATGGTGAGGTGTAACATGATCTGATCTGTGTGCAACTTGCAGATTCCAGACTCCAATCTAAGTAAACTAGTCTGCATCGGTTTGTAGATACCTGCAAGTCATTGCTCTTACGCCCAGCATGACTGGCTTAAAGTATCATCCTGCTTAGGGTCATAAAACACTCGTTATTGATAAGGTTAAGTGTGCTTACTCCCTAATTAAATAAACACAATGCAATTAGAAGTACATATATTTCTAGTAGTTGATATTAAACTGAGTCATTTTAAATAGGGTAATCACCTACTAAGAGAAAAAACTAGGCACATATAATTGCATCATTTTTCTACCAACAGCAGTGCCCAGTGAGTCATCTTTTTACAAGCCAGTCACATTCTTTACCACACCATTTTTTAAGCCTCACCTACAAGACAACCTAAGACATTTTGTTGGCTTACAAAAAAAAGCAGTGGGTCTAGAGCCCACTCACTGATTACCATAGGTTAACTTTATTATCACTCTAATGTGCTTGCTTCTTATTCAATGGCCTGCCTTCCCTCACCCTGTTTATCCTTTCCTTGAAGCATAGTGTCTTTACCATACTTTTGTTTGGATGATGTATCTCCTTTTACTGCTCACATTTAGGGAACTACTTTTTTCTTTCAGCACCCCATGAGAATCCATGATTTCTAGCTCTTTCCCTCATGTGCTGCTTCCCTCCTCCGAACACCTTCTCTTCCTGTGTACTCTCTCTCCCTCATGAGCTGCTCTCTTGTATACTTTTCGACACCCTCTCTCCCTCATGAGCTGCTCTCTTGTATACTTTTCCACACCCAACCTTGCTGTCTCCCTTGTACACTGCGCTCTCTCTGTGTTTCCCACTCCATGTTGCTCTCTCCATCGTGTGCAGCTTTCCCCCTCCTCTCACCGTGAGCTTTAATTGTATTTTATCCCCCCACCCAGTTGCTTCCTCCCACCTGCTCCTGTGTTCTACACTCCTTGTGGGCCTTTTAAGTTTTTTTAGTGCAATGCTTTTAGAGGGCCATGGAGTTTCCCATTTGCTGCTAGGTCCTCTGCTACATTGAAACCTCTTTCACAAGCTTAACCCGCTTCATCACCCCTGCAGGCTATAAAACATTGGGACCGATTCACAAACTGCATTTTGTAGTACATTATGTAGCACTGCAATAGTACTACAAACGTTTTACAAAATGCTACGTGCAGAGTTTATGCCTCAATCTCTCCTATCTTTTTCTGTGAAGAGTTCTCTGCCCCAAATACGGAGTATCTGCACATGTGGGTATATGTTTTAGTTGTAAGTGTGGAAGGAACAGGGGTAGTGGCTGGAAAATAGGGACTACTTAGTCCTCAAGAACGAGGGTTAGGGAGGAGTAAGGAGGGGTTAAGGGGGCATCAGGGAGGGGTTTAGAAAGAGAAGGGTACACCCACAAAAAGGTAAACTCATTGCTATTCACAAACTATACTTCTAAAATTACAACTGCTAAAAAGGGAACCAAAACAGTAGAAAATTACTGAAGCTCAGAGGTGAATTGCGTCAAGCACCACTCAGGGCCAACCACTGGCACTGCAGTACCCTCCCAAAGAACATAATGGAAGTAGGGACTTAAAATGAAACCCCATACTCAAATAATATTAATTTAAATTAAATTCTTTAAAATAGTTACAATTATAAATAAATATCATTTACTTTTAAAAAAATATAAAAACAATACATATTTTTATTTAAATATAATATATTGTAATTAACTTTTCACATTAAAAAATTAATAATGTTATTCAATAAATTTGTATTAAACAATTAAAATCTTAACATACATTTGAATAATTAATGCATAGCAAAAAAATGTTTTTACTTTCAGTGGGAATTTATTGTTTCACCCAAATTTGAGAAGTATAATATTAATTTAATATATTTATATCCACTGGAAATATATTTCAAATGTAAGTTAATACCACTTTATTATTGTTTTCTTTAGGTTTGCATTTAAAATATATAAAATTCATTTACATTATTATTTAACATAAAATATTCATCAAACTTCTTCCAGGTTGAATAATATTTTTTCCTTTTCCTATACTTTACCATAATAAGATCTCCACAGTAGGAATGGAGATCTCCCTATGGTAAATCACAGGAAAAAGCTAATGATACTTTACCATAGGAAGATCTTTACCCAGTAGTGGGGCTCTCCACATGGTAAAGTATATGGGAAAGTAAAAAGGTTTAAAAACAGATGTAATTGATAAGAAATGTAATTCTCTCTGCCCTTCTCTTACCTCATCTTTCCCCCTTTCTCTATCTTTTCTGTCTGACTCTCTTTCTTTTTCTCTTATTATCGATCTGGGGGGTTAGTTAAACAAATGTGACACACTGTCTTAGGACAATGATGTATAAACTTCACCTGAGACAACCTATGCTAACCCTGTAATAGAAGTGCTATTGTGTTCTTGTATAAAATAAATAAAACATGTTGAAATTAAAAAAGTTTATAAATTAAAAAATAAATTCCCATCTAGAGTTAGAACAAATGTTGTTTATTATGCATTCAATAATAAAATAATTTAAATATATTTCATAAAAATGATTGTTGCATCAAGTTTTAAATGCAAAACGATTACAATATTTTATAATTAAATAAAACAAATATGTACTATTTTTAACATTAAATTATATTTATTTATATTTTTAACTATTTCAAATATTTTAATTTAAATTAGCATTATTTCCTATGGGGTTGAAATTTAAGCCCATGCCTGCATTATTTTCCATGGAGGGTTTTACACTACCTGTGATTGGCCATGTGTGGTTCTGGACTTACTACTTTTTTTTTTAAGTTGTATTGTTCACTCACAAATTTGGCTCCACGCCCTTTTGCAGAGGATGGAGGCATTTACCTATACTTTTGAGTTACTTCACAATCGGATTTTGTGAATAGGAAAAAGTAGTAAAGCTACTCAAATGTTTAAGTGTAAAGAAAGTTACATGTGTAAATTACTTGCAAGTGTAATTTACCTTTGTGAATAGCCCTGACTGCCTACTGTCAAAATTGTATTGGCCCAGAAATATTTTTCTAGAGTCTTGTAAAAGGAGAGGGATGGGTTGTGCCAATGCAGCATTGCACATTAATAAATATACTGCATTCAAAAATCAGTCAGCAGGAATGCTTCCCAAATTATATTGAACGCCAGGCAATGAAGGAAAGAGGGAAAACAAAAACAGATGGATGAAAAAAGGAGGGGCAAAAAGAGAATAAAAGATAGAAATGAAGCAATGGGTGGAGGCAGGGACAGAAGGAAAATAATATTGCAAGGAAGAAAAGGACAGAAATTGAGATGGGAAGGAGGAGGCTGGAGGAAAGAAGTAAGTGAAGAAGAAATGTAGGAAAGAAGGCGAGAGGAAGAGATGGAGAGAGAAACTATGGAAAGGAAGACTGAACAAAGGAATGGCAGACTAGGAAAAGAAGTGGAAAACAGAGAGGGAGGAGAGGAGAAAGGTTTGGGGAAAAAGAAGGAATTAAATAAACAAGGAAATGAGGAATATATGGTGGAAGTAAAAGGAAGGACAGTGAAAAGATGAGAGGGGAGAAAGAGGAGAGCGAGGAGAGGAAGGGAAGGGAATGAATGGAGAATAAAACAATGATGGACAGAGGTAAGGTAGCAATAGGAGGAGGAAGTGAAAAAATTAAGGGTAAAAGAAAAGGGGAGGAAAGAGGGGGAAGGACCAGTGGTTAATTAAAAAAAAAGAAAAAGTACCAGTGCTCTTGTCAAGAGGCAGCTTGTGCCAGGTCATTTCTCCTGTTAGCACCGCCTAAAACAGAAGCAAATACTAATCAGGAATGGGGAGAGGATGTGACGTAATGGCCAGAGCTGCTGACTTCGGATTCTCGGCATCGGGTCAACATCCTGGGGTTCTGGGCAAATCACTTAATCTCCAGTGCCTACCAAAAATGAGTGTGTCCTTAACTGATGCTCATGAGAAGCGCTCCAATTGGATTGAGTTCAAGCTATAAGCACATGTTTTGATGATTAAGTGCTGAGCACCGGAAACCATTGGCTCAAATTAAGCACTGATGAGGACAGTGCAGTAAATGGAAAAGAAGGGATGATGAAAGGGTGCAAGAGAGAGGCAGAAGGAGGGGGAGATGAAGTAAAAGAAGAAAGAAAGAATACAGTGAGGAATATGGGAAAGAAGTGAAAAAAGTGAGGGAGGATGGAATAAGAGAAAGCAAAGAAGGAAGATATGGTTGTGAAGGGAGAGGAGGAAGAAGGGGATGAAAGGTGGCAGCAAGGAAGAAAATAGGGGAAAGCCAAAGTGAGGGGAAAAGGAGGGAAAGATGGTGTAGAAATAAATTAATGAATGAATGGGAGTAGTGAGCGAGGAATGGGATGGAAGAAATGTAGAAATAAGACAGGACGAATGCAAGGAATGGATGGCATTAGGGAAGAGTGAAATTAGAGAAAGAAGACAAAAAGAAAATGAGGGGGAAAAAAGAAACAAAAAGAAAGTAAGAAAGAAGGATAGAAGGGACGTGTCTTTTTAACACAAACTAGCCTGTTGAATGGGTCATTGAGTTATTATAAACAACAGAACCCCACTGATGCAAAATTTCAATCATGGCACATTACAATTTGTGAAAAATAGTTTTATATCAAATCTTTTAAAAATGTATTTAGTACAATACTCATATTATCAAAAAATATAATTGTTTTGAATAGACTGAATAATTTTGGACATTGATAGGGAATGGATCACTTGACCTGATTAACCAGGGTTTGCAACGTTTAGGTTGTCTTTTTGTTAAAAAACCCTCATTCACGTTAACCAGCCGTGTGGCGGTATATCTTGGTTCTCCGCCAATTTAAGAACGTGACAGCATCATCATCAGGCTTCTTTGTTGTATGCTATCCTCCACGAGGAGGAAAACCCACAGGTGAGTGCAGTAGTGATCAAGTATTGGTGAGTGTGGGGTGCTCTTTTTTGTGAAATTTGTTGTCCTCATTCACTACCAATCTCGCTTCGAATACACACTCAAGCAGTCCATACCCACAGTCAGCAAGCTGAGAGGCGTAGACAGCTAAGGATTAAGAAAGCCCGCCTACCGGCATCTAGACTTACTTATGTGTATGCAAAGACACCAACTGAGATAACTCTATTCTTGAGCTCCAGGAGCTAGATGGCGTTTGTCTTAAGAATTCCAGCGTTTTACTGGGAGTCTCCGAGCTAGCCCATAGTATTTAGGCAGCTTAATCATAGGACCTGACGAGAGAAAAAGAAAAAAGAAAAAAGAAAAAAAAAACTATACAATTGACTCCGGGTCCCATCTTGCTTACAGTAAGTTCCAAAATGTTCTCTTCTTTTTGCTGCCTGTTCTCAATAGATCTAACTTGGAAGTCACCAGAACAGAAGACTGCCAGTCAAAAAAGGAGGGAGGGATAGAATCTGTCCATTTTATACATATTTGTCTCCTAGCTAGGAGCATGGCATAAAAAAATAACGATCTTGCAGGGCCTTTGACGTTATTTTGTAAGCCAAAAATAATCAAGGGCAAATCAATAATAACAGGGCTTCCCATTGTGTCCGACAAGAATTTCCCGATGCTATCCCAAAAGGAACTCAGAGCTGGACACTCTTTGAACATGTGGATGTCGGAAGCCGAGGCCAGTCCACATTTCTTACAGCATACAGGCAACTCGTTGTTGATTTTGGAAAGCCTCAGTGGGGTAAAATAAGCCCTGTGAATGGTGAAAAGGTGGTTCCTTTTTAACCACGCTGGTTTTACAATTTCATGTAAAAGTTTACACGAACACTTCCACAATGTGTCACAGTCTTGAGCTGGTAAAGAACTTCCCCACAATTCCTTGGCAAGTTTAAAGTCACCATCCACTTCCTCCAGGATTGCCTGATACCAAAAGGAGACTTCCTTCTTCCCTCGGGGTCTAGTCACAATATTATATTCCAGATCATTGCCTCCCCCTAATAAGCTTCCATGAGTTGTTTGTAAGTGTGACTGAACCCAGCTGGCCAACTGAAGGTATTTACATTTAGAAAGGCCAGCCCCAACCCTTACCCTAAGTTGTTCCCATGTCACTAGGGTACCGTCTGAAATCAGATCCCCCAAACTGCCAGACTGGCTTCCCTCAGAGGAGCCGCCAAACTGCCCCTCAGACACTCTGGACCACCGGGAGAAACCCATAAGGGCGCCATGCTAGAAAAGTATCCAAGAGCGACCAACTTCCTCAAATCTGCCCATGTTTTACCCAGGCCCTGCAAAACCTTGAGCCTAACTTTTTTTTTAAACTTAGCATCCCCAAAATTTAAACAAAAAACCTTCCACCGGTAAATGTACCCCCTGAAGCATAGCTAAAAACATCACTCCTGCTCCAGTATTGACCGGCATTTTCAATAACATACATGCATGGGAGAGTTGGAAGGCCCAAGCATAAAGCTGAATATCTGGCAGGGCAAGGCTGCCCTTCTCCCTCATACGTCTTAGCTTTTTCCAAGCTATCCTTGTGAATTTGTATCCCCAGACAAAGGAGTTTATATCCCTCTGAATTTTGTCAATTTGTGGTTTCTCAAAGTGAAGAGGAATACAGTTAAAAAAAGGTAATTTTCGGGAGTATTGACATTTTAACTAAGTTGGCTCTGCCAATGATGGAGAGGGGGAGCAAAGCCCAGGTTTTCATTAGCTTCACGCACTCTCTCGCCACCATAGTCAAATTAGTTTCAGCCATCTTAGCTATGTCTTGCACAATGTTTACCCCCAGATATCTCATTCTGGGGCTTATCTGGTGTTGATATTGATTTGCCGCCTGGTTCCAAACCATTATCTCAGTCTTAGCAGCATTAATTTCGTAACCTGATACTAGTCCAAACTCCTGGGCTTGACTGATGACAGCTGGGAATGCCATATCTAAATCAGCAGTAAAAATTTAAATATCATCGGCATAAAGGGCTACCTTCCTCTCCCACTCCCCATACTTGAAAGGCTTAATGTTGGAATCTTCTCTAAGCCGTTGAGAAAATGGCTCAATATATAAATCAAAAAGGAGAGGGGAGAGTGGGCAGCCCTGCCTGGTACCCCTAGATATATTAAAGGGCTCAGTGATACTGCCATTTACCAAAAGTCTAGCTGAAGGTCTCCTATAGATAGATTGTATTGTATCACAAAACTTCTCACCAAGATTGAATTTTCCGAAGACCTCCGACAGGTATGTCCAGTTCACCCTGTCGAAGGCCTTGGTGGCGTCTAAGGTCATAGCTGCTAAGGGTATGGAGTATGCGGAAGCCAAATCAATCGCCCCAATTAGATCATTTGTTAGATGCGATAGCTGGCGGCCCTTTACAAAGCCCTTCTGGTCTGAATGCAAGATGTCCCCTGCCACTATACCCAGTCTTGCTGCCAATATAGAGGTGAAGACTTTATAGTCTGCATTCAGTAAAGATATGGGTCTATAAGACCCACAATTAGATGCCGCTTCCCTGGTTACTATAGTGGCCTCGTTCCACGAATCTGGTGGGGTCAGTCCTTCTTGCAAGATCTGGTTAAAAAGATTAGTCATGGTAGGAATAACCTGGTCCCCTATTACTCTGTGTTAGACGGACCGGGAGGGTCGGCCGAGGACAATGGGAGAGGTCTCCGGGGAGAGCCGTCTCCAGCGGTCGTACAGATAAATAACTTCCCCCCCACAGACAGACACCACACAAGGAGAAGATTCAGCGTTCTTTATAGGCAATTTCTTACGGTACGATGAAATGGTACAAGGAGGTCTGGACTCAGGGGTCCCCTCGATTCAAGTCTCTCAAGGTGGGGAAAGGGGGTAGCGGGACAGTCTGGTTACCAGTCTGGTAGTTGAGATGGTATGGTGGATAGCTCACAATCCTCGAGCTCGGTGTTCTAGCTGGGACGGGCCGCGGCAGCGCCAGCAGGTCCCGGTGAAGATGGTCGATACACGGTCTGCGGCAGCGCCAGCAGGTCCCGGTGAGGATGGTCGATACACGGTCCGCGGCAGCGCCAGCAGGTCCCGGTGAAGATGGTCGTTACAACGGGCCGCGGCAGCGCCAGCAGGTCCCGACGAGGATGGATGTTGCAGAAGGCCGCGGCAGCGCCAGCAGGCAGGACGATAGTTCACAAGGTAGGGCTACGGCAGCGCCAGTAGTCCGTCAAGGCTGAGTTCTCTCGGTGTCTCTCGACTCCAGGATACAACTGTCGTCCTGCTCCGGAGCTGCCCTAGTTATAGGTCTGGCGCCCTTTGATGTCCGGACCCTCGCACTTGGAGGTCGGAGGGCCCGGGATGAAGGTGTCCAGACACCCAGCAGGGGGTGGAGCCAGTGCCTGGGGGAGCTGGAGGCGATCGGCACCTGGCGGGGGAGAGCCCTTGACGCTTCGTTCTCCCATTGACCTGCCAAGTGGTCCGCTCACCTCCTGGGTGGATGGTGGTGCCGGGATGTCGGGGCCGGCCAGGCCCAGGGCTAGGGTCGGGTGGAGGCCACGCGGCCTCGTGGTGCAGGGCCCAAGATGGCGGCTTGATCCGGCCGGGGGAGCCGGTGGTGGCTCGGTCCCGTGATACATGGAGGTCCGGGGGCAGGAGTTCCGTCGGGGGACGGGGTGCGGGTGATTCTTGTGGGTCACGCCTGGCGGGCCGGGGCTTGGGCCCTGTCGTGCGGGGAGGGAGCGAGCCCTTCGTGTGGCCTGTCCAACATGCGTCCCCCCCAGCTGAAGGCGGGGAGAGTCATCCATCTTCCTGGGGACTCTCCTCGTCGAGGCGGAAAAAGCGTGACAGGCCATCTGCGTTGGCGTGGTCTTGGCCCGGTCGATGTTCCACGGTGAAGTCCATTCCCTGCAGGGAGATGGACCAGCGCAATAGTTTTGGGTTCTCCCCCCGCATCTGCATCAGCCACTGCAGGGGTCGGTGGTCGGTTTGTACCCGGAAGTGGGTACCGAAGAGATAGGGCCGGAGCTTTTTGAGGGCCCACACCACTGCGAAGGCCTCCCTCTCGATTGTGCTCCAGCGCTGTTCTCGGGCCAGGAGACGTCTGCTGATGAAGGCCACCGGCTGGTCATGACCCTCGGGGTTTAGTTGGGAAAGAACCGCTCCAATGCCGTGGTCGGAGGCGTCTGTCTGTACAATGAATTCCCGACTGTAATCGGGGGCCTGGAGCACAGGGGCGGTGCACAGGGCGGCCTTCAGCTCTTCGAAGGCCGCTTGACAGTCGGGGGTCCAGTTAATCCGCTTCGGCTGGTTTTTGGACGTGAGACCCGTGAGGGGCCCCACAATGCTGCCGTAGTCCCTCACGAACCGCCGGTAGTAGCCGGTGAGCCCCAAGAAGGCTCGGACCTCGGTCTGGGTGACGGGGGGCTGCCAGGACTGGATGGCAGCAATTTTAAGTTGCAGCGGGGCCACCAGCCCGCTTCCCACCTGGTGCCCGAGGTAGGTCACGGACCCTTGACCAATTTGGCATTTGCCGGCCTAAATCGTGAGGCCGGCCCGCTGGAGGGCCTGCAGGACCTCTTGGAGGTGGAGGAGGTGGTCGACCAGTGGCGGCTGTACACAGCGATATCGTCCAGGTAGGCGGCGCTGAACTCTTCGAGCCCCGCCAAGACCTGGTTCACTAGACGTTGAAAAGTAGCGGGGGCATTCTTCATGCCGAAGGGCATGACCTTGAAGTGGTAGTGGCCATCGGGGGTAGAGAAGGCGGACCGTTCCTGAGCCCGGGGTGTGAGACCGATCTGCCAGTAGTCCGTTGTTAGGTCGAAGATGCTGAGGTAGCGGGCGGCCCCCAGCCGGTCGATCAATTCATCCGCTCGGGGGATAGGATGAGCGTCGGTCCGGGTGACAGCGTTCAAGCCCCGGTAGTCGACGCAGAATCTCAGTTCAGGTGTGGTGCCGGGGGCAGCGGCTTTGGGGACCAGTACAACCGGGCTGGCCCAGGGGCTGTCCGAGGGCTCGATGACCCCGATCGTGAGCATTTTGGCCACTTCCTCTTGGATGCAGGCCCGTACCCGATCTGGCACGCGGTAGGCCCGGTGTCGGATAGGGGGACTGTCCCCGGTGTCCACGTCGTGCAAGCACCAAGGGGTGATCCCGGGGGTGAGGGAGAACAGTGTAGCGAACCGCAGCAGGAGGTCCCGGCAGCCCTGGCGTTGCTCTGGGGTGAGGGCATCGGAGAGCCGGACCCCGTCCAAGGAACCGTCGTTCTCCTGAGTCTTCAGGAGATCCGGGAGGGGTTCGGAGTCTTCTTCCGCCCCACTGTCCGTAGCCATCAGGAGGCTGAGTTCTGAGCGCACAAAGTGTGGTTTGAGTCTGTTGGTGTGGAGAACCCGGAGAGGGTTCCGGGGGGTCCCCATGTCGATGAGGTAAGTGACGGGGCTTTTGCGCTCGACCACTTTGAAGGGCCCCGTCCACTTATCTTGTAAGGCACATGGTTCGGTGGGGGACATCACCCACACTTGTTGACCAGGTTCGAACTCGACGGAGGAGGCATTGTGATCGTACCATTTTTTCATGTCCTCCTGACTGGCCTCGAGGTTCGCCTTGGCCATCTCCCTGAAGCGCCGGGTCTGATTGCGTAGGGCCAGGAGGTACTTGAAGACGTCTGGAGGGGTCTTTAGGGGGGCCATCTCCCAACCTTCCTTGACCAGGCTGAGGGGCCCTCGCACAGGGTGCCCGTACAGGAGTTCGAAAGGGCTGAAGCCGAGGGACTTCTGGGGAACTTCTCGATAGGCGAAGAGGAGGCACGGGAGTAGTACATCCCACTGGCGACGGAGGGGCTCTTCCAATCCCCCAATCATCCCCTTGAGGGTGCGGTTGAATCGCTCCACTAGTCCGTTCCCTTGGGGGTGATAGGGGGTCGTGAATCGGTAGGTGACCCCGCACTGTTGCCAGAGGGACTTCATATATTTTGAGATAAAGTTCGTGCCTCGGTCGCTGACGACTTCTCGGGGGAAGCCCACCCGGGAGAAGATCCCCATTAGGGCCCGGCCAACCACCGGAGCTGTTACAGTTCGTAGGGGCACCGCCTCGGGGTAGCGGGTGGCGTGGTCCACCAGTACCAGGATGAACCTATGTCCTTGTGCCGTGCGGGGGTCCAGGGGCCCCACAATGTCTATTCCTACCCTCTCGAACGGGGTGGTGACCACTGGGAAGGGTTGCAGAGGGGCTTTCAGCTTACGGCCGCTCTTCCCACTGGCCTGGCACGTGGGGCAGGACCGGCAGTGGTTAAGGACGTCGTTCCGCATCTTCGGCCAGAAAAAGTGAGTCACTAGGCGACTGTAGGTTTTGTCCTGGCCCAGGTGTCCAGCCAGGGGGACATCGTGGGCCAGAGTTAGTAGGAAGTCTCTGAAGCGGAGAGGTACCACCAGCACTCGACTGGCCCCTAGCTCTGCGATTCTTTGTTCGCTGTATAGCAGGTCGTTATCCCAATAGACCCAATGAGTTCCGGTGGAGTCCTCTGCGCTCTGGGCGCTGGCTTGCCGGCGGAGTCCCTCGAGGGAGGGGCAGGTCTTTTGCTCCTGGCGGAACTGTTCTTGGGTGGGCCCCCCTTCTTGACGCCACTGAGCCAGGCCGGGAAGGTCCGGGGGTTGCGCGACCCCTTCGGCCGTTGGTTCTGGGGGGTTGGCCTCGTCGTTGTCCTCTACTGGGGCGACCGGGGGCGGAGGTGCTGGCCATTCTGGGTCTTCTGATCGGGGGACGGCACGGGCGGCCATGGACCGGGTGGTTACGCAGGCCCAGTCCGGGAGGCCCAGCATCCCCAGGTGCTCTCTTCTTTCGACGGTGGCCCACGGGGAACTCTCAAGGTCATTCCCCAGGAGGCAGTCCACGGGGGCATCATCCCGGACCGTCACCTTCAACAGGCCGGAGACCCCTCCCCATTCGAAGGGGACGCAGGCCATTTGACACAGACTTTCGGAATTGTCGGCTGAGCGGACGGGGCAGAGAATGTTCGGAATGATCTGCTCGGGCTTCACCAGGTGACAGCGGACGGCCGTCACACTGGCGCCTGTGTCACGTAAGGCCTCGGCCCGACGTCCATTAATGGTCACCCACTGGCCATATTTCCGGGTGTTGGCGGGTAGGGGAGCCCGCGGGACCATGTCTTTTCCCCCTAGGCACGCTAGAACCATGGCTGTCGGTTCCCACTCCTGCTGGGCCGGCTCATATTCTTCCTGTTCCTCTGATAGTCGTTCTCCCCCCAGGGCGGCGGCAGCTACCTGGCGGGGCTTTGGTGTTTGGTTCTGCGGGCAGCTCGGGTCATTGGCGTAGTGGCCGACTCGCTGGCATCGGTGGCACGTGACGTTGGCTCGGAACCCCGGGCGCATCGGGGGGTTGCCCCGGCCGGCCGGGGGCGTGGTGCTGGCCACGGGTGTTGCTGGGATGGTGTCTCTCCCTCGCCCCTGGCCTCCTCCTCCTCCCCGGGGACGGTGCTGGCCTTGGTTGTTTCGGTTTTGCTCGTGTGGTCCTCTCCGGCCCACTCGGGTGCTTTCCCATCGGTCAGCTTCGGCGGCGAGTTGCCGGGGGTCAGTCAATTTACTGTCGAGGAGGTGCTGCCTGAGCTCGACGAAACAGTTGTTCGACAGGTGCTCCCATACCATAAGGTTAAAGAGTTGCTCGTAGGTCGTTACATGGCTCCCCTTGATCCAACCCTCGAAGGCTCGGCTGAAATAGTTGACGTACTCCACCCAAGTTGTACCCGGGATCTGGGTGCAGTCTCTGAACCTCTGGCGGTACATCTCGGGCGTGAGGCCATAGCGGCTGAGGAGGGCAGCCTTCATGTGGTCGTAGGACGACATCTGGTGATCTGGGAGCTGCAATAGGGCATCGCGGCCTTCGTTGACGAACCTCCCCCATAGTCCGGCTCCCCAATCACTCCGGTCGATCCGGTGGGAGGTCATGGCGATCTCGTAGGCTTTGAACCACTGTTGTATGTCGTCCTCTCGGACATATTCTCGGACAACATCCTTGGGGATGTGGACTTTTTTCTCGGTTGCTCCCGGGGTGTGCGGTCGCTCAGGCACCCCCGGTTCTTTATTCTGTTTCCGAAGTTCTATTTCCGCCAGTTTGCGCTCGTGTTCGAGTGTTATTCTTTTTTCCTCGAGCTCTCTCTGTCTCTGTTTTTCTTCTCGTTCTTCTCGGAGCCGCAGATGTTCTAGATTTAGTTTCTGCTCGGCTAACTTTAGTTCACCGTCCATCTTGAGTCGTGCCATTTCCAACTCATGTAATCTGGTTCTTTCTCTTTCTTGGATCTCCTCCTGCGAGAGGCCCGTTCCCCGCTCCTCGGGAGCCGTGGCGTTCCCCTCTGGTGCGACACTGTTTTGGTCGGGTGATCCGGCGACCCCAGTTTCTGCCCACGACTCAAGGGCGCGCTTCAAATCGTCTTTGGTACTCAGGCCGGTGGTAGCAATGCCTAGTTCCATGCAGAATTGTTTAAGTTCGCGGTGGCTATATTCTTCCAACTTATCCCTTTGGAACTTTTCAGTGGAACCGCTATCTTTGGCTGACATCGTGGTTTTGTCGTGGGGTGAGCTACTCTCTGTACGATTACGCGTTGATTCGGATCGCGCCGCTGGCCACCAATGTTAGACGGACCGGGAGGGTCGGCCGAGGACAATGGGAGAGGTCTCCGGGGAGAGCCGTCTCCAGCGGTCGTACAGATAAATAACTTCCCCCCCACAGACAGACACCACACAAGGAGAAGATTCAGCGTTCTTTATAGGCAATTTCTTACGGTACGATGAAATGGTACAAGGAGGTCTGGACTCAGGGGTCCCCTCGATTCAAGTCTCTCAAGGTGGGGAAAGGGGGTAGCGGGACAGTCTGGTTACCAGTCTGGTAGTTGAGATGGTATGGTGGATAGCTCACAATCCTCGAGCTCGGTGTTCTAGCTGGGACGGGCCGCGGCAGCGCCAGCAGGTCCCGGTGAAGATGGTCGATACACGGTCCGCGGCAGCGCCAGCAGGTCCCGGTGAGGATGGTCGATACACGGTCCGCGGCAGCGCCAGCAGGTCCCGGTGAAGATGGTCGTTACAACGGGCGCGGCAGCGCCAGCAGGTCCCGACGAGGATGGATGTTGCAGAAGGCCGCGACAGCGCCAGCAGGCAGGACGATAGTTCACAAGGTAGGGCTACGGCAGCGCCAGTAGTCCATCAAGGCTGAGTTCTCTCGGTGTCTCTCGACTCCAGGATACAACTGTCGTCCTGCTCCGGAGCTGCCCTAGTTATAGGTCTGGCGCCCTTTGATGTCCGGACCCTCGCACTTGGAGGTCGGAGGGCCCGGGATGAAGGTGTCCAGACACCCAGCAGGGGGTGGAGCCAGTGCCTGGGGGAGCTGGAGGCGATCGGCACCTGGCGGGGGAGAGCCCTTGACGCTTCGTTCTCCCATTGACCTGCCAAGTGGTCCGCTCACCTCCTGGGTGGATGGTGGTGCCGGGATGTCGGGGCCGGCCAGGCCCAGGGCTAGGGTCGGGTGGAGGCCACGCGGCCTCGTGGTGCAGGGCCCAAGATGGCGGCTTGATCCGGCCGGGGGAGCCGGTGGTGGCTCGGTCCCGTGATACATGGAGGTCCGGGGGCAGGAGTTCCGTCGGGGGACGGGGTGCGGGTGATTCTTGTGGGTCACGCCTGGCGGGCCGGGGCTTGGGCCCTGTCGTGCGGGGAGGGAGCGAGCCCTTCGTGTGGCCTGTCCAACACTCTCTAAATCTTGGCTGGTAACCCATCCGGCCCTGCGGCCTTCCCGTTCTTACCATTGAAGATAGCTTCCCTTACCTCGGCACAGGAAGAAGCCCTCTCTAGATATTGCTGTTGTTCTTGGCTAAGGGAGGGAAGCGGAATATCTCCAAGCCACCTCTGTGCACTATGGTTATCTACGCTGCCTTCCTCCTGGTAAATAGATTGAAAAAAGGCCTGAAAAGCGTCCCGAATTTCCTCATCAGTAACCAAAACGCCCTTCTCATTTCTGATCTCCTTAATATAACTCCTTGTTCGGTCCGATTTACTCTTCCATGCAAGGAGTTTACCTGCTCCTTCTCCGTATTCGAAGTGGGAGATCTTACTAGCTTCCCATCTTCGAGTAAGCCTGATGTTCAAAATATCTTGGAGCTGGGCTTTTAATCCACTGACCTTATTTTGCTTCTGTTGCAAAATTTCGGGAGGTACTGAGCCTAAGATATCTACCGCTGCGTCTTTCAGCCTAGCTTCAATATCCATGATCTCTTCCTTATA
This sequence comes from Triturus cristatus, assembly GCF_964204655.1. Lineage (NCBI taxonomy): Eukaryota > Metazoa > Chordata > Amphibia > Caudata > Salamandridae > Triturus > Triturus cristatus. Next base: position 1,263,708,818 of record NC_140590.1, read on the forward strand.
TTTTGTATTCCTATGACAAGACCTGCTAGTAATTTGGCCACGTAGAAAGGCTTTCAAAGAGTCCCATACTGAAGTTATTGAAGCAGTACCAACGTTCACCTCCAGAAACCATTCCACTTCTTGTGAGAGAAAGGAGACTTCTTCCTCCTCCAGTATGGCTCGATTAAAGGACCAAGTCCTAATTGAACTAGGGACTGGGCATTTCAGCACCAGAAGGACCCCGGAATGATTCGAGAGATGGGGTGCCAAGTATGCAATATTCTTAACCAGGCTCCTTAATGAGTAGCTGACCAGGACAAAGTCAATTCTTGACTGGTGCCTATATTTATAATTACAATATGACACCCCTAACGGCTATCCTGATCTATCTCTCCAGATATCTGCCAAGGTGAACTGTCTCATAGCCCCAAGCAGATACTCTTGAGATTTAGAAAAGACAACAGCTCTATTAGTTGGAGTTTTATCCAATGCAGGGTTCAAGACAATATTAAAATCCCCTGCCAGGACCATCGGTTCCAGGAAGTCCAATTAATGTGAAAAAATAGATTTCAAACTAGTGGGGTCATCTTGGTTGGAGACATAACATCCAAATTAAGGTTAGCAAGGTCTCCATTATTGTAATTTTTACCATGACCCATCTACCATTTGGATCTTTAATCTGAGATTATATGTGGGCTCTGGCTGTTTTAAAAAAAAAGAATTGACACCCCTCTAATATTTTGCTGACTGACTTGTGCTTATATGGTCGCCTACCCAGCTTTGAGACTTTAACAGGGAGATCATCTCTTCTTCCAATAAATGAGTTTCCTGGAGGACAATGACCTGCGCTGAAGAGTCCCGTAGATATTGCAAAATCTTATCTCTCCTTGGTCTGGTGCGCAGGCCATTGACATTCCAGGAAAGAATCTGAATAGAATTCGTGATGGCTCTAAATTCCCCCTTGTCTGCCAGAATCAAGATATGGGATATCAACTTCAGCACCTTCAACATCTGCGCACAGATCCTCTCACTACCTGCGCCCCTAACCTTAACTCTAGAGTTGGACATACCAAAAGTGGCGAAAATGAGGATTTTAAAATTATTTTGCCCCCCGCTCCTCCCTCCCCTCCCTCTGTGCCCAAACATCCCTCCCCACCCATGGAGAAACCTACCCTCAGTCATCCGGACAGATGACGTCCAGAGAATTGCACCCTGGAGATTCCCACCCTCATCACCCCAAAAAAAAGCATAACCAGGAATACTAAGGGAAAAGAAAAAAATAAGGAAAAAGCCAGCCTAGTTTTACCCAAGCCGACCTATAACCGTGCAATAAATGTGAAATGCGATGTGAGAAAAAGAGAAGAGAAAAACCTTATCTATACTCGTCTTATTCTCTTTTTTGTCTTTTATTAATATCATTTTTACTTATGTGAGACTCCCCCCTTTTTTTTTTTCTTTTTAAAAACATTTTCTATTTTCACCATAGGCTTGCTGCATAGAAAAATACTTGCAATGTTAATTTTATTTAAAGGTAGGCTATCCTAGGGAGAAACAAGGAATGAAAGCTAGAGGTAATAATATGAAGATATAACTAGCCCGACTGTATATTTAGAAGCAAGTCTTCAGCCTCCTGTACTGATCTCACATTGTACATTTTGTTTTTAAACATGATCTTCAAGGAGGCAGGAAATTTGAGTTGGGCCACAGCTCTTAACTTTTTTAACTCCTCCAGCTTACTACCCAGCTCCCATTGCCTATCTAACGTGGCTCTGGCCATGTCTGATCTAATCTGGAATGGAAAATCCTTACCCTTCAATGATTTATATTCGACATATAAATTAAGAATCTTCTCTTTCAGTGCGTAGGTATGTAAATTTATAAGGATTTTCCTCGGTTTAGATCGATTCGGGTTTCTTCTGAAGGGGTCACGATGGATTCTCTGGATGTCCCGGCCCAATTCCTCCTCTGAGATCTCGAGATCAAGTGATTCTTTTAAAAGTGTGATCATAAAGGGCTTAAGATCATCTCCTTCACTCCCCTCTGGGACATTCAGTATTCGCAAATTATTCCTACGGGAATTATTTTCTAATATTTCCAGCCTGTCCCGCAGGGCCCCCTCATCTCTTTTAAGAGCTACTAAGTCAACTTTCAGGACATAAATCTGCTCTGTTAATGCCCCCACATTAGATTCTAATGTCTCTGTCCTTGTATTTAAGAGGTCTACTTTCTTATCCAGCGACTCGCGGAAGTTCCTGATTTCTTCTTGGTTTGCGACAGAGACCTCAAACCCTTTTTTTTATGTCTGCCGATAATGAAGCCATAAGAAGCTCCAAGGAAGAAATCAAATGTGCCTCTGAATTTAGGGCCTCTAAATTTGAAGCCTCTGAATTTGGAGCTGTCGCTCCACTGTTCAAGCATCCTTCCTCCAAAACCGGACCATTAGGTGAGATCTGGGGGGTGTCTGAAGATTCAGCTTGAGGTGTCTGATCTACTACCCCCTTCACTGCCTCCATCGTGTTATCTCTCCCCTCCAAAGCAGAACTCTCAGTGTCAACCGGAGCCAGACCCCCAGCAAGTGTGTGGCCCCCCGACTTTATCTTCTCTGCTTTTGAACCATCTGGGTTAGCCGGTCCAACAGATCCAGGTTTGAGATCGGTTATGTCTCTTTTCCCCAACTTTCCAACCTATCCCTGTCTCACAAGGCACAGAACTTCCGGTAGGACCTTAAAGTACGACCTTAGGGAGGGAGTGATCTTAGGCTTAGCTTCTAAGAAGGTAGCCTTAGACCTAGTTGTTTCAGTATTCTTTTTTTTAACTTCCCCAGATAAAAAGGTTGAAGTATTTTTCTTTTCGGTCTTTGATTTCCTCTTAGTGCTGCTATTGCCGTGACCTTCCCTGGTACTATTATTCGTGGTATTACCAGCAATTTCCGTACTTGTGTCCAGACTGCCCTCCTGTCCATTCAGATGCGCCTGGTCGATGTCCTTCCCGGCAGACTTAGCACCTGCGAACCCCCCTCCTCCCCTGCTTCTTTTGCCCTTCTTAATACACTTACTATTGCCCAAGGGAGAGGTAGAAGCAAAGGCAGAAGCGAAAGCCAGGACAGGGAAATCCAAAACAGTTGGAGTGCGTCCTACCTGAATGCGGGGCACCCCGCCAACCAACAAACCACCACAATCCTGAAGCTGCTCCACTGGGGTCCCCAGCAACAGCGCACCGACCTCACCAGCGTCTCCAGCACCCTTTTCACGGCCGTACTCGCCGCTTTCCTCAGAGCACTCGACGCTCTCCAGTTTGGCCGCTAAAATGCCCCTAGTGCTGCCCCTGAGGAGTCCGCGGGCTGCAACTCTCCGGCTCCTCCTAAGCTCCAGCGCTGCCGTCTCCCACCGCGTTAAGCAGGGGGGTTGGAAGGAGCGGAAGCCGAGCCGGGACTGAGAGCCGTACCGCCCCCAACACACATCCGCCGAAAGCCAGCCGCCGGGACAAACAGGAACGGAGCCCGGACCGGAGCCCGGACAGATCAGCCGGCAGTCACCCAAAAGAAGAAACGCCTAAAAAAAAAAGCACAGGTCAAAAGGCAAAATGTCTTCCCCCACATCAACCCCGCAAAACCTCTCAGTATTCCGTGCTAAACACGGATTCACATGGCGTGGGAGACGGGCGGAACCTCCAGGTGCAGAGGCAGCTCAGCTTGCTGCCGCCATGTTTTCCCTGCTCATCTTCAGTGTTCCAGTGTGGGGTGCTCTTGTGAAAGTGTGTTAAAAAGAGGGATCCTCGTATATCCTAGACCTTACTTTTAATGAGTCTGGAATCGAGGTTGATAAAAAACAGTGTTGGGCGTAAAAGGACGAGTTACTAGTCAAACGCACTGAGAAGTGTCCAAGATTAGGTCGACATGATAGTCGCCCAAAAGGGTCGGGGGCTTTCTTCAGGACCTTTAGAAAAAGAAAAGTGCGAGCTGTGTGTAATAACAACATCCCTGTGACGCCCACGGTTCGTAACCGGGGCGTCGCAAGAAGAGCGAGCACAAGTCGCTCTGCACCAGAGAAGCATCAGGTTAATGTGCCCGCCGGCCCCCCGCTGAAGCCCGTAATATCGGACTCTAAGGTACTAAATGACCTTCATTGTGAAAACTGAACCATAGTATGGTCCCACAGGGCCGTTGTTATTACACACAGCTCGCACCGAGAACCAAGATATACCGCCACACGGCTGGTTAACGTGAATGAGGGTTTTTTAACAAAAAGACAGCCTAAACGTTGCAAACCCTGGTTAATCAGGTCAAGTGATCCATTCCCTCTTGATATCTCGTACTATTGCAAGGAAGCTGAATGGATTACAATCCCTTCTTTCTCCCCCTACTTGATTAAAGATAATTTTGGACATTGACTCGAACAGTTGAACACATTTGTTACCCTACATTGTTCTTAACGAATATGGGGCAGTTGATAACTCTCTCAAAGCCCATTTACAATTATACTGCTTCTAAAAACAACCCCTGGTTACACAATGATCTCAGACCACTAAACTTCCCAAATTATTACATAATTCATGTGGGGGAGGGGGGTACCCTATTATGGTAATTTGTTCTATACTGCTCAGTGAGTGAAGAAAGAAAAACAAACGAAGGTGTCGTTTTGACGTAGCCGTCTGATGGCTCAGTGGGGGAACAACCTTTACAACGCAACTTTTACAACGCACTACATTACAACGCATTTTTTACAACGCACAATCCATTACAATGCATGACATTACAACGCATGACACTACAACGCATTTTTAAAAACTACCTTTACAACGCATTCCATTACAACACATACTACCATTACAACGCATACCATTACAACGCATAATATAGTAATTTTTACCCCTATACTATCCAACACTTACCCTACTGTTGCACCCCCTGGAGTTAGAATAGTAATTTTTACCCCTATACTATCCAACACTTACCCTACTGTTGCACCCCCTGGAGTTAGAATAGTAATTTTTACCCCTATACTATCCAACACTTTCCCTACTGTTGCACCCCCTGGAGTTAGAATAGTAATTTTTACCCCTATAGTATCCAACACTTACCCTACTGTTGCACCCCCTGGAGTTAGAATAGTAATTTTTACCCCTATACTATCCAACACTTACCCTACTGTTGCACCCCCTGGAGTTAGAATAGTAATTTTTACCCCTATACTATCCAACACTTACCCTACTGTTGCACCCCCTGGAGTTAGAATAGTAATTTTTACCCCTATACTATCCAACATTTACCCTACTGTTGCACCCCCTGGAGTTAGAATAGTAATTTTTAACCCTATACTATCCAACACTTACCCTACTGTTGCACCCCCTGGAGTTAGAATAGTAATTTTTACCCCTATACTATCTAATACTTACCTTAAATGCAATTTAATATTATGCGTTGTAATGGTATGCGTTGTAAAGGTAGCATGCGTTGTAATAGAAATGCGTTGTAAAGGTAGTTTTTAAAAATGCGATGTAGTGTCCTGCGTTGTAATGTCATGCGTTGTAATGGATTGTGCGTTGTAAAAAATGCGTTGTAAGTGCATGCGTTGTAAAAGTGTGCGTTGTAACGACATACATCCGGCTCAGTGAGTTATTGCCCCAGCAGTTTTTCTTATTAATATTTATAATATTCTTATTGTTGTTGCTGTTATTAGTTTAATCAACATTCTTAAAGAAGATATGCAAGACTCAGTTTTCGAACTCTTGTTTTTTTATTTTATTTTTATTTTCTTGCTTCGCGCGTACAGAGGGGCATATCAACAAGGGCTTTATCTCTGCTTTTTTGGCTTTAAAAGCCAAAAAAGCAGAGATAAAACTAGCGCCCTATCAACAACAGGGTGCTAACACGCAAATTTGCATGTTAGCACCCTTTTACTCTACGCTTCCCCTTGCATCTCTAATGAGATGCAAAGGGGGCGTTCCAGAGTAAAATAATAGGAGAAATGTCGCTAAGCGACATTTCTCCTATTATCAAGAATGTCGCTGACCCTGTTAGAGACAAAAAAAACAGCGCTAACCGCGGTTAACGCTGCTTTTTTACGTCTGCTAATTTTCAGACTTAGCCATGATATCCTATGGAAGGAGGATATCATGGCTAAGTTTGCCTGTCCCTATCAACAAGGTAACGTGTGATTATCGCTGGGTTTCCAGCGATAATCTCACGTTAGCCTGTTAGCGTGTAGATTTTTATCGCTATTGAGATAAGCGTTGCTAATAGCACGCTATCTCAGCGATAAAAATTCACGCTAGCCGGCGATAATTATCCTCACGCTAAGAGCGCTGAGCGATAATTATCGCCGGTTGTTGTTGATATGCCCCAGAGTACTCAAAGTACCCGGTACACACGGGAAGAAAAGAGCAGGAGGCAGGGGCGATGGGTGACGAGAATGGTGTGGTTTCGATGAAACAAGAGAGAAGAGACGGAGTTCGGATAGAAGGAAGGACCATGGAAATAATAATGAAAATAAGAAGAGAAAGTCGTAATGAAGGCTGGAAACACGTGGAGGGATTAAAACACACCAGGAGATAACAGAAAGACAGAATTGAGGGAGCACCGGCGTCTACAGGGTGCTTCACTGCGACACGACAGGCATCTGTCACTCAGGCGCGCACCGCCCACTTCTGGTTTGGCGCCTTCACGACGACCAGCGCTGAGGCCTATCGGAGCCATAAGGCCTCCCTGAAGTGACAGGGACTGTCCGCGCCTATCACCGGCCAGGATCTCGCCTGCCAGCTGGGGACTGTGGCGCGGGAGGGTGGGGTCCGGCCTGGCGCTGGAGGTGCTCAAACGGCTGGGGCTTGCTCGAAAGCGCGGTTTCGCCTGCCCACGCGCTCCAGATGGGCTCCAGGGTTGCCAATTATTTATATTAGAAAATGTTATCAATCACAATCAGCCTCGCCCCCAGTCCCCACGCGAGTGAGTGCTATTCAGGAATGGGCAAAGAGCTCTGGTCCCATCTGTCTGTGTACTCTGTGGGAAGGAAACGTGCAGGGTGAGCCGGTATCCAGGGCAGGCCCATGTTTACCCCAACCCTCCCAGCAAATGCCAGTAAATTAGAACAGAACGGGAGCCGACTGGGCTCAGGTGGAGGCAAATTTTCAAGTGTTCAAGTATAGGGTCAGGACTAGTTTGTAGTCCCTTAGTAGAAGGCAATTTAGTTGATAAACGTCAGAACTCCTTTCAGAGAACCACGCCACGGGGCACGCATCAGCTATTGAGCACGACCGTGGGGGTGGAGGCCTCTTAGTCCTGATGTCCTGGGTCCCGTCATATTATGGATCCTGAACAAATGGGCCAAGTACTCTCTTCTGCACTTGACTCTCATGATAGAACGGTCCGAGCTGTCCAGGGCTTCCTCATGGGAGAGGTGTGGATTACGGATAGCGAACACTGGCTCAAAACTCAACATGTGCAGCAGTAGCAATAAATCATGTTTTTTGGGCTGTTCCCTGTCCCCTTCAATCTTCGCACATGCACCTGAAGCGACGAGGCTTTCTGCAGCTCATCCAGCGGGGATGAGTGTTTGCTTAGTTTACGATGGGAGGTGGTTACAACAATCCTGTCTTGGGTCCCTCACCTGGGCACAGGTGCAAAGGTGCTCCTGTAGCATCCTCACTTCTCCGGCGGTGGGGTGGGGGAACAAGTTGCAGTCCTTGGTGCTCCCGGTGACCCTCTCCGACATAAAGGGGCACTGCAACTTACTGTCCACAAGCTTCGGTCAAATCAGAGTGCTAAAGTTGTCCATGGTGGCTCCTCCTGGCATTCGAAGTATCAGCCACGCTATCGCACAAGGCTTAGGCTATTACTGCACAGCCGTCTTTTCCACAGTGGCCCCTTCTTACATACAGGGTAGCCATTTCGCTACTATGCACAGGCTCTGGCCCAATCAGCGCAGCATGACACACAGCTTATTTCACAGACGCCCTTTCCTGACAAATGGGGGTCGCAGCCGCTGTCCTGTCCACGGGAATCCAGTGGCATAGCAAGGTCAGGTGGTACCCGGTGCGGAAAATTTCTTGTCACCCCCGGCTTGACAAAATGTCAAAAATATGTGTTTAAAACACATTTTTTTTGCATTTTGTCACCCTCCTCAGTGATGACACCCAGGGCGGCCTGCACCCCCTTTCCTACGCCACTGCGGGCATCAACCCATTCGGTGGAGCAGCTGTATCCTCACACCTTTCAGAGGGGGCCACTCGACAGGGCTCCCCACTGGACCTTGTTCCCTCCAATGCTGTCTTCTTCTTCACAGGGCACACTGGTCTTGGCAAGCAGGCAGGAGCTGGTACTCCAGGACCAGGGCTTCCCTGGGTGATATCCCCTCGCCCAGCAGGGAGACTAGCAGGTCTTGGTCCCCAGTCCTGGTCACAGGCAGAAGTCTTGCAGAGCTTCCCCTCCTCACACATCCTGTCTGGCTGCTTGGAAAATGACAATATTCGGGGTCCCAAACACCTGTTCTTACAGTCCATTTCCAGACACCAAATGTGATTTAGGGTCTGAGTCTTTTAAGTTTTATGTTTGGGTTCTGCTTCTTTTGAAGTGTCCACTCCTGCTCCCTTCTCCTCTTGAAAAGCAGTCTGTTACAGCAGGGGCGTCTCCAAAGTTGATATTCCCACCACACAGGCCATGGTAATGAGTTCTCATTTTGATGTCAGCCATAGTGATATGTGTATCAAAAGGTTAGCCCAGGGTCCCAGCCCCACTCTATATAATTCTCTTCTCAGCCCCATTTCCTTTGTGAGAGGTGCCCAGGTCCCTTCCTTGTGACCTCTATATGGAATCAAGGAGCATCCTTCGAAGTGTAAAGTGGAATTCTGGTCTTCCCCTCCCCAGTGTGTGTCCCACCAGCTTACAGGAATGCAACAGTTCACAAAACTGTATGGGGGGATCTCTCGGTCTCCTCGCCATGTTTCACCATGCAGGCCTGGGCTCCCAAAATGGACCCAGGGATCTCCATTAATTGTACCATTTGTAGGCTTTCATACACCTAGTACATGTGTACAACAAATACGCACTGCACAGTAATGAATCCTCCATGTACTGCACCACTCATAGGTACACATGCATCCAGCATATGTATTTAACATGCACACATTGCCCAGCACTGTATCTTTTATGTACTGTATCATTCAAAGGCACGCATACATCCAGCACGTGCACGCACCGCACAGCAATGTATTATCCCTGTATTGTACACTTCCCAGGCAAATTTACACCCAGCACAGATACATAATCTCTGCGCTACACAGAACTTCACACCAATCTGAGGTAGGCCAATGGTGAGTTAAGCACACAGCAGCAGAACTTTAAAAGTGAATGAGCCTGTAGGCCACACACCTGTGACACAGGTAAAAAGCCTGTTCACTCCTTCTGATCATTACATGGTATGCTGCCACCCAGCGCTTGTGCTACTTAACTCCTGGCGAAGGCAGTAGCCTTCCACCATTATGAGGGAAACGTTTTCGACTCTCCTCCCATTTCAACAAGACCGCAATCCGTGAGACAGGCTATGTCATGGAACACACATATGATCCGTGTTTGCCTATGACAACAAAAATCAGCATTAGGGAGCAGGACTTCAGTACAGTTGGGCACTCAGGGCAGGGGCGCACGTCTATTACCATGTAGAGGACTTTTTCATCCTCATCCCAAAAAAGAAGATTATATGGAGTGCAAAGGTTGCATTTAATTTCACCTGTTGCTACACTGTCTGTGTTTTCTGCAGGGGCGTTGTGAACCCCCCACTTTAACAGTGACTGTGGGGGCGGTTTTGTTTATGGGCCTCTTCTGTATACAACGTTGCCGGCATACCAAATACCATGAAGTGGGTGAGAAAGATACCTTTAAGAAAATGGGAAAAAGTACAGATATGATTAAAGAGGCAAGCAAATCAGAAGCGAAGAAGAAAGAATGATGAATAGATGAAAAAACAAAGGAAGAAAGTCAAAAAGGTAAGAATGGTGCTAAGAGGCAAAGATAAATGGATGGATGGAAGGTTAGAAGATGGATGGATAAGTGGGTGGATGGTTGTAAATATCGATGGATGGCAGAGTAAATGGAAAGGTGAGTGCGAAACATGGATGGGCAAAAAGGTCAATAGATAGTTAGATGGATATATTGATGGATAAATCAAGGATGTTTGGATAGATGCATGTATAGAGGAAGGATTTGTGAATGGCTGGTTGGATGGAAAGTTCGAAGGATTGATGGAATGGTGAACGATTGAGTGATGGATGAAAGAATGAATGGGTGACAGAATACAATGGAGAAACACTGATATCAGCAGGTTGATGAAAAGGTGAAAGGATGAATGGATAGATACTTGGATAGAAGAGTTAAGGGAGCTCTTCTACGGAGTGTCAAGCTCACTTGCATGGCGCTATTAGTGCTTTGGTTAAAAGTGGGGGGCATTTACATTTTCTTGGCTACTCCCTTGGTTTTCTGTACAGATGAGTGCTGAAAGTTGTCATTTTGTACCTCTGCAAAAAGAACAATTGATGGACAGAATGCAGAACAATGTCATACATTCACCCCAGTACAGAGATCTGCGCCGTTTTTTTGCCCACCATGCCATTCCAGTTTGGACCCAGCCATATGCAAATCAGCCTTGACCCTGCACCCAATGGGAATAGTCCAGACAGAACTGCCAGGCCAGATCCTCCCTGGATTGGAAACAAGCATTCTAGGACTGGTTTCACTCTTTCAGCCCTCATCAGCCAGGATAGCTTGACTCCAGTGGCATGGAGAGCACGGGTCCCACGTCTGAGCATTACCGTCCCACTCGGGGTGACAAATGCAAAAAGAACAATTGATGGACAGAATGCAGAACAATGTCATACATTCACCCCAGCACAGAGATCTGGCCCTAAATCCATCGTTTTTTTGCTCGCCTTTCCAGTTTGGACCCAGCCATTTGCAAATCAGTCTTGACCCTGCGCCCAATGGGAAAAGTCCAGCCCGAACTGCCCAAGGCCAGGTCCTCCCTGGACTGGAAATAAGCATCCTAGGACCGGTTTCGCGCTTTCAGGCCTCATCAGCCAGGATAGCTTGACTGCAGTGGCATGGAGAGCACATGACCCACGTCTGGGCATTTCCGTCACACTCGGGGTGACAAATGCAAAAAGAACAATTGATGGACAGAATGCAGAACAATGTCATACATTCACCCCAGTAGAGAGATCTGGGCCTAAATCCAACCTATTTTTTGCTCACCATGCCATTCCAGTTTGGACCCAGCCATATGCAAATCAGTCTTGAACTTTCACCCAATGGGTACAGTCCAGCCCTAACTGCTAGGCCAGATCCTCCCTGGACTGGAAACAAGCCTCCTAGGACCGGTTTCGGGCTTTCAGCCCCCATAAGCCAGGATAGCTTGACTCCAGTGGCATGGAGAGCACGGACCCATGTCTGGGCATTCTTGTCCCACTCGGGGTGACAAATGCAAAATTGTGTGTCTTTTGCTGTATTTTGTACATCTGGGTGCATGCAAACCTCTAGACCTACTTCTATGTTTGTAGAAAGTCCCGTTTTGTTTTGTTATTCAAGATCTGTTTATCTTACATGTATAGTAGTGTTTTATTCGTACAAACCAACCAAACAAACAGCCAACCAAATAAATAAATAGATGCAGAGGTCCAAAGTTTTTCTTAGTGGCTCACCACTAGTACTGCCAAAGGCCAGGTTGCTGAATGCCAGGCTGTTTAGTCCTCATTCCACCACATGCCTCTTTCTTCCACCACACTGCACTTCCTATATCTATATCTCACTCCTGTGGGTTAGTTTCTATCCTTACTCTCTCCGTGTGTCACTGTTTTCCTTTTTTCTCTTCTGCCTTTCTATCCCAGTCCTAATCCTTTCCCATTTCATTTAATTTGTATATCACTTAAGGCACAGATCTGCTGTAAGGTTACTGGGCCTATACATTCTTTGTAACCTGATAGAGCATCCATAAAGTTAAGGCTTCATCCTACAAGATGTAGCGTGTTTGTAATAGCTAGTCACTAGTATATTTGTAATCTGAGGACTAGGTACACTGACCAAAGCTTAGAGCCTAATTTGTGCCAGCGGTTGAGGGTAGTGGGCATAGATTGGCACAACTTATTTTTCAACATCAGACTTCAACCAAGAGCAAGAGTGAGGGAAAGGCAGAAAATGGAGGAAGAAAAAGAAAGTTAACAGTGAGAAATGGAGCTTGATTACTGTAGTCTCTTGACTATTTCCTTACATTCATCAAAAGTTGGGCTCCCAAACGCAACCCTTCAGGCAGTTTAGCATACAAGCTGCAGTCCTTCAGTCCATCTGAATAAAAACAACCAAAAGTAGGGTTACAGTTGCTTGTATTGGCCACTAGAGCATGCCCAAATGCAACCCTTTAATCAGTTTAAAGCACAAGCCCAGTTTCTTCAATAAGAGTGAATACAAATTCCAAGAAGAAAGGGGACAGGAAGAAGAGGAATGTGGTCCGGGCATGGGAGGATATTGTTATGAAATATGCAGCACATCAACAACAAGCATTGGCATAGTCAATAGGTCTTGCCTTTGGGACCTTATACGTGTTTAGCCATGCAACAGTTGATGTTGTTGCACCAAGGATATTGTGCTGCATAACTAAATACTTATAAGGTCCCAAAAGCGAGACCTATTGGCTATGCCAATGCTTGTTTCTCTGGCTATTATCCTACTGAATTGCGATGAGCGTATTGAAATTTTGATTCCTCTTAGATTTAAATTCTTTTAATGGTACCATCGGCTTGTAGTTACTTGCTATGTGTGCAATGTATTTAAGGCACAATAGCCTCTGTGCTGCCTGTTGTGGATTAAAGCCTGTGCTCTGTGGTTCTTTTTAAAGGTTAACTCTATTGCAAGGTGTAGGCGTTGGAGCACATTAAAAACACTTGGAGAAGCAAAATGAAAGTCAAAGGACTGGCACTGCATTGAAACTCCTACAAAGCACCTCAATGTGTTGAATAAATGCCGGCATTAATGAAAAATACACTATCAGAAAACTGGCTTGCAAGCAAACCTTCAATAGTTCGCGCTGCCTTTTCCTGTTTTCTTTAGCAACTCTTTTGTTCATAGATGCTGCTGAAGTGAGAAAGTCCTGCAGAACAAGTCTTTTCACAAAGCCCCTAATGTTTTGCTGATTACACTCGCTGTACATAAAATGCAGGCAAGCAGGAAACTCATGGGATTAATGGGGGGGCATAGCGCTGGCTCATATGTGGCGTTCACAGAAAGTAAAAGGTAACGGAAAAGCCCATTACGAGCAGACTTGTATGGACTCAAGAGGCCCAGGGAGCAAAATGCAAGAGACGGGCCCAACGGGCAGACTTAAGATGATTCTGCAAGGCCCAGAAGGAGCAAGGGGTAGAGACATGGCCCAAAGAAATGCACATGGCACCAGGAGTAGCAAAGGTAATCGGGCAGGAAACCGAGGGGCAGAACTGAGAGGGCCTCCATTCCTCTCCTCCCCCCCCCCCCTTACCTGGCAGTCTGATGGGAGCTGTGCTATTCTGCTCCATGACGTGCGTTTCAACCTCTGCAGAAAAAGCAGCTCGACTTCGCATTTCATCTATCGTCATTTTACAAATATCAGCAGCCTCGAGCTTGCCCTGAGGCACAACCCCTGGCTGAGTTCACCAATGAGAAACAACATTTTACCTTGGGGTGGATGCACAGCTGATCCAGCCAATCACAATAGTGACTACAGTCATGGGCTTAAAGAATCCTATGCCGATAAACATTTTCAGTTATTGAAGGCATCTACTTCCGATTAACTGTTTGCTCTAGGAAGCAGCGGTTCTGTCTGTAGTTTAACTATTATCAAGTCTGTTTAACCTTCAAACAAAAAAAATTAAAATTTCTTGCCCTGGTAATGCATCTAGATGTCTCTGGCGTCGGGGGATACAAATTCCCCATCCCCGCTCCTCAATGCTTGATATGCTTAGCAGTGGACACTTAAGTAAACAAGCTGTCTCCGTGGAGCAAGTCAGCAACGAGGTGTGTGCGCGCGCGTTAGGCGTGTGTGCGCGCGCGTGTGTCTGTGTGTCTGCGCGTCCACAGACCCCGATCGCTGCGCGTGCCCTGGTCTGTCTCCCTTGGGAGCAAACACGGCGACAATAAGTCTCGTTGGCGGCAGCGCTTCGCGCTGCAACGCCAGCGAGACCTAAAAAGGAGCAATAGGGGGAGAAACAGTCAGGCCGCCCCCCACTCAACAGACTATAAACAGCAATGGGCCTGACTTAACATGAACACCAACCATTGTATTCAAGACACTATAGAGGTCTTTAACGTCTTTCAAATACTTCCTCACAGGAACGACTACCTGTCGCTAGTCCAAGTGTCTGTGTGTTTTGTTTATAACAAAATATGTCAATACAACATAGGAAAGACTCCACCTAATTGCAAAAAAAAAGTGTGAGAAAGGAGAGAAAGCACCTCACGGTTGTACACTTGCTAGTTGGTACTCGCTAGCACACCCTTTTCATCATCGGTTACTTTCTCCCCAAAAAAGTAAGGGTGTGTGTTCCAACGTGAAACTCTCAGATAATGAAGGAAAAGAAGACAATGGACAAACAAAAGTATATGCAGTGTGAGTACAAAGTGTCACTACAGTGCCCACTGAACCCCGTGAGAATAGAGATGCAATTCCCAACGTATTAAAATGAGGCAATGCTTACTAGCTCAACGCAACTTTATTCAGTGCTGTAAGCCTCCCCAATAAAAAAATGGTTTAAATCTGACCATTTTCAATTCCAAATAGCCAACATGTTTCGTTGCCAACAGTTTGCGCAGCTTCATCAGGGCTGCAGGGGTTTCCAGTTTTCACTTCATTCGAGATTAACTCCAAACTGGATGGTTGCGAACATTCCTTATACCTGCAACCATCTCCTTAAGGTACACGCGTCAGCTGATCACGTATCCACTGGGTGACTGCACACATTGACGTCACCAGTACAGAGTCCCTCCAGCGCAATGAAGCTCCGTCCGAGGACCCGGAGGGACTCGGTACCAGTGACGTCAATGTGTGAAGTCACCCAGTGGACACGTGATCGGCTGACGCGTGTACCTTAAGGAGATGGTTGCAGGTATAAGGAATGTTCGCAACCATCCGATACCGAGTCCCTTCGGCGTAATAAAGCTCCGTCCGAGGGCCCGGAGGGACTCGGTATCGGTGACGTCAATGTGTGCAGTTACCCAGTGGACACGTGATCAGCTGACGCGTGTACCTTAAGGAGATGGTTGCAGGTATAAGGAATGTTCGCAACCATCCGGTTTGGAGGTAATCTCGAATGAAGTGAAAACTGCTAACCCCTGCAGTCCTGATGAAGTTGCGCAAACTGTTGGCAACGAAACATGTTGGCTATTTGGAATTGAAAATGGTCTGATTTAAACCATTTTTTAATTGGGGAGGCTTACAGCACTGAATAAAGTTATGTTGAGCTAGTAAGCATTACCTCATTTTAATACATTGGGATTTGCATCTCTATTCTCACGGGGTTCAGTGGGCACTGTAGTGACACTTTGCACTGACACTGCATATACTTTTATTTTTCATTGTCTTCTTTTCCTTCATTATCTGAGAGTTTCACGTTGGAACACACACCCTTTCTTTTTTGGGGTTGAAAGTAACCGATGATGAGAAGCGGGTGCGCTCACGAGTACCAACTAGCAAACCCCCCCTTGGTGTTACGACCGTGAGGTGCTTTCTCTCCTTTCTCACACTTTTTTCTTGAAATTAGGTGGGAGTCTTTCCTATGTTGTATTGACACTTTTTGTTATAAATAGAACACACAGACACTTGGACTAGCGACAGGTAGTCGTTCATGTGAGGGAGTATTTGAAAGACGTTAAAGACCCCTATAGTGTCTTGAATCCAATGGTTGGTGTTCATGTTAAGTCAGGCCCTTTGCTATATGAAATATGCAGCACCCTGTGGCTTAAGTACTGTTGTTTGAAAATAAGTGTGTTTATCCCGTTTCCAATCTGGTGGACATTTAGTGAAAAACTTGGTGTGCCATTTAATTTAACATGTTGAAATACTGAAGTGTGGTATTTTTCCTACAATCAGTATCTCTTTTCTAAGTAATGGAATCGGCGCGATTCTACATACTCAGGCAGTACCACAAGTATCATAGCAGTGTAAGGCTCTGCAAAAGAAGAATCACAGTAAAGGGAAAAAATATGCAATCACAAATATTTTTCTTTATTTCAGTGATGTGTGGCGATCATACATTAACGCCCCAGCCAACACAAATCTTTGGGTTATATAATCTGGTTTTCAAGGCTCAAATTTTGAGTTTGAATCCTATTGTTTTTAGTATTTTGCAACAAAGAGGCCCATTTGTCACATCCTCAATGGGATCCAAGTATTTAATTAGAGTATGTACATTAAAACTAATTTCTTCAAAACCAGTCAATTGTACTGATCCATCCAACTCAAAATGCTCCGATGACATAACAATGATAGTTGTGTGAAGTTTGATGAGAGGATAGATTTACCTGGGGCCTCTTTGCTGCATAACTCTAATACAATTGTATTTAAATGCAATATACTAACGCCCCGCTCCATGGCCTGCCAGCCTTCACACTGGCGCCCCTAAAGGGCAACCTACACACCACAGTATGTCTCATCCAGGGCTATAGGAAATATGATCACATCAGCTCCATCCTGATAGAACTCTATTAGACCCCCTTTCTGGCCTGCACCATTTTTAAAACCAGCTACCTTATTTACACAGCCATGATGGCCAGCACCTCACTTATCTTTTTTTTTTTTTTTAATCTTCTGTTTATTGTGCCCTTCAAGTTCAAGCACATAAAACTTCGTACATATTGATAATGTTACACCACCAGCGCTTACACTTTCCCCCAAGTTTTCTCTTCCCACAATCACTTCAATCTCCATTATGGAGGCTATTTTGTTGGTCTGATCCCCACTGCAGACTTCCCTCACGCTGCCTCGAGTGTAGGGCTGTTCCTCTCCACCCATAGGTTGCCCACCCCATGTTTCAGTCATTGTTTGGCAAATTGCTTCCTCCATTGCCCCCAGATTTTGTTGTATTTTTTTGGGAAGCCTCTGGACCTGTATACCGCCTCTTCTGCCAGTGAGCAATAGTCCATCCCTCTTAACAATTTCGCAATCGCGAGCCTTGCTGGATCTCCAATAGCCTGCAATATCCCATTTAGCCAGCATGCACTCAATCTCGATCAGTACCTTTTGTCCCCAGCTCCCGTCCCACCCTGAGAACACTCTAATGATTGCCATTTTTGGGTTGTGGTCTATCAGGATTCTTATCACTGCTTTCAGTGTGCAAAATATGGAATCCCAGTTTCTCTGTATCACCCGACATTCGCACACCATGTGTATCGGAGTGCAATTAGTACCTCCGCAGCGAAGGGATTCGGGACCACTGCTGCATCCCATCCTCCATAAGCTCGCCAGGTTATCGTGCATTCTATGGAAATACTTAAACTGGATCAGTCTCATTGCTGACATCGGAAGTCTGGCCTCTAAGGGGCTATGGTCCGGCAGCGCTAT
Organism: Triturus cristatus; assembly: GCF_964204655.1. Lineage (NCBI taxonomy): Eukaryota > Metazoa > Chordata > Amphibia > Caudata > Salamandridae > Triturus > Triturus cristatus. The sequence continues at coordinate 1,263,726,361 of NC_140590.1, forward strand.
GGCCCTCGGTCTATATTTTTCCAGTAGCCGAAGCAGATAAGAAAAAAATTATGACCTATGTCGGTCGTATTCAGCCGTCAGTTGTCTATAGGACATCATGTGGTCTATCTGCCAGATGTTTCCCACCTTGGAAATTTCTAGTCTGTCCCATTTCTGGAAGCCCTGAAGCCCCACTGTTTCAGATAGCTGTGAGCCCAATCAGAGCGGTGTATCCATGGTGAGCACCTCTTTGCCAACCCACCCACTAAAGTGCCTCTCTCCAGCTAATAATTTGGATGACTGTGAGTGCCATAAAGTGTGATGGGAGAGCCTCCTCATACAGCCAGGACAATGGGGCTTTCCTGGTTAGTGCAGGTCATTGGAGTTTCAGGGCTGGTTGTCCCAGTCTCAAAATATCCACTTATTTATCGGGAGCATCTGAGCCGCCCAGGAATATAGTTTCAGGTCCACTGCCCCTAAGCCTCCAGATTGTATGCACTTCTTGTGGGAGCCTCTCAAGGCTGACCCTCCCCAGGCATAGCATTACTGCTGGCCTGCAGCTCAGTGAAGCAGCGTGTGGGGACCTTGAAGGGGTAGTTTTGCAGAACATAGAGCAGTTGTGGAAGTCCTACCATTTTGAAGAGGGCTATAAGCCTTATCATGTTCTTGGGAAGGACGCTTCATCTCGCCATGTTTCCCTTATCTGGTTTAGGAAGAAGATATTGATTTCCCAGCAGGCCCGGGTCCCTGGTTATGTACACCACAAGGTATTTAAATGCCCGTTACAAGTCGGATTACCTGAGATCCTGGAGACAACTCCGGGGGGAGCGCCCACGAATGGGAATATAACCGACTTTCCCCAATTAACTCGCAGGCCTGCCACCTCGCTGTAGATCTCCAGCATATGTATCAATCATGAAATTGATTGGGTTGGGAAAAGGATTTATAGAAGGCCTTCATCCTTGTGCAGAGAAACTCGATCTCCCAGGTCCCCTTCCCACCTCAGGCCCCATACTTGGGCATCCCTCCTGATCCATTTGCCCCAGAGCTTCTATGCCAAGGGCAAATAGGAGAGGGGACAGCCTTGCCAGGGTCCCCTGCTGATGCTGAACTGTTGATGACATTGCCTCAGAATCTTTTCCATGGTGCAGTGTACTATAACTTCATACAGGCGTGGAATGTAGGACAGAAGTTCATTCTCTCCACAATAGCTTGCAAGAAGGGCCATTCAACAGAGTCAAAGTCTTATGGCATTAAGGCCATGGGATTGGATATGAGTCCAGATGAGACAGTGCCATGCTCAACCTACTATTGAAAAGTCAACATGAAGCCATTTTGGTCATATTCTACAAGGGATCTTATCTGTGTGACCAATTGGTTTGGTAGGGCTTTTAACGCTAGCTTAGCCTCCTTGTTTATCAGGGAAATTGGTCTCTAAGATGTGCAATCCCTGAATGGTTTTGGAAGGACCACCGCAGTGGAGCTATGGATGTATGGTGAGCGAATTGACTCTTTTCCTGCCCCTTTTACCTTAACATGGAGATGTGGAATCAGAGCGGATGCAAACCTTTTCAGGAATTCTGTTGGAAGTCCATTTGGACCGGGAACTCTCCCAGGTTGCATCTCCTGCAGAGCCACAAGGAGCTCTTCTTCCATTAGGGATCTGTCCAGGTCCTTACTGACTTCTGGGAAGAGCTGCGGCAGCACCAGATCAGCGGCTATGGGATTCTGTTGTTCCGCCTGGGGACAATCGTTAAAGGTGACCGTAGTATTGCACAAAGGCTTCATTTATTTCCCTTGCATTGTGGGACACCATGCCTTTCTGTGTGCGAACCTGGAGAACAAACCTATCTCCAGTGTTTCGGTCACCTACCCGTGAATACATTTCCCAGTCTTATCCCTGAATTTGTATATTCTATTTTGCATCTCTGTCAGGCTATCCTTAGCTGCCGCCAGCAGCTTCTGTTTAAGGCCTTTCTGTCCACCTCTAGACACAGTTGGTCCTCCTCCCCTGTCTGAATAAGGCGATATTACATTTTCCCAATTTTTTGCTCCAATGCCTGAATCTTTGTCTTTCTTCCTGCTAGCTATGTATGCAACTATGTTCCCCCTGAGTACTGCTTTCATGATCTCCCATTGTGTCATGAGGGATATATCTGGGGTGGAGTTAACCTCAAAGTAGAAGTTTATTCTCTCTTTTACATAGTCCTGGAACTTAGTATCCCTCACCACCCATTGTGCAAGCCTCAGTGTGTATTCGGTCTATATGACCTTAGCCTCATAGGAGTCTCAATAGGTGAGTGGTCAGACAATACCCTCAGGTGGATCTTGTCCCCCAACACCCTTAGAATATCAGACGTAGGGGGGAGGAGGAAGTAATCTAGTCATGAGTGTGACCTATTGGAAGGAGAGTTATGAGTATATTCCTGTGTGGCTGGGTTATGAATTCTCCATATATATCGGAGACTGAGAGAGTCTGTCCATGATGCCAGGATTTTATGTTGCCCTCCTCTCACCCCATCTTGTGTGGTTATGTGTGGGTGCATGATGTCGTTGAATTCACCCCCAACTATGAGCACCGCAAGTCAATAACATTTGTCACCTTCTTCATTCTGGCCGCCCGCAGGGTGGTGAGCGGGCCATATATGTTGACTACCATCCGTTGTCTCCCATATAGGGAGCCCTTTAACAATATAAACCTACCAGTTTTGTCCAGGACGACCTTGATAACCACCAGGGGAAAGTTTTTGTTTAACAGAGTAGTCACACCTCTCGAGCCCCTGGTGAACCCAGTGTGATACACTTGATTAAAGCCATGTTGGGCCAGAAAGGTGCATTTATCCCCAACAGGTGGGTCTCTTGTTGCAAAAAGACCACTGGAGCCAGTTTGTGTGCGGTTGTCGTACAATTGCTGTCCGCTTGACTTTATCCAGGAGTCCATTTACGTTCCAAGACACTGTCTGTTACGGTCATGGTGGGTGGTCAGTAATGTACATTTGGTGCCTTGGGAAGGTGTGCAGTGTGTGGTGTTTTTTGGCAAGAAAAAACAAAAATATAAACCCCAACCAAACCCCCAACTGCCCCTACCTAACACTTCAATCCTGGAAGTACCTGTCGCCTAAAAGTCAAACATTCCCATTAGAAACGATAACGTAATAGAAAAAGCGAATACCCAAGTCTAATGTAGCGGGGTGAACTGTCCCCTCACCACTCTCGTTATATGGGTGGTTAAGCCCCAGTCAGCAGCATGTGAAGCCAGTGCCAGAAGAGCGAGCAGGAGGGAGAGAAAAGCATCAGGTTGCCCTTGGGGGCCAACTGGAAGCTTGGCTGCCAGAAGAGTTCTCCTTCTGTCCTTCATTAGGTCCATCTGAGGTGGACGCTCCAAGCCTCTGCTCGGGCATTGGTTCTTGCCTGCTGTGTCTTCTCCTACTGCACCTTCTCTGGCTTTAGTTTCTCCTGGGGCAGTTTGTCCCCCCCCCCCCAACCTCCCCTGGATTTCATCAGCTCCACCAGTGGTTCAGCCGCTGTTTCCTGTCAGCCACCCATTCCTACGCCACCTCCAGGATGGCAAAGAACATAGATTTCCAATGATACATTGCTTTCAGCTTGGCAGGGTAGATTAACATACAGAGGATATCTGTGAGTTTCGTTTTCACCTCCAAGAAGGATTTATGAATGATCTACACTTTAGCTGTATAGCCAGTGGGAATATCATCACTTTAGTTTCTGCACTGTGAATGTCTAGTAGATGGCGCACCCGCTGCAGTGTGACATCTCTAGCCGCTTAGTTGAGCACCGGATGATAGAGGTGGTCTTGGGGCCAGCGCCATGTTTGCCCTCTCTAAGATGAAGCATGGGGATAGTTACCACCCTGAATCCCTGTCTTAATCTAATCTGTAAGGAATTTCTCTGGTTGTTGACCTGCGCCTACAGCAGTCCCTCCAGTCGTAGGTTATTTTAGCATGATCGTCCATCTGCAGCCTATTTGCTATGTTTTAGGACTGCCGTCAGCGCCCTCAGTCTTTTGAGCTCTTTGCTAGCTGTGCCTGCCACATCCTCCAGGGAGGAGATGCACCCCCTCTACCTCTGTAGTATCGCCTGCATGTGTTTTCCATCTACCCACTCCAAGATCTGACACAGTATTCCCATATCCATAAGGACCACCTCAATGCTGCTCCAATTTAGAAAACAATTGAAACATCTCTGTAAAGAACAGCTCATCACAGTGCACTAATAAACAACTGGCGACCTCTCCAATTACTTGTTGGCTGTATGCATGCCTTGCACCCTGTAAAATTCAATGTTGCCTTTTGCGCTAGGCTTGTGCTGTAAAAAAATGCTTGGCTGAGTTCTCAGCACAGCACTAGGAAAAATCTGATGACATTGCCAGAAGTATGCCTGGAAACCTGTGACTGCTGGTTTCTGTGAATGTCTGTGAATAGAAGATACTTATAAAGGTATACTCAAGTAGAGATGCAAATCTCCTTATGTATTTTTATGAGTTGTTTTGTGAATAGGTTCCAAAGAATGCTATTTACATTGTATTCAGATTCTGAAAGTGACTCATCCATACTTTCCAGAGTCCTCCTAGAGGGAGCCTGATCTTGGATACTGAAGGCACTTTTATAGGTGTCCAATGTAAGGGCAAATTTGAGAAAAATCCTAGACCTCCCTTTCTCAGAATTTGCCTGCATATCCGTGGAAGAAAGAGCAGTACCTTCAGATTGGACACATAGATATAGCAGCGGAAACTGAGGTAAGTGGCCGAGAGAGATGGGCACATATAATTATGGCCATACCTTTTGTCTGAAGGGCATGCATTTGCTGGCATAATTACTGACTGGAATGAAGTATGTAGCACAGTAACTGGAGGCCAGGCATTATTTGATTCTCAGCAAATGAATAACCAAAACTGTCCGTTTAGGCTGAGCAAAAAGTGTTCGTGGGTACACACCGAGCGCCTCATTTCAAATGCCTCTAGCAATCACAATGGGATCAGTAATGCGAGTCACTGCCCCCATGAGGATTACATGTTGGAGTGTTTTAACAGATGTCTTCATCTCCTTACATCAGTTAAAATCTCATGTGAAACACCTGGGGAAAACATGCAGGAATCAGCATGGAAACTGTGATTCCCGCATGTTAGTCCCCAAAATCTCAAAGCCGAGAGTATTTATGTCCACTCAGAGTACCAGTTCCACAAGTATCGGTAATCCAGGGGGGGTATTGGTGCTAAACCTGCCCAGCTCAAAATCCAGCATGGAGTTGAATAATGACGGTAGCTAATGCACCAGATACACTGATGAATTGTTTCATTACGAGAGGTTTACAAATTACTCTATAACTGGTATTTCAGCTCATGTTCTTGGAATCAATCCTTTAAAATAGAACCCCTGGGATCTGGCCCTAGAATTCTTCAAGTAATGCGTGTCTTCGGGGAGACATCAGGCTTCTATATGAATGTCTCTAAATCGCTGCTGTGGCCAATAAAAGGACCCATATGAAACAGCAGATGGGCGGAGGGTCCCATGTTGGTGACATATGGCTTCACCTATCTGGGCATATACATATCTGACAATCAAGCCCATTCTTGGCAGAATAATTTAGGAGCAACAACCGAGAAAGTGAAGATGGAAGTGAAAAATTGGTCAGCTCTTCCACTGTCCCTTTACGGGAGATGTTATGTTATGGTACTGTCAATTTCTAAAGTGCACGTTCACCGGAAGGTCTCTTGACGCTAGGTAGCTGATGCGTCCTTAATTCACCATGTCTGGTAAGCCTGTTTAAAGAGCCATATCTTCAAAAGTTGTCTGAATCTGGTATAGTTGGGGTAGTTCTAAGCTCCATGGGTAATGTATTCCATACTCTAGGGGCAGTAATGGAGAACCTACACCCTCAAGTCCTGTGTTTTTTCATGAGTAGGGATGACCAGGTGGTGTAGGTGACTGGATCTCAGTTCTCTAGTGGTGCAGAACTTGGCGATCCAAGACTTTATGAAGGCAGGGCAGCTCAAATATAAGGCCTTAAAGACCGTACAGCAAACCTTGAACCTAGTTCTCTGCTCCACTGGCAACCAGTGAAGGTCCTTGGTCACACGAGAGATGTGACCATCTCTGAGCAAGTGGGATATCAGCCGAGCGGCCTGATTTTGAATTAGCTGAAGCCTGCGCAGAAGAAATTTGGGGAGACCCAGATGAAGGGAGTTAGCCTAGTCAATTCTGGACATGACTAAAGCTATGATGAATTGAATCAGAGCCTCCTTCATAGGAAAATTTCCTTATCTTTTTAAAAGTTGCAGTTGGCAGGAGTAGGCCGAGCTCACTGCGCTGACCTGCTGCTTGAATGAGACCTCCTCATCAATGATGAACCAAGGCTTTTTACTACCTTTTTGGGTGGGGGGGGCCATCCCGCTGGGCCAAAAGGTGGGGTTCCAGCGGATCACCCTATTATTAGTGACGACTATCTCTGTTTTGTCCGAGTTTAATTTCAAATGATTGCTGTTCATCCAATCCCAGAGATCAGCCATCTTTAAGATGGTCTCCGTACCACACCTATTATACCAACTCCAATCGCACCCATATCCAAACCCTGTATCATGGTCAAATAAATGCAATCATGGGGCAATTCCTATGGGGAGGTGGCACTGCAAGAGTAGCTCTAAGCACCTGTATGCAATCCACATACTGTGGAGGCATTGCCGCAGCCAACATACAATCATATCATGCAGCATCTGTCAAGACTTGTGATGTTCTTACCAGCTCTGGCGTGTTGGAGAGTTTTTCGACTTTGGTTCTTGAGAGTTCTGGTCTGCCCGAGGTAAGGATGACCTCGCCTGGTACTCACGGTGCCCCTGACAATAAAATAGCCAAAGTAGACCGTGCCCTCGAAAAGGAGTCCCAAGAGGAAAAAAACCCTGCAGGGAAAACCTCTGCTGGAAGTGGGAACTCCAGGAATTAAGAGGAAGGAAAGAAACCTCCAGAAGAAGAAAAAGAAGGCCAGGAATCTGAACCAGAATAGGAGGCCAAATCAGGAACAAGGTAGGCCACAGGAATCACAGATACACCATGCAGGAGCACAGGATACCAACAGGAGTGAGGACACACCAGCAGGAGCGGAGAGTGTTGCAACGCAAGGAAATGAAGGATCCAGCCCTTTAAATACCCATGAATAGGAAGTTACCAAACAGGAACAGGAAGTGACTACCATCTTGGATAAGGAAAAGGATAGTAGATGGAATAGGGAGGTCACCATCTTGAATTGGTAGAGCAGATACTTCCAAGGCCTTCTGGAAGAAGCTATGGGATCATGGGAAGGCAAGATAGCCCCAAGAAGACATGAAGAAAGTAATATTTATCCAGTGAAAGGAAGGTAAGAATATAGTGCCCCAACATGTGAAAATAAGAAGCCGCTGCTCCACAACCAGAGCTGCGGCATTCCTGTCATGCAAATTGTTGGATAACGGGCCGCCCCGTAGGTAGATGGCGTGTCCGACCCAAAAAGAGAGCAGGCGCCGCGGGACGCACCGCGATGCCAAAACAGCAACAGTGGGCCGCTCTGCAGCAACGCAACGCGCACGAAGAAAAGAGGGAGGCGCCACGGGATGCATCGCGACCCACTAGGAAGAAGCAGGCAGAACCGCGTGCCGAATCACAGTCCGTGGTGCAACAGGAGCACACCTTCAGGTTTTGAATGAATGGTGGTATGGGTCAAGAAAAGACCCGGCTTTTAAAGCTGAACAATGGTTAATGGGAGACCCTTCTGTACACTCATTCCTATGTAGAAGACCTGATCCCATTGACCTTCGTCCGGCGACAAAGGTGGTAATTATGATATGGCGACAAACCTTACGTAGAATGGGTTGGTAGGGATGCCAGACACGAGAAACCACGCTGTGGTGAAACCGCCTACTTCCACAAGTCGTGGACCTTCAAGGATTTAATGGTTGGGACTGTATAGGTATTTCAACCCTGGGGGATGTTATAAGGGGGACCGTCCTGAAATCCTTTGAGGACCTACAAAGAGTCTTTTCCATGCACCAATCTCAATTTTATAGATATTTACAGTTGCAGCATCCCTACATCAAGGACTTGACAGATGTCCCAGAATTCAGCCCATTGGAGTGTTAATTCCTCATGGGAGACCTTGGGGAACATAAAGTATCCAACATTTATCAGACCCTAGTCACGAATAGCCCCACGACTCTTGACTCCCTACGGGACGTGTGGGACGCTGATGTGGGGCCGATAGACAATGATGATTGGACAGAGGCTCTACAATCTCCACGAGAAACGGCTATCTCCATCTGATTGTGGTTTATCCAGTTTAAATATTTGCATAGGGTGTATTTTACCAGACTTAGACTCTGGAAAGCAGGACTGATTGCCTCTCCACATTGCCTCCTGTGCCATTCGGAGGAGGGCACCTTCATACATACGGTCTGGACATGCCCCTGATAGAGCGTTGCTGATGCGAAAATTGTAGGGGTGCACCATATTCTTTGTTAGTCAGCACACGCATATAAATGAGCATGTTATCCAAGAATAATAGAAATGTATTCAATGAAATAGGATAGTAGAAATGTAACAGGCCTCGAGAGAAGAGAAAGGTCATCAGTTATTCTGAAATGCATTGATATATATGTAATGCCTAGTATAGAAATGTTGTGCATTAAGATACATTAAGCCATGTTAGAGGGAGGAATAAGGTAATTCTCTCAAGTATGAGACAAATAATTAGAATTGTTAATGGTAGAGTGTTTAGTTTGAGGCCTAACCATGTATGTAAGAGAAGGCCTTCGTTTATTTTAGCCATGTTTTATTAAGGCGGTAGGATATTAGCAAAGCTTAAAATACCGTGCATTGTGAAACCTCATGATGTTAGGGTTTTTTTTCCTATTCAGCATTTGGCTGCAGGTACAAGGCCATCTAGCTCGTTAGTTAGAATGAGTCTTTGTTCGAATGGAATGGAGACAGAAGGAGTAGACATGAAGGGAGTGGATTGGAATGTAAAATTGCAACTCCTGGTACAGAGAAGGCCTGGGACCCAAGGTCGAATTCGTGGAAGGAAGAAGAAAGGATCCAAATGGAAATTTACTGAAGGAAGAGGCTTTCTGAAGGGGTGTGCTGAAGGGCGTGTACCGCTTTTTGGGGTTTTGTATTAGGGACAGAGCCCCGTGGGTTGAGCAGACGAGACTTAGGAGAGGGACGGAAAGGAGCAATATAGATCGAGCTCTCAATTGGTGAAATCTTCTTAGGAAGTTTCACCGCTGACACCCTTTTATGCGATCCTCACCTGGAAGGGAATGTTAAGTAGGTATGCCACCTTAGAGTAGAGTAGGGACAGAATTGATTTGATTGATGACTTTAAATTTTGATATCACGATTGCCATAGGGTACTTGATGCTCTTGGAAGCTGTAATCCTGTTTATTTTCAGTCGTATGCGAATACTTCGAAGACTAGCATTTGTATTAATCCCCATATATCTTTTGTGCTTGGTATTGAGGTGCCTATATATTCAGATGTTTTTGCTGATAATAAAAGGTCAACCTCCCAGATTGTAAGTCTTCTTTCCTGAGATGTCCAATTGTGGTAAATACGATTTGATAATTGTGATTCTTCTCTCTACGCTATTCTGCAAGTAAAAAGATCCTGGCGACCTGAGTAGGTTCTTGTAGGTAATTAGACGAGGTCAAGAACCGGCGTTCCCAGTTGGTAGCAAACGAGGATGGTTTCTTTCTGATAGCGAGGGAAGATTGAGATTAGGATAAGTGATCCTTGAGGCCCATCAATGATAAGTAAGGGTGAATCATCGGAGGGCGAACGGCAGACGACCTGGCGGACGGACGTAGATGGCGAGTAGCAGTGCGGCAGCAAACAGAAGCTCGAAGAGTGAGTATGAACAGGATACGATGTTGTAGATTGCGGTGTTGTATTGTATGAGATGTTTTACGGAGTTGGTGTGAATGTTGTGTGATTGTGAGATCAGGCTGTGAGCGCGCGCAGCCCGGGAAAGTCTTAGGCGATGAGAAGCCTAAGCGAGAGGGTGTAGAAGACACCCCTGGTAGATTTTGTTGACCATTGATCGTGAGGTACCATCGATCACCTGGACCGAGATAGGGGGAGCAAATGTATGAGTGTGTCAACCTGACGCTGGTCGTGGGTTGTAGTATGTGGAATTGAGTATTTGTAACCTATCAGAGGCGATCTGTCTGTCCGGCAGGAACAGACAGTAACCAACCGAGGTCGACAATTTCGAGAGACTGTGGACGGACAGTCAGAGACTGTGGACGGACAGTCAGAGGCTGTGGACGGACAGCCAGAGGAGTAACTTGTTTGGGATCAAACGGTTATTTCAGCGTGTGAATGGGACGAATGCAAGGGTGAGACGAGCGGTGAGCAGGAGGGGAACTGCTGCGAGTGGAGTAACTGTGACGTCAGAAGGTGTCGCGCTGCGATAGGCTGGTTGGTGTAGGTCGCGCTGTCATTGGCGGACGGAAACTAGGAAGTAAACAGAGGTCGTGTGCGTTTAGCATTTGGTCATGATGAAATGTTTTAAAGTTTTCAGGGAATTGTGTCGGGGGGATGAACCTGTAGTTACTCGAGAGGGTGTGGAGGCCCCTCCAGAGGACTCGCCAGCACACTATATGGCAAGAAATGTAGGGTTGCATACTATAGTTTGGATTGAGAATTGGCATAAAGTGACTCAAGGTGAAGGAGAGTTAGCGTTCCCACGGTATGGTTCATTCAGACTAGCAGTGTTGTATCAGCTAAAGACTGTGATGGCAGCTTTACGACCTATGCCGAGGCCCACACAATTTGAAGCTCTACATGTGTGGATTAGGGCAGCGCATGATAAAGAGAGAGGCAGAAATCAGGAAAGGGTGAAAAGGTCGGTTCAGGCGTTCCAAGATGCTAGATGGGATGCCGCTGAGAAAAGATGGAGAATGCAGGCAATAGAGGGACATAAATTATATCCCTTATTAGAGACGACAGGGAAATCAAAGGAAAAGACAGTAGATGGAGAGGAAGACAGTGACACGGATGATAGCCTGGTAGAAAGGTTGTTATCCGAGAGACCACCTCCATACAATCCAGATGCCTCAGAAGGCAATGAGACGAAAGAAGAGTGTAGGGGAACAGTACCTCGACCAGAAGTAAGAGTAGAAGGAAAGATCTCTATGGGAACCGAGAATATTAGGTACAAGTCTGTAGGCAGCTCAGAGGTGGAGAAAGGAGTGAGGCTACCAGATGCGTTGAAAATACCAGTTATCATCGGACCTATTGAGTCGATGTATGAGCTTGAGCCAGAAACGGAAGGGAGTTCGGGACGGTCAGAGGGCAGGACGAGAAATGAGATAGAGGAAAGTGGATCGGTGAGGGGAATGGAACGGGCTCCGAAGCCTATAGAATGGAGTACGCCGATGCCAGCTACAGCGGACTCCTCAGGAGGACAGGGAGAATCGAGACCTACTAGACCGAAATCTTTAGTGGAATCGAGATCAGATTTGAGAATGTGGACACCACCGGTGAGAACCCAAAGTCAGGGTGTTTTAGATGCAGAAAGGGATCGAGGGTCGGTGGTAAATCGCTCGGTTCCTATGGGCAGATCAGGAGAGAGTAGGCGACAAGAAAGAGAATGTGAATACAGTGACAGGGATGGTACAGCCTGCCGAGAAGTCCTGAGGGGAGAGTTGAGAGGGAAAATGTTGGATGTCGTACGGCTAAAGGCCGAATTGAATGAGATAATCGGTGGAAATCTACCCCTAGAAAGAATATTGACTTACGAACAAGATGAGTTACTCTTTTTAGCGAAAGATGTGACTCGCAAAGCACGCACAGCTCATGAGAAATTGGCAGAACTGGCAAAAAGATATGGGGTGGATCTGTCAAAGACTAAAACGTTGCAAGGTGATCACCGGTTACAGTATAGTGACCAGGAACTGGAAGACAAGAGACTCATGGGATTAAGAACCCATGTCAAAGATTTGATTATAGCAATGCGAGCATGGCTCATGCTCGATAAGTGGGAAGAAAGATGGTCCAAGAAGAAAAGTTCTAGAGGAGTAGTGGGAGAGACGCCACCTCCGGGAGGAGGCACGATGGCAATAGGGAGTTTTCCTTTAAGGGAGGTACAGAATGGAGGATACGTGCATGTACCCTGGAGTAGAGGGGATTTGGCTTCTTTCACAAATGATTTTCCCCGGCTAAGTGAAAAGCCTGTAGAGTGGTACAAGCAAGTCGACCGCTTTGTCAAAATCTCGAAGGTACTGTGGATTGATTTGAATACTTTGTTTGACATTGTGATCCCGGGGGACTTGTGGTCGGCATGTAAAGTTGCGATTGAATGGCCGGCCTCAGAGCCCGACAGGGATTTGATTACACATGGCCCGTCGCCGATAGTGATGAAAAAGTTTGAACAGGTAATCACTTGGTTGAAATCGAAGGTCTCACCACAAGACACCGATTGGGTAAAGATAGATAGGACGGTACAAGAGCCCAAGGAGACAGTGCATGAATTTTACGAGAGACGTTTGCAAGCTTTTAAACAGTACAGTGGTTTGGAGGCATTGGATACCAAGGACATGGGACAGTTTGTGTCCAAGTTTGTGTTGGGATTGAGGCCAGAGGTTAGCCTAATGATACAGCAACATTTGATTTGTTGGCAGAATAAGCCTGTGGATGAGATTCTCCGATACGCTAGGTATTGCAGTGATGAAATCGAATCTAAGCACAAGAAATTGAAAGACAATCTGTTATTGGTACAGATGCAGCCCGCAGTGCAGGGACAGTCTACTGGAGGAACATTGGGAAGGAGGCAGGGAAATTATCAAGGAGGAGCACAGAATGCTCAAGGACAGGCGAGGCCGAGAGGAGTAGATCCTAAGACCGGAATGGATGTGACAGTATTGAAAAAGACCACAGCTTGTCACCTTTGCAATCAGATTGGACACTGGAGACGCGAGTGTCCGTTTAATCCATTAAACCAATTACAGCAGGAAGAAGAGTTGACCCATGTTCCAGTGGCAGACACAATCCCTGTAGTGACGCAACCTAGAATGACAAAAGGGGGGACTAATGTTCCGCAGGTACAAGTTCCCCGACCGCCTAGGATACAGAATATGCAGCAGGGAGCTCGGACGTATGTACAGATGCCTCTATTCGAAGTGAATGGGGAGGATGATTCCGGTCCAGCAACCAGATCTTGCTGGAGAGGAGAAGTTGATTGTGCTCTTAGAGCGGTCCTAGAGGTAGATCAGAAGGGACCCTTTGTAGAAGCAGAGATCGATGGCCACCCTACGACCTTTTTGGTTGATACGGGGGCTACGAGGTCGACTGTAAGATCTGCAGTGATCCCGTATCTACCCCTCTCTGGCCAAACAATCCAAGTTGTTGGAGAAGCGAACAGGCAATTGACTAGCCCACTGACGGAACCCATCCCGATTAGGATCGGGGACTTTAGTGACAGGCACCAGTTTGTGGTGTGCGATTCTAGCCCAGTCTGTTTGTTGGGAAGAGACCTATTGTGTAAACTTAATTGCACCATCTATTGCACCCCGAATGGAGTGAAAGTTCAGACAAGAGATGATGATGCGACCTTTAAGGTTGCGAATCAGCTTTGGTGCGTGGAAATGTATCCTGCACTTACAGTGGAGGAACTCCCTTCAGACCTGAGGGAATCGGTGTTAGTTGATGTATGGGATCTTAGTGGGGAAGAGATCGGGCTAGTTAAAGGTGTAGATCCAGTGAAAATAAGAGTCAAAACAAATGTAGAGTACCCGAGAATTCCCCAGTATACATTGTCACTGGAAACTATTGAGGGGATCAGACCCGTAATTGAGTCCATGCTTAGGCAAGGAATTTTGAGAGAAATCAGGGGAAGTCCATGTAATTCGCCTATAATGGGATTGCAGAAACCAAGTGGGAAATTCAGGATTGTGCAAGATTTGCGAAGAATTAATGAGATCGTAATCCCATGTTGTCCCGTGGTACCGAATCCATCCGTGATCCTGTTCCAAATCCCATGTGAGGCGGAATGGTTCACTGTGATTGATCTGTGTCAAGCTTTTTTCTCGATTCCTCTGCATGAGGAGAGCCAATTTCTTTTTGCATTCAGGCTGGAAAATCGTGTGTTAACGTGGTGTCGTATCCCACAGGGGTACACTGAGAGCCCATCTATTTTCAACCAGATTTTGAAAAAGAATCTCGAAGGCCTAGTGCTTCCTCAGGAGTCTGTTCTCGTCCAGTACATATATGATTTGTTAGTGGCGTCAAAAACTGAGGACGCCTGCAGGATTGATACAGTGACACTGTTGAATTTCCTGGGAGAGAATGGGCATAAGGTGTCTCCAAACAAATTGCAGTACTGTCTGAGTGAAGTACAGTATTTGGGCCATAGGATTGAGAAGGGTAAGAGAAAAATATCACCAGATCGCATAGATGCGATCTTGAGAATGCCCGTCCCTACGACTCAGAGGGCAGTTCGAATGTTCTTGGGAATGGTTAGCTACTGTCGCCAATGGATCCCGAACTTCTCCTTTGAAGCAAAGCCCTTACAGCTGCTGATGCACAAGGATGTGAGTGATCCGGTACCATGGGATGAAGACTGTTTAAGGGCATTTTTGAAATTATGAGAAGCCTTGTGCTGTGTGCCAGCATTGGGAATGCCTGATTATAAGAAGGCATTCGCGTTGTTTTGCTGTGAAAAAGAAGGTTGCGCATTGGCAGTGTTAACTCAGGTCCATGGGAATGTCCGTAGACCAGTTGCCTATTTTTCGGCTACACTAGATCCAGTAGCCTCTGCGTTGCCCGGATGTCTCAGATCCGTTGCTGCAACAGGTGTCAGTATCGAGAGATGTGAGAGCATTGTAATGGGTCATCAGCTTACTGTGCATGTGCCACATTCTGTTGAACTGTTGATGACCAGGACTAAGACACAACACCTCACGAATAATAGATTGACACGTTATGAACAAGTCATCTTAGCTGCTGAAAATGTAACGTTGAAGAGGTGTTCTGTTTTAAATCCTGCCACACTGTTGCCGATCCCGAATATTGATGATGAAGATTGTGAGGATCATGACTGCCTCGATGTGACTGAATTGTGCACCAAGCCCAGACCCGATATTGTAGATGAACCACTTTCTGAACCTGATGAAATATTCTTTGTGGACGGTTCATGTTTAAGAGACAATGCGGGTCAGTTGAGAGCAGCCTTTGCTGTTTGTACCATCACTGGGGTGGTAGAAGCCGCTTGTCTAGAAGGAGTATACTCCGCACAGGTGGCTGAACTGATTGCTTTGACTCGTGCCTGCGTGGCCGCTAACCAGATCCGTATAACGATTTATACGGACAGCCAGTACGGGTTTGGTGTCGTTCACGACTTCGGACAGTTATGGTCCCAGAGGGGGTTCATGACATCATCTGGATCACCCATTAGAAATGGAGAATATGTGAGACAACTGTTGGAGGCGTTGCAAGGCCCCGACGAAATTGCAGTAGTGAAGTGTTCTGCTCATACGAGAGGAAATGACTTTGTATCTCTTGGAAATAACTATGCCGACGAGGTGGCCCGATTCTGTGCAGAACAGGGGTGTGATTTTACAAAATGACACATAAGGGGAAACGAAGAAACAACTGACTTTAGTGTGATGTTGGCGATGGCCGATACATGGGAGGAGTTGAAGCAGTTGCAAGACGAGGTGTCTGATGAGGAACGGGATAGTTGGGTGCGAGCTGGATGTGAGAAGGGAGATGTGGAGGTTTGGGTTTCAAATGATGGAAGAGCGGTATTACCGGATTGTTTGGTAAATCCGATGGCACGATTGATACATGGTGCTGTGCATCTTGGCAGGGATGCGATGGTGCGAGTGTTTCGTCAGACATGGTACAATACGAAGTTTCGGGCAGCAGCGGAAGCTGTATGTCAGAGATGTGTCACCTGTCAACAAATGAATGTAGGGAAAAAGACAGCTGTAACGATGAGTCATATAGGGAGGTCGGGCGGCCCTTTCAACAGGATGCAGTTAGATTTCATTGAGATGCCAAAGTGTAATGGGTTGAGATACATATTAGTGGTGGTGTGTGTCTTTTCCAGATGGGTGGAGGCTTACCCGACACGTAGGTGTGATACTCTAACTGTAGCTAAGTTGCTGTTGAGAGAGCTCATCCCGAGGTTCGGGTTCCCGACCTCTTTGGAATCGGACAGAGGAACGCATTTCCACAGCGAATTAATGAAGTTGCTTTGTGCTGCCCTGAACATAGATCAAAGGCTGCATTGCAGTTATAGACCAGAGGCTTCTGGGATAGTGGAACAAGTTAATGGGACATTGAAGGCCCGAATGGCAAAGGTGTGCTCCTCTACTCCCCTGAAGTGGCCAGACGCCTTACCTCTGGTGCTAATGAGTCTCCGAAGTGTGCCAGATAGGAGAACTGGATTGTCACCCCATGAGATCTTGATGGGGAGAGCGATGCGTGTGCCAGCAATACCAGCCTCTGCATTGATAAATATCACTGATGATGTTATTCTGGACTACTGTAAAGGCCTGGCTGATGTGGTTCATTCTGTGTCCCAGCAGGTGCAGGCGGTAGCTGTTCCAGCTGCAAGTGATCTGTGCCACGATCTGTGCCCAGGGGACTGGGTATTGGTACGGAAACACGTGAGGAAAAGTTGCTTGGATGTTCGCTGGAGAGGCCCCTACCAAATCATTTTAGTCACAAACACTGCAGTGAAGTGTGGGGGACTACCGAACTGGGTGCATGCCTCCCATACCCATAGAGTTCCAGCACCCTTGGAAGATACAGCCCCTCTTGTAAATGAAAACCCAGCTGAGGTGGCAGGGCCATCTGAGAGGGTAAGTCAAGCTGTAAGGGTGGCTGACGCAGCTGGTTGTGCACTGGAACAAGCTGTAACCGAAGAAGAGAGAAACTCAGAATCAGAACCGGAAGCGGAAGAGGGTGCATTTGGCGGAGTGGAGCCAAATCTTCCCGGAGAACAAGGTAGTGCACAGGGTATCGGAAGGGAGAGCAGAGGTGTCTCAGAGGCGAGAAGAGTTTGGCCCGTGAACCTGAGACGGGAAAACTCAAGAGGGACACCGAGAAGAGATCTTGCCCCAGTGTCGGAGGTGCAAGAGCCGGAACAGAGTGAGGAAGAACAAGATCCGGAAGCCCCGAGAAGATCGAGGAGAGCCAGAGTACCGTGTCACAGGTACACTTCACCTGAGTGGACATATGTAGCAACGAATGCTAGGACCGGTGAGTACAGGGAGGCTGAGATCGATTACTCTTGTCAGCGGTCCACCGAATCTGAGGGCAGAAGTGTTGCTGAAGATCCCAGGATTGGAGATCGAGGGAGTACTGACTCTCTTCATTCCAGATCAGCCACTCCTGAGTAACATTCGTGGTCTGATTTTGGATACATTGGCGTTCCCGAACTTTGCAGTTGTACCTTCTCCCCAAGAACTGAAAACTCTTAAACTTGAAATATTGCAAGGGGTCCTGGAGTTGTTGGGACCTGCAGTTATTTTAGATTGAAGTTGACCTCTGTCGAGAGGGAGCCTTTGCAGATCCGAAAGAAAATAGAGACTGGACATTAATGGAGAAACATTTGCTATAAGAGATAATTGTTGCATTAAGATAGTAGCCTGAATGAGAAGGAGACTCTCGCCCATTGTTATCGAACTGGATTCTGAGTGTGAGGGAAGGATGGCAGAGCCTAGAAGTACACACGGAAGGGCGAAGAAAGTGATAGGTACACTTTTAGGAGTAGTCATAGCTATCATTTTTGCCGTAGTCATAACTTCGTATGCAGTGGCCCACAGGGAAGAGGGGAAGATGTTGGGAACACCTATACCTGCTACCACCAGTACAGAGAAAGATATTTCAGGAGATAAAAGGGCGATGATGATAGAAGAAAGTCGTAGGCTACACATGGATTTGTCGAGAGGTGACTTCAAGCTCAATGCATATGCGAAACTGTTGTATGAGTACGTTGATGCGATGGATGCGAAGGATTGCTATGTGTGCATGCAGTTTCCTGCTTCTGTAGATGAGGGTATTAGATACCATCACCTTCCATTGACTTATGGGATTTCTTGCAGTTTACTGCTTAGCCTGTTTTATGAAAGGAAACAGTTTGAGTACTATTTCTCAAATTATGACACAGTACTTCCTGATGTACCAGCGTTCAAGCATTTGAATAAGTATGATTATTATAAGTCGCAAGAAAGACTTCGGACTTATTTCATCCCGACTCAAAGTTTGGATACTGCTTATGCACATAGAAATAATTTGACATGCTCAGTGTCAGACACTGAAAAGAAATTTATTGGCCAAGTTGAGGACAGATATAGAAAATTAACCCAAGATAAGGATGGGGGAAAGAAGTCAACTGATTGGACAGAAGAAGAGAGGCTACATAAGTCAAGGGGAAGTTATGGACCCATAGCGTTAGATCAAGCACAGAGAGGAAATCTGTGTGTTGCTCGTCCGCAGTCGGACAAGGACAAGATCTGGGTGGGACATAGCACATGTTCCCATACCTTTACTATAGAAGATTCAGCTAGGGACTTTTTGCAGGGTCAGATACAGGTCATCCCAACGGTGTATTATGTGTGTGGAAGGAATGCATACGTGAGGTTGCCTGAGCAATGGTACGGAGCTTGTTATTTGGCTGTTATTTTCCCGAAGATATACCATGCCGAGGATTTGACTCTGCTAGAGACCGGACAACACTCTAGAGTACGAAGAGATGCTAGTGCAGGAGCTGTGATTGGTGATATCTTTGGAGCAATCATACCTGGTCTGGGTGTGATTTTAAATGATGTGAAAATACGAAAATTAGCAACTGTGGTTGATGAGTTGTCAATGAACACAGCGAAGTCATTGTTGTTGGTGGATGGAGAGATGTTATCGATCAGGACAATGGTTTTACAAAATCGTCTTGCGTTAGACGTGTTGTTAGCCAAAGAAGGCGGAGTTTGCAAGACATTGAAGGTTCAGGAATGTTGCACATATATTCCAGACAACAGCAAAGAGTTGAGGAAATGTATAGTCAACATTACCACACTTCATGAAGAAACTGCAATTTTGGCAGAAGAGAATGTGTGGGAAAAGATTGGAAAAGGATTTGGACATGTGGGAAGCTGGTTTGCAGATTTAGGGAATGGAATTCTTGGATATGTGCTGAAGCCAATTTTGATTGTGGTGGTTTGTGTGATTTGTTTGTGGGGACTTGTGAGAGCGTACAAGTGGTACCGAGGAAACAGAGCTGAGAGGATTCTCAGGGGATATGAAAGACGAATGGCGCATATGCAAGATAATCAGTACCAAGATCTGAAAAGAATGGAAGGTTTCCGACACAATGGAATGGTTACCACGTCTGTATAGATGGATTTGTGTGATGACAATTTGTCATCAAAGGGGGGAACTGATAGAGCGTTGCTGATGCGAAAATTGTAGGGGTGCACCATATTCTTTGTTAGTCAGCACCCGCATATAAATGAGCATGTTATCCAAGAATAATAGAAATGTATTCAATGAAATAGGATAGTAGAAATGTAACAGGCCTCGAGAGAAGAGAAAGGCCATCAGTTATTCTGAAATGCACTGATATATATGTAATGCCTAGTATAGAAATGTCGTGCATTAGGATACATTAAGCCATGTTAGAGGGAGGAATAAGGTAATTCTCTCAAGTATGAGACGAATAATTAGAATTGTTAATGGTAGAGTGTTTAGTTTGAGGCCTAACCATGTATGTAAGAGAAGGCCTTCGTTTATTTTAGCCATGTTTTATTAAGGCGGTAGGATATTAGCAAAGCTTAAAATACCGTGCATTGTGAAACCTCATGATGTTAGGGTTTTTTTTCCTATTCAGCATTTGGCTGCAGGTACAAGGCCATCTAGCTCGTTAGTTAGAATGAGTCTTTGTTCGAATGGAATGGAGACAGAAGGAGTAGACATGAAGGGAGTGGATTGGAATGTAAAATTGCAACTCCTGGTACAGAGAAGGCCTGGGACCCAAGGTCGAATTCGTGGAAGGAAGAAGAAAGGATCCAAATGGAAATTTACTGAAGAAAGAGGCTGCCTGAAGGGGTGTGCTGAAGGGCGTGTACCGCTTTTTGGGGTTTTGTATTAGGGACAGAGCTCCGTGGGTTGAGCAGACGAGACTTAGGAGAGGGACGGAAAGGAGCAATATAGATCGAGCTCTCAATTGGTGAAATCTTCTTAGGAAGTTTCACCGCTGACACCCTTTTATGCGATCCTCACCTGGAAGGGAATGTTAAGTAGGTATGCCACCTTAGAGTAGAGTAGGGACAGAATTGATTTGATTGATGACTTTAAATTTTGATATCACGATTGCCATAGGGTACTTGATGCTCTTGGAAGCTGTAATCCTGTTTATTTTCAGTCGTATGCGAATACTTCGAAGACTAGCATTTGTATTAATCCCCATATATCTTTTGTGCTTGGTATTGAGGTGCCTATATATTCAGATGTTTTTGCTGATAATAAAAGGTCAACCTCCCAGATTGTAAGTCTTCTTTCCTGAGATGTCCAATTGTGGTAAATACGATTTGATAATTGTGATTCTTCTCTCTATGCTATTCTGCAAGTAAAAAGATCCTGGCGACCTGAGTAGGTTCTTGTAGGTAATTAGACGAGGTCAAGAACCGGCGTTCCCACCCCTTTTTAGTTTGTTTCTGGCAGGGGGTACTGGCATGTGTCCCTTAAACTTACGATGCTACATTGCATGGATAGTATAGGTGGAAACAGGTACAAGAGACATCTTTCTTCTCTTAGGCCTCACATTAGCTAAATAAGACATTGCTCAGCAATGGGAAGCAGAACATTCTCCCAGAGTGTCACTCTGGAAAGTGGGCATGGACTACATAATGGACATGGATTTTACAGTTTTTATAGCCCCCGGCTGCCCACAAAAACATACCAAGATTTGGACTAGGTGGGCCATCTATAGGGGCATTCCCATGAAGATACACAAGGCCACAGAAGGCCAGATGGAAGGTGATGTAACTATAAATGTGTGATACATGCAATATCTGGTTTAATTAAAAGGCACATTATCATGATGTGGATAATAATTGTCAACTTTATAGAATGTGGGGCACTGTAAGTTACAGGTTAATACCAGGGTTCTGGTATAATGTTTTCTGGTTGTTCTACAGGCTGTTTGGGAGAAGATGGGGGCTTGTTAGTGTATCGAATTTATTTCAATTGGAAATATATACCTCTTGAAGATTGATACCTGATAAAAATCAATAAAATTTGTACTGAAAAAAATAGAACCCCTGGGCTCATTTATTTTATAACATTTCTCGCAGTGTGTTCCCAAAGTGGCTTCACTATCACTGACTCAGAACACAACCAAGAAGCACGTGCATGCAAACTTTACTTACCTGTCTACCAACCACAATCATAAAAGGGAACATTAGTAGGAGGCCTGATGCTTTGCCCCTAGTAGCAATCAGCTGATCTTTAAAATCCCTCTAGTACTAATATGTCTTTCACAGTACCCAGCTACAATCATTTCAGTGGTGTAAAAGATGGTTTAAGTGCTCGATTTTACTTGGTCTCCATGAAAATAGCTGCAAAGCTACCCAATGTCATTTTGGACACATTCAGAAAATCCTGTCTTTTTACCCAAAATCATTATAAATTTTAAGTGGGTTGGAATGGCCTAGATATTTACTACTTTGGCTGAATACCAATACTTGTCACAACCCTACCGATAATGGCCCTGGAAAATGAAAGCCTCCAGTATCCCAGGTTTCCTTGATCGCTAACAGTTCTCTTTCATATATCCTATCGTTTACTTCTTAGGGAGTGAGCATTCTGGAATAATAAGCAATATAATGTGCTGCTGCAATTTCAGGATGCTTTTTGGAAAGGATGGCTACAATAGCAAATGAGGAGGTATCGATTTCCACTATAGCAGGAAAGGCACAGTTTGGATGTTATGAAATAGGTGCTGCCGTAAATGCATCCTTTAATTTTTGGAAAGCTGATCCTTGCTGAACCACCCAGTGCAATGGGATGCACTTTTGCGTTAAATAAAATGAATTTAAAATGGGAAAACCCAAGAAATCATTGCTTTTCCTTCACATTTTGTGGGGTAGTTCAGTGTCAAACCTCTTTGCCTTTCTCCTGATTCACATATAGACCCTTTTCAGAAACCTGGTATCCTTGAAAAATAAACCAGGTACCTCAAACATATTGTTTTCCAATTTGGAAAAAAGAGTATGCTTTTTATAATATTCTCAATACTTCACATGCATCCTATGCTCTTTGAGAGTTACTGGAAAGACTAATCTATTGTACAGATAGATAATTATATAGGTTTCTCAAATATCCTTGAAGGTGTTGTTTACAAATTTTGGAAGGCCGCTAGAGCATAACATTCCCGAGGAGCATTGCTAGGTACTCAGAGTATTCATATCAGGTGTAGAAAGCCGGCTTTTATATGTCCCCTTGCTGTATTCTTACCAAGTTTACATTTCTCTTATTAGAGAAAAAGTATGTGGACTCAATCTGTTCCAGAAGACCGACATGAGGGTTAAGGGTTAACTGTTGCAAGCAGTTATTGCGTTTAGCTCTCTATAGTCAATGCAGGGACAACATTCTCTTTTGAGTTTTGAAATAAAAAATATAGGCACTCCCACATGTGAAGTAGAGTGACAAATGAATACTTTCTGTATACCAATAATCTTGCACTCTCAGGTGATAGATACTAGTATGCAGAAATTTAGCCCCTGGGAGGAGATCTGTAGCTCAGACTATGATGAGCAGACAGTTGGTTTAAATCCCACCTTTCTAAATACATCCTGAAATTCTGTATATGTTTCAGGCATAGAAAATTGAATTGAATCAGTTTGAATAACAGAGTTATGTGAAACCAGACCCGTTCAATCCTCCCCTTGGAAAGTATGTTGTCTGAGCACAGCAGGCATTGATGTTCTATTCTATCCAATTAATTAGGAGTTTATGTTTGCAAAGTCAAAGAATTTCCAGCACTGAAGCTCAACTGGGTCATCACTGATGTCAAACGTTATTGGTTCTACATGTTTGTTATCCAAAGCCGTTCTAAGTCTGTGTATCCCAGTATACTTCTCAAGACAGAAGGGGATTACAGCCAGTACCCACAATAGATTCAGGTCTGTTCTTTGATTGTTTCTAAAATGGTGATGGTTATGAAAGGTTTGATCCACAAAGCAGCCTGATGCCCATATTAAATTAAAACCAACATGGTTAAAGGTTACAGAGTAATTGTAAGCAAAAATAATATCTAGAAATGTTCTTGTCTGTATTCTTATGAGATAGAGAAGAACCTCTAGACTTGAAGGGGACTCACTGGTTTTACAGAATACAGCAGTATCCTGGAGTTTTACATCTACTATGGACACCATCGTACAAAATGTCCGGCCTTTCAGTAATAAAGGCACCATCTATACCTTCACCTGTGGTCTCTTTCCTCAGTTGTAAGGCTTTTAGAATGTTTCATAGCTGCATATTTTTGCCAGTGATACCTAAAGTCTTCTCAACTGATCCTGTCATGGACTAGAGTTCATCTAGATTGCTTTCGCTTTTTCTGTTGCTGTGGTACCTGCTCTGTATTCTGTAATGTTAGATTGATTAATGCCATAGATTGGGTGGGTCCATTAACTACTATTAACAGAGCCTCTTCTAATTCTTCCATTAGGCTGCTGTGAAATACTCTTCAGTCCATGGCGCTTCTGCTACAAGCTGCTGATACTGACTAATGTACATAATTATATTATTAGGGCCGTGACTTAAGAAGAGTAAGCCAGAAGGGGCAGCACATTGGCCTGTTTCCATCAAAGGTAGCTGTTTATTGTTGCACTCATGGAGCATAGCTAGAAAGCCATGGATTCTGACTTAAAATCAATATAGTGACCCAGGTCTAGACATCTTAACAACGCTAACACAAAATTAACTTCGGATGGATCTGTAGAGAATTATTGGGGCTTAGCCAAGAACTGCAATTTACATTGTGCCATGAAAGACTGAAAGGTCTGAGGATCTCCACATTCTTTTTCAGGCGGAGCCATCCTTGTGGGGAATAATGCAGGATTAGAAGAAACCCATGGCATGGAATCCCTGGCTCCGGATTCATTTAGACCAGTTGGGAGAGCAGGAAGAATAGGAGAGGCTGCCACCAATAATGGACATTCCTCGATGATTTGCTTCAGCCATCTAGTTAATTATGTTAAGAAGCTAAGAGCATTATAGCTGAGTGACTTCTAAGCTGTATTTTCATTATTTCTTTTGCCATGGGCTGCAGAGGTTTAGCCTGGGAATCCAAGGTTTTCATGCTATGGCAAACTATTACGACCCTAGTGCATGTGGGCTGAGAATGTAACGGTTAATCACTCCTCCTCCCACTATGGGTCTACTCATTCCATGTATTAAGCATCAGGGTTATGAAGGTAACCTGTGCACAGGGGCCAAAATTGGGGAGAGAGAGAGAGAAAGAAAGACTTGCTCCTGAAGATTTCAAGATTTATTTATTAAGTTTCCGATCAACAATGAGATCCACTTAAAGTTATATAGTCAAAAATAAACAATACATGTTTAAAAAAAATGTTTAAATGATTTAATTTTTTTAAAACATATAAGTACATTAATAGGATTAAATAGCAAATAAGTTGCCTTCACATGCACACCATATTTCAAAAACAGAAGTTTCAGATAAAAATAAAACATGATCCAGGTTTTGCACCGACTTCTTACATAAATAAAATAATGTCTCTTTTAGGAGTGGACCACCCCAAGCAGCGGTAACTATGTTTATGGACAAAATGTTCATACGCAATAACATATAAAAATGGCGACCTCCCTGATTTAAACTCTAAGTTAAATATGGTTGAGGCTGCACTTCGATGCATGAGGAAACAACAACATTCATCTTCTTCTTTCCCTTGCAGGCTAAATTATCTAAACTCATAGAGGTAGTTCTAATCGGAGTTTTCAAGAAATATTTAAGTTGGGCACAAGACATGTCCATCAAATCAGCATCTCTCAAATTAGAGCGCATAAATGCTTGTTTAGAATTATTAAGGAGAGTGTTTACTTTCTTATTCAGACTGAAGAATTCAGAACATAAATAGAGTCTTAAAGTAAGTTCATTGCCATGTAATTAAAGTAGCAGCCCCCCCACTACGTAAGAACTTGGCAAGCCTATCTCTAGATGTAGCACTTCAGTCAGTGCCAGAGAATTTAAATTTCAAACTTTCCTAAAAAGTTGACCCTCTATTTTATGCATAAAATCCTAATATTTTGTGTAAAATATTTCTATAGCATATAACAGTGAGGGAGGAATTCTTGTCTGAAAGACCATAATAAAATGCTTAGTCAGTCAAAAAATCTTTATTCGGGTGAGTATCAGCCATAAAAGAATACAACATAAAAACGACATTTCAAAGGAATTGACACAATAAAATGTAACCAACATAAAATGCTTAAAATGTCAGAGCCCTGTTGCCCTCTGAAGTGATAAAAGTGCATGCACATGCTCCTATACCTTTCTTAAAATAAAAATTAGCAGAAAAGATGTTCCTTAAATAGGAATATGTGTTAACTACTTCCTTCTCTTGATTCCGTAAAAACACATTTGTAGCTCCCAATCTTTTTACGTTTTTTGCCTCGGATAGTCAGTACTTTACTTTTTGGTGTATTGATTTTTAAGTAATGACTATCTGTGTATTTTTGTAAAACATCTAAAAGACTTTGCAAGCCTTTGGAGTGAGATCTAAAATCACAATATCATCCGCATACAGCAGCGAAGCTATGTGGCATGGGTCTAAATTTTGGGTAAATCATAAATATGTAACGAGAAAAGGAGGGGGGCTAATAAACAGCCCTGCTTTAAGCCATTCTCTGTTGGGATATTTGGGGAAATCCGACAAACACCCCCAAACATGATGTGACACCATGTAAAGGAATGTGACGTTATGATGACATTAAGTAAGGGATCAGGTGTACTCAAGGGCACGGAGCTTACTCCACAAGGTAGGTCTGTCTACAAGGTCAAAAGCTGTTTAAAATAAATAAAGACCACGTAGACAGACATACTCCGTAGACAGACATACCCCGCCGTGAGACATCACAGTTCTCTAAAATCACGCGAAGGGCAGTGATATTGTTGATGGTTGAGCTAGTGGAAAAATATTATTTTACGCCCAACTTTGAAAATAATTAAGAATATTCTTAGCTTAATGTTCCCAAAAGAGTCGAGTAACGTTATTTCCCTATAATTACAGGGTTAAATAATCGGGCCTATTTTATGAAGGGGAAGGATAATATTTCCCTTCCATGAAGTTGGAACAGTGCCAAATGAATAGCAAAATCTAAACAAAGGGGCTAAGTATCTTGACCATAGATTGTCTTCCAACTTTATAATTGTGATGGCTATTTGGTCAGGCCCCCTAGCACCCGAGGCTCTGGCATTATGTATAATGTTCTTATTCTGAATTTCAGTAGGGCAGTATAAATCTATACCCTCAGAACAAGAAGAATTAACAGGAGAAAGGGACATTACAACCAAGGAATTCGCGGCATAAAGATTCGAAAGATATGCTGTCCACTCCTTACTAGTAATCATACAAATATTGGGATTTATGCTGCTATCGCTGGCCATTGCAATAATCCTCCAGAACTGTCTAAGATCTTTATGTATTGCTGCCTCACGGAGGTCTATCAAAATCGTATCGGCCTCCTGTATTCATCTACTGGTTTTCCAGCGAGCCCATTTTCCTTTTAAAAAAATATCATTAATTCCTTTCGAATGAGAAATAAAAAAAATTGCCACCTTTGAATTTTAATAATCAAGTTTTTCAAATGACACTCTCTATTATCATCTATCAGGTTATTTCCAAAAACGGGGGCGGGCCAGGTAGTGGATCACTCTTTTCTATGAATGTGGTCATTTTCATCTTTAAATTGATCAAGCGAAATTACTCCTTGAAATATTCGATCATTAAGGTGTTAATTCAAACTGCCTTTAATTTCCCTTTATTACAGATCTACCAATGTACTTTACCATTGGAGATGCCAATGTAAACATTCTGAGAATGAGAGTATTTTATGGTCACTTAACAAAGTAGCCTAGCTATCCAAATCAGTGAGCGAACCAAATATTGACACTGAAGTGATAACATAGTCAATTATTAAACAGATTTTTGCACAAGAATATGTGTAATGTCCCGGGATGTCCTTATCCAGTCTCCCATTTTGGTTAATGGCCTGATATGGCTACAAAGTTCTAGCAGAAGTTTTCCGCTTTTGTTCACTCTACAGATGGTTGGAAAAATTGGAGTAGAGATATTTAACGCCTCTTCCCTAGCCCTATCTACCAATTGCATAATTAGAAACCTTGGTGTTACAAGCACCCACTATAATTAAATTAAATGATTTGTATTTTCAGTTTCAGCTACCTGAACTATGAAGTCAAACAAAGATGTAATGAGAGGGTTTTGGCTGAACCCTGTGGGATATATAGATTAGCGAGGAGAGACATCTGAACGTGACTGCTCTTGCTAGGCCAGTTCAACAATACACATTGTACTACGTTTGAAAGATGAGAGAAAGATTTATATGTCCTGGTTTAATCCATATTCAATAAAACAACAATCCCTTCACTCGCTAACCCTTCCTGGACTTTTTCACTGGGAATCTGAGTGCGCAGTAATTATCACTCACTCCTGAAGAGGAATGATCAGAAAATCCTTGTTTATGGTTGGCAGAGGTATGCACCCTGTCCAAGCAGGAACAGCAATCCTTGTCAGGGTCAGTAAACCACACACAAATTAACCTGTGTTCACACTCTAATAACATGGCACAGATCAATCAGGCTTAACATAGGAGGCAATGTGTAAAGTACTTGTTCACACTTAGATACAGTAATGCAGAGAAAACACCACACTGGTATAGAAAAATAGTAGACTCTTTACTGTTTTAAACTAGACCAAAACGACAAAAATCGAATTATAGATACTCAAGTTATGCACTTTAGAGGTTATAGGTAAACATAGTGTTTCAGCAGCACTCACAATACCCAGTTACTGGTGGTCACATTAACTGGGAAGAAATAACCCAAATGCAAATAGAGAATGTTCGACATTGCTTTCTTGCAATATCGTGGCCAAAACGGTGCTCAAAGCAGCACTTAGAAACAAATGGGTGCCACGGGTCCCTTGGGTGATTTTAGCTGCCCACAAGTGTGCAGGTTGGCTACCGGGACCTCTCGGGTCCTGCTCTCACACACAGTACCTTTCTCCAAAGCAGCAAGGGTGGCAGCCTCGTGGGTCGGGTCTGCATCTCTGGGACCAGGCGTGGCCGGCATTTTGCGGTTAGTGGGGTGGGGAGGTCCGCACAGGGAGGGGGGTGAGAGTAAATTTAATAATTAATAAAAAAAGAACTTACCTGTCCCCTGGTACGGTGCTGTGTTTTTACAGCTCCAGCTCCGGCTCTTGCTCTCCTCTCCTGCCTCTGGCAGGAACAGGAAGCAGGAAGCCTCCCTCCCCTCCCCTAAGCCAATCACAACGCTGCAATAGAAGCGTTGTGATTTGTGGGTACGCCGCCCAGCCA
Source organism: Triturus cristatus (assembly GCF_964204655.1). Lineage (NCBI taxonomy): Eukaryota > Metazoa > Chordata > Amphibia > Caudata > Salamandridae > Triturus > Triturus cristatus. Next base: position 1,263,754,960 of record NC_140590.1, read on the forward strand.
GGCGCCTATGGGGAGGCCATTTTCTCCATGTAGGCTGCATTGCAGCCTTCATGGAGAAAGGGCACAGTGCGCATGACTGGTTTGGGCGGCCCCAGAGGGCCGACCAAACCAGTCATGCTCACTCAGGAGTGAGCAGACCACTCCTCCCCTGCCCAGTCCTGCTCGCAGAGCATCCCCGCCCACCCACAACCAAACCCTTCTGCTTTCTCGCGGTGCGAGAAGCAGAAGCATAAAATGGTAGTTTTACCATTTTATGTTTCTGCTTTTCGCACTGCGAGAAAGCAGTGGGTCGACATTCCTCCGCACTAGTGGAGTAGCCGCCCCTGACTGGGGCTCCCCGGCTAGCAGGTGGTGCTTTAGTGGGCTACACTGGGCTGTCCTCAAGACAGACTCAGCGGTTTGATGCAAAAGAAAAGCACAGATGTGACAATCTGCTTCAATCAGGCCACTCACCTCGGAGCTTCCGATGTCGGCGCGCAACGTTGGTTCTGCTGACGTGGGCGTGCCAAGCTGACGCGTCATCACTGTGGAAGCTCAGGTTACCAAGGCAATGCTGAGTGAGCCACACTGGAAGGGCTTCCCTTAGCAGGCGGTGACTTTTCAGGGACAGAGGCAGATATATCTATTGGAGTCGGTTGCAGATCCTCGTAGGTTGCAGTTGCAGGTTGGAAAGTGGAGTACTAGACCTTTGTAGAGCTCCTTCTGCCAGTCAAGAGGTGACATGATACCCTGGGTGGAACTGTGCTGCGAGACTCAGATTGCAGAGTCCAGTAGCGGCGTAGGGGAGAGATTGAAGTCTTTTATGGCCCTGAGACTTCTTAAACAGGAAGCAAGCCAGTAAGCCTTTGGTGATCACTTGGAGGGAAGGCAAAGTCCAGCTCTCCTTCAGCAGAGTTGGGGAGCAGCAGGCAGCAGGGCAACACGCAGAAAAGCAGTCCAGTTGAGTCTGTTAAGCAGCACAGCAGTCCTTCCGTCAGAGGTTCAGTTCTAGATCGAGAAGTCTCTGATTTTAGGGGGTCTAAGACCCAGTACCTATACCCAAAAGTGCTTTTGATGTAGGGAAGTGACTTCGAAGCAGCTCTCTGAAGTGCACTAGGATCCCTTTCAATCCAGTCCTGTCTACCAGGCTATTTGTGGGGGGTAAATCAGTGCTTTGTGTATGGACACTACCTATTGAAGTATATCAGCCCCTCCCATTCCTTCTTGCCCTGGAAGACCCATCAGAATGCAGATGAGTGTTAATAAAGCAGATGAGCCTCACCTCCCTGTGTTTGTGGCTGTCTAGAGGTAATGCACAAAGTGTAGCTGTCACCCAACTCAAACCTGTATTGGAGAAAGGCTGCAAAGCGCACAGAGTTATAAGCACAGATAAATCTCCACTTACTAAAAGTAATCAATGTAGAGTGCCCAAAAGGGATTTTTGCTATTAAAGATATTTGATAATTTGAAACAAATTCAATGTATCAGATTATGACATCAGTAATATTATTCACAGTTATTGAAAAAAACGATTCACGAAAAATATTAATTTTTAAAGAAAATAATTCAGTGGCAGGTGTTATACTTAAATATTTTATATTCCAAAACAATTTTTACTATCATATCGGTACAACAGGGTTTATATAGGGTCAGCCTAAGAATAAAATACATAATGACAATGGTTTTACATTCGCTTTCCTAATTTTACAAAACAGTACGTCAGTGTGTTCAGACGTCCAAGTCCCATGTAAAGATTGAAAATGACTCAAAAAATAGAACTCAGATTCAAATAACACATGTCAGCGAAATTCAAAAGAGATTGGACACTTCTTCGACTTTTCGGTCTCTCTAGCAAGAAATTAGCGAGACCATTATCAGGACTAAAGATTGTTTTAAGAGGATGGAAAAGACCCCTCTTAGGTTTTCTAGAAATGGACAGTAGAGGAGGAATGAAAAAGACTCCCATTACTCCCCAGCTGTCCATTTCCAGAAGAACTAAGAGAGATCTTGCATTAACAGATTGAGTAAAAGTTTGGTTACTTTCTATTTCATTTGTTTATTCTTCATGTACCCCTACTTTGTGAAGTGTTGTATTCAAGGGAGTAAACTCCGTGGCAACTGCACCTACTGCGAATTTGCTATCATGAAGTGATGCTAAATAAAAATTGATAAGAATATTAGGACACCTGATTACCGCTCAAAAGCTAACCTTTCTTTCATAGGATTCAGTCAGACACTGTGGGGAGCAGGACACAAGGGTGCAGGTTCAGTCATACAGGTAGCGTCACCTCCCAAAAGGATGTGGGTATGAAAGAGCTCTTTGCACAGCACCCGCTACTTGCCAATCAGGTCCAATTCCTGCCAATTGGGCCCTAGAACCACAGGGAGGGAAGACGTGGAAGAAACCTAATTACAACTAGGTAGCATGATAATGTTATTTCAATATATACTAATTTTCAGTTTTACTAAAAGTATACTTTTAAAATGATCTTAACAACAGTCAATTCTCATATAATCAGCTGTCAAACAGTCGCAGTTACAATGAGGAAGATTTCATATCCAATTTTGCTATCTGACAGCCCTAGTCTGAAACATTTTACGGGTAGCCAATATTTTTTAGATTAATTCTTTGCTGTGTAGAGGTTATCTTTAGAGTAACTGAGAAGTTAAGATTGCTTTTCAGCATCTTAAACCAAAAATGTGTCATTTGTTCCTCAAGTAACATTCTTTAAAACTTGAAGATGACAATTTGTCCCTGTCTAGTATCTGAAAAAGTAACAGCGAGAAGACACAAATGTATGTATCAGTAGGTATGAGACATGGGTCAAAAGAAGAGGCATCACTCGATAGGTCAGATATGAATGTGTGATTTTATTGATGCTTAAATGGCTATAAATACTGTCTGGGTTTTTTAAGTCCAACCAGTGCGGTAGTCTTGCAGAGGGCTTTCTATTCAAAGGTACGATGAATCAAAAATAATGTTTTTTTCCTTCTCCACCTCCCTTAGGTCTTTGGAGTGAGGCGTTGGGTGGAGGATCTTCACACTTTCACCGACTTCAAGAAAAGAATACGCTAAGTATTAGTAAAAGAAAAAATGTATTCATTGAAGTAAAAACTTTTACAACCACTTTTCTCTGGCTTCTTCCCCTTCTATACTTGTCTTAGGGTTTTTCTTATGCGGGTGCAATGACTGATCCTGGCCCTTAGAAGAAAAAGAAGTACTCAAGATGAGTCTGTCGCCTTTCATCCAAGCAAAAAACGAAATTACAAAGGAGGTTGATAAATTATACAGAGGGAACCATTTGTAATGCTAAGGATTCTCTCTTAGTTTGCGGAGGTTAGGTAGTCTCCTTTACTTGGCCACTATGCAGTTCCCACCAACAAATAATTTGGTTCTTTTCAGTCACAATCCTGAAACAAGAGTGTAACTTCCGTGCTTCTGTTTTTAGAATTTACAGAGAACTGTTAAGCTTTATTTCTGCTCTCATGCCCTTTCCCCGTGGTGCCAAGATAGTGTCCCCCCCACGTAATGACCGGCTTTGTACCACTCATGTTCTCTCACCTTTCAGTGCTCTGCTCCAGGTTCTCTAGGGACCTGTGGACATGGGATTTAGGTTGGGCATAGGTAGGGGTTGGCTGTCTGACTAACACCACAGTGATACCCACCCGGTGTGCTGGGACCATTCCGAGGGCTGTGGCGGGTCCAGAAATTGGATTCGCCCATCATCCATGCCTTTTTCCTTGCTCTGGTTTAGCAGACTGTTGCCATGGCGGGCTCTCCTTCTCTTTGGTCAGTTCTCTGCCTTTCCAGATCATCTTGATGGTTTGTGAGTTCCTCCTCAAGGGTTATCCGTTTAGTCTTCCTTCATCCGCTCAGCATTAGGTCCCTTCTTCCTCATTGGCGTTTCACACCACTCCCTTCTTCTCCTGGTCTTTTATTTGCTATCGGGCTCGGCAGTTCAAGATATCACATAGGCATCAGGGCAGGACTTCCTGTTCTCTGTTGTGATGCTTTCCTCTGTCCCTTCTACCTTTCCATAGTACTTACTAACTCAAGATTTTTCCATGTCTTTTCTTTTCCAAGTCAAGTGAGCTGACGTTGGAGAGTCGTGGAGCTGGGAACAGAACATTTTCAGACACGTTAATTTTACATAGGTAAATAAACACATGAGTAAATCTGCACATGTACATGTACCCTAACACTTTGTAGTAAATTTACTACTTTTGGCTATTTATCTTTTCAGAGTTTACTACAAAATGTACACTTACATGAGTTCACTCCCTGAAACAGGGGGTGGGGCCAAATTTACGAGTATAAAGTTACTGCAAGCAATTTTCACCTGTAGGTTGAGTTCTCCACCACTGGGGCTACAGGGGCTCCCTATGGTGCAGTACAGAGAACATTTAAAAGTTTAGTACACTTTAAAAAACAGTAAAACTATGTTTTAAGTTAAATATTATTGTGAAATAATTCTATATACCTATTTTATATGTAGGACAAAATAAATACAGCACTACTAAAATCATTTTGAATTAAATAGTTAATAATTAAAATATATTAGATTTCTTTTACAGTTGCATTAAAAAATCACACTTATTGTGAACTAGTTATATTCATTTATTATGTTTCTACAAGTACTGAGAGTTATGCAAAGAATTAATTTAAATCATTGTAATTTTTTAATTAAAATTGCATTTATTGTTTATTTTTTTATTAAAAACAGTTATTCGAATATCTTATAAAATATTATTTATTTGATATTTATGTTTAATCTGTTTAACATTAAAAGTATATATATTTTGAAAAAGTCAAAATAAAATAATTAATTTTAACATTATTTGCAATCTGAGGGTATTGCCGTACTAGTGGTTAGTCGTGTGTGGTGTGGACCTCGCACAGGTCGAAGCTGGAGCAAAGTTACTACTGTTTTGGTCCTTTTTGGCAGTAGTAACTTTAGAAGTGTCGTTTTTAAACAGAAATGGGCTTTTACATACTACAAAATGCAGTAAGTGACTCAGGCCCAAGTGTCTCCATATTGTAATATCTTATGAAGGTATACTTTCTCCTTTAACTGTGCAAGTACTTGTTCAAGTTTCAAACTTGCAACAAATGATTTGGTGATCTTAGCATTGGTGTGCACCCTGCCTGAATTTAAAACCGCATCAATATTGAAAGTTATTTTACCTGAAATGGAAGGCCTGTTTAAGGTGCCACAAATTCAACACTAGGCTGCTTCACAGCAGTGCTGAGCTATGATACATATTTGTTTGGTATGTTATTCATATTTAGTGTTCAAGGGTGTAACCCTGGGTAAAGTCTGCCCTCACTTAAGGTGAAATAATGATGGGGTTTAGGCATACAATGACATCAGTTAGTCTAATAAATATGATCTGCAAATACAAAAGACTAAAGAGCATTTGAAAAATGAATTTTTACAGGATCTCTTTAGTTTTGATAGTCCAAGTAACAGTCTCTAAAATTTTGATAGCTCCGGGTACTGATGACAAAACAGGTTTACTGGACAAACCTTCGAAACAATTCCTAAGGAAACTATTTGGGATTGCAAAGAGAATCCTCATAAGAATATGGTGGAGTATCAGCTCCGTAATGATGAGGAATGGATTATTGGCCTGCGTGCTCAAGCATGATTTGGGAACCTTTTACCTAAAAAAGAGGAAACACGTGGAAACATATCAAATGATATGTAGTGAATTGCACATTATAAAACAAGTGGTGCAGTTTGTTCTTATTTAGCCAGCACCTTTTCCCCTTGTTTTCTTTCACTTTCATTCTTTAAAGTTCTTACTAATTTCTATTCTTAGGATAATTGTTCATTCATTTTCACTTGCAGCCCATGTTCATTTGCTCCTTTTACTAAACTCCACTGTCTGGAAGCAGACAGGAATCATAATGGTATTTCTGCATCCCCATTAGCTAGACCACACAATAATCCCACTTTTGTTTGCAGGGTAGAGATTAAAAAGCAACATAATAATGAGAAATACTGCATATTTATATAATGAGTTCACTAGCTGAGTATTGCACATTGTCTTCAGTGTAAAATTTCATCATACATTATTTGCTTTAGGAAAAAATGTATCTTGGAAATCGAAGCAGGCTCCATGTAAAACTCAACATCGAGAACGTAGTATATTTTTCAAGTAATACCATCAAATTTAATTTGAAGATTTTACTATTTTACTCTGTAAATCCATAACTGTGCTAAATTATCTCATCAGCTTGTGCTACTTCTGTATTATGATCAAGTTTCCTCGATCTCATTCGCATCTAGAGCAGTAAATTCTTTACAGTCCTTCACCAGTATAATAAATTCTACGCATTCCTTTTCGCAAGCAGTAGTTTAACATTGTCTGCCAATTACTGATTGTGGCCGTTTGGTAAATGCCAGTTAGATGTTGCTGATCATTCTTCTTCAGATGTGCATCCTTAAACACCATTTCATTTTTTGATCTTCTCTTTCTGGATGAATATATTTTATCAGCAATCAATTCACAAATACGTTTTCATTTGATCATTCCTTCATGCCACATTTAACAGAAGGTCGAAGTAAGTAGTACATATGTCAAATTCAGAGGTAGGGGTAACTGGGCAGCCGCCAAAAATTGGCAGCTGTCTCATTATATGGAGAGCATGGAAATGTGGTTTTCTTGATGGCAAAGTTACCATTTACCTCATTGCAGAGAACCCCTTTTAAGGCTTGCTCAGCACCAGAGAGAATGGTGTGAAAGAGGCCACCATAACTAGTACTGTGCTAGCACATGCCATGTCCAGGTTCACCCTTGCAGATCCAGACAGAAAGTCCACATAAAAAACAGGACCGCCACTTTGGGAGTCTATCTTAGGCTAAAAGATCGTCAATTGGCCAGAAATGCTGACATGGCATGGCTGACTTGCCATCTTTTTTCCCTAGAAGTCGTTCCTGCCTTAGAAGTGGAAACTGCTTTAGGAGAAAAATAATTGCCCTCCCAGTAGTCAACTCTATATACATTGGGATAGCCCTAGCTTGGTTAGCAAATGCATTCCTATGCAACCCTATTGTATAGTGGCTGGCTCACTAATATATAAATGATGCATCCAATTTCAGATTTATTTATGCTCTTGACTTCTTTTATTGTTGATCTGGCTTGGTGAAAGAATTAAACAAATAAGGCAGAAATTTTATTTTCAGGAATATTGGAAAGTTCTTGCTACGGATCAATCTCAAATAGTTGGCCACTTTGTTCCAATTTGCACTGGCCAACACACAAATTAATTTGTAAGATATGCGAGTGTAAAAGAGGGATTTTTCCGGAGTCCAAAAGAAGTTGGAGTCAATGTGTGGGTTCCCTGCCAAATTCAATGTTTGCATTAGACATTTATTTGGATTGATCAAATATGGAGTCTGCATGTTCAATCTAATGCAGGCAATACACAGTTACTGATCATGATTAGTTTAAAGAGCAAATTAAGATCAGGTGGGTTATTGGGTGAGTTCTAGCTGACTCCTGCCAGAACTTCACATCTTCTTATTCTACATTGTTTTTCCAGATGGGTTCAGCAGTAAGGGCAGGTGAGGTTATGTTTACATGGCATTGCCATCATGTACATAACTTGTTCTGCTACAACCCATTTTCGACTAGACAGAGAAGATCCACAGAGCTAAAGTTCTATTGACCCAGAAGAAAAGAAACAGAGACAATGCAGAAGAAGGCACAACAGGAAAATTACTTATTTTTAATCCTTTACCCAGACAACTCAATGAGGGTTAATCTGTTTATGACTGTGCAAGCAGCAGTTCGTGAAGTTGAAGGATTCCTCATTCAATTGCACTGGAATATTCAAAGTTATTCATTTGTAGTTTCTTGGATCAATAAGTGATAGGGAGAGTAAGCCTGTTGCATAATGGGTTCAATAGTATTTATTTTCCACACTTTTGAGGAAAATGTGTTTAGCATTCTACTGTTTTGTTTGGAATTTAGATTAGAACAACCTGCTACTTTGCTCAGTATCTAACAACGTATTCACTGAGCAAAGGTTTTTGGATACTGCAAGACAATGCATGTGAACCTCAATTACTTTATGACTAAACTGAAGCCATAGGATTTAGGGAGACTGAAATGAATTCATTGCTTAGGGTTGTTTCTTTCATTTCAGGAGAACCATCCTTTTGGTTTATTACATGATACTTCAAAGGTTCAGGTAACACATGTCGTATTTTTGAATCACAATTGCCTGTAATCCAGTTCATGTAAAGGCATAAAATATATACATATTTTTACTTTAATCAAATATTTTTGCTTAATATGTGGGCTGATACTAAGAAGAATGAGTATTCAACATGGCTCTCCCTCTTCTTTAGTGCTATTGTTAGTAAACTGAAAACCTTAATGGAAGAATTTGTCAAGATCGAGATTATCTGCTTCAGTGGGTAAGTATTTTCTGCCACCAAAAAGAAGGTGACCAACAGCTCCAACTCAATGGGCAAAGAGAGAAATCTTGCTTCTTGAAAACCAGACTAATGTCCTCTTTAAATGTTGGCACTCTTCCTGGTCTGCTAACGCACACCATTCAACCAAGATGCCACATTAAAAACCTCTCTTTAATGGAGAACTGTTGATTAAAATTGTAAGCATTGAAAGCGCTTTCTGTCATCTCACTTATAAGGATGCTGATAATTTTATCCCTGCCCAATTTCAAACAATAGTTGAGAAAGCAACTGTAAACTCATGCTTGCACCCCAGGACTCATTTTCCTAAATCTCAATGATTACAGAAGCATTCAGAAATATTGCCAATAGAAGGTATCAAACGCCTTTATCATGCCCATGTTAGCAAATGCTTCCTAATCAATATAATGTGTCTGTCGCAGCGTACTGTACATAGTACTAGTAGCTATTTTTTACTAGTGACTTGGTTTATAGTACTGGTATGAAGACATTTTAATCTTTATGGACTAAATAGGTGGACTAAACTTACGAAGAGAGGTACTCCCTCATTGGCAAGAACAGTGGCACATTCTTATTACCCACAGTAAGGAGGAGATTTTAGAAATCATTAGATAGGTAATGTGACCATTGTGGGCGGAATAGTGATATATGATTTGATTTCATTGAACATGATTTACATCATGATTGTATTATTGTTAAGGTGTGAAGATCAATGTTTATTGAGGTAATTGATATGTATATTAGTATTTCTTAATCTGACAACTGTTTATTAAAGGGTACAATATTTATGTAATTGAATATTACACATAGAGGGATATTATTATGATGTAATAAAGTTCAAATAGTTATTTGAACCTTTAACAAATCATAAATATGTGAATATTATGACTAAGAATTATTGAAGCTGTGAAGAGTATACGAGATGTTAGCTGAGAGTTGTATTTCATGCAATTGGGGGAGCACATCGAGTTGGGAATGCAACTAGGTGGCCCTCTACATTGGGTGAGGCCCCTGCCCCCAAACAAGTGGCAAAGAATCTGGGTATTCTTGTTGACAGTGCACTCCCATGCAGGACCACGTACGTGCACTCTGCTGGAAAAGCTTTGCTACCCTAAAGTTGCTAAAGAGACTTTTTCAATGTTTTCCCATAGAGTGTAGAAAAACCATGTCCAAGCCCCTTAGTAGGTTGGATTATGGGAATGCTCTTTTTTTAGGCATGGCAGACTATTTCTTCTCCCGACTACAGCTGGTCCAGAATGTGGCTGCCAAATCGGTATGCAACAAGAGCAAGTATAGCTCAGCATCGGAGTGTATGAGGACACTCCATTCGCTCCCAGTGAGACAAAGGGCCAAATTCAACCTGCTGAGTCATGCACATAAAGTCTTACATCATCTAGGACCTAAAATCCTACAAGACAGAGTCGAAGTCCATTTACTCACTCGGAACCTGAGGTCCCGCCTTCAGGCACGGGCTACTACCAAACGTATCAGGAAGTCTAGAATGGGGGGTCGTTCCCTTTCCCATTTGGCGGCAACACTCTGTAACGAACTTCCACTCGAACTTCGGCTCATCGACAACCACATGGTATTTAGAAAAAAATAAAAAATGCATCTGTTCCTTAAGGTCTGACCGGTTACCTGGGAACTTACCCTCTTCCCCCACCCCGGAACTCCTCACTTGGTTGTGCTTTCCTTAGCGCCGTGATATCCTGTACAGATGAATGCTGCGCTTTAGAAATAAATAAATAAATTGTGTATGAATATATGTGTGTCTTTTGTAAGCCATACATCTAGACATGCTAACTGACAACTACTTATTTCTTGTGCACTTTGTTAAATTCAGCATTATGGCCATCCTAACCAGGAGCCCTTATTTTATCTCAAGGAGGCTTGTAGCTTTGTTAGTCTTATCGAGTGTTAAGCTGTGTTATTTGTTATTGCAATATCTAACAGTTCTGTTAGTTCTGTTGATTATTGCAAAAGTATATTTATTTAAAGCATATATTTTTTCACTATATTGCTTGCCTCACTTTTTTGCACAAGACCTCAGAAAGTCTGTTTATTGTCTGAAGGACATTCACAATATTTTTGTGTTAGACTATGCAATGCCTTAACAACATAAATCGCTCTATATTGTCGCAATTGTAGTGTGTCTGAGTGTAGAAATTGTCTATCCGTCATTGAGTAACATTGTCTTCCATAATTTAATCTCCATCATTGAAAGACTCACCTGTATTGGACAATTATGATACAAAAGTACTACAATTCCCTTTCAACATGCACAATTTGTATTGCAAACCCCTTTCCCTCTATTCCTTTAAAAAAAAAAACTTTAAGAGATTTTCAAATAGAAGAAGCGTGAAACATACAGCGCAAAATGAAAGCTCGTGGGTAGAAGTCACTGCAAAGTGTGTACATTACAAAGCAGTAACATAAAAAAAACATTATGTAGTCGTTCCCAGTTGGGAGAATCGGAATAATACATAATAGGGATAAGACACTACAGGAGTCAGCTGGATATGGGGGCACAGTTCCTTAATACATGGTGTTGTTTTAATATCAGCCATGGGGGCAGCCCAGTAGGAGGATGTGGGGAGGAAATACGGGGGCGAGGGTCAGCAGGCCCAGAGGGGTATCAGTCAGTCCGTGCAGTGAAAGTGGAGTGGAAAAACAAAAAGTTAAAAATAGCTAATTAGCGGGCTAATATTTTATTCATGCCCCTAGTTGGTATGACTAAAATCAGGGGTTAATAATAGGGAAAGTCTAACTATAATGAGTATACAGTCCCTAGTATTGGGTATACATGTGTCGAGCTGTCCCCTCAAGGCTCTTCTTCAGGACCACACGAGGATCAGCCACGTGCGTGCCGCTCCTAAGCAAACCTATAATTAGGAATTAATGAGGTGCACACCTACTGTGTATACACCTAACACGTAATACATACGGTTAATCACTGACACGTAGTATTTTAGTTTAGACAGAATTTTGCCTCATGATCTTCAGGGGTAGAGGGGCTTGTAGTCACACCTTCGTCAAAGCGCACCTCTGGCAAATCACCTAATGGCACCCCCGGAGACCGCATCTGCGGTCCCCGGGGGTGCCATTAGGTGATTTGCCAGAGGTGATTTGCCATTAGGTGATTTGCCAAACTAAAATACTACGTGTTAGTGATTAACCGTATGTATTACTTGTTAGGTGTATACACAGTAGGTGTGTACCTCATTAATTCCTAATTATAGGTTTGCTTAGGAGTGGCACGCACGGGGCTGGTCCTCGTGTGGTCCTGAAGAAAAGGCTTGAGGGGACAGCTCGATACATGGCGGCCCCACACTAGGGACTCTATACTCATTATAGTTAGACTTTCCCTATTGATAACCCCTGATTTTAGTCATACCTATTAGGGGCAGGAATAAAATATTAACCCACTAATTAGGTATTTTTAACTTTTTGTTTTTCCACTCCACTTTCACTCCACTACACATTTTCCACAACTTAGTGCTCCTACGTAGTTCCACAAGTCGCAGAACACCTCAATCCGCAGCAGATTGAGATCACCCCAATGATGAAGCATGCCACCTAGGGGAAACCCTGGTGGGTGAGGGGACTCTCGAAAATAATTTTTCTTTCTGGAAAGAGGATTTTCATACATGTTCGGTGAAAACCCTGTTTTCCCCCACGGTTAGGTTTTTATTCTCGAATGTTCTTCAGCCAGGCAGATTCTGTGGGGAAGTGCCTGCAGCCCCAGTGGAGAATTATTAGGTACTTATTGGGATGTCATGTGTGTACCCCAGTAAAGCCTTCAAGAGAAAGGGTGTGAGGGTAATGCCAGTCATGGCGGAGAGGAGGGAGAATACAATGGACCAGTAATGGCTGATTTGGGGGCACATCCAAGTAAGATGAGTGAAGTCTGTATCTGGAGAACGGCATTTGGGGCATTGGGATGAGCGGGTGTGGTCAATATGAACTAAGGCCTTGGGTGTCATGTAAACCCAGTGGAGGAATTTAAAAGGCAATAGTTTATGTTTATGGTTGATAGAGACAAGCTTGGTTTGAGACAGCAGTATGACCAGATTTTATCAGAGAGGGAGTTACCCAAGTTGGCTTCCCAGGCCATCTGAGTCCGCTTAGTAGAGTATGGTTTAAGGACAATGTAAGTATGATAAAGTCTAGAAATTAGCCGTCTACCATCAGAGGCAGATATGAGTAGTGTCAGAGGTGGGAAATTGTCCGGGGCCAATGGAAAGGAGGGCAATTTGGAGCGTAATGTATGATGAAGGGAATAAGTAGCAAATGGTCCATATACGAGGTATTATGGAAACTGACAGTGTCTGTATGTGAGAAAGCATTGCAATCCAGGAAGACATCCCCCACCGGGTGTAGTTGATGGTGATGAAGGAATCATTGAACCAGCTTCTCCCGAGTGACGGGGAGCCAGGGGTTGTCGACTAGTGGTATATTCTGGGAGTAGAGAAGACCTTCCTCCAGGACATGGAGAAGTTTCTGCCATGCCCAGCTCATAGAGGAAAGTGCTTGTATATCAGAGGGATCCATAGGGATCCCTTCTGGGAGTATAGAGGAAAGTGGGAGATCACCAATCTGATCTCTTTCTGGTTTGAGATAGGGGAGCCGTGCATCTGGATGATACCAACGATGAGTGTACTGGCACTGTGCAGCCAGGTAGTAGAACTGAGGGTCGGGAACCCCAAAGCCGCCATGCTCATAAGGGAGTGTCAATGTATCCCAGCGGATGCGAGGTTGGCGGCTAGCGCATAATAATCGTAGAAGACCACGTACTGTGGTGAAAAAATGCTGCATCAAGGGCAACAGGATTTCTGATCGCATTGCGGTGACAAAAATGTCTATTTTACCCAAACTATTATATTTGTTTGTAAATATTCCTATTGGTCTGAATATCTCTATCTTTAAGGCGCTAAAATCGGCCCTACTGTCGTTTGTCTGGGGGGGTAAGAAGCCTCGCTGTAGTTGGGATACTCTTGTACAGCCATTTGACCGTGGCGGCTTCGAGGCACCCGACATGCGTCTATACTATCTGTGCGCTTAGGCACAATTTGCACATTATTGGTACTTTCTGCAACGGTTTCTACCCCATACAGCGATCGAGGCAGATGCAATACGGCTGCAGGTGGTGGTGGGGGCCCCAGGACAGAAATTAACCCAGTGCAGTGTACTGCCTGAGCCTGGCAGGCCCTTGCAAGAAGGGTACAGCTGGATTACCTTTATGCCCCGAAGTTACCAATAGCGGCGCATCCAGACATCTCGGTGGCACAGGAGCGCTCCGCTCTACGCGTGCTGCAGGTAGTCGGGGTTATGCAGATGGGTGACCTGTACAAACAGGGCCAGTTCCACTCACTACAAGACATGCAGGCGGGTCAGACTCATGGCTCGATGCTGTGCTTTACATATGTGAGGGTGCGACAAGCGGTCAGAGCTATTTACCCCAATTATCCAGCTGAGCCACAGACATTGCGAGCACTGCAGGCGGTGCTGGCTGGAGAGGAGCGTAAGGGTCTGATTACTAAACTGTATGCTACGTCCCTTCGTGAAAGGGAGCCTGAGGAACACCCTTCATATCTTAAATGGAATGCAGCGCTGGGATACACATTGTCACTTGATCATTGGAAATTTTGCTGTACACTAACTGGGCGCCTCATGGCTAACTGTAATCTCCGTATAATTCATTTAAAAGTTTTACACCAGTTATACTACACTCCAATGCAATTGCGGAGATTCGGACTGCGTGACACAGCTTGTTGTGTGCGGTGTGGACAGGCTGATGCCGATTTTTTACACCTATCGTGGCAGTGCGTAGGGATAGCTGCTTTTTGGACCAGGGTTGCTAGCGTGCTGGCGGATGTTGTGTTGGAATGCATGCGATGTGTACCAGAGGTATGTCTGCTGGGTAACGTGAAGTCTTTGAAAACTTGTATTCGATTTGGCGATTGGTTGCTGTTTCAACACTGTTGGCCAAGCGAGCTGTAGCTCAATGGTGGGGCGCAAAGGCTTCACCCACGGTCCGGAAATGGATCTGAGACTTAAATTACTGTAGGGAACAGTTGAAGCCCTATACAGAGGATCTGGCTGAGACATCATTGCCCAAAGACTTCTGGGCCCCACTGACAATGTATCTATTGAGTCATCCCGATTTGTGATGGGTCATGCATTCTTTTTTGTGTCTTATTAGGAATTAATTCAATTGGAACTACATATTCGATCTATCTCACATGTGTGTCTATAGTGTTCAGGATCCCACAACTGTACGGTGTCACATCTCTTAAAGTGCCGGGGGGGGGGGGGGGAGGCAGTTCGCATGCTCTTCAGGAGTTGGTTGTTCTATGTTTCGTATTACTTATTACTGATGCCGTTTTCGGAACTAAAAATGCTTGTTTTGATCCATGCAATGTTGATGCTCATGGCTCCCCTGTGGAGGTTGTGTATTGTACTTGCAAGTTATTCAATTAACAATTTTTTTTTAAAAAAGGTCAACAGGATGTTAGGAGAAAGTTAAAGGAACAGGGAATAGACCACCATTTTTATTAGAGCAATATGGCCAACCATTCAAAGCAGAAATGTTGTCCAGCGTTCCACCTGGGTGGAGAGTTTATCAACAGTTGGACCATAATTAAGTCAAAGGGCCTGACCTTTTTCCTTGTGGATATGCATTCCCAGGTATTTAGTAGCGTCACCACACCAAGTTAGTAGGTATTTAACACTCCTGGAGGTGACAGGCTGGGGGTCCATGTCAATAATGAAGAGTAGAGGGGAAGGGGACAGCCTTCCCTGGCCCCTCTAGCTATAGGGAAGGGGCCCATAAGGGAACCGTTTAATCGCAGGTGAGCCACTGGAGGAGAATAGCGAAGCATGACCAGCGATATGAAATTACAGGGGAGGCCTAGTTTAGTCAAGGTTGCCTTCAAGAATGCCCATTCTAGAGAGTCAAAAGCCTTCTCTGCATCTAGCAACACCACAGTATCTGGGAACCGTCGGGGAGACTCTGTTCAATATAGCGGAGATGGTCCACAAATTGAAAGAAGTGAACCTATCGGGGACAAAACCAGATTGGACAGGAGAGGTAATCTGTTCCTTTAGCAGGAAGAGATGGGTGAGGAGGACCTTAGCTAAAAATGTATTGTCATAATTGTTGAGAGAGAGGGGACGATAATATTAGCATAATTGGGGATCTTTGCCAGGCTTAAGGAGAAGCATAATTACTGCTTTCTGTAAGGGGGGCGGTAAGAGGCCAACCTCAAGGGACTCAGCATAGAGGGCGATAAGGTGGGGTGCCAATAGATGCTTGTGGGCCCTGTAAAAAGAGCCAATGAGGCCATCCAAGCCTGGGACTTTGGGCTCCTCAATGGAATCTATAGCTTATATGATTACCTAGGCAACAGGCTCACGGATAAAGCACTGCTAGCCACTGGAGAGACAAACCATTGCAATCTCCACTAAGTAATTCGCAATCTTATCTGGGTCCCCAGCAAGATGTAGAGGTTGCCATAAGAGCTCAGGTGTTCGGCCAATCTGCCAGTGTTGTTGGACACAGTACCAGTAGGTAATTGCAATTGGGAAGTGTATCCGCCGAGACAGTTGGGGTGAAGCATCTGCGCCAGGAAGCGATTTGGGTGCTCTCCCTCGCCGGATTGTCTAGCTATGGGATGCTAGCCCAAAAATGTCACATGCCTATCTGCAAGGGCTGTGTTGCTGAGGACAGTTGAGTCTAGAATCTGCAGTCTAATTCCCGCAGCTCTGATTCAGTCTGCGACAGCAGCAAATGAATGCCGTGTAAGATGCCGGCATGGTTAGAAATACATACACTGCGGATAACTGCTTTGAAAGCTTCCCAAAGGGTGGCATGGGTTCGGACAAGCCATGATTGAGAGTAGAATACTCTGCAACAGCTTTCCACCGCCATAAGGGATCTGTAACGTTAAACAAACCAGGCAGTGATCAGATAATGTACAAGGTAAGTGTGATATGTCTGACGTCCAGCGCATGTCATTAGCAGTGAGAAGCCAATGGTCAAGTCTCATCCAGGTGTTGTGGGGTGAAGAATATTTATTTATTTTATTTTAGGAGTTTTATAGTGCGAACATGACTGTGAGAGTGCCGACGGGGACTACAGGATACAGCCCCTACCTTCCTGTCCTCCGAACGTTGTACGAACTGGCACGTTTCTGTAGTCCGACAGGGCTGGGAAAACAAGGGTTAATTCTGCCCGATACCTCTTACGCACAGGAACGCGTTGACCAGCTGGGACGTCTCGACCAATGGGGACAAGGAGAGGCGGGGCCTTGGTTCCAAAAGGAGGTTCCTGAGAATCGGGAAGGGGCACTGAGATTGGAGGAGAGGGAGAACGAAGACATCGAGCTACGGGAAGCTGATTTGGAGTGGACCATCGCAACTGGCAAGAAGGAGACTACGGGAAGCCTTGACCCTCGAGACCCAGACAAGGACAGAGATCCAGAGACCTGGACAGAGGAGTGGTGGACACCCCCGGAGGACGCTGGTGAGCCGCCGCAACTCAGGAGAGTTGCGGCAGATGCAGTACGTGACTCGGGAGGGGGGAGGGAGTGAAGGGAGGGAATCGGGAAAAGGGCTAGCTGTCACACTTGTATAGCACTGTGCACGCTCCGCATCTTCCCCACTTTTCTGCACCGCCACCTCACTCCTTATCTTCATACCCCACCTCGACACTAGAGGCACTTCTGTTCGTAAAGGAACCTGCCTCGGTCCGCCCTGTGGTTCTGGGCTTTAGACATCCGGTAGAAAGGTCCCAGGACCTTGGATTGTCCTTTCTCCTAATTTTGGAGTCTGCACGAATATCGCCCTGATAGGTATGGTGAAGGGTTCTATCCTGACAATCGCCTTATAGACCAGAATTACGGACCGCCTCTTTCTGTTTTCACTCTCTCCTTCGTGAGCCTCCTGGGATATCCACTGAAGAAAAGTGAACCGGAGCAGGAGAGGAGATCATCCGCAGCCACGCGGCAGAGAAGAGGACTTAATTTTCACTTATGCTGACTCTGTTTAGTTGCTCCTAATAAAAACCCTATCATCATTGAGCCCCGAAGTCGGCCTCCTTGTTTCTTCTTCCACCCGTCCCTCTCACAATGACCCATCTGGGTATCAGAGCGCTGTACAAAATAGCAGTACCAAGTTAAAAACAAGCAATAAACAGACATAGGTATAGACAGCAAATATTGTACAAATAGCCAATATGGTAAAATATATAAAGTGCATATAAAGTGAAAGGGAGCAAGCAATGAAAACAATGCATGCACAATGTAGTAAACCACTAGTAGATTAAAGATCCTGCAATGTATAAATGAAAAATAGTCACGCTGGGAGATTTCAGGTCTACTATTGAGAGTATCTATTCAGCAATAGCAGTTTTACTTCTTTTTTTAAGTAAGTAGTCGAGGGGTTAGATTTGGTTTCCTGAGGTATTGTGTTCCATATTCTTGGGGAAGACCACAATAGGAGCAGCTATAGATTTTCTTTGTTTAACTTCTGTGGCTTCAACAATAGAGAGTAAGAACGTCTTAGGGAACGACTCTCACCTGATAGTGTGAGTTTTTTGCCAGGTAGATGGGAGTGTTATGATGAAGAGCCTTATGCGTCATGCAAGCTATCTTCATCTGAATCCTTGAATCAAACAGAAGACAGCTGAATTAATGTTGGCCCTTAATGGAGCCAGCCTAGCTTTGGGTAATCCTGCAAGAGTAACACTCCCATAATCTAGTCAGGAGATCACTAGGGATTGGACTGCTAACTGAAAGTCATCCAGTGGCGGGAAGGGTTTGATTTTCATTAGTATATTTGGTTGTTAAATGGCTCATCTGGTGGTTGCACTTATGTGATCTTGCATATTCAGATGTTTGTCCAATGTTATGCCTAATGATCTAGTGGAATCAACAACATGTGGGGTGCAGTTGAGAGCTGTAAGTTGTTTGAGCCATTCCTCTAAGGGGGTAGAGAGATTGTGGGGGCGTTCAGGAGAAATTCCGTCTTGAGTGTGTTTAGCAGAAGGTGATAGCGGGTTAACCATTGTTAGGTTTTCAGTAGGGCGCTGTTAAGAATTTTTTATATCTTCAGGTGAGTAAACTTTCAAGTATAATTGTGTATCATCACGTATATATGGTAATGTATGTTTGAGGGTTTAACATTTCTTGAAGTTGAATAGCGCAGGTGAGAGTGTGGATCCTTGAAGTACTCCAATTGAGACTGGAGTAATGTCTATCAGGGTTCAATTAACTTTGATTCGTTGAGCTCTTTTTTAAAAGGAATGAGGAAAACCAGCTTAAGATGGGACCAGATAAACCCATCCTTTTCTCCAACTGGACAGTATCAAACGTAGAGGAGATATCCAGGAGTATAAGAAGGCAAGGTTCGTACTGATCAAGTAGTCTCAGGGCGTCATCTGCAATGTGTATTAGAGCCGTTTCAGTTGTATGACCAGTTTGGAGACCAGATTGGCAGAGGTCAAGGAGCTGAAACTGCTCAATGTGGTTGTAGAGTTATAGATGTACACACTTTTCTAGTAGTTTTCGTAGTGCCACAGTGCTATTAATTGGATGGAAATTGTTGCGGTCTGACAAGTTTGCATTTGCTTTTTTTGGGGTTGTGGTAACCGGTCCTATCTTTAGGCAGTCAAGAATCATGCCCTGAGAGAGAGATACATTGACGATCTTAGACCAATGTGGAAGTAGGGAAGATCTAAGCTCTCTGATGAGTTTGGTCGGCATTAGATCTTTGAAGTGGTTTGAGGGTTTTATCAATATTATTGTTTTGAGTATCTCAAATTCATCCAAACGTTTGAAGATATTTGATGGAGCATTAATTTTTGTAGTAAAGTCAGTATGAGAGTACCTCATCATAGGAAGCATTGGTAGGAGACTCGGTTGGTCCTGGCTGAGTGGACGCTGAGAGGCAAGCTAAAGTTCTTATTCAATCTTCCTCGTCTTTTCAACGAAATGAGCAGATAAATCATCTTCAGAGTGGTGGTTAGATCTGCCACTAGCTTGCTGTTTGATAATTTTAAACATTTTTTAGGTCTGCACTGGCATTGTCCAGTCGCGTCCTAAAGTATTGTGCTTTGGAGCTACGCATGAGTTTGTTACAGGGGCTTCCAATTGACCTCAAGTACTGAAGGTGAGTTGTGGAGGGAGAGATTCTCCGTGACCTCTTGGCAAGCCTTAATTTGTGTCTAGCCTCATTAAGGTGCCATTAAACCAGGGTTTAGAGTGTCTACTTAGTATTCTTCTAAGCTGCTTCGGAGCAACTGTACAAAAAAATTACTGACGGATTAGATGTAAAGTTCGGTAAGGTAATTCACATTCAGCATGTTTGAGGGAGGACGAAGGAAGTTGTTGCTATTGGAAGTTATATCAGTTATGCTATTATTTCTCAGGGCTCTGGTCCATTGTTTGGTTTTACGGAGTTGTCCTTGTCTAACCAGAACATTTTCCAAGATGATGAAGGTTTTTAGGTAGTGATCTGACCAGTCAAAGTGTAAAATGGATTCAAGTTGTATGACATTGTCTTTGGCTATGATTAGATCGAGGGTGGAGCCCTTATTGGGGGTTGGGCCGTTACATGACTGGGTAAGGTTGAGGTCAAAAAGGAAGTCCGTGAAGTAGTTTGGTTTGGGGTCATTAGAGTCATTCCAGTAAATGTTGAAGTCCCCAAGGGTTAGGGGGTTGGTCTGTGTTAGAGGAGATGGTCTCCATTAATTGTTCAAGAAAAGTTAGAATATTTTCCTGGGGGTGATAAATCGTATGGAGTTTGCATACCATCTTGTCCTCATTACATATTTCAGTGCCTAGGTATTCACAGAAGGACATTGGAGCAATTTGTGTGTTTTTTAGGCTGAGTAAGGAGTTATAGATGCATGGTATGCCACTTCCCACTCTTTCAGCTCTATCCAGTCTGATTATGTCATAGTTGGGAGCAGGGGCAGAGTCTCCATTAGGATTCAGGGGCTGCACCCCTCTGAAAATTCCTACACATTTACATAAACAAATATTTAATAGATCGATTTATTTAGAGATACGATTGTATCTCTAAATAAATTGATGTATTTAAGTTCGGGTTGTCTGTATAAGGCTGCCTGCCTCGCCTCGCTCTTAAGCAGGAGACGGAAGACAGGCAATAAATCAATTTTCTTAACGGTGATGCACGACGCAGGGCTTTCTGTTTTAAAGCCCTTTATTGCCATTGTGGTTTAGGGTTGTATGCACACTGTAAACCAGTGACGCAATAAGCGGCATGGTTTCGGGTATTGGAGACATCGTGATTTCAGATGTCTGTCATTTAAAGGCGTAGATCCCACCCTTCGTCATACGTGAGAGTGGATGCAAGCACGTCTGATCCGGTGCGTTGTTCTCGGTAATGGTAAGTGTTTGCACGTTCATGTTATGTTCTCTATATTGTGCTGAGATCCCATCAGGCTAACCTCCCCCACTGTGACACCCCCCCCCCCTGCACATCGCTTGCTCCTTTAGAAGTGGAGCTGCGGCATTTGTTCCCATGCGAAATGGATCCAAATAAGGAGCAGGGTTCCTCTTGTTCCCTTGCGAAATGGATCCAAATATTCGAGTCAAGCTCAAAGCGAGAGATATGTGCTTACTGTGGAACATGTGCTTACAGTGGCCAGTTCTCTGATGTATGGCTTTAAAACTGACCCTGTCTTCATGCCCCTAAGTTAACCCTGATGCCAAAAATATGGATTGACTTGCAAACAATCAATGTTAAAAATTTCATGGGAATGCATTTCAGCAATTTAGTTCCTCTCCTATTTCACATGCTTTACTTAATCTTGCATTCCCCAAGAGTTAGCTATTTTAGAATGTTGTTGTCTATCTGTATTTTTTTCTGTGCATACTTTGAAGTTTGAGACATGTCAGGTGTTTATGAGGGGCTTTGATTGATTGTTCAGGCGCTAAGGCTAAAGCCAAACAAAGTTCCTGTCAGTGGGTTTGCCTCTCGGCAGAGCACACAGAACAAAGTTTGGGTATTTCATTTGCAACTGAAATTCTGTGGATATGTGTGTGAAGGGGGTACACAGATGTCAACATTTTTGCAAGACAAAAGTAACAGAAAATAAAGTGCTTAAATTTGAGGGAGTGCAGTGCATGTTGGGGGCATTGAAGTGACAGAGATACAAGGAAGTGCATTTGGGGAATAGTGAAAGGAGGATGCTGAGGAGGAAAGAGAGGGGGTATAAGATGCGCAGATGGGCAAGATATGTAGAGAAAAAGAGGATACATATCTAACCTAAAGCACACATAATTGAAGGCTAAAACTCCTTCCACAGGTCTCAATGCTATTTAATTCACAGACTCTCTATTTCAGAATTTGAACATTTACAATATGTTGTTACTTATTTATCTTAAACAGCTAACACCCAGTGTCAAAGCCAATCATACTGACGGGCTTTAGTTGTATGTCAGTTGTTGTGCCATTTATCTGGATAAAATTACATCTCAGAGAGAAACCAAAATACCGGTCAGGTGGCACACTATGGGAATTAAAGAAATGTATTTGACATCTTCCTTTATAGAGAGCATCCCTTTTTATTTTATCTCACTTAAAGACCTGTCTGCACATATTTCTATAGGACTGGTTACAATCAGGATCTGTGGGTGCTTCTCGAAGTCTGGTTCGAGCATATTTTTCCAAAGTTAATGCTGCATGCAGTGCAAGACACTGGGCAAGCATACATTTTAAAGGGCTAAAGTTGTCATGCTGAACAATTTACACATTACAGTAACTGTTGAACAAATTAATGCAAGAAGATATGGGGCAGTTTTAATGTGTTTAATATTTCAAGACTATACGTTCCCACTGCCTAATAAGCTTTTCTTTATCGCTACATTCAATTGCTTAAAAATGCACCATTTGACAATCTTTTTTCATTTCTTTTTCGGGAGAGGGACTCCCCCTGGACCCCAGGTTAGTCCATTGAACTTGTTCACATTGTTTGCTACATAAAAATCATGCCCAACGTTTACGTCTTACAACTTTCAAATGTCACCAGCCGCCACTGGTTGGGAGGCACTAGAATGTGCAGAATGTTTGCGGAGGTGTCATTGTTTCACATTTCAATTAGGATCAGGAGGTCATGGTCTTGTGCGAGAATGAGATCAGTAATGTCAGCTGCGTGTCTTACTGCCGACCTGCAGTTAATGAGCATTGACTTGATATGTGGTTTGGTGACTACTACCTTTTGATGTGTAATAGGGACATGTAATAGCTTATGCTTGTTCATAGTTCTATAGTTGAAACTTGGGTTCTCTAAGTGGGTTGGAGGCAATAATGTGGATATTGACTGGTGGGGTAAGAAGTCCTTAGGTGTGATGTTGTGAGATAACAAAAGGGAGTAAATGTCAGTATCAGATAGATGATCAGTAACTTTCTGGGGCCTGGAGAAGGAATTGAGAAGGGGTGGCGATCTCCAGTGCAAGATAGGTGGGTTCTTCATGGTCGAATACTCGAGCAAGAAGTGCTTATCACTTTTGGGAGGATTGATTTGTTAAGTATCTGGGGTGCGGTTATTCCAGAGTTCTGTTTGGGATTCAATAGCTTCTCAAGTTTCAAATTATGTGTATATGGCTCTGTAGGTCGCCCTGAACTAGTTGAAGTTCATGTTTAAGATCTGCAAGCTTGTCCTCAAAGGATGGAGTGTTTGCAATACAGATGGGAGTGACGGATGGCCTAGGGGTGGCTAGCATGTGTTTCCCTTCAAAGGTGGGGGGATGGTCAACAGGATGGATTGAAAGTGGGTGGGTAGGGAATAAAACGCAAAGTTGGTGTAGAGGATGTTGCGCACGCCAGACATCATGGGGTTTGTAGGTGTCAATGATGTCCCAGAGAACCGCCCTGGCCTGCGGTTTACCAATGAATTTGATGCCTGCAGTGTCCACACCAGGATTCTGTACCAAATTGAAGTCTTCTCCCATAAGGAGAATGTCTGCCTCCACCCGACCTATGAGAGAGTACACACACGGTCTGATAGAAATCGGGCGCGTCAAAGTTGAGGCCATGTACATTCACCAAGAGGATGCAGTGGTCCGCCAGTATGCCAGCCAGTAGGACTTAGCGGCCCTCTGGGTCCCAGAAGCTGGTTGTGAGGGAGAAAGGGACACTCTTATGAATGAGAATGCATACCCCCCAAACAGAAGCTGTAGCAAGAGAAATACCACACGCACCCCATGTGAAAGCAAATGTGTGTGAGGGCTAGGGAGGAAGGTGGGTCTCCGGAAGAAATTTCACCTTGACCCAGTGGCGGAAGCGATATGAGAGGACGGGTTTCCTTTTACGCGGATTGTTGAGGTTCCAGATATTCAATGTTAGATGGGTGATGTCTATCAGATTCTTCCAGCTCTCTCGTGGTGTCATTCACGGATACTAGTAAAGGGGAATCGTGTCATGACATAAAAGGGAAAACAGGTGGAATGAGCACCCATTGAGCAATACATTACAAAAAAAGCTAGGAACATCCTAATGCGAAACTCCCACTCACATCAGACGAAAGGACATCCATTGAATCCCCAAACTAATCAAAACAAATACAAACATCCCAGCAATCAACATAGTGGTGTACACCTATGGAGTAAAGCAATGTTCTAGTCAGCACAGACCACATGTCCAGGAATTCCTGAAAAAGAAATAGGCAACAGGATTGCAATCATAAAACAGTAAGCAAATTTAACAGAGATTGCAATGGAGCTCAGCCGGGGCCGAGCCCATGTCGCCCCCTTCAGCATAGGAAAGAGGGGGGAGTACATCAAGCCCATCACAGATGAGGGAAAGGCAAGGAGAACAAGAATAAGCCAGCCATCAGGTAGTTGAACGTTGCCTCAATGAGGTTGGTGAGGGGGAGAGCTCTGGTGTGGTGCATATGGAAGAGGCACCATTAGCTGCGTATTGTTTACAAAAGGCTAAAACATCTGCAGGTGTGTCAAATAGCCGGGGGGAGGGTGTCCCCGGGGGGCGGGTGTCCTTTGATGTCGACACAGAGCCAAGCTGGATACAGCATAGAATATTTGAGGGCAAATGCTTTTCCAAAGTATTTTTAACATTGGAGTATTTGTGGCACGCGTCCTACTGTCAGAGCTCACCTTCAGCTTCTCGCTGGTTTCTGTAGTCTTGCACAGGAACAGAAGTCGCTAATTTCCCAACTCCCACTACCAACCATTCAGCTCCAGAAAGAATACTTGGCACTAACTGATCAGTGAGGGGGAAGGGGGAAAAGTGGATAAAATAACAAACAATAAGAAGAGACCGGTCCTGAACCTTCGGGTTTTCTGTCTGGGGATCTTCTTCTGCCTTTGATCAGCCTACCGAAGTCTCCTAGGAAAACTAAACACACAACAATTATATGTTTTCCCTTCTCTACTCTATCCTACTTCTCATTCCTTATTATTTCTTGTGATTAGCTACCTACCCAAGATCCTTAAACACCTTGCCTCTCTTCTTGGCCTGACGTAACCTTTTTTCTTGTTAGAATGTGTCTTTTAACATCTGTAAAACATTTACATAGATTAATCACCAATTCTATTCCTTAGCTCTTATTATATGACTTCTCTACTCTGTAACCTACCAGGTGTGGTTTTATTGGCTAACTTCTTTTAACCTCGTCGGTATTTTTTTACATATAGCGATTGTCTACTTAAGTTGTTTCCTTACGCTCTTAATATTTTATTGTTCGCTTTCTCTCCACAGGAATTCTCTGCACAGATATGACTCTGGTAAGTTTTCTCCACAAGTCGTATTTCTCACTCTTTAAACAGTTTTTTTTTGATTTGTGCCTCTTAAAAACTTGCTCACAAAAGTCGTTAATCTTCTATTACTTTCTTTACAGGTTCCAGTGTATTTTACAACTGTTGTCAACGGTAAGTTTATCTGCTCTCACGATATAGTATTCTTTAACATTTACTTGTCATCATTTACAATTCCTTAAACTCTCTCTGTAAGTCACTTAGCTCTTTTTTCCGTTTCTTTTCAGGTGCCAAATGAATCACTGCTCGGCTCCGACGTGAAGAGAAATGAAGCTCCGAGCTCGGCTCCGGTATTTTCTTCTGCACGGAATTCCGAGTGCTTCTTCTTTCTTTAACTAAATATTTATTGCGGTTCTGTGACTAGGGAAAGGTCGCTAAGGTTAAGGCTCTCAATACTTCGGACTCTAGGGGTTTTTAACTTCAAAACACTACGGGCGCTCTAATTATCAACCTCCTCTGAGAAAACACGTTAGTGAAGTGCGCAATACTTCAGGTGTGCGCGCGTCACATCAGCCCACTCTAGATTTGCAAATCAACTAGACCACTGACCCCAGCACCTTAGCGACCATCTTGGAGTTGCAGACATGCCACCAACTCGACCACTGATGCCTGGTTTTCGACCCTGTGAACCCTGTGGCCCCGCAAGAGTCTATCTGATCGCGAACCTCTTTGGGACTCAAGCTAGGGATCCTGACAGTACCCCCCACCAAAGATGGTCCTCCCACTCTGGGTTTGGTTGGATAGCGTTGATAAAAAAGTTTTATTAATCTAGGAGCATGTACATCCGAATCTAGTTCCCAAGACCGCTCCTCCGGACCGTAGCCTTTCCAATCAACTAGATAATACAGTTTTCCTCTCACTAGTTTTGAGTCTAGAATCTCTTTTACCTCAAACTCCACTCCTGTGTCTAGCTGAATTGGGTGTGGAATCAATTCTTTTCTCAGATTTGGAACTTCTTTCTTCAATAGAGAAACGTGAAATACTGGGTGAATTTTGAATTTGGAGGGCAAAGTCAACTTATAAGTCACTGGGTTAATCTGCTCTGCAATGGGGTAAGGACCAATGAATCGGGGTTGGAATTTTCGGTTCCCTTTTAATCTTAGATTTTTAGTATTCAACCAGACTTCGTCTCCTATTTCTAAAGGGGGGGGTTTCTTTCTTTTCTTGTCTGCGTACACCTTATACTTTTCCTTAGCCTGTTCTAGGTTCTTTGATTCTAATTCATGTACTGAACTTAAATGAGACACCAAGTCCTTAACAGCTGGGACTGAAAGCTCAACATCTTGTACTGTGGAATTTGGATGTCTCCCGTAATTTAAATAGAACGGAGAGTACCCAGTGGACACATTCTTCGTGTTGTTGTGAGCAAATTCTGCTGTCCACAAGTAGTCAGGCCATTCCCCATCCTGTTTCAAGGAGAACAATCGTAGATATTGCTCCAATTCCTGGTTCACTCTTTCTGTTTGCCCATCCGTTTCCGGATGGAAACTGGTGGAATACCCAGTTTCTACTCCTAACCCTTTCATAAAAGCTTTCCAGAAATGTGGACAAATTGAGTTCCCCGGTCCGATATTATGACCTTGGGTATTCCATGCAACCTTACAATCTGTGTACTAAAATGACTTGCTAACTGTTTCGCTGTAGGAATTCCTTTTAAGGCCAAAAAATGTGTCATTTTCGTGTATGCATCTAGTACTACTAGAATTGTGTTTATTCCATGACATGATGGTAAATCTGTAATTAAGTCTAAGGTGATTGTGTGCCAAGGATGGGGAGGAATGGGCAGGGGTTGCAACAGCCCCTGGGGAGCGTGCCGTTCTGATTTCCCCTGAGCGCATATCTCACAGGTTTTCACATATTGTTCTATATCCTTATTCATTTGTGGCCACCAATATTTTCTTTTGATTAAATCTGCCGTCTTGAACTCTCCCTTGTGCCCAGCTAACAGATGATCATGACATTCCCGCAAGACTTGCTTCTGCAACGCTGTAGTTGGCAAATACAATGCACCTTCTTTGTACGGTAATTCATCTCGAACTTCCCTTCCATCCTCGTGTTGAGCCCAATCCAGCATTTCTTCGGGGGTCAAAGCTTGGATCACCTGCTCCTTGAAATTCAGAATATCTGTGGCACAGATAAGTTTAGTATCTGGTATGATCGCTTGAGCACTGATTGGATTCTTTTCTTCTCCGGTTCCCATTCTGGACAAGGCATCCGCCTTTCCATTTTGCGTACCCGGCCGGTAAGTTATCACAAAATCATAATCAGCAAAATACAGTGACCAACGAAGTTGGCGAGGTGTCAGAGTTCTGGCGGACTTCAGGAATTTTAGATTGCGATGGTCCGTGTAAACTGTTACCACATGGTGAGCTCCCATAAGATAATGTCTCCACTCCTTGAAAGCGTCTTTTATTGCCAACAATTCTTTTTCCGTAATTGTATAGTTAATTTCAGCTGGCATCAACTTTCTAGATCGATAGGCCACTGGATGTAATTGGCCGGTTTCTTTATTCCTTTGGGAAAGTACTCCACCAACCGCAAAATCAGAGGCATCCGTCTCAACATAAAAGGGCTCCATCGGATCGGCATGAAGGAGGATGAGCGCAGTGGTGAACTCACACTTCAATTCCTTAAAGGCTTGCTCTGCTTCTTCAGACCATTCGAATCGTGTCCCTTTCTTCAGTAATCGCGTCAAGGGTTGTATTCGTCGAGAAAATTTTCCAATAAATCTCCGATAAAAGTTTGCAAATCCAATAAACGCTTGGACTTCTTTGACACTAGTAGGTGACTTCCATTCAAGAACTGCCTGAATCTTCCGTCTGTCCATATGAATTCCTGTTGGCGAGATCACGAAGCCCAGAAATTCCACCTGCGAAACTCCAAAAGCACATTTTTCCAACTTGACAAATAATCTGTTCTCTCGAAGTTTCTGTAGTACTCCTCAAACTTGTGTCTGGTGCTCCTGTGCATCTACTGAGTAAATCAGTATGTCATCAATATACACAATAGCGCATTGATCAATGAATTCACTGAGTACATCATTTATAAAGTGCTGGAACGCTGCAGGAGCATTACACAACCCGTAGGGCATCACTTGGTATTCAAACAGCCCCAAACGAGTCCTGAAGGCCCTCTTCCACTCATCTCCCGCTCTTACTCGAATAAGGTGATACGCTCCTCTTAAGTCCAACTTCGTAAATATCTGCTCTCCCTTGATTTGGTCCAACAAGACGGAGATAAGAGGAAGAGGATATCTGTTCTTTTTTGTTATTCGATTGATGGCTCTATAGTCGATACACATCCTCAGTTCGCTCTCTCCTTCTTAGGCACGAAAAATAGTGGCGAGGACACAGGGGATTGGGAAGGACGTATAAATCCATTAGCCAAATACTTGTCGATATACTCTCTCAGGTGATGATTCTCTTGTTCTGTCAGGGCGTACACCCGACTGCAAGGCAAATTCACCCCTGGTTCCAGGTCTATCTTGCAATCGTAAACACTATGAGGCGGCAATTGCTCGGCTTCCTGTTCGTTGAAAACATCTTCGAAATCTTGATATTCCGGTGGTATTGATTGCGTATTGATTACGCACACTGAGACTTCTGCCGAACATAAGGCGTAGGCCGGGTTCTGTTCACTCATTTCCTTTAAAGTTCCAAAACAGTTCTCTCTACAATACGCTGAATTCATTTCGATTGTCCTGTCATTCCAATTTATAGAGGGATTATGCTCAGTAAGCCATGGAAGCCCCATAATGAGTTGAAACTGAGGGGCATCGATTAAATTAAAGTGAATAGCTTCTCTATGCCCATCTTCTCAAATCAACTCTACCAATTCAGTGTGACTTATTATTGGCCCTGAGGATAGATTGGTACCATCAATTGCTCTAACTGGTTCACTTTTTGCCTTGGCGATTGCTTGCAACCCAATCTTTGCCGCGAATTTTAGGTCGCAGAAATTGCCCGTGGCTCCTGAGTCCACCAAAACCGCTACTCCATTCATTGTTTCTTGACGGAATCGTATTGTCATGGATAGAATCAAATGCGGTGAAGATGACTGCATGGTATTCGCCAACCGATGTTCCTGGGGAGTTGATTTCTGATTCGCATCCACCTGCACAACTCCTTCTACAGGTAGTGCTGCGAGTTTTCCTTTGGCTTAAATGAACCCTTTGGCTTCTTTGGACAGTACATACATAAGTTGCTGACTCGTCTTTTCTCTTTTTCTTCTTTTGTAAGTGGGCCCCGAATAGTTCCTATTTGCATTGGTTCTGATCCAGAGGAACTTTCTGAGCCCTTCCAAGCTTCCGTCTTTGCTCTGGCGAAACGTGGAACCGTACCTCTGAACTCTCGCTTTTTCTCTCCTCTCCGCTCCCCTTGCCGGAAATCCAATTCTAAAACCAGGTCTATAAGGGCGGAAATTTCAGTTGGACGGTTCGGTATCTGAGCCAAACCATCTTTTAGTTCATCGCGCAGGCCTCGATAGAAAATTGCTGTCCTCTTACTTTCTGGCAAATCAGTTTCCATTATAAGTTTATTGAACTGGGCCAGGTAAGCCACTAAGTCTCTATTTCCCTGCTTCAGCTCCAATAGTTCATTATCCACTGCTTGAGAGATCCGTCTTCGGTCAAAGATTCTCAGAAATTCTTTCTTGAACTCGTCAAAATTCTGCAACAATGGATCATCTCGTGAGACTATCGGCATAGACCATACCGTCGCATCTCCGCTTAAGTACGACAAAATAAAGGCTACCTTAGATTGCGCATCAGGGAAGATAGAAGGGCGACACATGAAATGAAGTGAGCATTGCGTGATAAACACCTGCGCTTTTTGTGGGTCCCCACTGAATCTCTCAGGTGCTGCCAAAGGTATAACTGGTGACAAGGAATGTATAACTTGTGTTGTTAGCTTATTTGTGTCTCCCATAGATGTGGTTGGACCCTCCCTTCCAGCAGAGTACGGTTGCCTTATTCTCTGTGCTAGTTCTGCCGTCTCTTTCCTTGAATTCATGACCTCCTGCCTTAGACTTTGATTCTCTTCTTTAACCGCTACCAGTTCCTTTTGTATTGCCTCTAGGACCGACCCTAAGGTCTGCAAATTTATTCCCTCAGCCATTTTTCTGTTCGGGTGCAAGATTTAGGACGTGGGCACTTCACTCTGTCAGAGCTCACCTTCAGCTTCTCGCTGGTTTCTGTAGTCTTGCACAGGAACAGAAGTCGCTAGCTTCCCAACTCCCACTACCAACCATTCAGCTCCAGAAAGAATACTTGGCGCTAACTGATCAGTGAGGGGGAAGGGGGAAAAAAGGATAAAATAACAAACAATAAGAAGAGACCGGTCCTGAACCTTCTGGTTTTCTGTCTGGGGATCTTCTTCTGCCTTAGATCAGCCTACCGAAGTCTCCTAGTAAAACTAAACACACAACAATTATATGTTTTCCCTTCTCTACTCTATCCTACTTCTCATTCCTTATTATTTCTTGTGATTAGCTACCTACCCAAGATCCTTAAACACCTTGCCTCTCTTCTTGGCCTGACGTAACCTTTTTTCTTGTTAGAATGTGTCTTTTAACATCTGTAAAACATTTACATAGATTAATCACCAATTCTATTCCTTAGCTCTTATTATATGACTTCTCTACTCTGTAACCTACCAGGTGTGGTTTTATTGACTAACTTCTTTTAACCTCGTCGGTATTTTTTTACATATAGCGATTGTCTACTTAAGTTGTTTCCTTATGCTCTTAATATTTTATTGTTCGCTTTCTCTCCACAGGAATTCTCTGCAAAGATATGACTCTGGTAAGTTTTCTCCACAAGTCGTATTTCTCACTCTTTAAACAGTCTTTTTTTTGATTTGTGCCTCTTAAAAACTTGCTCACAAAAGTCGTTAATCTTCTCTTACTTTCTTTACAGGTTCCAGTGTATTTTACAACTGTTGTCAACGGTAAGTTTATCTGCTCTCACGATATAGTATTCTTTAACATTTACTTGTCATCATTTACAATTCCTTAAACTCTCTCTGTAAGTCACTTAGCTCTTTTTTCAGTTTCTTTTCAGGTGCCAAATGAATCAATGCTCGGCTCCGACGTGAAGAGAAATGAAGCTCCGAGCTCGCCTCCGGTATTTTCTTCTGCACGGAATTCCGAGTGCTTCTTCTTTCTTTAACTAAATATTTACTGCGGTTCTGTGACTAGGGAAAGGTCGCTAAGGTTAAGGCTCTCAATACTTCGGACTCTAGGGGTTTTTAACTTCAAAACACTACGGGCGCTCTAATTATCAACCTCCTCTGAGAAAACACGTTAGTGAAGTGCGCAATACTTCAGGTTTGCGCGCGTCACATCAGCCCACTCTAGATTTGCAAATCAACTAGACCACTGACCCCAGCACCTTAGCGGCCATCCTGGAGTTGCGGACATGCCACCAACTCGACCACTGATGCCTGGTTTTCGACCCTGTGAACCCTGTGGCCCCGCAAGAGTCTATCTGATCGCGAACCTCTTTGGGACTTAGGCTAGGGATCCTGACACCTACACAGCAAATGTGAAGTCAGGGTATAGCGAGGCAAGAGAGCCCTTGTACTGCAGTTGGCCAAAATCATGAGCCAGGCAGAGTGCAGTGTCCTTGTCTCTATAATTGAGAAGGCGTGCTCTGATTGGACGTTGAAGAGCACCAAAAGGCAGTTTCGGGCCAAGTGATCTGTGCACACGCCCAACAACAAAAGTGGATGTGCAACTCTTCTGGTCAAAAAGTTCGACAAGGAGTTCTTCAACGAACGTGTGTGGGCCCTCCATGTTGGTGGTTTCCGCAATGCCCATATGCAAATTTAATTCCTGCGTGACTTGCATCTAATTCTTAATTCTTGAGAGCCACTGTTTTCAGCATACTTTCCAGTTGGTCTAGATGTATCGTCTTGGTTCCCGTGTAGTGTTCCAAGCCAGAGATGCTCTCCTCGGCCCATACGGTCATGGCGACTGCTGAGGGTATTGAAGCAGGCATCAATGGAAGGAAACTCAGCACGCAGCTCAGCCATAATGGCAGCTGTGCCACCAGTGAGGTCCATCCCAGCATCCCTGTTTGTGGGTTCATCTGTGTCTTAATGTGAGCCTTAGCAGAAAGTATGTTTGGTTTGCTCATCGTCTCAACGGCCCATCATGTAGGTTGATGAAGGCGAGGTGCACAGCAAAACGGTGAGAAGAGTAGAAGCAGAAATGTCTATGGTGTCGAGGGGAGGCAGAGACCACTGCATGGCAGCAACAACTTCCACCATCTGCCAGAGAACAAAAAAAGGTGGGGGAAGGGTGCAGGCCTCAGCAGTTGATGGAAGAGCAGGCAGGCAGGAAAGACACACAGAGTAGAGATTTCTGGCAATGGGGCGCTGGATCATAGCACTCAATGTACAATGCATCCAAGGGCAGGGGGGTGCATAGCAGGGCTTATTTATGTGGGGCCAGCATCGGGCAGGAGCAGAAGGTGAGGCTTACCCCCTTCCACCAAGACATGCCTCGCAGGTCTCTCCCACAGCGATATGGGGTCTCAACAGGTGAACCAGATCGAGCGTGGGTAGGCTGTCATAGAGTGCTGGTGGGGGGCTGCAAAAAGTAGCCTGCGCTGCACCGTACAGCCGAGGCAGGAAGAGGCCAAAGAGAGGAGCAGACTGTAATGCCCCAGGGATCAGTCACAAGCAGGTCACCTGCTGCGGGCAGGCCTCGATTCACCCACAAGGCCAAACACAGCCTCGGGCAACCCCGACAAGGAAGGGCGGGCAGGCATGGGGACAGTGTGGCTGTCAGCAGGTGTCTGGGGCCTCTGGCACGTACCTCAATGGGCAATGTTAGCAGCCCCATAGGGCCTCACAGGCGTTCTCCCCTCTCTGATGGGAACATGGGAGGTTCGGGATGTTGGCGGGATCTGCAGTTCTAGCCCCAGGCTCACCCGCGGCCCCTATCGCCGTGGGGCCTCCAAGGCGGTGCCGGACTATGCGAACCTCCTGAGAAGTTAGGAGCTAACAGGGGAGTCTAGGGACCATCTCACCCCTCAATCAGCTACGCACTACCTCACCCAGCTCGTCCACACCTAGGTGATATTGATGGATGGGGCGTGAAGAGGCAATCCTGTGACAAATGCGGCTTGTGTCGCCAGAGCTCCATGTCTAGGCAGCCATGTTGGACGCCTCCCCCTCTATTCCTTTGATTTTTTTACCTGGATAAACAATGTATCTCTCATCGTACGTCGCCAAGATTCCAGATTCTACATTTCTTCCCTATAACAGTTATACCCCCAATATTGACAGAGATCATGTGTATGCTACCTCTTTTACTTTCCCACTTCAGTCTGCTAGTCGCATTTGGCATCACTCATTCTATTCACACTTATCATTCTCTTTAGAATGTTGATGTTCTTCAAAAAGCACATTTCTTTCCCACATCTATATCTGTATTACTGCTTTCCCGGAGTTCTTTCTCTACATCACCTTTCCCAATACTGTCCTTCTTCTGTCATGTAAGTATCCTAACATATTTGTTTGTCTTCTGCCTCCTTTGGGGTCGACATGTACATAGTACCTGTAAGGAAATGCCTCTTAGTATGACCACCCCCAAATTTTGAGGCTGATGCTGCTGGTTTTTCAACTCTGAAGTGCACTGAACCCTCCTGAACACACCCCAGTGCATGCATTCTAACCCCCTCAAATTTATGTGCAAACACCTGCTTGGCATATTTAACTTACCTATAAGTGCCTAGTGCATGGTACAAAGTACACCCAGGGCTTGTAAGACTAAATGTAACTAGTGGACTGCAGAACTCATTGTGCCAAACAGTGTCAAAGAGAAAACATTGTTCTAGGCCTCCAACTGCCCCTTTTAAACTGCCACCTCGACATGGCACATAACCACACTTTTGCCAGGTCCAAATCTTCTTTTTTTATATTTATGTCACCCCTAAGGTAGGACTTAGAAGCCCATAAAGCAGGGTGCTAACTATAAAAAATAAGGACAAGTTTCTTTTATGTTTTACATGTCCTGACAGTGGAAACTCCCCATTGTCGTTTTCACTGTAGCAAGGCTAGTAGCCCTGTTGACTAACATTGTGTTACACTAGCCCAACCGCTAGGTGCTAACTTCCATTTAGGACCACCAAACATGATACTTCAGGGCAAAATTAATTGTTACATTAAAGCTAACATTGCTAAAGTCGGATTTAAAGTAACTCAATGTAAAGATGAGTTTAAAGAGTCACCATTTTCTTGATACTTTCTCGTAGTCGTTCCTGATTAACTATCAGTTGCCACTTGAGACAGTCTGCAGCTCACCTGTCATGAGGTGTGGACTGCTCCCAGGATCAGGAAACAAAAGGCCTGTTGGTCGGAAGAAGTAAGACCTTTTCCTGACAGGAAGGCCACAGGGCTGTGGCCATTGATGACCAAGCTTCAAAGAGACAGCCTCTTGTCACAGGCAAATGTGAGTTATACTTAGCCTGCCCTCTCCTTTGTCTAGGTAATCATGCTGGCATATTTTCCAGAGGGGTGAAAACCTGTTGCAGAACCGGTTTTACAGGGCGAGTTGCTCATTATACTTGGCACACCTCAGGGGTGTTCTCATAGCTCTGCCCATTGGAGAAAAGGTTCTGACAACTTGGATTTGGGCAGAGAGATGCACTGTGGGGTTGTTTAGTGCCAATCCCCCAGGAAGTGATGTAAGAGTGGACACGGTTGTCTATAGGAATGTTATCCTCATTGGCTAGGGAACCTGCCCCACCCACACCAGCCTCAGAACACTCCTGGACTTGGAAACAACAGAAGGAGGACTGCACTGGCTGAACCTGCGGACCTCAGAAAGGAAGGCTTCACCAAGATCTGGACCTGCTGAACCAATGATAGGACTTCAGAATGAGAGGATTGCTCCTGTTGTCATGGAGAGAGACCCAAAGGGCTGGACCTGCACCCACTTGTACTAAGGACTAGTGAGTGGACTCCAAGGGCTAGTTGGCTAGCATTCTGTTAAGCTCCAGGAGCCCAAAGGCTAAATAAGCATTTCATCCCCAAAGTGCCCAGCTAACCAGTAACACCTGGACTTGCCCTGGACCCGGCTGGTGCAACCTAGGAGATCTAGTCCTTGCCCCCAAGAGGTGCCGCCCA
Organism: Triturus cristatus; assembly: GCF_964204655.1. NCBI lineage: Eukaryota > Metazoa > Chordata > Amphibia > Caudata > Salamandridae > Triturus > Triturus cristatus. The sequence continues at coordinate 1,263,790,318 of NC_140590.1, forward strand.
GGTCCTGGACTCCTGGCTGGTGCTAGAGTGTAATCTTTCTCCTAAAAAGAACTACAACTTGTGAGCTTAGAGCTCAAAGATTACGTTTTTTGCATGATAAAAGCAGAGTCTGCAACATTCCCACTACTCAGCTCCCCATTGTCATTGAAGCCTCCGTTGGCCACTAACTTTAGATTGAACATTGCTGGTTTGTGGATAGCCTCTTTGAGTGCCAAGTCTCATACCAAACAACTGGACTTCACCTGTCCGCTGAAGTGGCCCCCAATGCCAGATCCAAGCTGCAGAGGATCCCGCTTATGAGTCCAGTCAACAAGAAAAAGAACCAGAAAAGTTTCTAAGTGCAAAGGCAAAAGTTTGACTGGGACAAACCCAGCCCCTGCATCCGACCAATGCTCTATAATTGTCGGGCTCAAACTGACTTTCACCTGGACCTTCGTGTTCGAGACTCTAAGGCTACCACTACTAGTAAAAGGCAGTGATTTATGAAACTTTGTGAGTGAATTGCAGTGATTTATAAAAGACTTTGAAAAATCCAAACTCTGATTTCTTTATCAGATTTTTGGTATTTTTATTCTGGTGTGTTTCATTAACTGTTTCGTACGGATACATTTTTTACCCTTGTTTTCATTTGAGTGGAGACTGACTGCTCTGTGCCACTGCTACCCAGGACTAAACTAAGGTTTAAATCGAAGTAACCTAACAGGACCTGATACAATATGCCCAATGTTTTATTTCTCTAGCCTTTAGAGTTTTTGTTCAAATTCAAATTCAAATTTTATTTATTAGATTTAGTTCTCTACTGAGAACAACAAATAAGATGATTAAAAACGATAAGATTACATTTATAATTAGAAGAATTGTGTACCTTCATCCTAATACAAGTTTATAAAAAAATGTAAACAGATTATAACATACAAGTTCATTGGGAGGTGATTTAAGAAGAGAAATCAAACTCTGTACACTTGTAGAATTACAGTTAGTTTGAGTTGGTTTTAAAAACTGCTTTCTAGCAACAACTACTGTGGAGTTAGGACAGACAAACAAAAGGTGCATCAGGTCGTGAACTCCTCCTTTACAAAGGTCACATAAGCTACTGGCATTATTGTTATTTGTCCATTTACAAGTAAAAGATTTGAAAGGGAGGATACCAAACCGACATAAAATCATGCATCGCCGGGCGCTGTGTCTTAAAGTAAAAGAAAGTTACTGTTGCCTTTTTTTAAATTCAATTGACTCAGCATATACCTTATAACATTGCAATTTTGTACACTGCTGGAAATCAAGATCATAGCTTATCCTTGGAGTCAAATGTTTTAGAAAGAGTTTCAAATGTGCCAGGGTCCAGGTTTTCAGCAAATCAACTGAACCTGATACAGAATAGTAACATTAGTACTTGGTGAGGTCTCACAACCACCCCAACTAATAATCCACTTTCTCACAGCACAATGTTCTAACAGGCATCCAGTAGGTAAATGTATCTACGTCTTTACATAAACTGTAAAAAAACAAAATATGCAGTGGCAAAAAGCAACTCCCTCTTATTTGGAGTGCTGCCTGTGAATATCATACCTTGACCTACATCGTTCCCAGGCCAGTTTGATTTAAGAACACTGAGCTCAAGGTCCACAGATAGGTTAATAGACCCGTAAACTCAGGAGCCACAAGAGAAAGTAAACCGCATCAAGGGTGTCTAAGGTTAATAGACCCGTAAACTCAGGAGCCACAAGAGAAAGTAAACCGCATCAAGGGTGTCTATTTTCTGTTGGATCATGTCTCTGTGATTTACAACTCTACTTTTATAGAGAGTGAAATATGTGTGCCTATATTGAAAACAGCTCAAAACGTCAAATTCAGTTTATGAGGAACAACACTGTTTAAGATCACTGTTCACATCTTTCTTTTCGCTAAGCAGCTGTGAGAGACAGTTGTGTTGGGGTTAGTTGAAAAATCAATGAGCTGAAAGAACAAAAATCTGTCCCTTACATTTATACCAGGTAGTTGTGGTCGGCGATACACTAACCAGATCTTTCCCCTTAACTTCAGTCGTCCACTCTTCATCCAGTCACTTCATTCGAATCCGCTCAGCTGTTCTACTCCATTTCATGCATCTCACCTCACAGCAGATGTCCTTGTCTACTCCACAATTTCTGTCCTGGGGCCATCTCTTTCAGGAAACAGCCTTTACAACGTATCATTTACCACGCAATACCTTTACCACACATCCTTTACTATGCAATGCCTTCACCACACATTGCCTTTACCACGCAAGTTTTTACTACGCATGTTTTCACAATGAAAATGTAACTATATATCAGGTAAATGAAACCCATATATATATATATAGGTAGTTATTGTTAGGTCTGCTTTTCCATAGACAGAGCATATTTTGGTTTGCTAATAACTTTGGCCATGTTTGACCAATTGTCACAAAACTTTCCAAAAAAGACCCAGTTTAACCACCTTAGCTCTTTTCTAAAAAGTGTTGAGGTGATCTGTCCTGCAGGGGCTGAGAAAAAGGAGGTCCTAAAACATAACATTTCCATGCATTTTCCATAGACTTCTTTAGGCAATTCTACAACAAAAACTGCTGAACAGAATTACACCACATTTGTCAGGAAGCTAGATCTTGGTGGTGTTTGTGATTTGGTTTAAATGCGCTCAGTAGTTTTTGAGAAATTAAGGGTGAAAAATAATTGCATATTTTGGCAGTTGGGCTCTGGGGAGTCCCGTGAGCATCCTGTGAGAGGGTAAAATAAAAAATGGTGCTTTGTGAATGGTCGAGAGGCCCATTTTTCCCATGAGCCTTCATACTCTCGTGCAAGCGAGAAGGCTCCCACAAGTCCCACAAGCACTCTGATTGGAAGGCTGTTGGAGTATGAGAAATTAAATGGCCATCATTAATATTTACTGTGAAAAATTGGAGGCGTTGTGGAAATTAAGTAAACAAGCATTTACAATGCAATTGGTTTTGCATTAGTGAGAGTTAGAGCTATTCATGTTGTAAATGACAATTTCTTTTACCCATGTGTTTTCGTTTGCAGTGGACTGGATGTATGCGTTTTGAGTGCAATTATGTGGATTGAGTTGTTAGTTGTGGAATTGTGTGGGGTGGAACTGTGTGGTGTGTAGTGTATTTGTTAGTTTTATCGATATTATCCACACTATTATTTTCATTATGTACCTCTTTGAATAATAATATTATTGCCACTGTAATGATACATTAATTATAATTAGAGACTATTTGCATCACATGTTGCTATTTACTCCCTGATATCAAAACGCAGTGACTTTGTGAGCCTGGGTCCAACGAAATCTCCGATATGCCAGATTGGATTACATGAGTTCTATATTTCATACACACGCTACCAGGCGGGACATTTTACATGACATTTTACAGCAATGCTGCCACTGCAAGACAAATAGATTCTTCACTTCTTTTCATCACTTATTTCAAGGTTTGTGGACCCAATTCCGAAATGGTGGCAAACTAGAGTAAAAGAAGTGTATGTCGGAAGAGGTTACTCATTCAGCAAGCAAATTAACACTGCACATCAAAAGAAACCATTCCAACAGGATACTTTTGGCAATACACTTTTACTAGGTTATTGCCCAATATATCGAATGAGGCCATCCAAATCGACAGTATTTACCAGCAAGAATCACCTAAGCTCTGAGCTGGCTTAAAAAAATATCAAAACCAGCTATTTATCCCTGAACAGTACAATTGGTGCTAGGGCTGGGTTGGCACTGGTGTTATTTTAGCAACAAGACATTTAACCAGTTCAATACTGTATACAAAAAGTAATTATTATACAACTCTACAGCAAGATGTCATTAATCACCAGTGCACTTCTTTCAGAAGCAGCAACTTACTAAAACATCCCTGGAGAATACAATTTAATTAAAAAGCCTCTGCACCCTGCACGTACCTGGATCACTCTCGCTGGGAGCAACACTTTGCCTTTGGGGACTCGGAGTCCCAGAAGCCTTTGCCAGCCGAAAAAGCGCTTAAAAGTGCGCCGGGAGTCCCGCGGTGCACGACACACATGGGGACGCGCCCTGGCAAAGCCCAGGCCAAGGGCAAGCCCGTACACGCCCGTCGGAGCTCGGAAGAGGCTGGGCTGGGGCCCCTCTCTAACATCCGCCTCTGAGTCAATGTACTTCTCATACTTTGCGGTATTCTTTTTTTTTCTTCTTTTGTTTTTGCTATACTTCAAACTTGGCTCAAAGAAAGGGCCAGGCAGAAAAAACTGGTGGAGGGATGGTAGTGACCTTGGACTTATTTGTGACTAGAGCGGCAAGTGTCCCTTCTCATGAGATAACAGAAAGGCGCTTATCATTGGGACCGCTTCCTTTCCCCATGGGGTCGCCTACATGATCTGCAAATTAATCTTCGCCTGTCACTCGGTCACCACTACTGATAACATCATCTGACCCTCCGCCGGGTCAATGTGGTGACCCCCCTTCCATTTTATTTCCTCCGGCTATAGCGAGGAGAGGCCTGGTTCCTTCTCCTCTTAACACATCCCCAAAGGACTCCGTGCGTAATCCGCCTGCCAAGCGATGTAGAGCGGGGGGTTAATAAGACAAAACAATCAGAAATAATTCTGGTTCCCAAACCTAAAGGTACTCAAACCAGGGTGACTACAGCAAAGTCTGTAATATTAGCCTCCCCAGAAACTGCTCATATTTTATTGTTACAACCAATCCGGATGATGTAGTATGGACAGAAGTGAGCAAAAGGCAAACTACTATAATGGACCCCATTTGACTTAAACTGATGCAAATTGAACAAAGACTAGCAGACTTAGAGGCACAGAACCAATTACTTTTATCTCGAGTACAGCCCTCAATAGACCCTTCTTCAGATGTACCCATAAATGGAAACACAGTTCAACAAAATGAGGCCCAGGGCCCATCTATCTTACTGTTAACGTTACTTCCATCGGCCGTCACCACCAGGGTCTTAGGACAGCCTCCAACTAGTACTGCGAACTCTAACACTTTATGGGAGGTTTGGAATCCACAAGACAGGAGTACAAGGGATGTACCCCAGCACATCCCAACAGTCCAGGAGGAATCAAGAGTGGCCACCCAGACAACAGGCACACGAGAGAACTATCCCATAGTGGTAGAAAACCACCCGCAATAATCTCTCCAACATCCACCAGCAGCCTTTCCCCTGGTATTGGTCCTGGCGAATGGTCCCCCAGTCCGGGAAAACCAGAATGAATCCACAACACAGTTAAGGACAAATGTCTTCATTGGCTAACAAACAATCTTAAGGACTCAGGAGTGGGGAGTCACCACTTTGTTGAAGATTGCATTAATCTCTTAGCATGAGCTGAAAGCCATTTTGTACTTGGCAGACATTTTAGTTAGCTATGTGCTGGCCATTTGCTGTTTCCCTCTCCCAGAGTCTTTCACATGCTCAGATGTGCTTAGCTAGTAGAGTGCACCTGTCCCTACTATAGAACTGTCAGGCTGTTCTAACTGATGTCAGCAACTTATTGCTCCTCCTACTTGTTGACTGCAGTTTCTGTATGACCATCTATGTGCATAACTCTTCTCATGTGTACTTGTACCGCCTTTTTTCAGCCCCTGTGTGGGTATATAATGCCCCTGTTCTCTGTACCCCTTAGAAAATGTCTCATACAGTGATTTGAGAATACTGTGTGACACATTTTTTCCCTCTGCAGAGGTTAAATAAAAATATGTCTTTTATATTACAGCTTCTGTGCCAATCTCTTCTTTGTTGGTTTAAAAGGACCAGGTGCATCAGTGAAGCCTCTGAGAAGGTTTTGATTTCTACAATTGGTGCCCTCTGTGAGGCTCATCAGAGAAGTGGCTATCCAAGGGAGTGATCCTGATGGGAGACAGGAATCTACTGAGGAGGACAGAACAGGACTCTAGTAAAAAGGTACCCTAAAACTGAGATTCTGTCTCTGCAGCCCAGTATATTTCTGGTCTTCCTGATTGGACTCCTCCAACTGCTTACCACTCCTGACTGAGAACATTTTTGGCGTGAGCATTCTAAAAATGACCGTTAGGTCACTCAGAACTTGGCAGTTAGAATCTGGAAACTTGTGCTTGGTAAGGTCGTTTGTTGCAACGCTTTTTGGATTTGTATGGAAATTGGCCAATATTTGGAATTTGGAAATATGTAAACTGCAGTTTATGTAGGCAGGTAATGAGAAACTTTTGTAAACTTGAACGGCACACTTTGAGTTAAGTGCTACTTTGTGTATAATATTGTATATGCTGCAATATTTTTGGCATGCCTGTTCTTAGCACACATCGTAGAATGTGTTGCTTTCTTGAAGGTACCCTTTGGAACTTGTATATAATTAGCCGGCTCCCCTAGAGGGGATACCTAACTAAGTTTAGGTATAGAAACATATTTCTTCCTTGGTGACTAGTACCCCGAGGAACTAAATATGTACGTAGAAAGGATCCTGGTCTATGCACTTAGTAACATTCATAAGTGGTGATATGCAGAGCGTTTTTTTTCCTGGTGTTCTGCCAGCCAAATCTAGTGAATATGACTTACAACTAGTATTTACAAATGGTTTGGTTTAAGTACAGTCTGTGGGCTGTCTTTTGCTTCTGGCTTAAGTGTTGATCTGTGGGTTAAATGTGTGTTTAAATGTCTGTGGTTTGTCATTAGTGGTACTTGTGTGAGTAAGTAGCGATTGCGCTCTTGGTGCAAGAATGGCTAGCCTTAAGTGCCCTGTATTATGTGTATGACACCGTTTTGAAAATGTCTGGAATGAGCTCAATGTTTTTTTTTTGTCATCATTCTGTTATGCAAAACATCATTAAAATAAAATATATTTTAAAAGAATCCAGCAAGGAATTATATAATATATGCTAAATAGCTGCACGCTATCATTAAATTGACAGAGTAAGACACTATACATGTGTGCAAATTGCCACAATGTTAAAGATAAAATTAGAATCCACATTGAATAGGAATAAAAAAGCTTCAAAAAAACGAAATAGTGTGTTTTGCAATAGATAAAATTAAGATACAAAATGTCACAGCATTTATCCTTCTGTATTAGGTATTAAAAGGCATTCACATTATCTGAGTGAGTTGGTTGTTGCTGAACTAAGTACACATTACAGAACGACAGATTTGTGCTGGCTCGAAAGGCTGACTTGAAAGGCTTGTGAATTTGACGCCTTTTCGTGTCAAGCAGCTGTGTAAACATTAGACTATTTCTGACTCCGGCCACAGAAAACAGCTGAAGTCGACTACATCTTAAGTCAGTGCAAACACGGAGTAAAATCCTGCATTTCAGACTGCTGTTTTAAAAGTTAGAAATATAGCTTCATTATTTTTGATAAACAGAGGACAGATTGACAATAGGGATTTATTTTCTTAATGCCTTTTTAAATAAGGATAAGAGTGGTTTTTGATGTTAAATAATAATGACTGTCCTTTAAAAGTGGCGCAGACTTTCAAATTAGGTTTCTGTTCTTAGGGCTATGAATGAATGCGTTTAAATATGATAGGCAAGGGATGCAGCTTGTTTTTCATATGTGGACTCATCAAAATGATTGGATTTATTAAAAAAAATAAAAATTATTTTGATTATATAAAAAATGTTATTTAAAATAGGTGCATTAAATTCGTTTTGTAACATTTTTAATGCCTAATAATGATGTAGTGACCTCCTAGCATCCAAATTGAATCTAAGCCGTGCTATACAGCAATAGGGGGTCATTTACATGTGAAATGTCACTTTACCCAGGCGTACAAAACTCATTTTTATAAGGGTATACATTATACATTTCTGATGCCACATCTCTGGGATATGTAGAGGACATTCTGGGGATGACTATTATGCAAAAAGATTGTAGGATATTCATTTTTAAGTGCCCCAAACATCAAAGTCGAAATTGAGTAAAATTCACTATTTAAATGAGGTTATTCCAATCAGAGCAGCTTTTAAACTGTCTTAGGCTCCAGTACATGCACATATGTAAGTATAGAATGAATAGCTGACATCTATACTGCTAGACAAGCACTCAGCACACTGCTTACAAATATAAATATGTACAAAAAAAACTGGCAGAAGTTATTAAGCTTACCTCTGAATTGCTGGTAGACAGGAATGGAGTGGGTTGTTGAGCTCTCAGTCTACAGGGTCACTTTGAATTGGTAAAACTTCATGAAAACCTTGCACACAAGATGGAACAGCTGCAAATAGGTTAAAGGTCGAAGTTCTACATTTAGAAGCAGGGCTCAGCGCAACATTTGCTTTGACATTTCGACATTTGAAAGACGAAATGGCAGGGCAGGGACAGATATGAACAGATTGAATAATAATGGTATATGTGAGCTCTTATTAAGACAATGGCTCTGCCATATATATAGCACTAATGCTATTTAGGGCTGAATTAAGGAAGCAATGGGATTTAGTTTGAATTCATGTGCCCTCATGTTACACTTGTACATTTGCTAAAGGAATATGTTCTTTAGCTAGCTCAATGTGCTATTTAGCTCCTCAGAGTTTGTTTATGCCCAGTTGCTACAAATTGGGGTTGATAGTGTTGACAGAATGAAACCTGTTACAGGTTTCCTACTGTCAAAAATGGGGGGAGGAGGCTAGCTCCTCTACAAATTAAGGGTAGGCAAATTTATGTTTTCTCTCTCTTTTTCTCAATTTCTTTTGAGCCTGTCTAAACTGTCTGTGAAATAGCCATGAGACATTTAATTGGATATTCAGTAATACTGTTTTACACATTATTAGCATTAATAAAATGAATAAATAAATTTGCTATGTTACTGCCCTTCCTGTCTGATGAAATTATGAAAGGATGAGTAGTCTAGATTGTGGTTTCCTTATTTGATCTTTAAGGGGAACTAGCTGTGGGTAGTTTTTGTTCTAAAATTCTCAGGTGATAACACCACTATTGTTTGTTATTCTCATGCTACATACAGTTTTGCAAGGGCATTGCTAGTTTTTATTAGCTAATCTGTGTAAATAAACTGACAGTCCTTACTAGAGCTGATGTTGCATAGTGTGGATTGTGAAAAACGGAATGCAGGGGAGATGCCCATGTGATCCTTAGCAAACATTTTTGAGGAAAATATTGTTTTATAGGAGTCTGTTTGTCACAAGATGTTCTACTGGAGAAAATGTACCCATTATGTTGAAGTTTTTAGTTCTTTATGTAATAGGAATCCCTGCTAAATTAGCAGTTTTAGATTTTCCTGTTGCTCCTATAACATGAGAGCATGGTCCTAAGCATACAATGTAGGTGCTTTTATTAAGAGAAATCATTTTAGAAGTGTCTGCAGTCCTGTAAAAGTAATGCAAAGTCTATGAGTAAAAGTGTAGAACATTTCCTTTTTTCTTGAGGGTCTTTAGATGATTAAGATAGGAATATACAGATGTAAGGATTTGGAGCATGTCTGTATTGTTTTTCTCTTTTCCTCAGAATTTAGTAAATGAACACAGACTTCCTTGGCTGCTTGGGATTGGGTGACGTATTACTCTTGTCAGTTCACCAAAGAGTTCCTTTTATACTTGCCAATAGGTCGAGGCTGTTGTTTTTTTTACTCTCACATAGATGAAAGTGGTTCTTGGGTGCCTTGCTAATATATGGGGCGTCCCTAGACTAGGAAGTATTCTGAGACTAACCTCTCTGTTGATAGATTATTTCTGTGCCTTGTCTAAAGACCTTTTGTTCTGTCCACCAATAGATATTTGCTGCCTTACAACCATTGCCAGAGGGGCGCGGACGTCAGATCTAGCTTGAGGAGTCAGCACCAGTCCAGCTTGAAGTCAAAGTGAAGGTAACCAGCACAGGCATTGCTGGCAACCAGGACCTCAGTGAAGGTAGAAGGTCGGAAGCACTGGGATGTGAAGTGTGTACCCCTGCCACTGTCTTGGGCGAAAGACGGGGTCACAAATCAGAAAGGAGAAATCGTGGATCAAGTTTTTGATGCCCAGCCGAGAGTCACAGACCGACCAGGAAGGCGAGAACGTTTTTGCTTGAGGTAAACCCCTTTGAAACAAGGGTTGCTTCAGAGATCCTAGCATCAGGCCTCTGAATCCTGGTCCCAAAGTGGCTGTAAAGTCTTCACCTTTGTTGGTCAAGAGATACCTAGGCACACTGAAAGCAATCTATGGCCCCAACGAAAGAGCAGTATGCCAGCAGAGCAATACAGGAGTTAGGGAAGGACTTGAGTTCAGGGTACAGGTGCTGTGTCTCTGGTGCCTGTTAGATTAAAGTGAAGAAAACTGGTGCACTGCCTGAGACACTGGACAGGATCGCTTAGAGCATTTGCCCAGGTGGGTGATTGCCCTATCCTGAAAGAATAAACTTTTCCCTTGAAACTGGGCTGTGATTCCTGAGTTGCGAGTTGTGCAGCTCCACCGTGGGAACAACAAGAGCCTGCCTGTGAGGCTCAAACGGACACAGGGAGAAGACTCCCCTCTGGTTGGTTGTACAGCATTATTTATGCAGAGAGCACACTACGCCAGCAGAGAAAAAAATCACCTTAAAAAAGTCCCATCTCATATGATCTAATTCCACCAAGAACAGGGGAAGGCCTTTACTATCTATTGCGCATAACTAATGCACAGCATAGATTTATATTATTGCGTTTCCAATTGAACTTGATCCAATTAATGTTAGGGTACCCAGAAAGGAGATATAAACTCTCAGATTTGTCACCTTGCCCATGTAATAACCTTTCTTCACAGTCAGACCTGCACTTAATTTTATTCTGCAAGTACTACTCCGATGAAAGAAAAGCATTAATTCTCTCAATTTTGAGGCCCCATAAATTTACACAATGCAGGGTGGCTCTGTATTTCTTAAAGACTCTCCCGGATCCGTTTGTGTGTTTTTCGCTAGCTTCATTTCAGTGGGCTTGTATGAGAAAGAGGAAAATGAGGGGGTCGATGTCTTAATCAGCAGCAATCAGGTTAGAATTAGACTGATCAAAGCAACATGGGCCAAATTGCCATTGAGAGTTTTTTAGGATTTTAACAGATTTTAATGGTTTTATGATCTCATCCTTATTATGTATATGGCTAACTTGATACTGTGGTTCTTAATCTTTGTATATATGGTTGTATAAGTTGTTTTAGAATATTTTGGATGAACTTGTGCTTTTATGATCTGTTTTAAAAGATCGAATAAAGTTGTGTGATGAATTAAAAAGAAAAAGCTGAGAGACATTTACTTGAGATGAACTCTGTCTCTAGGGCACAGCTGCATTCCCATCCACATATTTACAGGCACCAGAACAGCGTCTCCTTCTCGAAGTCGGTGTGCAATCTGTTTTTTATGTTTGAGTTGCTTTGAAAACCCAGGTTAATGAGAGCTTTCAGTTACAAGCATAGCTGCAATTACTGTATCTTTCCTTTACTCCATTGTAATCCCTGCTGCTATGGATTCTTGAACATGTAATTTTAAAAGCCCCTTGTTCCCTCGCAAAGAAGGCTTCTGTGCGTTCTTGTTTAGTGGGAAATTCAGCTGTGCAAACCCACTGCCCTTGCCCGATCTCACTCCTTTTGCCTCATTAAAATAACTTTTGCCTCATTTAAATAAGTAGGCACATTTTAGTGTTGCATTCATGCCCTTGGAACTAGGTAGATAACCGCACAAAGAAATAAATGAAATCCACAGCAGGGAGCGGGCTGCTGCAGAAGACTCGATTGAAAGCAAGACTGGACATGAGATTAGCTGCTGGAGCAGTGAGGGTGTGAAGCCGCGCACATCCAGCCTGAACAGGCAGAAACCAGGAAAGGGGGATTTGTGGTGATAGAGCGACTAACCGGTCTTTGGAGACCCGAAGAGGAGCAGCAGCTGTGTTTTTCCAGCTCCCCCTTACCGTCCTTATGGTGTGTGCCGGAGCATGGGGTGGGAGAGTGCCTGCTTTGCCTTGCCCAGTGCTGTAAGGCCAGTGGCAGGCATGAGAAGGGGGATCTGTAAAGGGACAACGTGCAGTGTCTGCGGACCCATATGCCAATAGTGGGCGCTATAGTAATTACATTTAAAAAAAACATCAAAGCGTGTCCCGGGTTCTTGGAAAGTAAAAGCTTGCATGGCGTGCTGAATGTTGCAGGGAAGCATGCCTACAGTAGGAGAAACTCATGAAAGAAAGTGGTGCTTACAGACTAAATAAGACCTACTGTTTAACAACAGAAGTAAAAGGGCGAGTCCTCAAGGGAGGTTACTAATGAAGACAAGGTGGTACTAAGGAGGGACTAACAAGCCTATTAACGAATCAGAAGCATGCATTTAAAAAGGACAATGACACAAGCCAATGAAAAATATGGGTGGAGAGTGGGCGGAGCTTCAACTCCATACTCGAATACAGCATGGCTCGCTGAGTAGTGCATGTGCTCCCCATGCTCGACCTAAAAAGCTATATAAGGGGGCAGCCAAATGGCATGCTAGACTTAGAAAGGAGGTGTCTAAGGGGTAACTACTGTGGAAAAAAATTATGTATATTGCTTTTAACTAATTTGTACATTCTCGCAGGACTCTAGCGGGAACGTGACTAGTAAAAAGGAATAGATGAGTTCTCAATGCATTCTATTAGTAGGAATGCTTATTGTGGCCCTTGTTGTCATAGCCCACGGAGGTGCAACCAGGAAGAACACTGCCTCATAATATCAAAGTGATCCTCACCCGAACTACAAGTCCCATGAGGCTCGTTGCCGCGACGCTGGTGACGTCAGGACGCCTACGAGTCCGAGCGTATGAAGGAGAGCAATGGCGGCGAGAAGTTGCCAATTACTCGTCCGGAGAGAGTTGCTGTTTTCGAGGCTGGTAAGGGTGCTCAGCACCAACTCAGTTTTCCCCGTAATTTGGTGGTAGTGACAGCGCGGATCTCTCCGCTTCTCGTGGTGGCATTTTGGGGGTCTTGACTGGCGCTTCCGAGACTCCATGTTAGACCAATCGGTGAATGTCAGTAAGGCGTCCAAGGAACTCCGGAAAACTTCCCTGGATAATAACCCCCTCCTACATAGAAGAGGAGGACGTAGACTTCATAGAAAGCTCGGTGGTAGAGCTCAAGTCCTGAAGTCTAATCAGGCTTCGGGAATATTGAAATAGAGGTCTTTCCCTGTTGGCGAGCGCTCGGCTGCTCATGCAGGGAAGACGACGGCGACATCGTCGAATTTCTTACTCACAGTTTTGAACATCTTTCCCTGTTGGCGAGCCTTCCACATAGCTCTTGCGGGGAAAGATCTTTTACTTGTCCCTAGGCGAGGCCGGCTGGCCTTCTCTACTCTGGGTTGATGCATGCTAAGAAAAGGGTCTTACTTAGCTGAAGATACAGGAATACAATGCCGCTAAACTGCTGATATATTCCTGGAACAATTAACGTATTCCAATGGTATAAAACCTGCTATAACGCTGTGGTATCGAGAGTCATTGTTTATAAATCACACAGACTGGAAACTGGTTTGATCAGGTGTGGTTCCTGAAGATAAGGAGAAGTTCACTGCATAATGAACAGTTAATGCTTATGAAATGTGAACCATTGCTTTATTGCTGCTTGCTTACTTTTTGTTGCATACCTATTCTCAAACAGAGGGACAGCGAGTGAGCAGAACCTCGGCTCTTCCATCCCCTGTTCCTTCCTATCCTAAGGTAGCTCGAGGTGGGTAGCCCAGATAATAGATGTGTTACAGTTTTAGGGGAGATAAATGTTACCCTAGTAATTGCTTTGCCCTTTCCTTTACAGAACCACAACATATAAGCAAGGGTGTGACCCTATCTGAGGTATCAGCAGAGTGGTTATTTTCTTTTACAGGTATGAGGCAGGATGAGTTAGGCCTTCGTTATACAGGAGTCAGGGGGAGGATAGAATGCTCAAGGTAGCCAGCTGTGCTGTTATTCTTTGTATTATTGTCGTTTCAGATCTCCCTCCCCGCTGTCCCCTTCCTACCCTTCCCTCGCTTGACCACTCCATGGAGTCTGTGTAACACTATCAGACCGTGGTGGTGTCGAGAGGTGGACATTATATACAACGTGCGATCCTGAGGATTCCTGGCCGCAACACTTGTTATTAGGAAGTGTGTAAGAGAAAAGTACTGTGATGAGTAGAAGGTTAATTTTTTTTTTTTTTTTAAAGTGTTATGATCTTGCGAGACTCTTGCTGGATCGTGAAAAGTAGAAAGGAGTAGGTGATTTTGAATATACTCTGCAATGCACACTTGTTACTGTAGAAAATAGGAGGTGGTGTTTACCAAAGTCTACTATTTATGCTCATTGGTTTGGGAAGAGTTGTGAGTAGAGTTAAAGCTCATCCGCACACCCTACTATGCACACTCTTCATCTGTGAGAGGGGTGTGAAAGGAGAGGGCAGTCCCTCCATACACCCTACTATGCATGTTCATCATTCGAGAGAGAGGTCTGAAAGGAGAGCCCAGTCCCTCCCCACACACTACTATGCACACCCATCATTACAGAGAGAGGTCTCAGCAGAGAGTCCAGTCCCTCTGTCGTGTAATTTCCACCCTACGGTAGGAACTGCACCTTTGTCGACAGTATAATCTTTGGGATGGTGCCAGACTGATTCCATGCACCCCCTCAGGATAGGTCGTCCTAGGGGGTGTAGCAAATGATTCTGACAGCCACTGAACATGACAACCCTGACCCCCCACAAATTGTGGTAGGAGATCTAGAACCCTTTTACTCAGTCACTTGTGCTCTCCTTCACAGAGAAATATACAAGGAATACTCAGTGGGACATTTTCAATATTTATTGAACCAACGTGATTCCTGTACAAAATATGTGTGCTGCAATAATCAATAGACAGAAGCAAATGTAAGTTATTAGACGTATTAGGACAGTGAACAGAATGAAAAGGTCCAACATTGTGCTGAAACAATGAATATATGCATGCACATAACACAATATAGAAGTCTGGCGTACTTCTACTATGCATCCCCTAACCTTAGTTTCTAGGACGTGTGTGTGTGTTCTTCCAAAAATCTTCATACTGGATGATCCAACCCCTGCTACCTGAAGGGAAAGAATGTAGGTTTCCGTCATCGTCACAAGGATGGACAACTCTCGTAGAGGTATCAACGGGCTGCGTGGTCAAAGCATCAGCATGTAGAGACCTTGCCAATGACAGCAGAGCGCTCCTCTGCCAATACCTGGAAAGGGATGTTTATTTATAGCAAAAGTCATCCTTGCCTTGGGCCGAATTCTTGATCAGGCTGCCATTGTTTGTGTGTTAAAGATAGCTATGTCGCTATATTTACGAAAATAACAAGCACATCTGCCCATGTATGAATAAACCTTGTACATGGTGTAAGTTAGCATGATAGTGTTCTTGGGAAGTTGATTCTGTAATCAAGAAACTAATCCAAGCTGTTACGGATGCAAATGTTTGTCAGAAGACATTGTGTAAAAGTGAAGGCAACTTTAGAAAAAGACCTGTGTATATCTAAAATGGCAGTGTTTCGCTCCAGGCCTAACTGCAATACATAACACCCACTCCTAGGACATAAGTCGACTATGAAAGCTATCTATAAGAGCAAATACTATTGCTAAAAATGAAGCGGCATGTGCAAAAGAAATCCTAAAGTGTATACCTAAAAATCTAGCTAAAAGCTGTTTAAAAGGCAATCGTGATTTAAAAGCCCAAAGCGCAAAGAAAGCCAACTTATAAAATATAAAAGCGTAAAAAGGTCAATTTAAAAATCAATTTTGGATGTTAAAAACAGGGTGAATAAGAGTTTCCACCAAACGGAACAGCCAGATGTTTATGTGTTCAAAGTGTTAGACAAAACATTTCTGTTCCCAGCATCTGCAGACGATGATCCCAGAGCAACATCTTGGTAAGTTTATAGAGCAATTATTTTCCCATCCAACCCCCACAGCAGCCACTGAGGAAGCGAAAACAGCCATTTGGGGTTCTGGCTGAACCAGAGCCAAGGTCCAATCTATCAGGGCAGAAGCATCCCTGGGAGGCTTGTAGAACGTGGCCAGAAACAATGGAATATGCAATGGACAACTATACATATGAGTTTTTAAGGAGTCCACCAGTACATTCATGTCCGAAAGCTCAACCAGTTGCAACTCCAGTAAAAAATCCAAGGCACACTAAAAAGTGCACAGCAGACAGCGGAACACAGGCTGCAAGCAGAGAAGCCACACAGGCCAAAAGGAAAAGAACCAATGCTCATTCAGTTCTCGAAGCTAGGGTGCGTCAAAGCAATGCAACTTGCGCTCACAGCACAGTAGTAGATGAGATAGCACCTGCTCCATTTGATCTCGAAATGGGACATCCATTGCGCTGCAAAAATATTGAAACAACTGTAATGGCAATCAGGAACAGGACCAGCGGAAGACTTCCAAAGATGCTCCAGAGGACAGATTGAATAAAAGATGGAATGACTCTGAAGACTGTCTGGAAGGTGCTAAACAACCCAGAACCTATACTTTATATACAATACGCTATTCCCTTTGTTCTGTACATGTTAAAAATACGATGCACCAGCTCCCCAAAATGTTGTGGGAAATTAGTCCGGAGTAGCGCCTGTATTTCAGAAGAGGACCTTGCCACCTGAAGATCAAATGTCTCTTTTGGAGAAGTTAAGGCCACTTCTTTTTGAAACAGTAAGTCTTTCAGTTTGCTCAGGGCATCAAACTGTACTGTGGTAAGATTAATTGAAGGCCGAAGCGTTGCCTCCCTAACTGTATGGGCAAGTGGAAACAGGACTTGGGTACAGCAAGTAACTGTGGAACTAACCGCCACCAGATAGGCAACCCCCAGTTTCATTTTGCAGTAACCTTGAGCCTTCAACATCAGGTAACTCCCTTTAGAGAGCAATCTGAAAGTTAGACATATCCCAGCCGCCAGAGAATCTTTTAAGTAGCACGGTAAGTTTGCCAAAGAAGTGTTGCAAGCCCCGTGCAACTAAATATCCTTGCAAACTAAGGATCCACTTAAAGTACTTTCACAGTTTGTACCACTGAGAAACACTTCAGTTCCATTATTTCGACACCAGAATTTAAAAGGCAGTTCCCAAGACTTCTATACAAACCCTTTCCCCAGCGCTTCATATCTGCCCACTTGATGATGTTGTAGGCAGTACTGGAAATGAAATGTCGAGATTGGCAGTGTGATATACCTATGGATTATCCAAGCCACAGATGCAATTTCAGTTACAGTGAAGGGTAATTTCTCTAGCTTCTGTTTGTGCAACATAGTGTATTTAGCATCTTTGTATGCGATAAGTATCTTCGGTTCTGTTAAATAGTATGGAGAAAACAGACTTGTGACATTGATATGTCACCATGTCACCTGGCCAGAAGGTAGTGTTTGTAATGTCCAGCTCAATAGCATAGTATATGTAGTTGTAATGTGGACATGTCTTGTTGTACGATGTCTCTTGCTGAGGATACTATGTTTCCCAAAGAGTATATCCTAGAGGAAAAGGTGGTCATACCATTTTCAACCACTGCAAGAGCTTGTTCATAATTAGCCCTGTACATTTTTCACAATCTTTCAGCAGCCTCCTCCTGAGAGACCTTATATATTTTATTGTATATAGCATACAAGAAGCGCTTTTGGCGTGGTTTCCCGGGACCTAATAAAAATTCCCTGGGTTCAAGGTCATTAATTAAAAGGGACACGTTTTGTTTCACCTGAGACAGTGTCAAGGTTTTTAGCCAATCAAGGCACAACTTCCCAACCGTGTAATTTGACAGTGTCAAGGTTTTTAGCCAATTAAGGCACAGCTTCTCAACCGGGTAAATTGTCACCAACCAGAGTGTTCAGACTGCATATCCCACATATCAGGCCTACTTGTTTTAAACCCCTCAGTGTTGATGAGGAAGTGTGCCTGACATCCTTTCATGTCTAGTGGCCAAACTAACCATCCCTTCCAGTTGGGGTCAGATGAATTGTATGTACCATTACGCAGAGCGGTATCGAATGTATCCTCACTGTAGTGTGTATATTGTTGCCAGTATTCAAAATGTGCAAATGTGAGAATTAATGGTGAGTTCAAATCTTTCATCTTGGCTAGTGCAAGACATGTTGTTTGTTGCACAGTTTTCTTCAGGAAAATCATTTGATGTGTTATCGGGCTTGCTCTAAACAAAGCCTTAGTTCCCTGAATCTGCCAGTCGTTTGTCCCCCAAATAGACTTCTCATCTATAGTGTCCTTCCAAAAGTTGAAACCCTGTACAGAGAGCTGGGGAAAAAAAGAAGCTGAATATATCAGCTTGGTGTCGGTTAGCATATTTTTCTATGCAGGTGACGGTGCAAGCCTATAGAAATACGAGACTGGGTCAGATGTATTGTAACCAGAAAAATAAACAAATGTCTGTGCAAATGTTTTTGAACTACCACGTGTTTGTGTTGGGCAATGTTCCCATTGCGTGTACTTATTAACATTACGTGGAATTCTTGCATTTTGCAGAAAATGATGACCTTTCGCCTTCTACGTAAGACCTTCAAATGGATCCCCCTCGAACACAGAAAGGTCGTCACTCACGCCCTGGTCACCAGCAGACTCAACTATGGCAAAGCACTCTACACCGGAATAAACATAAACCTCACCCGCAAGCTACAGAAAATCCAGAACGCCGCCGCAAGACTAGTCCTCGACCTGCCAAGACACTGCCACATCTCCCAGCACCTCCGCACACTCCACTGGCTCGCCATCAAAGCTAGAATCACCTCCAAGATGCTCACCCACGGCCACAAGGCCCTCCACGACACCGGACCAGCATACCTGAACAGCCGACTCAAATTCCACGCACCCCAGAGGACCCTACGATCAGCCCAGCTCTCCTACGTTGTGGTCCCCCGCACCAGAAAGACCAGATCGGGAGGCTGCTCTTTCTCCTTCCTCGCGGCGAGAGCCTGGAACACCCTTCCGCTCCACCTTAGACAGACAACATCGCTCCCCATCTTTGCAAGAAACCTCAAAACCTGGCTCTACGAGAGACCCCTCCTTTATGGACTGGAACCTACAAACCCCCCTCCCCCAAGCGCCTTGAGATCCTTACGGGTGAGTAGTCATGCTTAACAAGACCCTGATTGATTGCTTGACTGTAATGTTGAAAACAAAACCTTTTTACATCGTCATAATTAGATATACCATCATACAGTTCATCAGAAGAAAACACGGTTGAATCGGAACTGGCCATAGCTGGCACCGGGCCTTTTTCCCAGTGAACCGGAAGGGTGGGGGTTATTTTCGATACAGGAGGCCGGTTTTGCAATATCAGCCCCCTGTACCAAAAGCAGCAGCAGTGTTTTCACGTGCATCCCGTCACCCCTCCCCGCTGCCTGTCCGAAACAAATGCCAGGGCCGGGTTGTGTTCCTAATCCAGTCCTGAGTTGGTTGCTCTAGATCTTTTAGCTGTTCATGCACTGTATCAATGTCCCAAACGTCAGAGACAGTACTAGCGGTAATGACATAATTCAAAGAAATTTGGACAATATGGAATTTGTAAAAGCTCAAACAATCCCATCAGGAACTGGAACAGCTGTAATGTTCATCAGGGAAAGGAATCTTTGTTATGGTGTGATACAAGCTTGGTATAAGAACCAAGTTCACCAGTTGTGCTGCATAGTGTCCCGGGAAGAAATGTCCATTTAGAAGCAGGCAAAAAACTGTTAGAAAATCAATCCAAAGGACTATGAAAAGTAATGTAATTGTAATCCAAAGATGTGACCATGGAGAAACAAAATATGTCCTTTTCAGCCAAAGATTGAAAAAACACATTTCAGCCTGAAAGATAGAGGTGGTGGTGGATCAGTTGAATCCAATGAGAAGTCATCAAAGTCGATGAAGTAGCCAGAGGCCATCCGATCTATTATTGGCAGCTCAACAAGTATTATAGAACTGGGAGATCACTCAATCTGTGGTACATTCACATAGACCGTGTTCTTCTCAGGTTTCTGAAATGAAATCTGTGTTTCTGTACTTATTGACTGTACAGTTGTAGAAGATGTAACAGGTATAAGACATACTTTGTTATTGTTATAAGTTTAATTAATTGTTAATTAATATTAATTATTTAATTGATAATTAATTATTTTAATAGTGTAAGTAGTTTTTAATTTTAGGCGTGGGTTGTGGGGTTTATAGGGGTACAGAGTGGGAAGTAAATTAAATCTAAGAGGTTTATATTTTTATTTAATCATAATTATTGAAATGTATATTTCATTATGTTAATTGTGTAATTTAATTTTTTAAGTAACATTTTATGTGTGGGTTTGGGTTTTGTTGGGGTATATGGTTGGAAGTAAATTTATTTTTTACTAGGTTATAATTAATTTTGTAATTGATAATAATTATTCAATTTAAAATGAATTATGTGAATTGTGTAATACATTTTTTATTAATTTTGAGGAGTGTGCTGCATATTTTGTAGGGGTATATTGTGGAACGTAAATTACATTTAATTAGATAATAATTCATTTGTATTTATTGAGAATTCGTTTGTTGATAAATATTTATGTTAATAGTGTAAATATTAAAACAATGTAAGTTAAGTTTTAGGTGTTGCTTGTAAGTTTTATAGGGACGTTGATTCTGTAAGCAAGTATAGTTTCCAAGAAACTAATCCAGACTGTCATGAATGCAAATGTGTGTCAGAGGTCATTGTGTAAAAGTGGAGGCAACTTTAGGAAAGACCCGTGTGTATGTAAAATGGCAGTGTTTCCCTCCAGGCCTAACTGGAAAACATAATGCCTCCACACATCCTACAATGCACACCTGTGATCTGAAATATAGGACTGAAAGGAGAGCTCAGTCCCTCCCCAAACCGTACTATGCACACTCATCATAACAGAGAGAGGTATCAGCAGAGAGGCCAGTCCCTCCTCACACCCTACTACGCACACCTGTCGTCTGAGAGAGAGGTCAGAAAGGAGAGCCCGGTCCCTTGCCACACCCAGCTACACACATCCGCCATTACAGAGAGAGGTCTCAGCAGAGAGACCACTCCCTCCAGACACCCTACTACACACACCCATCAGCATCATCTGAGAGAGAAGTCTGAAAGGAGAGCCTAGTCCCTCTCTGCACCTACTACACACACCTGTCATCCAAGAGAAAGTCCTGAGCTGCCAGGACAGTCCCTATCCGCACCATACTATGCACACCCATCACCTGAGAGAGGGAACTGAAAGGAGAGACCAGTCCCTGCCCACATCCTACAAGGCACACCTGTCATTTGAGAGAGGAGTCTGAAAGGAAAGGCCAGTCCATCCACACATCCTATTACTCACACCCATTATCTGAGAGAGAGGTCTCAGGGGAGAGGCCAGTCACTCACCGTACCATACTACATAAAACCATAACCTGAGAGAGGGACCTGAAAGGAGAGACCAGTCCCTCCACACACCCTACCATGCACACCCATCACCTGAGAGAGGCATCTGAAAGGAGAGCCCAGTCCCTTCCAAAACCATACCATGTACGCCCATCATTATAGAGAGAGGTCTCACCAGAGAGGCCAGTCCCTTCACACACCTTACTACACACATCCATCATCTGAGAGAGGGATCAGTAAGAAGAGGCTAGTCCCTCCAAACATCCTCTACACACACTCATCTTCTGAGACTGAGGTCACAATGGAGAGGCCAATCTCTCTCCACACACCTTACTATGCAAACCTGTCATCTGACAGACAGGTCGGACAGGAGAGGCCAGTCCGTGCACACATTCTAAAATGCACACCTGTCATCTCAGAGAGATGTCTGAGAGGAAAAGGTAGTCCTTATTTACTCACTACTACGCACACCCGTCATTTTGAACAGACATCTCAAAGGAGAGTTTACTCTATCTACACACCCTACTGCGCACACTCATCATCTGAAAGAGAGAGATCTGAAAGGAAAGAGCCAGGCCCTCCCGAACCCACTACTATGTACAGGACAGTTATGCAAGAGAGGGATGTCAGTTGAGAGGCCAGAGAGAGGCTTGAAAGCTGAGGGCAGTCCCTCCTCATAGTCTAGTATGCACACCCATTATCTAACAGAGGGTTCTCAGTGGAGCGGCTAGTGCTTCCCATATACTATTTCCCTACAATTGTATTGCGATCCTGTGAGAGTCTCAAGAGTAATGAACAAGCTTCAGGGAGTGAGGCTTGCCACATGAGGCTCGTGTGATCCCGTGAGACACTCACAAGACCTGGATGAAAAATTGCTGAGCCTGCCATGAGGTGTTTTACGATCCCGTGAGCCTCTCGCAAGACTCCAATGGAAAATCACTGGTCCTGGCACAAGGTGGTTTACGATCCTGCGAGAGTCTCACGAGATTTATGGGGAGGAGTAGAAAATAGGGCCAAGGCTGAACCAGTAGTTACTATTCTTATTACATGGTTGAAAAAATGCTGTGATGTGACTGGTTGCAGAACCAGAGATAGCTCAGCTTGTCCTTGGTGCTTTGAAGAAGAAGGAAGTCTCTTTGTAGTTGTGCTCTGCAGATGTGACTTAATTTAAAGGTGAACAAGACTGGTGTCTTCATCTGCTTTTAAGAAAGAACTCAAAGTTCAGGAATTTAATAATATATTTTATAAACTTTGATGTGAACTGTCAGTAAGTGTACTAATGTTGCAAAACATTATCTACACCATGTTTACAGAGTGAAAAGCTGTTTGGGGAGGTGCAGATGTGTTAATATAGCTTTTGAGAGGTACTCATTACAATATAGAGAGATGTGAGTAAGGTTTGCAGACTACAATAACAAATGAAGTGTTTCAACTGTATATACTTGTAAGTAAAGGAAGCAGTTTTACTTAAATTATGAAAGAAAGAAAGTAATAATACAAGCTCTACCGGTCTTGCGAACCTGATTGTACATACATTTTAGCCCCATGAGATGTTTGAGTGGTGACATTGTTATTTCTAAAGTGAAAAACTGTGGTGAGTGTTAGCAAAGGTGGTTCAAGATGATTGTGTTAGTTTAGAAACTGTTATGAAAGCAGAGTTCATGGCATGTTATAATTTATTTGAAAAAATATGAAAATAGGCTGATTGAGGGTGTGGTATTTTTCAGGAAAAAGGAATAATATGTTAGTGGTACACCCGATATAAATATGTGATTGTTGGTGAAAAATGTAGTAAAGCTAAGATAACATTGTGATATATCACTGTTATAAATTATTCGTCAGTACTTTTATCTTTTCTGTTGTCTTGTCTTTTTTTAGGAGGAAAATGCAAACTTGTCTCAGAGAAAATAATTATCTGCTAACATGAGCAGCAAAAAAGAGCCTTTTCAACTCAAGCAGGATTATTATGCTGTTCAGCAATAACTACCTCTTATAGTACATTGTTTTCGCATTGGAAGGATGTGGCAGTGAGTGAACAGTTGTGAAATACATCAGCACGAGCTAACTCTGAACGAGGTGGGCTTTGTGAACTGTCATTTATACATTTGCTGAAACTTTCTTGCCACCTAGCCTGCTAAGATATACCAGGAAACTGAAGACTCTTTGGCAGGCTAAGGTGGCTAAAAGACTGTAAAAGAAGTGCTACAAAAATCAAAATCCAGTAGGCAAATAAATCAAAAAGGTGGTACTGCTAACGTCAGAGAATTTTTTTATATATTATACACTTGTTTTTTGGGGGGTTTTAATAGTTGTTCATTTAGTTTGTTTATCTAGTTGTTATAGTTTTATATTGGTGTTAAATATTTTTGTTGTAATAAAAAATATTATAAATTACTTTTGATTTCTTTCTTCAACACTTATTAAAAATTTCATTTTATTATAGTATTGCAATATTAACTATAAGTGACAGTTGTCAACAGAGAGCACTCTTCATTTTATACTATACTATGGACATTCATCACTATGAAGAAAAGTATGTGCAGAAAGCGCAGTCTCTACCCACAGGCTACTTTGCACATGTGTTACTCTGGGGAGATGTTTCAGCTGGCAGGGCAGTGTGTTTTCATATGATAGCCTATATAGTTGTATGCAAGACAGACTTCTTAGGCATAGTAATTTAATCCACACACCTAACCTGCACATCTGTCATCTTGGGGAGAGCTGTGACCAAAGAGGTAAGCCTATTTTAATGCCCTAATTTGGACACCCATCATCCAAGAGGACAGAGGCAAGTCTCTCCCCACACTACTATGCAGACTTATCATGCAAGAGAGATGTATCAGCAAACAGGACAGTTCCTCCCAACAGCTTACTATGCATACATGTCAGTATGGGAAGAGGTATGAGCAGAGATCATTTTTTCTCAAACCCTACTACAGGCACCTCTCACTCTGGTATGATGTGATACCAGAGAGGTCACTCTCTGTCCAGACACCACTACATATCCCTGTTGCTCTAGGGAGAGATGTTCGCAGAGAGGCCACTCCTTGCCAACACCGTACTGCACATTTTTGTTGTTCTGGAGATAATTGTTAGTGGAAATTAGAATATTTCCCAACACACTCCTGTATATGTCAGCCATCCAGCACAGAGCTATGATTAGGCAGTCAAATCCAATCAGATGCCCTAAATATATAGTAATTTTCCTAGGGAGAGGTCTCAGTGGAGAGGCCAGTACTTGTTATACTTACTATGGAATAGTAAGGTCTTACATGTGAGTTGTGTACCGTCCCCACCCTACTATGAATACTGCTGAACCTGGGGAAAGGTGTGAGTGGAGAGGCTGTGTCTCCTTACACCCTACTCTATACACTGGTTACCTTCATGTAAGGTGTCGGTGGAGAGGCCAGACACAAATCTACTGTACAGTAAGTAGTGATATTGTGAAGAGTTGTCAGTGAGATTGCAGTGTCTCTTTATACACTAATATGCCCTGTTGTTGTACTGTGAGACAGTCTCATTGGAGAGTCTTCTTTCTCCCCCACAGCTTGCTAATGGGGATTATAAGGCATAAGTACTGTAAAAGAAGAAAGTGCTAATTCTTCCTCTAAAAAAGGTTTATGATCTTGCAAGACTTTTGTGGGACCATAAAAAAACATAGTGAGGTATACAAAATCGTGAAGCAAAGTATTAGTGGAGAGTCTGTTTCACCCAACACACTATTATACACACTATAGCCTTGGGTAGAGGTGTTACTGAAATACTCAGTCCTTCCTTGCACCCTATTATGCACTCCTGTTGTACTGGTAAAAAGTCTAATCGGAGAGGCCACTTTCTACCCATAGACTACTAGTGGGGAAAATAAGGAATAAGTACTTTAATAAAGAAAAGTGTAAATTCTTCCGCAATTTTATTTTTATAATCTTGCGAGACTCTTGTGTGATCGTATACAAAACAGATAGTGGGGTATAGAAAATCTTTCTCAAGACAAAGATTACAGTACAGAGGCTCGTGTGACTGCATAGACTAATACTGACACCCTATGAACAGAGATATTATGCATTAAATATAGTTTGAATGTTTGGGCTTGCAAGATGCTCCCGAGAGCGGGAGAAATATACGAGTAAGAGCAGGTGTTTGTGTGCCCCGGCAAGAATCTTGCAAGTGTCATATTAAAAAAAAGGGATGTATGCCATGAAATCATCACATAATGTTGCAAGAGGGTGGTTCTGACAAGAACCTTTGTGTTTATAGTGTGTGATGTTCAGATACACATAGACCTGCATGCATTCCTTGATGTAATTAAGGAAGATCTTATTCCCCTCGACAGTTAAGTGAACTCCATGTCGCCTCTAGACACCTGGCATTTCAAGCCGGATGATTTTATGATACATAGAACCCACGCCATGGTCACAAAGAAATGCAGAAACTGTTTTATTGACAGGCGTCCAGGATTTCTCAATTTTAGGACAAAACTCTTTTGACCATTGCCATTTCTGCCTTTGGCATACATTGGAATATATACAAAGGCAGTGTGAGGAAAGAGTGACATCAGTTGTGAAAAGGTCTCCTTCATTTGGATTTCAAGTGCAACACCTCTCAATCAATCAATCAGCATTTGTAGAGTGCAGCACTATCACTCCTGGTAGGATTTGGTTGCTGGGGTGCGAGGTCTCCAGTGAAAAGCCAGTTCTTGAAGAACAGCAGCAAGAGGTAAGAAACAAGCAGAAAAAGGCAAAACAGGGCAGAAAAACTAGCAGAAAAGGCAAATCAGAGCGGAACAGGGCATAGAAGAGGGCAGGAAATGAGTAGAAAAGGCCAAACAGAGGGCAGAAGAGGGCAAAAAAGAGGGCAGAAATATGAGCAGAAAAAGCTAAACAGAGGGCAGAAAAACAAGCGGAAAAGGCAAAACAGAGGGCAGAAAAACGAGTGGGAAAGGTAAAACAGAGGGCGAAAATATGATCAGGAAAAGGCAAAACGGAGGGCAGAAAGACAAGTAGGAAAGGCAAAACAGAGCAAGAAACGAGCAGAGGAGGCACAAAAAGAGGGCAGCATGTAGACAGGCAGCAGAGAGTAGCGGACTGCAGGCAAGCTGGACAGGAGTATTGCCACAGGGGGAACTGTGATTATCCCTAGGTCATTGCCACCACAGTGCGCTATCACCAGGTCAGGATGCTCAAAATCCAAAATGCCATCAACCATTGGTAATAATTGATGCCACTTCATACCTCAATGACCAATCCATGTCCAAGTTTGGAAATCCAAGATTCTTGTCAGTACCTCAATTTATGGTATATTCTCTAGCCCAGTGAATGAAGCTGTGTCCCAAAATTAATGGGTCACAATCCAGAGGCGAACCATGGTGCAATATGGAGATCTCAGCCACAAGAGGAGTGCTCAGTAGAATAGGTCAGCTTCTGGAGGGAGCAATATGGAGTTATCTGAAGAGAGGAAAAATGGATGAGTGACAAAATTAGAAATGTCATTGGCAGATTTTTGGCAGTTACACATGTAAGCTAGGTTGTGACCAACTACTGGTTTTATGATGCACAGTAATTTGATAAACAAAGTGAGCATTTCGATTGGCTGATTTTCACATTTTGGCACGATCCTGTGAGATTCTAGCGAGAGTCTCATGGAAATTTACCAAGTCTTTGCTCGATCTCGTGAGGGTCTCACAAGCTTAATTGTACAGGGGGAGAAAAGAGTGTGAATTACAACAATACAATTGCTTTTAACCCCTTCGCTGCTAGGCCTTTTCCCCTCCTGTGCTAAGCCCTTTTTGGGCTATTTGAGGTAGTGCGCGCTTAGGCCCCTGTAACTTTTTGACCACATTAGGTATCCACGCCAAATTTGCGTCCTTTTCTTCCAACATCTTGGGGATTCTAAAGGTACCCAGGGTTTGTGGATTCTCCTAGAGGGTTCCCAGAAATTAGTCAAAATACAGCAATTTTTTTTTTTTTTTGTGAAAAATGTGAAAAATGGGCTGCAAATGAAAGCTTCTGGGTTTTTCTCTGCAAATGGTATCAAAAAAGGGTTTGTGGGGCTGAAATCACAATTTCTCCAGCTTTTAGGGAATGACAGACTTTTGTTAGAAAACCAACATTTTTTACACAGTTTTGGCATTTTTCTGGGACATACCCTATTTTTGCTATTTTTTGTGCTTTCAACCTCCTTCCAGTTAACGGTAGAAAAGGGTAACAAAACAATAATGGATCCTGGAAAGCTATACATTTTTGAAAAGTAGACAAAATTCTGAATTCAGCAAGGGGTCATTTGCGTAGATCCATCAAGGTTTCTTTATAGAAATTTACAGGCAAATATATGAGAAATTAAAAATTTGTTGAAAAAAGCAGCCTCTTGAGTCAACGTTTTTACCTGTAACTTCTTCGAATTATGACATCTCTTTGAAAGCAATGTACCGTTACATCCGGTAGACCTTCCTGGTTGTGTGGACATATAGGACTTGTAGGTTCATCAAGAGCCCAACGAACCCAGAGTAGAAAAATGAGCAGCATTTTGTAATGTTTTTTTTTTTTGGTCCGGGTATATAGCAATTATTGTGGGAAAATGTATACTTGGAAAAATCGGTATGAAAGTCACCTATGTATTTCTGAAATGGGAACAAATTACAGAGTTCAGAAACAGTGCATATTTGCACATTTTCGAAATTGGGAATACTCATATTTGCATGACAATTATTGGTCATTTTTCAAAATGACTTTTTTTTTACACAATGTCTTTCATTTGGAAGGGAGAAATGCATCAAAAATCAACAGGTAATAACAGTAGCTTTACAAATTTGAACTACCCTAAGTCTCCCGAGAAAAATGGTACCTCACTTGTGTGGGTAGGCATAGTGCCCACGACAGGAAGTGGCTCAAAACCTAAGGTGAACACACCACATTTTCACACTGAAAATTTACACTTTTTTTGCAAAGAGTCTAGCTGTAGTTTTTGAACCCTAGCCCTGCCGGCACCTAGGGAAACCTAGCAAACCTATACATTTTTGAAAACTAGACACCCAGGGGAATCCAGGATGGGGTGACTTGACTGCCTCCCACCATGGTCTGTTACCCAGAATCCCTTGCAAACGTAAAAAATTGAAAAAAAAACCACATTTTCCCCACATTTCTGTGATGCAAAGTTCTGGAATCTGCGTGGATCCACAAATTTCCACCCACCCCGCGTTCCCCAAAGTCCTACGAGAAAAATGGTACCTCACTTGTGCGGGTCGGCCTAGTGCCCGCGACAGGAAACGGCGCAAAACGCAACGTGGTTTTGGAGTGAAAAATGACCCTTTTTTTGGCAAAGTGACTAGCTGTAGATTTTGTACCCTAGCCCTGCCGGCACCTAGGGAAACCTAGCAAACCTATACATTTCTGAAAACTAGACACCCAGGGGAATCCAGGATGGGGTGACTTGACTGCCTCCCACCATGGTCTGTTACCCAGAATCCCTTGCAAACGTAAAAAATTGAAAAAAAAACCACATTTTCCCCACATTTCTGTGATGCAAAGTTCTGGAATCTGCGTGGATCCACAAATTTCCACCCACCCCGCGTTCCCCAAAGTCCTACGAGAAAAATGGTACCTCACTTGTGCGGGTCGGCCTAGTGCCCGCGACAGGAAACGGCGCAAAACGCAACGTGGTTTTGGAGTGAAAAATGACCCTTTTTTTGGCAAAGTGACTAGCTGTAGATTTTGTACCCTAGCCCTGCCGGCACCTAGGGAAACCTAGCAAACCTATACATTTCTGAAAACTAGACACCCAGGGGAATCCAGGATGGGGTGACTTGACTGCCTCCCACCATGGTCTGTTACCCAGAATCCCTTGCAAACGTAAAAAATTGACAAAAAAACCACATTTTCCCCACATTTCTGTGATGCAAAGTTCTGGAATCTGCGTGGATCCACAAATTTCCACCCACCCCGCGTTCCCCAAAGTCCTACGAGAAAAATGGTACCTCACTTGTGCGGGTCGGCCTAGTGCCCGCGACAGGAAACGGCGCAAAACGCAACGTGGTTTTGGAGTGAAAAATGACCCTTTTTTTGGCAAAGTGACTAGCTGTAGATTTTGTACCCTAGCCCTGCCGGCACCTAGGGAAACCTAGCAAACCTATACATTTCTGAAAACTAGACACCCAGGGGAATCCAGGATGGGGTGACTTGACTGCCTCCCACCATGGTCTGTTACCCAGAATCCCTTGCAAACGTAAAAAATTGACAAAAAAAACACATTTTCCCCACATTTCTGTGATGGAAAGTTCTGGAATCTGCGTGGATCCACAAATTTCCACCCACCCCGCGTTCCCCAAAGTCCTACGAGAAAAATGGTACCTCACTTGTGCGGGTCGGCCTAGTGCCCGCGACAGGAAACGGCGCAAAACGCAACATGGTTTTGGAGTGAAAAATGACCCTTTTTTTGGCAAAGTGACTAGCTGTAGATTTTGTACCCTAGCCCTGCCGGCACCTAGGGAAACCTAGCAAACCTATACATTTCTGAAAACTAGACACCCAGGGGAATCCAGGATGGGGTGACTTGACTGCCTCCCACCATGGTCTGTTACCCAGAATCCCTTGCAAACGTAAAAAATTGACAAAAAAAACACATTTTCCCCACATTTCTGTGATGGAAAGTTCTGGAATCTGTGTGGATCCACAAATTTCCACCCACCCCGCGTTCCCCAAAGTCCTACGAGAAAAATGGTACCTCACTTGTGCGGGTCGGCCTAGTGCCCGCGACAGGAAACGGCGCAAAACGCAACATGGTTTTGGAGTGAAAAATGACCCTTTTTTTGGCAAAGTGACTAGCTGTAGATTTTGTACCCTAGCCCTGCCGGCACCTAGGGAAACCTAGCAAACCTATACATTTCTGAAAACTAGACACCCAGGGGAATCCAGGATGGGGTGACTTGACTGCCTCCCACCATGGTCTGTTACCCAGAATCCCTTGCAAACGTAAAAAATTGACAAAAAAAACACATTTTCCCCACATTTCTGTGATGGAAAGTTCTGGAATCTGCGTGGATCCACAAATTTCCACCCACCCCGCGTTCCCCAAAGTCCTACGAGAAAAATGGTACCTCACTTGTGCGGGTCGGCCTAGTGCCCGCGACAGGAAACGGCGCAAAACGCAACGTGGTTTTGGAGTGAAAAATGACCCTTTTTTTGGCAAAGTGACTAGCTGTAGATTTTGTACCCTAGCCCTGCCGGCACCTAGGGAAACCTAGCAAACCTATACATTTCTGAAAACTAGACACCCAGGGGAATCCAGGATGGGGTGACTTGACTGCCTCCCACCATGGTCTGTTACCCAGAATCCCTTGCAAACGTAAAAAATTGACAAAAAAAACACATTTTCCCCACATTTCTGTGATGGAAAGTTCTGGAATCTGCGTGGATCCACAAATTTCCACCCACCCCGCGTTCCCCAAAGTCCTACGAGAAAAATGGTACCTCACTTGTGCGGGTCGGCCTAGTGCCCGCGACAGGAAACGGCGCAAAACGCAACATGGTTTTGGAGTGAAAAATGACCCTTTTTTTGGCAAAGTGACTAGCTGTAGATTTTGTACCCTAGCCCTGCCGGCACCTAGGGAAACCTAGCAAACCTATACATTTCTGAAAACTAGACACCCAGGGGAATCCAGGATGGGGTGACTTGACTGCCTCCCACCATGGTCTGTTACCCAGAATCCCTTGCAAACATAAAAAATTGACAAAAAAAACACATTTTCCCCACATTTCTGTGATGGAAAGTTCTGGAATCTGCGTGGATCCACAAATTTCCACCCACCCCGCGTTCCCCAAAGTCCTACGAGAAAAATGGTACCTCACTTGTGCGGGTCGGCCTAGTGCCCGCGACAGGAAACGGCGCAAAACGCAACATGGTTTTGGAGTGAAAAATGACCCTTTTTTTGGCAAAGTGACTAGCTGTAGATTTTGTACCCTAGCCCTGCCGGCACCTAGGGAAACCTAGCAAACCTATACATTTCTGAAAACTAGACACCCAGGGGAATCCAGGATGGGGTGACTTGACTGCCTCCCACCATGGTCTGTTACCCAGAATCCCTTGCAAACGTAAAAAATTGACAAAAAAAACACATTTTCCCCACATTTCTGTGATGGAAAGTTCTGGAATCTGCGTGGATCCACAAATTTCCACCCACCCCGCGTTCCCCAAAGTCCTACGAGAAAAATGGTACCTCACTTGTGCGGGTCGGCCTAGTGCCCGCGACAGGAAACGGCGCAAAACGCAACGTGGTTTTGGAGTGAAAAATGACCCTTTTTTTGGCAAAGTGACTAGCTGTAGATTTTGTACCCTAGCCCTGCCGGCACCTAGGGAAACCTAGCAAACCTATACATTTCTGAAAACTAGACACCCAGGGGAATCCAGGATGGGGTGACTTGACTGCCTCCCACCATGGTCTGTTACCCAGAATCCCTTGCAAACGTAAAAAATTGACAAAAAAAACACATTTTCCCCACATTTCTGTGATGGAAAGTTCTGGAATCTGCGTGGATCCACAAATTTCCACCCACCCCGCGTTCCCCAAAGTCCTACGAGAAAAATGGTACCTCACTTGTGCGGGTCGGCCTAGTGCCCGCGACAGGAAACGGCGCAAAACGCAACGTGGTTTTGGAGTGAAAAATGACCCTTTTTTTGGCAAAGTGACTAGCTGTAGATTTTGTACCCTAGCCCTGCCGGCACCTAGGGAAACCTAGCAAACCTATACATTTCTGAAAACTAGACACCCAGGGGAATCCAGGATGGGGTGACTTGACTGCCTCCCACCATGGTCTGTTACCCAGAATCCCTTGCAAACGTAAAAAATTGACAAAAAAAACACATTTTCCCCACATTTCTGTGATGGAAAGTTCTGGAATCTGCGTGGATCCACAAATTTCCACCCACCCCGCGTTCCCCAAAGTCCTACGAGAAAAATGGTACCTCACTTGTGCGGGTCGGCCTAGTGCCCGCGACAGGAAACGGCGCAAAACGCAACGTGGTTTTGGAGTGAAAAATGACCCTTTTTTTGGCAAAGTGACTAGCTGTAGATTTTGTACCCTAGCCCTGCCGGCACCTAGGGAAACCTAGCAAACCTATACATTTCTGAAAACTAGACACCCAGGGGAATCCAGGATGGGGTGACTTGACTGCCTCCCACCATGGTCTGTTACCCAGAATCCCTTGCAAACGTAAAAAATTGACAAAAAAAACACATTTTCCCCACATTTCTGTGATGGAAAGTTCTGGAATCTGCGTGGATCCACAAATTTCCACCCACCCCGCGTTCCCCAAAGTCCTACGAGAAAAATGGTACCTCACTTGTGCGGGTCGGCCTAGTGCCCGCGACAGGAAACGGCGCAAAACGCAACGTGGTTTTGGAGTGAAAAATGACCCTTTTTTTTGGCAAAGTGACTAGCTGTAGATTTTGTACCCTAGCCCTGCCGGCACCTAGGGAAACCTAGCAAACCTATACATTTCTGAAAACTAGACACCCAGGGGAATCCAGGATGGGGTGACTTGACTGCCTCCCACCATGGTCTGTTACCCAGAATCCCTTGCAAACGTAAAAAATTGACAAAAAAAACACATTTTCCCCACATTTCTGTGATGGAAAGTTCTGGAATCTGCGTGGATCCACAAATTTCCACCCACCCCGCGTTCCCCAAAGTCCTACGAGAAAAATGGTACCTCACTTGTGCGGGTCGGCCTAGTGCCCGCGACAGGAAACGGCGCAAAACGCAACGTGGTTTTGGAGTGAAAAATGACCCTTTTTTTGGCAAAGTGACTAGCTGTAGATTTTGTACCCTAGCCCTGCCGGCACCTAGGGAAACCTACCAAACCTATACATTTCTGAAAACTAGACACCCGGCGGTTTCCAGGGAGGTATGGCTTGCGTGGATCCCCCAACGTTTCCTTACCCAGAATCCCCTGCAAACCTCAATTTTTGCTCAAAAAATCACTTTTTTAACACATTTTGGGGTGGGAAAGTAGTGGCATCACCGGGCTCACACAAATTTACCACCACCCAGCGTTCCCCCAGGTCTCCCGGTAAAAATGGTGCCTCACTTGTGTGGGAGGCCCAAGTACCCGCGGCAGGCAAGGGCCCCAAAGGTAGTGAGGCCACCTCAAGATGGCCTATCGCCAAACCACCTGGTTTTGCAAGGGGGGTCACTTTGGTTTTTGGCCCGGTGCGCGGCGGCCATCTAGGGAAACCTACCAAACCCAGGCATTTTTGAAAACTAGACACCCGGCGGCTTCCAGGGAGGTATGGCTTGCGTGGATCCCCCAACGTTTCCTTACCCAGAATCCCCTGCAAACCTCAATTTTTGCTCAAAAAATCACTTTTTTCACACATTTTGGGGTGGGAAAGTAGTGGCATCACCGGGCTCACACAAATTTACCACCACCCAGCGTTCCCCCAGGTCTCCCGGTAAAAATGGTGCCTCACTTGTGTGGGAGGCCCAAGTACCCGCGGCAGGCAAGGGCCCCAAACGTAGTGAGGCCACCTCAAGATGGCCTATCGCCAAACCACCTGGTTTTGCAAGGGGGGTCACTTTGGTTTTTGGCCCGGTGCGCGGCGGCCATCTAGGGAAACCTACCAAACCCAGGCATTTTTGAAAACTAGACACCCGGCGGCTTCCAGGGAGGTATGGCTTGCGTGGATCCCCCAACGTTTCCTTACCCAGAATCCCCTGCAAACCTCAATTTTTGCTCAAAAAATCACTTTTTTCACACATTTTGGGGTGGGAAAGTAGTGGCATCACCGGGCTCACACAAATTTACCACCACCCAGCGTTCCCCCAGGTCTCCCGGTAAAAATGGTGCCTCACTTGTGTGGGAGGCCCAAGTACCCGCGGCAGGCAAGGGCCCCAAACGTAGTGAGGCCACCTCAAGATGGCCTATCGCCAAACCACCTGGTTTTGCAAGGGGGGTCACTTTGGTTTTTGGCCCGGTGCGCGGCGGCCATCTAGGGAAACCTACCAAACCCAGGCATTTTTGAAAACTAGACACCCGGCGGCTTCCAGGGAGGTATGGCTTGCGTGGATCCCCCAACGTTTCCTTACCCAGAATCCCCTGCAAACCTCAATTTTTGCTCAAAAAATCACTTTTTTCACACATTTTGGGGTGGGAAAGTAGTGGCATCACCGGGCTCACACAAATTTACCACCACCCAGCGTTCCCCCAGGTCTCCCGGTAAAAATGGTGCCTCACTTGTGTGGGAGGCCCAAGTACCCGCGGCAGGCAAGGGCCCCAAACGTAGTGAGGCCACCTCAAGATGGCCTATCGCCAAACCACCTGGTTTTGCAAGGGGGGTCACTTTGGTTTTTGGCCCGGTGCGCGGCGGCCATCTAGGGAAACCTACCAAACCCAGGCATTTTTGAAAACTAGACACCCGGCGGCTTCCAGGGAGGTATGGCTTGCGTGGATCCCCCAACGTTTCCTTACCCAGAATCCCCTGCAAACCTCAATTTTTGCTCAAAAAATCACTTTTTTCACACATTTTGGGGTGGGAAAGTAGTGGCATCACCGGGCTCACACAAATTTACCACCACCCAGCGTTCCCCCAGGTCTCCCGGTAAAAATGGTGCCTCACTTGTGTGGGAGGCCCAAGTACCCGCGGCAGGCAAGGGCCCCAAAGGTAGTGAGGCCACCTCAAGATGGCCTATCGCCAAACCACCTGGTTTTGCAAGGGGGGTCACTTTGGTTTTTGGCCCGGTGCGCGGCGGCCATCTAGGGAAACCTACCAAACCCAGGCATTTTTGAAAACTAGACACCCGGCGGCTTCCAGGGAGGTATGGCTTGCGTGGATCCCCCAACGTTTCCTTACCCAGAATCCCCTGCAAACCTCAATTTTTGCTCAAAAAATCACATTTTTAACACATTTGGGGGTGGGAAAGTAGTGGCATCACCGGGCTCACACAAATTTACCACCACCCAGCGTTCCCCCAGGTCTCCCGGTAAAAATGGTGCCTCACTTGTGTGGGAGGCCCAAGTACCCGCGGCAGGCAAGGGCCCCAAACGTAGTGAGGCCACCTCAAGATGGCCTATCGCCAAACCACCTGGTTTTGCAAGGGGGGTCACTTTGGTTTTTGGCCCGGTGCGCGGCGGCCATCTAGGGAAACCTACCAAACCCAGGCATTTTTGAAAACTAGACACCCGGCGGCTTCCAGGGAGGTATGGCTTGCGTGGATCCCCCAACGTTTCCTTACCCAGAATCCCCTGCAAACCTCAATTTTTGCTCAAAAAATCACTTTTTTCACACATTTTGGGGTGGGAAAGTAGTGGCATCACCGGGCTCACACAAATTTACCACCACCCAGCGTTCCCCCAGGTCTCCCGGTAAAAATGGTGCCTCACTTGTGTGGGAGGCCCAAGTACCCGCGGCAGGCAAGGGCCCCAAACGTAGTGAGGCCACCTCAAGATGGCCTATCGCCAAACCACCTGGTTTTGCAAGGGGGGTCACTTTGGTTTTTGGCCCGGTGCGCGGCGGCCATCTAGGGAAACCTACCAAACCCAGGCATTTTTGAAAACTAGACACCCGGCGGCTTCCAGGGAGGTATGGCTTGCGTGGATCCCCCAACGTTTCCTTACCCAGAATCCCCTGCAAACCTCAATTTTTGCTCAAAAAATCACATTTTTAACACATTTGGGGGTGGGAAAGTAGTGGCATCACCGGGCTCACACAAATTTACCACCACCCAGCGTTCCCCCAGGTCTCCCGGTAAAAATGGTGCCTCACATGTGTGGGAGGCCCAAGTACCCGCGGCAGGCAAGGGCCCCAAACGTAGTGAGGCCACCTCAAGATGGCCTATCGCCAAACCACCTGGTTTTGCAAGGGGGGTCACTTTGGTTTTTGGCCCGGTGCGCGGCGGCCATCTAGGGAAACCTACCAAACCCAGGCATTTTTGAAAACTAGACACCCGGCGGCTTCCAGGGAGGTATGGCTTGCGTGGATCCCCCAACGTTTCCTTACCCAGAATCCCCTGCAAACCTCAATTTTTGCTCAAAAAATCACATTTTTAACACATTTGGGGGTGGGAAAGTAGTGGCATCACCGGGCTCACACAAATTTACCACCACCCAGCGTTCCCCCAGGTCTCCCGGTAAAAATGGTGCCTCACTTGTGTGGGAGGCCCAAGTACCCGCGGCAGGCAAGGGCCCCAAACGTAGTGAGGCAACATCAACATTGCCTATCCCAAAGGTCGCCTCACTACGTTTGGGGCCCTTGCCTGCCGCGGGTACTTGGGCCTCCCACACAAGTGAGGCACCATTTTTACCGGGAGACCTGGGGGAACGCTGGGTGGTGGTAAATTTGTGTGAGCCCGGTGATGCCACTACTTTCCCACCCCCAAATGTGTTAAAAATGTGATTTTTTGAGCAAAAATTGAGGTTTGCAGGGGATTCTGGGTAAGGAAACGTTGGGGGATCCACGCAAGCCATACCTCCCTGGAAGCCGCCGGGTGTCTAGTTTTCAAAAATGCCTGGGTTTGGTAGGTTTCCCTAGATGGCCGCCGCGCACCGGGCCAAAAACCAAAGTGACCCCCCTTGCAAAACCAGGTGGTTTGGCGATAGGCCATCTTGAGGTGGCCTCACTACGTTTGGGGCCCTTGCCTGCCGCGGGTACTTGGGCCTCCCACACAAGTGAGGCACCATTTTTACCGGGAGACCTGGGGGAACGCTGGGTGGTGGTAAATTTGTGTGAGCCCGGTGATGCCACTACTTTCCCACCCCAAAATGTGTGAAAAAAGTGATTTTTTGAGCAAAAATTGAGGTTTGCAGGGGATTCTGGGTAAGGAAACGTTGGGGGATCCACGCAAGCCATACCTCCCTGGAAGCCGCCGGGTGTCTAGTTTTCAAAAATGCCTGGGTTTGGTAGGTTTCCCTAGATGGCCGCCGCGCACCGGGCCAAAAACCAAAGTGACCCCCCTTGCAAAACCAGGTGGTTTGGCGATAGGCCATCTTGAGGTGGCCTCACTACCTTTGGGGCCCTTGCCTGCCGCGGGTACTTGGGCCTCCCACACAAGTGAGGCACCATTTTTACCGGGAGACCTGGGGGAACGCTGGGTGGTGGTAAATTTGTGTGAGCCCGGTGATGCCACTACTTTCCCACCCCAAAATGTGTGAAAAAAGTGATTTTTTGAGCAAAAATTGAGGTTTGCAGGGGATTCTGGGTAAGGAAACGTTGGGGGATCCACGCAAGCCATACCTCCCTGGAAGCCGCCGGGTGTCTAGTTTTCAAAAATGCCTGGGTTTGGTAGGTTTCCCTAGATGGCCGCCGCGCACCGGGCCAAAAACCAAAGTGACCCCCCTTGCAAAACCAGGTGGTTTGGCGATAGGCCATCTTGAGGTGGCCTCACTACCTTTGGGGCCCTTGCCTGCCGCGGGTACTTGGGCCTCCCACACAAGTGAGGCACCATTTTTACCGGGAGACCTGGGGGAACGCTGGGTGGTGGTAAATTTGTGTGAGCCCGGTGATGCCACTACTTTCCCACCCCAAAATGTGTGAAAAAAGTGATTTTTTGAGCAAAAATTGAGGTTTGCAGGGGATTCTGGGTAAGGAAACGTTGGGGGATCCACGCAAGCCATACCTCCCTGGAAGCCGCCGGGTGTCTAGTTTTCAAAAATGCCTGGGTTTGGTAGGTTTCCCTAGATGGCCGCCGCGCACCGGGCCAAAAACCAAAGTGACCCCCCTTGCAAAACCAGGTGGTTTGGCGATAGGCCATCTTGAGGTGGCCTCACTACGTTTGGGGCCCTTGCCTGCCGCGGGTACTTGGGCCTCCCACACAAGTGAGGCACCATTTTTACCGGGAGACCTGGGGGAACGCTGGGTGGTGGTAAATTTGTGTGAGCCCGGTGATGCCACTACTTTCCCACCCCAAAATGTGTGAAAAAAGTGATTTTTTGAGCAAAAATTGAGGTTTGCAGGGGATTCTGGGTAAGGAAACGTTGGGGGATCCACGCAAGCCATACCTCCCTGGAAGCCGCCGGGTGTCTAGTTTTCAAAAATGCCTGGGTTTGGTAGGTTTCCCTAGATGGCCGCCGCGCACCGGGCCAAAAACCAAAGTGACCCCCCTTGCAAAACCAGGTGGTTTGGCGATAGGCAATCTTGAGGTGGCCTCACTACGTTTGGGGCCCTTGCCTGCCGCGGGTACTTGGGCCTCCCACACAAGTGAGGCACCATTTTTACCGGGAGACCTGGGGGAACGCTGGGTGGTGGTAAATTTGTGTGAGCCCGGTGATGCCACTACTTTCCCACCCCAAAATGTGTGAAAAAAGTGATTTTTTGAGCAAAAATTGAGGTTTGCAGGGGATTCTGGGTAAGGAAACGTTGGGGGATCCACGCAAGCCATACCTCCCTGGAAGCCGCCGGGTGTCTAGTTTTCAAAAATGCCTGGGTTTGGTAGGTTTCCCTAGATGGCCGCCGCGCACCGGGCCAAAAACCAAAGTGACCCCCCTTGCAAAACCAGGTGGTTTGGCGATAGGCCATCTTGAGGTGGCCTCACTACGTTTGGGGCCCTTGCCTGCCGCGGGTACTTGGGCCTCCCACACAAGTGAGGCACCATTTTTACCGGGAGACCTGGGGGAACGCTGGGTGGTGGTAAATTTGTGTGAGCCCGGTGATGCCACTACTTTCCCACCCCAAAATGTGTGAAAAAAGTGATTTTTTGAGCAAAAATTGAGGTTTGCAGGGGATTCTGGGTAAGGAAACGTTGGGGGATCCACGCAAGCCATACCTCCCTGGAAGCCGCCGGGTGTCTAGTTTTCAAAAATGCCTGGGTTTGGTAGGTTTCCCTAGATGGCCGCCGCGCACCGGGCCAAAAACCAAAGTGACCCCCCTTGCAAAACCAGGTGGTTTGGCGATAGGCCATCTTGAGGTGGCCTCACTACCTTTGGGGCCCTTGCCTGCCGCGGGTACTTGGGCCTCCCACACAAGTGAGGCACCATTTTTACCGGGAGACCTGGGGGAACGCTGGGTGGTGGTAAATTTGTGTGAGCCCGGTGATGCCACTACTTTCCCACCCCAAAATGTGTGAAAAAAGTGATTTTTTGAGCAAAAATTGAGGTTTGCAGGGGATTCTGGGTAAGGAAACATTGGGGGATCCACGCAAACCATACCTCCCTGGAAGCCGCCGGGTGTCTAGTTTTCAAAAATGCCTGGGTTTGGTAGGTTTCCCTAGATGGCCGCCGCGCACCGGGCCAAAAACCAAAGTGACCCCCCTTGCAAAACCAGGTGGTTTGGCGATAGGCCATCTTGAGGTGGCCTCACTACCTTTGGGGCCCTTGCCTGCCGCGGGTACTTGGGCCTCCCACACAAGTGAGGCACCATTTTTACCGGGAGACCTGGGGGAACGCTGGGTGGTGGTAAATTTGTGTGAGCCCGGTGATGCCACTACTTTCCCACCCCAAAATGTGTGAAAAAAGT
Organism: Triturus cristatus; assembly: GCF_964204655.1. Taxonomy (NCBI): domain Eukaryota; kingdom Metazoa; phylum Chordata; class Amphibia; order Caudata; family Salamandridae; genus Triturus; species Triturus cristatus. Next base: position 1,263,830,040 of record NC_140590.1, read on the forward strand.
GATTTTTTGGGCAAAAATTGAGGTTTGCAGGGGATTCTGGGTAAGGAAACGTTGGGGGATCCACGCAAGCCATACCTCCCTGGAAGCCGCCGGGTGTCTAGTTTTCAAAAATGCCTGGGTTTGGTAGGTTTCCCTAGATGGCCGCCGAGCCCTGGGCAAAAAACAAAAGTAACCCCCCTTGCATAACCAGATTACCTATTGTTACTACAGCGTGAGAATTTAGGAATAATACTGCAAAGAAAATGTGGCAGACAATTTGAGGTTTACAGGACAATGGGGATAAAAAATATTTTTCAAATCACTAGAGAGACATCACCATGAACTCCCAAAGGTTTTCGACAATATCTACAGTTGGTGGGTTATTCTTACATGGAAAGTGTACCTTGGCAGAGAAACAAAAAAAAAAGATTCCTGCACAACCATCTATTCCTCAAACACACACACATACTGGTTGGATTTGGCACGAGGGCAAGTCATGGTTCAGTGTATTAAATTTTATTAACAAGAGATTTCACAAATATGAAATGCACTGTCAATAATTAAATTCACAAAAATCCAAACCAATGACTTGCAGCTCGTGAGCTGTAAAGCCACGTCAAGGCACCAACCGCTTTACAGGCCATTCACACACCTTTCATACGTGATACAAACAAGACCATTCGCACCACCAGGTACAAAAGCAACACAGTACAAAAATCACCAAAAAGGGACAAGGTACACCCTGCTTCAAAAAAACAAATATTACTGCACAGTCATCTAACCCGCAAGCACACGCACATACTGGTTGGATTTGGCACGAGGGTGAGTGATGGTTCAGTAGATAAAATTGTATTACCAAGTGATTTCACAAAAAATGAAATGCACTGGTAATAATTGAAAGGGCAAGAAACTGAACCATTGACTCACAGCTCGTGAGCTGTAAAGCCACGACAAGGCACCAACCTCTTTACAGGCCATTCATACACCTTTCATACGTGTGAGACATACAAAACCATTCACACCGCCAGCCGCGGGCCCATCACATAACAAAACTCACACCGGCACACAGCGCCATTCAAGGGCCCATCACTTTCACACGCCCACAATCCAGACACAGCAACTACACAGGCAGAAGGATTGCGTGGAGTGGCACTCAGCTAGCAGTGTGTGTAGTGACCAGCAGAAAGTCACTACTCACACACAGCCAGCCAAGCACCGGTCGACACACACCGCTAGCCAAACGCCAGTCCACGCACACCGCTAGCCAAGCGCCAGTCCAGGCACACCACCATCCAATCGCCAGTCCAGGCACACCGGCAGCCAATCGCCAATCCACCTACACCGCCAGCCAAGCTCCAGTCCACGGACACCACCAGACAAGCACCATTCCACACACACCGCCAGCCAAGCTCCAGTCCACACACACCACCAGACAAGCTCCAGTCCACGGACACCACCAGCCAAGCTCCAGTCCACGGACACCACCAGCCAAACACCAGTCCGCACACACCACCAGTCCACACACACTGCCAGCCAAGAACCAGTCCACGCACAGCGCCAGCCAAGCACCATTCCACGCACACCACCAGCCAAGCACCATTCCACGCACACCGCCAGCCAAGCACCATTCCACGCACACCACCAGCCACGCACACCACCAGCCACGCACCAGTCCACGCACACCGCCAGTCCATGCACACCGCCAGTCCACGCACACCGTCAGCCAAGCACCATTCCACGCACACCACCAACCAAGTGCCAGTCCACACACACCAACAGCCAAGCGCAAGCCTACACACACCGCCATCACATTTTGGATTTTTTTAGAAAAAAATAAAAACACAAACAAATTGCAAATAGATACAAATTTTCTAACAGAAAATCAGCAACTAAATACATTGCACTAACACCAACCTTGAAACAGAATCAAATTATCCAAAGAATACAGACCAGCCAGTTCACTTTACCACTCAAGAATCCTCCCAAAAATTTTTTCGCGTGTGGTACGCTCTAAAACAAGCAGAGAGACACAGTGCAGGATGAGAGGGACAATCGGGGCAGTACATACGACACTCCTTCCGCGTACCTCTTCGCCAACAGACTCTACATCTCCTACTGGGAAAATCTTTTGCGGGTGTGGGAGGAATGTGATCTGGAAAGTGGCGTTCTTTCAATCTAGCAACATCCTCCACCAGTCCAACTCTAGGAACACTTGCCTGTTCCACTACAACAAGGCTGCCTATTACAGACTCCTGAAACTTAGCAAAAGTCATCTTTGACTCATGGCAAGAATCCTGGAACACAACAAAAGCATTAAACATTGCCAAGTGGAAAAGATGGATAGCCAACTTCTTGTACCAAATGTAAGCCTTACGAAGAGCAGTGTAAGGTTCCAACCTCTGATCTACTCTGTCAACACCACCCATGTACCTATTATAGTCTAAAACACATACAGGTTTGCGCGCTTCAGCGACCTGACCCCAAACAGTCACAGGTGCAGTGCTTTCATCATGGATGGAAGTCAGCATGTAGACATCTCTCCTGTCTGTAAACTTCACAGCAAGAAGCTCCTGGCAACGCAACGCACTGCACTGTCCCCGCACAAGCTTTTGACAAACAAGTTCTTTCGGAAAACCTTTACGGTTACAGCGGACTGTGCCACAAGCAAAAGTGTCCACTTTGGCCAATTCCCTGAACAACCGTACACCAGTGTAGAAGTTATCTACATATAAATGGTGGCCTTTGTTAAAAAATCCTCTTCCAAGTTCCCAAACAATTTTCTCAGTCACTCCAAAAGTGGACGGACAACCAGGGAGGTTAAACCTAGATTCCTTACCGGTGTACACCCTGAAATTGGAGACATATCCAGTCCTACTGTCACACAGCATATACAGCTTTATTCCATAGCGTGCCCTCTTACTAGGAATGTATTGCCTAAAAACCAAGCGGCCCTTGAACAACACCAAAGACTCATCCACTGCAATTTCTCTACCAGGGGCATAAATCTCAGAAAATCGATCAACAAAGTGATCAAGGACAGGCCTAATCTTAAAAAGACGGTCACAATCAGGGTGATCTCGTGGCAACGCTAAACCATTATCTACAAAGTGCATCATCCGAAGCAGAAGCAAATACCTGTCACGACTCATGACTGCCGGAAAAATAGACGTTGCCATCAAGGGACTGCTAGACCAATATGAAGCCAATGATGGCTTCCTTAGCAAGCCCATCAAAAAAGTTAAACCCAAGAACTTCTTCATCTCTTCAACATTTGTGGGAGTCCACCGGGTAGCTCTAGAGTGTGGCTTAAGACTGGCACTGTTGTCCCTCAAAAACTGTTCGGCATACAAATTAGTCTGCTCAACAATCTCTGCCAAAAACACATCGTCCATAAACAACTGAAAAAAATTTACAGGCAAAAAGTTCTCGGTATTCACTCTAGACCCTGGAACACCAGTAAACTCAGGAAATTCCGGCTGCACCATGCCAGGGGCAACCCAGAGGTCATCACTTTCAACGGGAAGACTTGCAGCCCCAGCCTGCAGCCCAGATGTCTCTTGCCGCACTACACCAACGGAAAGGCTTGCAGCCCCAGCCTGCAGCCCAGATGTCTCTTGCCGCACTACACCAACGGGAAGCCTTGCAGTCCCAGCCTGCAGCCCAGATGTCTCTTGCCGCACTACACCAACGGGAAGCCTTGCAGCCGCAGGCTGCAGCCCAGATGCCTCTTGCCGCACTATCGGCACATCAGTCTCCTCCTCTAACACAGGCACTTCATCCGCACTAAGAGTATCTTCATCATCCGATGACCCCATACGGAGAGAAAACTCACTGCCAGAATCTTCCCCTGCCCCCTCTCCCTCAGAAGCAGAGTCAGTCTCTGACCCAATATCAGAGGAAGACTCAAACAGCAAACCAACAACCTGCTGAGCAGTCATCCTGCGGCTAGCCATTATACCTACTAAGATGGAAGACTGCACAAACAAGTCAACAACAACCAACAATGTGCACACCAAGTAAGTAAAGAATTGTGTACCTTTATCACAAAGATCAATGTACTCAAAAACTATACAATCCAATTACAAGAGACAGCTGCACTCACCAGAAATAAACTCTGCAGTGACACAGCAAAGACCAACGATATCAAACTAGAAAGAAGAAAAAAAAACAAATTACTCACAAGACAACAAAATACACATCGAGCACCAATGCAAAAAGTTTTTGACACTCAAAAACCAAACATACTGCTATTATTACACCATTTGCAAAAAAAAAACAGGCAGAGAAATCAAACACATTTACATTGTACAAAAATAAGTCTCTTACCAAACTACACAAACAGCAGAACCACCAGCCACAAAACGGCAACGTGAAAAGAAGAAAAGCCTTCACCTAGAACAAAAAAGTAAACAAAAAAAAAACATTACAATTGGAAATCACAAAAAATATAACAATAAACATTCTAACATGCTATGTCACTACCCAAATGGTCAATCGGGTTGTGTGCCAGGTGGGGCAGAAAACAAATTGCACCCTGGAAGCGAGGGGTCACTTCTATTTTTATTTGAACTAATTCCCTGGGGTCTAGTGGGCTTTTCTGCCCCCCGTGGGAGCAGAAACGGCGAAAAAATAAAACCGATCCCCCGGGCAGAAAAGTCTTCAAAAAATTTAGGGGCCCAAGGAAGCGACCCTTGCCCAAGGGGTCGCTTCCTACAATAATATTTATATCCCTGGTGTCTAGTGGGCTTTTCTGCCCCCCCCCCCCAGGAGCAGAAATGGCAAAAAAATAACACCGATCTGCCCCCAGAGGGGGCAGAAAAGTCTTCCAAATATTTAGGGGCCCTAGGAAGCGACCCTTGCCCAAGGGGTCGCTTCCTTCATAAATACTGATATCCCTAGTGTCTAGTGGGCTTTTCTGCCCCCCCTGGGAGCAGAAACGGCGAAAAAAAAACACCGATCTGCCCCCAGAGGGGGCAGAAAAGTCTTCAAATAATAAATGGCCCCAAGGAAGCGACCCTTACCCAAGGGGTCGCTTCCTACATAAATACTAATATCCCTGGTGTCTAGTGGGCTTTTCTGCCCCCCCCTGGGAGCAGAAACGGCGAAAAAAAAACACCGATCTGCCCCCAGAGGGGGCAGAAAAGTCTTCAGATATAAATTGGCCCCAAGGAAGCGACCCTTACCCAAGGGGTCGCTTCCAACATAAATACTAATATCCCTGGTGTCTAGTGGGCTTTTCTGCCCCCCCTGGGAGCAGAAACGGCGAAAAAAAAACACCGATCTGCCCCCAGAGGGGGCAGAAAAGTCTACAGAATAATAATTGGCCCCAGGAAGCGACCCTTACCCAAGGGGTCGCTTCCAACATAAATACTAATATCCCTGGTGTCTAGTGGGCTTTTCTGCCCCCCCTGGGAGCAGAAACGGTGAAAAAAAAACACCGATCTGCCCCCAGAGGGGGCAGAAAAGTCTACAGATAATAATTGGCCCCAGGAAGCGACCCTTACCCAAGGGGTCGCTTCCAAAATAAAAAAAAACACATCCCTGGTGTCTAGTGGGGCATCCCTGCTCCACGATCGCGACGCTGTGCGCGATCGTGGAGCAGGAATGCCCTGTATTGAGACATCAGGGGAGAGGAAATACTCTTTCCTCTCCCCCGACGCCTCAATACACTCTACAAGGCCCCCGCCACCCCACCGGAGCAAACACCACTCACCTTCCTCTATGGACGCCTGGAAGCAAATGGCTTCCAGGCGTCCGAGCACTTCCTGATGACGCCAGCGCGCGCTGTGCGCGCTGACGTCACCAGGAAGCGTGGGGGGGCTCGGGGGTGGCAGCGGAAACTCTTCCGCTGCCATCCCCGTCTGTGGGGGCACGATCGGTGCCCCAGGGGGGGAGCGCCAGCGCTTCCCCCAGGGGCTGTCCTCATGACGGAGCGGTTCCGTCATGAGCACAGCCCAACTGATGCTCATGACGGAACCGCTCCGTCATGAGCATCCAAGGGGTTAACTGTTTAAAACAACCATAAAGCAACAGAACTAATTCAGAGATTGTGAATGTTAATAATTAATCTAAAATAAAAGCTTTACAAAGACCATTAAATGGGAATATTGCACATGTAATCATCCTTTATTCACTACTCTATTATATATATAATCAAAATATAACTGAAACATGATAAAGAACGATATACAATAGACAACAATGAAATTTAGAACTTTACAATCTCGCGAGTGTCCTGCGAGTATCTCGTGGTCCTCTTACAAGAGTAATGACACCTCAAAAAAGTTTACTGGTGACATGTCTTGATATCACATTTACAATAACTGAGCAAATAAACAATTTCTATTGAATGTTTATCTGTTTAATACTCACACACATTTTACAAAGATTTTGCTAATTGTGAAACAGTAGCTTGTTGTGTTTTAATAAAAAAATTATTTTACTAAAATAATGTCTGAACACAACATATATTATAAAGTCATTCTACCATACATACACTCACAAAATGTATTAATTAACTTTAAAGAAACACTAGAAATTCACAAAAAAATCCAAAGATTAAAGAATGTTATAGTTGGGTGAATTTCTCAGTGACAACATTAACGTTTTGAACTGCAAAAACTATAGAAATTCAGCAGGATTAGCAGGGCTACCTACACCTTCCACCCCCTCCATGTCCTGCTTATGACCTCAAATATGAAATCATTCATGACATGTTTTATTAAATCATTTATTACATCACTGATGACATCTCAAACAGTGGCGGTTCGTCCATTGGGGATGTTAGGGCGTTGCTCCCCCGCCCGCGCCCGCAGCTCTCTCGGCGTCTCTGAACTTAAGTAAACTCTCAGTTTACTTAAGTTCAGAGATGCCGAGGGAGAACTGACAATCATGTCAGTCAGCATGACGTCGGACCGCCCACCCCCTTCAGGGTCTGAAGAGGGTTGGCAGTCCGGCATCATGTTGACTGACATGCATTGTCAGTCAGACCGTCACCAGGGGCATGCAGCAGCACAATGCACAAGTGCGCATGACTGGGGAAGGTCGGTGAATTTTTTCGCCGTGCCTAGTCATGCGCACTAGTGTCTGCTGTGGCTGGCGCATGCCCGTTAGGAGGTCAAGGGTTGAGCAAAGGCTCAAACCTTGGTCTCCTAATGGGCAGGTGGGCGGCGAGCAGCCCTGCTCTAAGTCAATCCTGGCGCTGCTGGAGCAGCATGAAGTTGCTGAGAGGGGTTGCCACTTGCCAGCAGTGATGAGGCTGTTTCTGAGTGTAGGCGCCAATGGAACCAGAGGCGGCGCGGACCTGGTCAGGTAGGCTTTTTATTTTATTTAAAAAAACTCCCCCACCCCCGCGTGACACCCCCCCCCCCCCGCGACTGTGTATTATGAGTGCTGCTGCAAATCTGAAAGTGTTGAATGTTTTTCTGTAGGACATTAGGAGAATAATTTAGATTTAGAGATGCATTCTTATTTTTATTTTTTAATAACAGACCCTTGGCAGTGTCAGTTAGATCTTCGAATCCTTAAATATTTAAAATCACTAAATGCTGTTCTTCCAAGCCGAGCTTCAGATGTTGGGAGGTAAGGGTCAGGTCGACTCTCATCATCTGCCAGGGAAATGAAGTAAGCCAGAAATTCAAATTCTAAAAAAATGTATCCTTCTAGAAATATGGAAACGACAAACAGTGTTTAAAATGGATTATTGGGTAGACTGTATGTTTAACGGTTTTCATACGATTAGATATATTCTTCGTTTATCTGCGCAAATGTAAAACTGCTCAGAATAACTGTCAAAACTGCCAATTTTGAAGCTGAGGAAGGAGGTTCGAGTGTCGGCGTCGGGTTTAATGTCTTGTGGTTCTAGGCAAATCCGTTAATCTCCTCGCGCCTGCAAAATAATTTATGTATGTGTCCTTGTGTAATTGTAGCGGGTGCTCACGTAAAGGGCTCCAATACCCTCGGGTCGCGATCGCGTTTTATAAAACTGCAAAAAAATAATACGTGGCATTAGGTTGCACCATAACGAGCGAATGCAGGAAAGTTTATTATAATCTTAATGCATGCAATTATGGCATTCTAGATAGATACCCAATCATATACTCACCTTGATGTTCCCAGGGTCTAATGTTGGCTAATGTAACATAGAAATCCACTGCCATGTTTATCCATCATCCATTGCTACAAGTCCCTTCACCATGGACTGTTTGGCTTCTGATCGCCTCCAGTCTATTTTACACTCAGATATCATTCGCCAAATTCTCACATCAGATTACCAGCTCCAAATATTTTTGTGCCCATTACAACTGAACCTCAAGTAGCCAGGGTAGCTTGCCTTTTGTATGCACATTCTTCGAATGCATTTATACAGATTTAATAGGTGGAAAATTCATGAAGCCCTAGTTATTTGTTTGGCTATTGTATGACTTTCTGAAAGAAGCTATTCTTTGTGATAGATTCAGATATACATCTAATAAAGTGAAAATGCTAACTGTTGAAATTTGTTCAAATAAGAAGAGATTTGTTTTTGAAAGTAAGAGCAGTTGTGTGCTGTGCCAATTTTAATTACATGGCATGTTTACTAACCCAAATTATTGGCATATATTTTATTTTATCAGAGATTTTCAGCGCTGTACTGCCTTTGTTATGGTGTCACTATGCTCTTCAGTTCTGGTACCTTCACACTATTGTCTTGAGGATTCCGACACAGACCAGACTTCTTTTTCAGTAGCCTGGTGTGATTAATCTTTCCTATACATGTTTCGCTGTGTGTGTGTTTGGTGCGTGCTGCCAGAGATCTTTGACAACTACGGTATGTGCCTGCTGAAGTTTGGTCTGTGTATTGCCCAACATAATGCACATGTTCGAGGTAACTCAGACTAGGGCGTCTTGTTGGAGTCCACATTACACCTTTTCATTAGTCTCGTTGTGGGATGTTGGGTGGTTGCTTGTTAAGCATGTTATTTGTTCTCTTGGGAGGCATATCGTTTTATGAAGAGTGCAGTGATGCTGGGAGCTGGCTGACGTCATCTGACCTCTTTTGGATGTGTGCTCACTGTTCTGGCTAATGTTTTCTTTCGGACGACGTGGTTCTTTTTTTCCGGATGGTGTGAATATCAGGATATACAAATTGATTTTTGTTGACATTAAAGCTTGTATTAAACATGACGAAAGCGGTGTACATGAAAGAGAGGCTGGACTAACATTCCTTAAAATGTGCTGCAAAAGCCTCTAGGCAAAAAAAGGTATTGCAGAATTTAGTTGCCTCACGCTTGCACTGGGCCCTTCACTTGTCACTGAATGTACGTATTTGACTATTTCTCGCAATCTTTTAGTCGAGCCCTTAGAATAACACGCAGTGCCGGGAAGATGAAAGAACAGGGAGCTGTGGCTTTAAAAAATGCGGCTTGCAGCACCTGTCAGAGGCTTTCAGGGCCTGGCTAAGAAAAATGAACGTGAAAAAGCTCCTTCATTAACATAAAGCCATTTAGTTGATCAATGGTCCCCAGCAGTAAACAAGGATGGTTAATCCATAGAGCAGCTGATTGGGTCTGCAGCCCGCTGCCTGGCCACGAGGGCTGCCGTGACAATAGGGAAGAAAATTTTTTGTGATTGATCCGGCGCAGAGCACTGTCTGTAAAATTAAAACTGCTGAAGAGAGGGAAAGCAAAGCGAGGCGGCGAGAGGGAGAGCTAGATGTAAAGAAGAAGGCGAGGACATGACAGAAAGGGAGAGCAAAAAGGAGAGGCACAAGGGAAGAAGTGGGGTTGGGATAAGATGGAGGAGGTAAGGGGTGACAAATAAACTGGAGGGAGAACATGTGTAAATAAAGGAGGTAGGGAGGAAGAAATGAACAAGGAAGTAAGCAAAGAAATGGCCTATGGTGGGACAGAAGGGCGAAGGAAAGAAAAAGGTAAAGAGAAATAGATGGAGGAAGGGGGAGTGAATGAGAAAGTTGTGAAAGAAAAGGAACAGAAAGAGAAGGGAAGAGGGAACCAAAAACAAAGAAGGGGGAAAATAGAAGTAAGGGAAAGAGAGGATAGTAAAGATGGGATGAAGAAAGTGAAGTGAAAGAAAGGGTAGTGAGAAAGAGATGGGACAGGTGTGATGGCAAGAAAGGAGGGAAGAAAGAAAGAAAAAGAGCAAGAAAGCACGCAAGACAGAAAAATAAATAATCTGAATGAGAGCAACAGAGAAAGTAAACGAAGCACATATATAAAGAGAAAGTCGGAAACACACTGCTTTTTCTCTTATCTGTCTTGTATCAAGACCCTGCTGGAGTATGGGGTGAAAGAAAGCTTGAATAAGCAGCTACCTATGTTATATGACATCTCTTTATTAATGTAATAACTGCACTTTCACAATTGCTTTATTAACCTTCCTGCTTTCTCAAATTTGCTTGAAAATGCACCATTTGTCCACTCTTTTTTCAAAATTTTCTCGGGAGGAGAACCCCCCCGAACTGCCCTTAGGTTGTTCGGGCTCGCTCGCTACGCTCGCTCGCTGTGGTGCAGTATGCCAATCATGTTACGCCCTCACCACTTTCAAATGTAACTAGCCGCCACTGATCTCAAATGACAGTGTTGATGACATCACTGATGACTGATGGCAAATATGACACAAGGTTCTCATTCTGAAGAAGGTATGATCAGTCCATTGAAGATGGTAGACTTCAGCGTCTGTGATCGCCACCAGGTTACTCGCTACGCTAGTGGGGCTTTGTCATATTAGTTCCCAGAACTAAGGTTTTGTAAGATGGTACTGTGGTGAGTTTTCCAGAGGGATGGCCATGAATCCACCTCAAGTAAAATGTCTACATGTAAAATCAAATCAAATCAGTCTTTATTCGGATAAAATATCCATAAAAGAATCACACCAATAAATTTACAAAAGATCTTAAAATTCTATATAAAATCTATAAAAGTGATCATGTAACGTGGACAGTTAGTTACACTCAGACAGGCAATAACTCAATTGCTATCAGGTTATAGGGCATTATAAAACATCAGATGAGGAATAATTAAAGGGCTATTCATTTTCATATCTAAAAATGTCCAGATATAGCATCTGTTTCCTTCTTTGAATGGCATATGAGACATAGGCATAAATTCCATTTTTTAGATTACGAATAAAGTTAAAAGCATCTTTATAATAAATAATTTTCTCTTTTTAAAACAATGGGCATAATATTTGTGTCCTTAAATCTCTATAGAAGCTGTAAAAAAAAAACAAATGCAACATAGTCTGGTTAGATTTACCATCACATGGATATTCGTGTAGCTTTTGGGAGTAAAAACCCATCTCGGGAAAGGCCACCAAAAAGTGCAATGTGCCCATTCGCAATCTTGTTATATAAAATCTATGTTGAATATTTGTTACTAAAATGAGGTAGCTCTGAGCAATTGATTGTATACGGCCTGAAACTGATTTGAAATCTTTCTTACAGAATTGTAACACTCCATCCGGCTTTTCAATGCTCAAATTCACATCCACCTCCTTTAGCAGATTATTTATGTAAGCCAACCAAGGTATTTTAGCTCCATGTCCCAATGTGACACAATCTGTTATCATCTCTTTGGTGAGTATCATCCTTGCTCCATATGCTATGCCATATGTTATGCCAGAGTGGGATGGGACTTGTCTTGAGGCCATCTTCTAGATAAGGGACTGCTAATTCTTTGTGAACTATATGGAAAGGGGTGGAACGAGGCACGACTAATGAACTGCATTAAAAAAAAGTTTTCCTATGTCTACAGCAATTGACAATTTGTCGGTCCACACAATGGGACTAGTTGACACTAGGGATACTTTTACTTTTTTAAATGGTCAGCAATTCTCTAATTGGATTATTGCCAATTTTTGATGCAAAACTAAATTTCAATGTTGCTGCTTCTAAATGAGTCCCCCATTGGCTATTACTGGCAAACGTCACGCCTACATATGAGAAACGTGCAGTTGTGACAAGTGCTAGTCCCTTAATATAGTAGATTTTCTTCTTGGGTTTCCCTTTCCCACAATTCATGGTATTGTGTGTTTTTTACATTAATTTTCGTATCCTTGTCCCCCATGTATGCGGTGAAACCCTCTATTAGATGCTGGAGACCATTACCAGTTCTAGATATCAAGACGACGTCATCAGCGTACAGGAGTACCGGTGTTAGGCGGTGGCCAACTTTTTGAACGCCTGAGTTTATTTTTTGCAAAACCTCATCTACCTCGTTAATATACAACAAGAATATTCAGCGCAAGAACGCAGCCTAGCCGAACTCCTCTGGTTATTTTAAACCGTGGTGTGACTTCTCCCTTGACCCGTAGCGTACCCTTGATATTAGCTGTGCATATAACTGTGACAAAAAGTTTACAATTTCAATGGGGGTCCACATCTTAACCAGTATCTGCCACAGCTTGGCGTGATTCACTAGATCAAATGCGCTGCTCAAACAGCAATGCATAAATTAATGTGGCCCTCTTTCACCAAAGTGTATTTGCTGGTAAGGAGATGGACGTGAATGCATTGTTCCATAGTGCCCACATCCCTCTAAAGCCAAAAGTTTGCATCTGTTAGTATCTGATTATCTATCACCCAGGATTCTAACCTTTCCAATAGGACACTGCCTATTAGTTTAGCAGAGGAATCAAATAGGGATATTGGGCGGTAACACCTTGCGTCCCCCCCACCCCTTTTTTCTAAAATAAGGACTATTAGGCTTTCTGCCAGGATGTGGGCACATATCCTCTGGCTGCCACATTGCATACTTGCATCAGTGTAGGGGCCCATAAATTAAGATGTGATTCAAATGTCAATATCTACAAATGGCAGTGGTGGAATAATTGGTAGCACATCGATTCCCCTTGTGCATTCAATATGACCAAACAAGTACTGGTGCCCCTCGAGGTTAAGAGAACCGCACCCCACTGCCTAAGGTGTAAACACCGAAGCCCAATTGGACCCAGTGAAAACATTAGACAGAAATCAACCTCTGCACTCCTATTCAATTTTATGTTGATTCATAAAGATATTTGAATAAATCAGTTAAAAATACCAGCAGGACATCAATATCGGTCTTGCCGTATCAATTTAATATGAATAATTGTCAGAATATTGAGTTACAAAGTTAAAACACAGTAACAATATGAACAGGATTATGCAGCTTGATGTGACAATCCTCCTTTCAAGCGTTGAACCGGCAGCCGACACGTGTTTTGTTTCATAGAAACTTTTTCAAGGCTGCAAATAATGCCATGAGAAAAAGAATTTACAATGTTCATATCCATAAAATCTCAAACTATCAAAGGAAACAGGAAAAACGCAATTTAAATTGTAAAAGAGAAAACATGGAGATCAAAAGATCAGCCATGTTGATATCGCTTGTGAATATGTTTAAGACCAGAAAAAATTGCAGATAGACCAAAAGTGACCCGTAGTGCAAAAAATGTAAAACATGCAGTGCTCATATCCCAAGAAGAAATTATTTTATTTAATGAAGAGTCATTTGGTAGAACCCACCAAAAATTATGTGGGTCTTATTAAAATAGATACCTTTAAGCATTGTTTGCAAGGACGACCAAACAATGAAATAAACATGTCCAAGTCTTGTCATGGGGAATCGTTTGTCCCTGTAGAATTTTCAAAGAAGAGAAGAGGTCTAAGAACATTCTAGCTCAATAGTCAAGGACATGAAGCTTCCATATATGTTGGTAAATTAAAAATAACATAAAAATACCTAGGTATATTGTGTCTCTCTTTGTTATAACAGATGACCACGTCACGTCTTATTTGGTATGCGTTCTCTCGTTAATTGTTCTGTGAGATTAGAACAAAGATGGTATCACATTATTTCTGAAGTTTAATAACCCTATTTCCATTCTTAACCTTTGTAATTCCAAGTTGGTATGTTAAATCATTATATTGTGTTCCGATCAATTGTTCTAAATCAATTTTTGTCCTAGACATCCATACGTCAAGAGAAAAGACATATCAAGTCTCCTAGCGTAAAATTGTATTTAAATTTCCAAGAGCACAGTGTTTTCTTTACTAAATTATTTTCCATAAAGGCCCAGCTTGTTGTTGACTGTGAACAGGCTGGAGACAGTCTCTTAAGAATTACCTTCTGTTGTTAAAAACGACCTTAGATAAAAAAAAAACTGAAGTAAAAGAGGAGACTTACAGTTTTTGTGGTTACATAGTCTTGGGCTATGATATTCCCCTAGAGACCGTAAAAACGAAAGCACTGTGCTCTTGGAAATTTAAATACAATTTTACACTAGGAGACTTGATATGATTTAGAATAATTGATCGAAACACAATATAATGATTTTACATACCAACTTGGATATGAACATTGTAAATTCTTTTTCTCATGGCATTATTTGCAGCCTTGAAAAAGTTTCTATGAAACGAAACACGTGTCGGCTGCCAGTTCAACACTTGAAAGGAGGATGGTCACATCAAGCTGCAGAATCCTGTTCATATTGTTAATGTGTTTTAACTTTGTAACTCAATATTCTGACAATTATTCATATTAAATTGATGCGGCAAGAACGATATTGATGTCCTGCTTATATTTTGAACTGATTTATTCAAATAACTTTATGAACCAACATAAAATTGAATAGGAGTGCCGAGGTTGATTTCTGTCTTATGTGATTTAAATGTGTTGATTGGAACCCCATCTGGGACAGGAGCCTTCGCAGTAGGACATTTTCCCAAGGAGGTAGTAACCTCTTCTAGACTGAAGGGTTTTAGGTGTGATTGTCCTACAAAGCATATTGCTCCAGGGATGGCGTCTAGGTCTTGGGTTTCTGGGTTAAAAATTCCACCATAATGACTAAGCCACTCGGCTTGTTGGACTAACAACTCTACCCGGGGAGATGATGACTCCTTTAAAAAGGGCTGGTTTATAGTTTTCTAGAAAAGGGGAACATCTCTGATGTAAAAAGTGCAAAGGTATAGACGGTCAACCACACTTTTTCTTTTTAGTACATCATTACATATTCTCGGAACCAACATTATACTGAACTTCACCTATGCATCCAAAGTGTAAAAGTTAGCTTATAGGGAGACACAACGCTTTTCACCCGTTTGTGAGCAGCAAGTTCAATTAAACATGTAAAATCAAACCCTGGGTTTACAGACATATACCAAATTTATATGTACAGTAGGTATTGAAGGCAAAACATGTATATACACCAGGGTTACTGCGATTTCATGTTCCAAGAAAGTAATGCAGTTCTGAATCAATGTTAATACTAATTTCAACTGCATGCAATTTAAGGATCCATCGAGCTTCACATTGTCGCACTTTTAGTTCTCTTATTACCTCCTCTACTGTCATATGGTATTGCCTGAATACCATGGAAGGTAAAAGACAGCTTAGTTTTTTGATCCATACATTCAAGAGCCTGTGTCACTACAGGGTACCTAGCATCCTGATTGCGTAGTGCTCTAAAGTGTTTTGCTATGGGAATTTTAAGGCATCGTATAGTGCTCCCGATGTAAATTTTCTTGCACTAACATATGATAGCATATACAACAAATGTAGTAGAACAATCTATATGTTGTTTAATCTGGTATTTTATTGAGCCATTGTATTCAAATTCCAATTTACCATGTAGGGCTAATTTGCACATACTGCAATTGCCACACTTATATGAGCCCATATTACGTGTGTGCAACCAAGTCAGTTCTCCAGATTTTAATGTAGGATAGCTGGGGCTGACAATGTTGCACAATGTTCATCCTTTCTGATAAATAAATACCAGGATTCTTAGTAACATGAGAGCTCAAATTAGGGTTAGATGTTAACAGGTACCAATGTCTTTTTAAAATATTATAAATCTTCTGCGACCAAGGATGGTAATTGGTAACCATTTTCACCAAAGGAGTTGAGTTGGTTTTAAGCTTGCTTTTTGTTTTAAGTGTGTCACTCCTAGGTAATTTCAACGCTCTTTTCTTGGCTTTGCCTACTATGTTAGAATCATATCCCCGGGAACCTCACTTCAATATTCTTTGCACAATTGACAAAATCTTCATCATTACTAGAGTTTCTGTGCGCCCTATAGAGTTCTCACTGAGTTGCAAGAGGTGCTCTTTCTGTGTAATTTACAGTTGATCCTGTCATTGGCCACAAACAATTCTACATCTAGAAAAACATTTTTTTCTTTGCTTGATGTCATGGTAAACGACATGTTAAACAAATTGTTATTCATGTAGTCAAAAAATTATTTTAAATCCTGCTCACTCCCCGTCCAGATAAGTAGGCAGTCGTCGATGTACCTGCCATAGTACACTATATATTCGTGCCACCTTGCTCCCGAAGGGCCCCAGATGAGCGCCGCCTCAAACCTCCCCATAAACAGGCAGGCAAAAGACGGCGCAAACCTGGAGCCCATAGCTACTCCACAGCGTTGTCGAAACCTCTCAGGTTTAAATAAAAGAAATTATGTTCTAATATCAGTTGAGACATTGTAAGTAACATTTCTGAATGTTCAAACAACTCCACCGGTCTTTTGGATAAAAAGTGCTCGAGTGCTATGTTTGATGTTAGTATACAGCGACACTACATCTAGTGTCACTAGAGTCATGGCTGGGTCCCAATTGATATCAGTTAGAATGTTCAATATGTGTTTAGAGTCTCTAATGTTGGAAGCTAGGTTAATCACGTAGGGTTGTAAAAAAGTGTCAAAGAACTCGGAGATCCTTTCCTGTAGGACCCCCTATTCCTGACACTATCAGCCTTCCTGGAGTCTTAGTGGCATTCTTATGAATTTTAGGGAGGGTATATATACAGGAGAATCTCTGTTTGTCTACTGCAAGGTATCTGTATTCATCGTCATTGATGAGGCCATTTGTGTTCCATTTTTTAAACTCAAAATTAATGGTTTTAGTGATCTCAAATATTGGGTTATGGGTGATTTTCCTATACCAATCTTCATTAGATAACTGGTTCATTAGTTCTGCTTCATACATGGCGGTATCCATCACTATAATGTTACCACCTTTATCGGCTTCCCTAATTGTTAGCTCCATATTGGTACTAAGTTGGTTGAGAACTGCTCTTTCTTTAAATGTAAGATTATTAATAAAAGGTCCCATCCTCTTATGTCTAAGATTGTCATCAATGTTATCAATGTTATCAAGTTCTTTACTGACAAACTTGTGAAAGATCTCAACATTATTGCCATTAGCCAATTGTGGCACCCATCTAGATTTAGGGCCAGATGTAAGAAGCCAAATAGCGATCGCAAACGCCGAAATTCGCAGAATTTCCACATTTGTGATCGCAATTCAGCCATGTGACATGTAGGGACAGAAATATCGAATCGCAAAAAAATAGGGAAAACAGTTAGCGATTCGTTACATAGCGAATATGCCACACCGACTCCTTATTTTGCGAATCGCTAAGTAAGGAATCGCTAAATAAATCGTAAATCGATGTACATAAATTCGCAAATAGCTAATATTTGAAAAATCGCTATTTAGGAGTTGCAAATTAACACTTATTCAAAGCATATAATCTGCCCCCCCCGCTACTGAGTACATCTACCGTAACCGCAAATCAACACATTCAATCAACTTACAGGTCATATGTGATGCGTCTCACATCGTTATCGACATTGTTGCTAAATTTCCTGGGAGCACGCATGATTCCTACATCTCCAGGAACAGTGGGATCTATACCCGTCTTGCTGGGGGTGAATTTGGAGAAGGACACCTGCTAGGTAAATCTATGTGACACACCCTGATGTATACCTTTGATGTATCTATTGCTGACTGTGAATAATCTTTCTTCCTTTCACACTTAGGTGATAGTGCATATGCGGTGCGTGCATTTATCCTGACTCCATACCTCAACCCATCTACCCCAAGTGAAAGGAGATTTAATGTTGCCCATAAATCTATGCGGAATGTGGTGGAGCGTACATTCGGACTCCTGAAAAGCAGGTTTCGCTGCCTCCACAAAAGTGGAGGTGCACGGCAGTACTGGCCTCTGATCTGCTACAAAATATTAGCTACATGTGCCATGCTGCATAACCTGGCCACAAAGAAGGGAACACCCATGGAACTCACTGAATCAGAGGATGAGGGTGAGGATTGTCCACAGCCACAGCACAGCACTGCAGGTGTAGCAGCAGCACCAGATGGGAGACACAGACGGGCTGAGATCACACACAACTATTTCTGAGTAAATAATGAGACAAAGCAAGTAACTGCTATTGAATTACGTTGTTTTATTGACCTTCAGTCAGGCAACAGGACAGCACACCGCCGCACCATGAAGTCCTCACAGTACCTCAACAACCCCAGCATGGCATAGATACTCTCCATGCAAATTTCCAAATCCCATCATTTGGTCAAATGGGTTACGTCACCCATCTCCCAATGTCAGGTGATGCCTGGTATTTTCTGCGCCCACACGCAGCACTGCTGCGTTCACTAGGCACACTGTCCTCCCTAGAGGTCTGTGCTGCGGCTGGTCCGTGCCTTCTACTGCGTCTCCTGGACTCTTGTATTGAGGGAGTGATACTGCTGCGGCTTGTTGCCTCCTCACTTTTCCCCTCATTGCCCGATCCTGTGGCAGCGATTTGTGTGGTCTGGAGCACTTCCAAGGCACTGGTGACTGTGACCAACCCCCTTGTGACGTCACGGCTGCAGTGGGCCAACTCTAACTGCATGGCCACCAAGCGCCTGCTAAGGACAGAGGTGGCATTGCAGAGCCGGTTCACTGCCTTCGTGTACCCATCCATTCTCTGTCTGTCCCTGTGCCTTGCCCACGTTCGTTGTCCATTTTGCTGCACAACAGTCTTACAGCCTCTGCCATGTCCCGCATGCCCTCAGCCACGGTTTTGTTAAGGCAGTATATGCCCTCCTTCATGTCCTGCATGTTTTTGTTAATGGCCACCCTCTGACGTTGCATTGACCGCATTGTTTTACCTTGCAGCCGCTGCACCTTCAACATCTTCCCCTCCAGACCTGTAAAAACACTGGACTCCTCTCCCTGTGCATCAGGACTGAGTGCCCTTGGTCGGCGTCGTCGAGCACCTGTGTAGTCACGCTCCATTGGGGACTGTGTTCCTGGTGTCTGTTCAGCCTCTTCCTGCATGGACTGTTGGGCTCCCATGCTCTCCTCCTCTGACCCCTCCATCTCCTGGAGGCTACCCACTGTATACCTCCTGGCTCTCAGTGGTGGTGGTGGTGTTGTGACCTCAGCAGGTCCTCCTCATCCTGGTTGTTGGGCTCCCTGGGTGCCTCTTCGGTCTCCCCTTCTGCAGCCTGGCATGCTGGGTCGCCTGTGGATGCAGAATGTCCATTTACTCACTTGTCTAGCAGCATTAGTGTTTCTATAAATTTCATAACTGCCAATCAAACTGACTGTCCCCCGCTTGCTTATTTACTGATGTGTGTGACATGCATTTGGGTTCAGTGAACTAACTGTTATGCTATGTGTTAATTCGGACTACATCTCCCATGATGCATTACTGTTTTTTGGCAAATCATGGACTGGAGTGGGATTCATACTGGGTCATTGGGGACTGGGGATTGGGGTTAGGGGGGGGGGGCACAGCATGCTGTGCATGCGTCTTACCTTGTCTGGTGTCTCCTCTGGCTGAGCTGTCCGCGTCTCCGATGCCAATGACGCTCTCCGGCTGAAGGGTGGATTCCACCAATTGTTCCAAGGGAGTTGGTACAGGCGCAGTAGATGTCCCGCCACCTGTCTGGTTGGCTTGTTTGAGCCGGTCAGCCACCCTCTCCTTGGCACGTTTGCGAAGGTCGTACCAGCACTTCATAAGTTCGTCTATCGAGCGCTGGGTGACGCCGATGGAATTGATTTTTTCCTGGATCACAAGCCATATTTTTCTTTTTTGGGATTCTGGAACGTGCAGGGATTTTTTGCTGAAGAGCTGGTCGTGATTCTTCATCACCTCCTCAATTAGTACCTCCAACTCCCTCTCACTAAATTTGTGTTTTCTCTTCCTCTCTCTGGCCTCCTTTCCCTTCTTCTGTGTGTCCATGATTGTTTTGGGTGTCTGCAAGGTGGTTGCTGTGCAGCTCCTGGGTTTTTGGTTCTGCTCCCTGCCTCTCCCACAGCTTCAGGATCAGTGTAACAGCATGTGTCAGGCCACTTCCTGGTTGTTAGGTCATAAGAATGCACCGGATTGGCAGATTCACTAATTAGCAAGTTTTTGAAATAGCGAATTTGCTAATACCAATTCGGTAATGCGAAATCGCTAATACTGATTCGGTATGCGAAATCTGTATTTCTTTTTGCGATTATTACCGAATCGCTATCTTTTAGCAATTTTTTATCTACATTGGACTTTGCGAGTTCTTTATTGTGATTCAGTAAAAATCGATATTAAGAACTCGCAATTTGGGTTTTACCTACATCTGGCCCTTATTTCTTAAACCAATGTCCACACTGAGATTTGTGCAGCACTCAAGCTCTGTCAAGACCTGATGTATGGTCACAGGATCACCTTCATTTTCAGTAATGGAAAGTAACATTGCAGTATCACGCACATCCTGTATAGATTGATCACCCACCACAATGTCACTTGCATTAGATTTATTCAAAACCAGATTCATGTCAAAGAACTTTTTTAACTTAACATTTTGTACAAATCTATACAGATAATCTTAGTTTCAGACAGATCACATTTAGAGGTCGGACAAAAATTCAACCCTTTACTGAGCACTGATAACATGTCATTTGATAACTCAAAGTTTGACAAATTAATCACCTGTATTCCATCTACCCTATCTGATATTATTACTTGTTCTTGTTCCAAGAACGAGTGTGCATTCCTTCTCTTGTCTTCTGATTATCCTCTACCCCTCCTCCCTCTTTTTGACTTCCTCACGTTTCTTCTCTTTGGCGTATGTTTGACCGATCCGCTGTATTTCCCGTAAAAAAGTGTTACCTGGGTTTATATCTAGTGTACCGCCTTAGCTCCCTCCTCACTGCTGATAGATAAGTTACTAGAAGAAGCAGTACTCGACCCTGACTGTTAAGAGGATTTACTCTCTACCCGCTGGAGATCGAGTTCGATAAAGTTGTCGAAATGCTTAGCGAAAGTGAAGACCCTGCCGCTAGCGTAATCAATTTTGTCTCGTTTGAGTTTACGGGCCTTCCTTTCTTTGATGTCCCCTTCAAATCTACCTAGAACTTCCTCTAAGATTACATAATTCTTATGGGTAACCTCCATCAGGTTGAGATCTTGAATCTCTTTTTCTAATATGTCTACTTCCTTTACGGCCGCTAGTACTTTTCTATCAGCATTTTCTAGCAAGATGTTCATCAGCCGCATAGAGTTACTGGTTAATTCCTTTTCCCACGTTAAAAGCAAATCCTCCTCCAAATCATCATAGGTGGGAAAAATGGTTGAACGCAAACCTCTTGATACCCTTTCCAATCTTTGGTACTCTTTCAGGGTGGCCCCATCCCACCATTTGGCTATTTCAGTCTTCTTTAGCCTCTCTAACCTGTTAAATTTGGCTTTTAGAACTTCATTTGGTTTATAAGTTCCTTGAGTAACAGCTTTCTTAACTGGTACTCCAGCATGTAAGTTATTGAAAAGGTCTTCTGCAACCTTGCTTCTTTCGCTTCTCGAGCACATAGTGGATTTTGAGTCAAATACCTTATTAGTTGTTCACAGCATCTGCTGCAACCCCTAAATAAACAACAAAATCAATAGGAGGGCAGTAGGGGTATATAGGTTGGGCACGGCAATGCTACTATGTATTAGGGAACAATAATATCAGTTTTGTCTGTGATAGTGCTCCAAGGGGTTGGAGCAACGACTGCCCCTCGTTGTTAACTGCTCCCCCCTCGGCGCACAGCACCACCTGAGTGTCCTCTGGCCCACTGCTACCGCTGTAGGAAGTTCGAGCGAGCTCTCTGCGCTCGTTCTGCTCCTTCTCTTCTCAGCCTTATTGTAATTTGTGCCTCTGTTCCTGTAGTGTGTTTAATCGTTTTCTGCCCTTAATTCTGGTTTTGCACTGTGACTTTTGTTTTTCTCCCCTTCTCTTCTCAGCCTTATTGTAATTTGTGCCTCTGTTCCTGTAGTGTGTGTAATCGTTTTCTGCCCTTAATTCTGTTTTTGCACTGTGACTTTTGTCTTTCTTCTCTTTTTGCCTTCTGTACCCTGCTCTGCCGTTTTTCCCGCTGTTGCGTCCCCTGTGGCCCCACCTCCCCTGCTCGCCCACTCGCCGCCCCGCTCCCGCCTCCCAGCTGCTCCTCCCTCTCACCTCTCCTTATATGGCGGCCGCTGTGCGGTGAAAGGAGCGACCCTTGACCCTGCTCGCAGGCAGGTTGCTCCCCCCTCGCTGCACAGCACCACCTGTGTTTCCTCTGGCCCGCTGCTACCGCTGTAGGAAGCTCGAGCAAGCTCTCTGCGCTCGTTCTGCCCCATCTCTTCTCAGCCTTATTGTAATTTGTGCCTCTGTTCCTGTAGTGTGTTTAACCCGTTCTGTGCCCATGACGAGCTGGACTCATCATGGAGCACAGTCGCGCTGTGCCCATGACGCTTCCAGCTCGTCATGGCACCCACCCACGGGGGAAGCGCTGGCGCTCCCCCGTGAGTGGTCGATCTTTTTTTTTTTTACTGGGAAGGCAGGGGAAGACCTTCCCCTGCCTCCCCCCGCCCCCCTCCCCGTGTCATCAATGACGGCAGCGCGCGAGCCGCGCTGACGTCATTGGAGGTTTCCCCTTTGTTCTCCGAGGCACAGGAAGCCATTTGCTTCCTGCGCGTCGGAGAGTAAAGGTGAGTTTTGGGGCTGGGGAGGGGGGATTTTTGCGATTGGTGGGTTAGGTAGGGTGGGGGCACAATGTTGGGGGAAGTAGAAAAGGTTGTTTTTAGGCTCCGCTTTGTTCGTGCGCTTGATGCAGTTACTTGCATGTGAAATGGATCCAAAAAAGAAACACACGCTTTCGAGAGATGCCCTTTTTCTCTCGTTTTCTCTCTGAGTGGTGCTGCTAGCGTGGGAAAGGGAGGTGGGGGGGTGGTGGGCGAAATAAAGTAAGACTGAGGGGTTGCAAAGTGGCCAGATTGATTTTATTTGCATCCAAATACACCAGCATCACAGAGTTTGCCAGTGAAGTGCTACTTTCGTTTTCTCGTCTTCCTTTGAACAGCATTGTTGTTTCCAGGGGGGGCGAAATAAAGTAAGACAGAGGGGTTGCAAAGTGGCCAGATTGATTTTATTTACATCCAAATACACCAGCATCACAGAGTTTGCCAGTGAAGTGCTACTTTCGTATCCAGGGGGGGCGAAATAAAGTAAGACAGAGGGGTTGCAAAGTGGCCAGATTGATTTTATTTACATCCAAATACACCAACATCACAGAGTTTGCCAGTGAAGCGCTACTTTCGTTTTCTCGTCTTCCTTTGAACAGCATTGTTGTTCCCAGGGAGGGCGAAATAAAGTAAGACAGAGGGGTTGCAAAGTGGCCAGATTGATTTTATTTACATCCAAATACACCAGCATCACAGAGTTTGCCAGTGAAGCGCTACTTTCGCTTTCTCTTCTTTCTTTGAACAGCATTGTTGTTCCCAGGGGGGGCGAAATAAAGTAAGACAGAGGGGTTGCAAAGTGGCCAGATTGGTTTTTTTTACATCCAAATTCACCAGCATCACAGAGTTTGCCAATGAAGTGCTACTTTCGTTTCCAGGGGGGGGGGTGAAATAAAGTAAGTCAGAGGGGTTGCAAAGTGGCCAGATTGATTTCATTTACATCCAAATACACCAGCATCACAGAGTTTGCCAGTGAAGCGCTACTTTCGTTTTCTCTTCTTTCTTTGAACAGCATTGTTGTTCCCAGGGGGGGGCGAAATAAAGTAAGACAGAGGGGTTGCAAAGTGGCCAGATTGATTTTATTTACATCCAAATACACCAGCATCACAGAGTTTGCCAGTGAAGCGCTACTTTCGTTTTCTCGTCTTCCTTTGAACAGCATTGTTGTTCCCAGGGGGGGCGAAATAAAGTAAGACAGATGGGTTGCAAAGTGGCCAGATTGATTTTATTTACATCCAAATACACCAGCATCACAGAGTTTGCCAGTGAAGCGCTACTTTCGTTTTCTCTTCTTTCTTTGAACAGCATTGTTGTTCCCAGGGGGGGCGAAATAAAATAAGACAGAGGGGTTGCAAAGTGGCCAGAATGGTTTTTTTTACATCCAAATTCACCAGCATCACAGAGTTTGCCAATGAAGTGCTACTTTCATTTCCAGGGGGGGCGAAATAAAGTAAGACAGAGGGGTTGCAAAGTGGCCAGATTGATTTCATTTACATCCAAATACACCAGCATCACAGAGTTTGCCAGTGAAGCGCTACTTTCGTTTTCTCTTCTTTCTTTGAACAGCATTGTTGTTCCCAGGGGGGGGCAAAATAAAGTAAGACAGAGGGGTTGCAAAGTGGCCAGATTGATTTTATTTACATCCAAATACACCAGCATCACAGAGTTTGCCAGTGAAGCGCTACTTTCGTTTTCTCTTCTTTCTTTGAACAGCATTGTTGTTCCCAGGGGGGGCGAAATAAAGTAAGACAGAGGGGTTGCAAAGTTGCCAGATTGTTTTTTTTTACATCCCAATACACCAGCATCACAGAGTTTGCCAGTGAAGGGCTACTTTCATTTTCTCGTCTTCCTTTGAACAGCATTGTTGTTTCCAGGGTGGGAGAGTGTACCATTCCTGGAGGTACTGCAATACCTGGTTGATGGGTGAATTGGAAAACACAATGTGCACCATGGCTCTGTGTTTATGGATGTGGTCTACCACACTGCTTATGTTTTGTAAGGATGTAAGTAATGGACAGTGAAACGGTTCCCTTCAGGGCCCTCTAGTCATGTCCATAACTTTTCAGGTGAAACCACTCGCTGATTTATGAGTAGTCAGTGAGAGATCGTTTAGGTAACCATGTTGTTTCTGCTTACATTTCACATGCTTTGCATTCCCTATGAGGGGTTGCTTTTTTTTTTTTTAGGCAGCGTATTACTCTTATCAAGTGCATAATTTGAATTGAGCCACATCCAAGTGTTTATAGCGGGCACAATTAGGTTATAGCTGAAGGCAGTGCGAGTTTCTCTCAGTGGGCAAGTATGGCGTTCAGTGGGGATATGGCACCATGGCCAGAGCTGTCGAATTTGGAACTCGGGAACCGGGTTCAGCATTCATGACCAGTCCACCACACCACTGTACTGAGGGAGCACATTCCCATGCTAGACCGTAGAAGGCCCCACTAGACCTTAGAAGGCTTGATGTCTTAGCACAAGCAGGTGTACTGTAGTGGTGTCAATTGTGGGTAATCCTTGAAGGCCTGTCCACCACAATCCATACTGAAGTTCATCTCCAGTGTTGTGGGCAGGCCTACGAAGCAGAACACCCTAGAGCAACAGTGATCCAGTCGCTGTGACTGTCACTGAGGTCACATGAATCTTGAGCAGGTTAGGGCGATGCGAACGGTGTCACCTCACTGGGTACCTATTTCGGGTGGGTGTTTGCATTGTGATGAGGGGATTACCAGGTAATTATTCACGCAGATCTCTGATGGATGTCACATGAGGTAAAATACTGCAATAAATGGCAGACACTCTGAAAACAAGAGCAAACGTTATGTTACATGAGGCAATGGTGGTAATTGTGCATGTATCAAAAGCAAACAAAATACAAGAGGTAGCAAACAATACGTTACAAGAGGAAAAGTGACGTGTGCAAGTTACAAAAGAGTACAAAGTACAAGTAGAGGTATAAAAGTGCAATAAATGGCAGACACTCAAAACACAGGAACACACTGGGAAGGCACTTCTACGGGCATGGAGAACAGAATTTCCTATAATGTAAAGACTTCCTTCAGACAATAGAGAGTGTGTGAATTAAGTTTGGAAGTGTCTTTGCAGGAGGAGAACTTTGAGGTCAGTTTTGAAGGACTGGGAAGAGGGAGGGGGTGGTCCGGAGCTGAGGCGGAGTTCCAGATTCTCGCCGCGTTGCTTGTAAAGGATTGGGCCATCGATCTTTCCTTCTTGAAAGTGGGAGGTTCAAGTAATACATTTTGCGTAGTACGTGATGGTCTAGAGCATTATATGCATATGTGACAAAGTTTTTTTCTCCTTTTTATTCTAGTCTAAAGCTTTTGATTCCTGTTTCCGGTTTCGACAGTGGTTGCAGTTTTGTGTAGTTGCACTGTTTTGGTAAGAATTTTTTTTTGTTGTATTTACTCCACATGAGTAATATTGTAATCTCTGAATGAATTTTTTTGTAAGTGATGTCATAATGGCGGCATATTTAGTTAGTGGTTTGAGCATGAAATTCTTTGCGATGTGTTTTGCATAGTCTTATGTGTAATTGCTTTTCTCTTTCTTTTTTAGTGGGATATTGTTGATCCATACTGTGTCTGTACAGAGTAGGTGGTGGTGAGTAGTTTAGCTGCCTCTGGCAAGTGAGTGGTATTGTTTTGGAGTATATATGAGGCCCAAGTACCCGCGACAGGCAAGGGCCCAAAACGTAGAGTGGTGACATCAAAATTGCCTATCTCAAAACCACCTGGTTTTGCATGGGGGTCACCTGGGTTTTTGGCCCCGTGCTCGGCGGCCATCTAGGTAAACCTACAAAACCCATACATTTCTGAAAACTAGACACCCGGGGGCTTCCAGGAAGGTATGGCTTGCCTGGATCCCCCAGCGTTTCCTTACCCAGAATCCCCTGCAAACCTCAATTTTAGATGAAAAAATCACTTTTTTTCACACATTTTTGTGTGGGATAGTTGTGGCATCACCGGGCTCAATCAAATTTCCCACCTCCCAACGTTCCCCTGGGTCTCCCGGTAAAAACTGGTGCCTCACTTGTGTGGGAGGCCCAAGTACCCGCGACAGGCAAGGGCCCAAATCGTAGTGAGGTGACATCAAAATTGCCTATCTCAAAACCACCTGGTTTTGCAAGGGGGATCACCTGGGTTTTTGGCCCGATGCTCGGCGGTCATCTAGGGAAACCTACCTAACCCATGAATTTCTGAAAACTAGACACCCGGCGGCGTCCAGGGAGGTATGGCTTGCGTGGATCCCCCAACGTTTCCTTACCCAGAATCCCCTGCAAACCTCAATTTTAGCTGAAAATATCACTTTTTTCACACATTTTGGTGTGGGAAAGTTGTGGCATCACCGGGCTCACACAAATTTACCACCACCCAGCGTTCCCCCAGGTCACCCGGTAAAAATGGTGCCTCACTGGTGTGGGAGGCCCAAGTACCCACGGCAGGCAAGGGCCCAAAACGTAGTGAGGCGACATCAAAATGGCCTATCGCTAAACCACCTGGTTTTGCAAGGGGGGTCACTTGGGTTTTCGGCCCGGTGCTCGGCGGCCATCTAGGGAAACCTACCAAACCCATGCATTTCTGAAAACTAGACACCCGGCGGCGTCCAGGGAGGTATGGCTTGCGTGGATCCCCCAACGTTTCCTTACCCAGAATCCCCTGCAAACCTCAATTTTAGCTGAAAAAATCACTTTTTTCACACATTTTGGTGTGGGAAAGTTGTGGCATCACTGGGCTCACACAAATTTACCACCACCCAGCATTTCCCCAGGTCTCCCGGTTAAAATGGTGCCTCACTTGTGTGGGAGGCACAAGTACCCGCGGCAGGCAAGGGCCCAAAACGTAGTGAGGCGACATCAAAATTGCCTATCGCTAAACCACCTGGTTTTGCAAGGGGGGGGTCACTTGGGTTTTTGGCCCGGTGCTCGGTGGCCATCTAGGGAAACCTACCAAACCCATGCATTTCTGAAAACCAGACACCCGGCGGCTTCCAGGGAGGTATGGCTTGCATGGATCCTCCAACGTTTCCTTACCCAGAATCCCCTGCAAACCTCAATTTTAGCTGAAAAAATCACTTTTTTCACACATTTTGGTGTGGGAAAGTTGTGGCCTCACCGGGCTCACACAAATTTACCACCACCCAGCATTCCCCCAGGTCTCCCGGTAAAAATGGTGCCTCACTTGTGTGGGAGGCCCAAGTACCCGCGGCATGCAAGGGCCCAAAACGTAGTGAGGCGACATCAAAATGGCCTATCGCAAAACCACCTGGTTTTGCAAGGGGGGTCACTTGGGTTTTTGGCCCGGTGCTCGGCGGTCATCTAGGGAAACCTACCTAACACATGCATTTCTGAAAACTAGACACCCGGCGGCGTCCAGGGAGGTATGGCTTGTGTGGATCCCCCAACGTTTCCTTACCCAGAATCCCCTGCAAACCTCAATTTTAGCTGAAAAATCACTTTTTTCACACATTTTGGTGTGGGAAAGTTGTGGCATCACTGGGCTCACACAAATTTACCACCACACAGCCTTCCCCCAGGTCTCCCGGTAAAAATGGTGCCTCACTTGTGTGGGAGGCCCAAGTACCCGCGGCAGGCAAGGGCCCAAAACGTAGTGAGGCGACATCAAAATGGCCTATCGCAAAACCACCTGGTTTTGCAAGGGGGGTCACTTGGGTTTTTGGCCCGGTGCTCCGCGGCCATCTAGGGAAACCTACCAAACCCATGCATTTCTGAAAACTAGACACCCGGCGGCTTCCAGGGAGGTATGGCTTGCATGGATCCTCCAACGTTTCCTTACCCAGAACCCCCTGCAAACCTCAATTTTAGCTGAAAAAAATCACTTTTTTCACACATTTTGGTGTGGGAAAGTTGTGGCATCACTGGGATCACACAAATTTACCACCACCCAGCATTCCCCCAGGTCTCCCGGTAAAAATGGTGCCTCACTTGTGAGGGAGGCCCAAGTACCCGCGGCAGGCAAGGGCCCAAAACGTAGTGAGGCGACATCAAAATGGTCTATCGCAAAACCACCTGGTTTTGCAAGGGGGGGTCACTTGGATTTTTGGCCCGGTGCTCGGCGGCCATCTAGGGAAACCTAACAAACCCACGCATTTCTGAAAACTGGACACCCGGCGGCTTCCAGGGAGGTATGGCTTGCATTGATCCCCCAACGTTTCCTTACCCAGAATCCCCTGCAAACCTCAATTTTAGCTGAAAAAATCACTTTTTCACACATTTTGGTGTGGGAAAGTTGTGGCATCACCGGGCTCACACAAATTTACCACCACCCAGCATTCCCCCAGGTCTCCCAGCAAAAATGGTGCCTCACTTGTGTGGGAGGCCCAAGTACCCGCGGCATGCAAGGGCCCAAAACGTAGTGAGGCGACATCATAATGGCCTATCGCTAAACCACCTGGTTTTGCAAGGGGGGGTCACTTGGGTTTTTGGCCCGGTGCTCGGCGGCCATCTAGGGAAACCTACCAAACCCACGCATTTCTGAAAACTAGACACCCGGCGGCTTCCAGGGAGGTATGGCTTGCGTGGATCTCCCAACGTTTCCTTACCCAGAATCCCCTGCAAATCTCAATTTTAGCTGAAAAAAATCACATTTTTTCACACATTTTGGTGTGGGAAAGATGTGGCATCACCGGGCTCACACAAATTTACCACCACCCAGCGTTCCCCCAGGTCTCCCGGTAAAAATGGTGCCTCACTTGTGTGGGAGGCCCAAGTACCCGCGGCATGCAAGGGCCCAAAACGTAGTGAGGCGACATCAAAATGGCCTATCGCTAAACCACCTGGTTTTGCAAGGGGGGTCACTTGGGTTTTTGGCCCGGTGCTCGGCGGTCATCTAGGGAAACCTACCTAACCCATGCATTTCTGAAAACTAGACACCCGGCGGCGTCCAGGGAGGTATGGCTTGTGTGGATCCCCCAACGTTTCCTTACCCAGAATCCCCTGCAAACCTCAATTTTAGCTGAAAAATCACTTTTTTCACACATTTTGGTGTGGGAAAGTTGTGGCATCACCGGGCTCACACAAATTTACCACCACACAGCCTTCCCCCAGGTCTCCCGGTAAAAATGGTGCCTCACTTGTGTGGGAGGCCCAAGTACCCGCGGCAGGCAAGGGCCCAAAACGTAGTGAGGCGACATCAAAATGGCCTATCGCAAAACCACCTGGTTTTGCAAGGGGGGTCACTTGGGTTTTTGGCCCGGTGCTCCGCGGCCATCTAGGGAAACCTACCAAACCCATGCATTTCTGAAAACTAGACACCCGGCGGCTTCCAGGGAAGTATGGCTTGCATGGATCCTCCAACGTTTCCTTACCCAGAACCCCCTGCAAACCTCAATTTTAGCTGAAAAAAATCACTTTTTTCACACATTTTGGTGTGGGAAAGTTGTGGCATCACTGGGATCACACAAATTTACCACCACCCAGCATTCCCCCAGGTCTCCCGGTAAAAATGGTGCCTCACTTGTGAGGGAGGCCCAAGTACCCGCGGCAGGCAAGGGCCCAAAACGTAGTGAGGCGACATCAAAATGGTCTATCGCAAAACCACCTGGTTTTGCAAGGGGGGGTCACTTGGATTTTTGGCCCGGTGCTCGGCGGCCATCTAGGGAAACCTAACAAACCCACGCATTTCTGAAAACTGGACACCCGGCGGCTTCCAGGGAGGTATGGCTTGCATTGATCCCCCAACGTTTCCTTACCCAGAATCCCCTGCAAACCTCAATTTTAGCTGAAAAAATCACTTTTTCACACATTTTGGTGTGGGAAAGTTGTGGCATCACCGGGCTCACACAAATTTACCACCACCCAGCATTCCCCCAGGTCTCCCAGCAAAAATGGTGCCTCACTTGTGTGGGAGGCCCAAGTACCCGCGGCATGCAAGGGCCCAAAACGTAGTGAGGCGACATCATAATGGCCTATCGCTAAACCACCTGGTTTTGCAAGGGGGGGTCACTTGGGTTTTTGGCCCGGTGCTCGGCGGCCATCTAGGGAAACCTACCAAACCCACGCATTTCTGAAAACTAGACACCCGGCGGCTTCCAGGGAGGTATGGCTTGCGTGGATCTCCCAACGTTTCCTTACCCAGAATCCCCTGCAAATCTCAATTTTAGCTGAAAAAAATCACATTTTTTCACACATTTTGGTGTGGGAAAGATGTGGCATCACCGGGCTCACACAAATTTACCACCACCCAGCGTTCCCCCAGGTCTCCCGGTAAAAATGGTGCCTCACTTGTGTGGGAGGCCCAAGTACCCGCGGCAGGCAAGGGCCCAAAACGTAGTGAGGCGACATCAAAATGGCCTATCGCTAAACCACTTGGTTTTGCAAGGGGGGTCACTTGGGTTTTTGGCCCGGTGCTCGGCGGCCATCTAGGGAAACCTAACAAACCCACGCATTTCTGAAAACTAGACACCCGGCGGCTTCCAGGGAGGTATGGCTTGCGTGGATCCCCCAACGTTTCCTTACCCAGAATCCCCTGCAAACCTCAATTTTAGCTGAAAAAATCACATTTTTTCACACATTTTGGTGTGGGAAAGATGTGGCATCACCGGGCTCACACAAATTTACCACCACCCAGCGTTCCCCCAGGTCTCCCGGTAAAAATGGTGCCTCACTTGTGTGGGAGGCCCAAGTACCCGCGGCAGGCAAGGGCCCAAAACGTAGTGAGGCGACATCAAAATGGCCTATCGCAAAACCACTTGGTTTTGCAAGGGGGGTCACTTGGGTTTTTGGCCCGGTGCTCGGCGGTCATCTAGGGAAACCTACCAAACCCATGCATTTCGGAAAACTAGACACCTGGCGGCTTCCAGGGAGGTATGGCTTGCGTGGATCCCCCAACGTTTCCTTACCCAGAATCCCCTGCAAACCTCAATTTTAGCTGAAAAAATCACTTTTTTCACACATTTTGGTGTGGGAAAGTTGTGGCATCACTGGGCTCACACAAATTTACCACCACCCAGCATTTCCCCAGGTCTCCCGGTTAAAATGGTGCCTCACTTGTGTGGGAGGCACAAGTACCCGCGGCAGGCAAGGGCCCAAAACGTAGTGAGGCGACATCAAAATGGCCTATCGCTAAACCACCTGGTTTTGCAAGGGGGGGGTCACTTGGGTTTTTGGCCCGGTGCTCGGCGGCCATCTAGGGAAACCTACCAAACCCATGCATTTCTGAAAACTAGACACCCGGCGGCTTCCAGGGAGGTATGGCTTGCATGGATCCTCCAACGTTTCCTTACCCAGAATCCCCTGCAAACCTCAATTTTAGCTGAAAAAATCACTTTTTTCACACATTTTGGTGTGGGAAAGTTGTGGCCTCACCGGGCTCACACAAATTTACCACCACCCAGCATTCCCCCAGGTCTCCTGGTAAAAATGGTGCCTCACTTGTGTGGGAGGCCCATGTACCCGCGGCAGGCAAGGGCCCAAAACGTAGTGAGGCGACATCAAAATGGCCTATCGCAAAACCACCTGGTTTTGCAAGGGGGGTCACTTGGGTTTTTGGCCCGGTGCTCGGCGGTCATCTAGGGAAACCTACCTAACCCATGCATTTCTGAAAACTAGACACCCGGCGGCGTCCAGGAAGGTATGGCTTGTGTGGATCCCCCAACGTTTCCTTACCCAGAATCCCCTGCAAACCTCAATTGTAGCTGAAAAAATCACTTTTTTCACACATTTTGGTGTGGGAAAGTTGTGGCATCACCGGGCTCACACAAATTTACCAAAACACAGCCTTCCCCCAGGTCTCCCGGTAAAAATGGTGCCTCACTTGTGTGGGAGGCCCAAGTACCCGCGGCAGGCAAGGGCCCAAAACGTAGTGAGGCGACATCAAAATGGCCTATCGCAAAACCACCTGGTTTTGCAAGGGGGGTCACTTGGGTTTTTGGCCCGGTGCTCCGCGGCCATCTAGGGAAACCTACCAAACCCATGCATTTCTAAAAACTAGACACCCGGCGGCTTCCAGGGAGGTATGGCTTGCATGGATCCTCCAACGTTTCCTTACCCAGAACCCCCTGCAAACCTCAATTTTAGCTGAAAAAAATCACTTTTTTCACATATTTTGGTGTGGGAAAGTTGTCGCATCACCGGGATCACACAAATTTACCACCACCCAGCATTCCCCCAGGTCTCCCGGTAAAAATGGTGCCTCACTTGTGAGGGAGGCCCAAGTACCCGCGGCAGGCAAAGGCCCAAAACGTAGTGAGGCGACATCAAAATGGTCTATCGCAAAACCACCTGGTTTTGCAAGGGGGGGTCACTTGGATTTTTGGCCCGGTGCTCAGCGGCCATCTAGGGAAACCTAACAAACCCATGCATTTCTGAAAACTAGACACCCGGCGGCTTCCAGGGAGGTATGGCTTGCGTTGATCCCCCAACGTTTCCTTACCCAGAATCCCCTGCAAACCTCAATTTTAGCTGAATAAATCACTTTTTCACACATTTTGGTGTGGGAAAGTTGTGGCATCACCGGGCTCACACAAATTTACCACCACCCAGCGTTCCCCCAGGTCTCCCGGTAAAAATGGTGCCTCACTTGTGTGGGAGGCCCAAGTACCCGCGGCAGGCAAGGGCCCAAAACGTAGTGAGGCGACATCAAAATGGCCTATCGCTAAACCACTTGGTTTTGCAAGGGGGGTCACTTGGGTTTTTGGCCCTGTGCTCGGCGGCCATCTAGGGAAACCTAACAAACCCACGCATTTCTGAAAACTAGACACCCGGCGACTTTTAGGGAGGTATGGCTTGCGTGGATCCCCCAACGTTTCCTTACCCAGAATCCCCTGCTAACCTCAATTTTAGCTGAAAAAAACACATTTGTTCACACATTTTGGTGTGGGAAAGATGTGGCATCACCGGGCTCACACAAATTTACCACCACCCAGCGTTCCCCCAGGTCTCCCGGTAAAAATGGTGCCTCACTTGTGTGGGAGGCCCAAGTACCCGTGGCAGGCAAGGGCCCAAAACGTAGTGAGGCGACATCAAAATGGCCTATCGCAAAACCACTTGGTTTTGCAAGGGGGGTCACTTGGGTTTTTGGCCCGGTGCTCGGCGGTCATCTAGGGAAACCTACCAAACCCAAGCATTTCTGAAAACTAGACACCCGGCGGCGTCCAGGGAGGTATGGCTTGCGTGGATCCCCCAACGTTTCCTTACCCAGAATCCCCTGCAAACCTCAATTTTAGCTGAAAAAATCACTTTTTTCACACATTTTGGTGTGGGAAAGTTGTGGCATCACCGGGCTCACACAAATTTACCACCACCCAGAGTTCCCCCAGGCCTCCTGGTAAAAATGGTGCCTCACTTGTGTGAGAGGCCCAAGTACCCGCGGCAGGCAAGGGCCCAAAACGTAGTGAGGCGACATCAAAATGGCCTATCGCTAAACCACCTAGTTTTGCAAGGGGGTCACTTGGGTTTTCGGCCCGGTGCTCGGCGGCCATCTAGGGAAACCTACCAAACCCATGCATTTCTGAAAACTAGACACCCGGCGGCTTCCAGGGAGGTATGGCTTGCGTGGATCCCCCAACGTTTCCTTACCCAGAATCCCCTGCAAACCTCAATTTTAGCTGAAAAAATCACATTTTTTCACACATTTTGGTGTGGGAAAGATGTGGCATCACCGGGCTCACACAAATTTACCACCACCCAGCGTTCCCCCAGGTCTCCCGGTAAAAATTGTGCCTCACTTGTGTGGGAGGCCCAAGTACCCGCGGCAGGCAAGGGCCCAAAACGTAGTGAGGCGACATCAAAATGGCCTATCGCAAAACCACTTGGTTTTGCAAGGGGGGTCACTTGGGTTTTTGGCCCGGTGCTCGGCGGTCATCTAGGGAAACCTACCAAACCCATGCATTTCGGAAAACTAGACACCTGGCGGCTTCCAGGGAGGTATGGCTTGCGTGGATCCCCCAACGTTTCCTTACCCAGAATCCCCTGCAAACCTCAATTTTAGCTGAAAAAATCACTTTTTTCACACATTTTGGTGTGGGAAAGTTGTGGCATCACTGGGCTCACACAAATTTACCACCACCCAGCATTTCCCCAGGTCTCCCGGTTAAAATGGTGCCTCACTTGTGTGGGAGGCACAAGTACCCGCGGCAGGCAAGGGCCCAAAACGTAGTGAGGCGACATCAAAATGGCCTATCGCTAAACCACCTGGTTTTGCAAGGGGGGGTCACTTGGGTTTTTGGCCCGGTGCTCGGCGGCCATCTAGGGAAACCTACCAAACCCATGCATTTCTGAAAACTAGACACCCGGCGGCTTCCAGGGAGGTATGGCTTGCATGGATCCTCCAACGTTTCCTTACCCAGAATCCCCTGCAAACCTCAATTTTAGCTGAAAAAATCACTTTTTTCACACATTTTGGTGTGGGAAAGTTGTGGCCTCACCGGGCTCACACAAATTTACCACCACCCAGCATTCCCCCAGGTCTCCTGGTAAAAATGGTGCCTCACTTGTGTGGGAGGCCCATGTACCCGCGGCAGGCAAGGGCCCAAAACGTAGTGAGGCGACATCAAAATGGCCTATCGCAAAACCACCTGGTTTTGCAAGGGGGGTCACTTGGGTTTTTGGCCCGGTGCTCGGCGGTCATCTAGGGAAACCTACCTAACCCATGCATTTCTGAAAACTAGACACCCGGCGGCGTCCAGGAAGGTATGGCTTGTGTGGATCCCCCAACGTTTCCTTACCCAGAATCCCCTGCAAACCTCAATTGTAGCTGAAAAAATCACTTTTTTCACACATTTTGGTGTGGGAAAGTTGTGGCATCACCGGGCTCACACAAATTTACCAAAACACAGCCTTCCCCCAGGTCTCCCGGTAAAAATGGTGCCTCACTTGTGTGGGAGGCCCAAGTACCCGCGGCAGGCAAGGGCCCAAAACGTAGTGAGGCGACATCAAAATGGCCTATCGCAAAACCACCTGGTTTTGCAAGGGGGGTCACTTGGGTTTTTGGCCCGGTGCTCCGCGGCCATCTAGGGAAACCTACCAAACCCATGCATTTCTAAAAACTAGACACCCGGCGGCTTCCAGGGAGGTATGGCTTGCATGGATCCTCCAACGTTTCCTTACCCAGAACCCCCTGCAAACCTCAATTTTAGCTGAAAAAAATCACTTTTTTCACATATTTTGGTGTGGGAAAGTTGTCGCATCACCGGGATCACACAAATTTACCACCACCCAGCATTCCCCCAGGTCTCCCGGTAAAAATGGTGCCTCACTTGTGAGGGAGGCCCAAGTACCCGCGGCAGGCAAGGGCCCAAAACGTAGTGAGGCGACATCAAAATGGTCTATCGCAAAACCACCTGGTTTTGCAAGGGGGGGTCACTTGGATTTTTGGCCCGGTGCTCAGCGGCCATCTAGGGAAACCTAACAAACCCATGCATTTCTGAAAACTAGACACCCGGCGGCTTCCAGGGAGGTATGGCTTGCGTTGATCCCCCAACGTTTCCTTACCCAGAATCCCCTGCAAACCTCAATTTTAGCTGAAAAAATCACTTTTTCACACATTTTGGTGTGGGAAAGTTGTGGCATCACCGGGCTCACACAAATTTACCACCACCCAGCGTTCCCCCAGGTCTCCCGGTAAAAATGGTGCCTCACTTGTGTGGGAGGCCCAAGTACCCGCGGCAGGCAAGGGCCCAAAACGTAGTGAGGCGACATCAAAATGGCCTATCGCTAAACCACTTGGTTTTGCAAGGGGGGTCACTTGGGTTTTTGGCCCTGTGCTCGGCGGCCATCTAGGGAAACCTAACAAACCCACGCATTTCTGAAAACTAGACACCCGGCGACTTTTAGGGAGGTATGGCTTGCGTGGATCCCCCAACGTTTCCTTACCCAGAATCCCCTGCTAACCTCAATTTTAGCTGAAAAAAACACATTTTTTCACACATTTTGGTGTGGGAAAGATGTGGCATCACCGGGCTCACACAAATTTACCACCACCCAGCGTTCCCCCAGGTCTCCCGGTAAAAATGGTGCCTCACTTGTGTGGGAGGCCCAAGTACCCGTGGCAGGCAAGGGCCCAAAACGTAGTGAGGCGACATCAAAATGGCCTATCGCAAAACCACTTGGTTTTGCAAGGGGGGTCACTTGGGTTTTTGGCCCGGTGCTCGGCGGTCATCTAGGGAAACCTACCAAACCCAAGCATTTCTGAAAACTAGACACTCGGCGGCGTCCAGGGAGGTATGGCTTGCGTGGATCCCCCAACGTTTCCTTACCCAGAATCCCCTGCAAACCTCAATTTTAGCTGAAAAAATCACTTTTTTCACACATTTTGGTGTGGGAAAGTTGTGGCATCACCGGGCTCACACAAATTTACCACCACCCAGAGTTCCCCCAGGCCTCCTGGTAAAAATGGTGCCTCACTTGTGTGAGAGGCCCAAGTACCCGCGGCAGGCAAGGGCCCAAAACGTAGTGAGGCGACATCAAAATGGCCTATCGCTAAACCACCTAGTTTTGCAAGGGGGTCACTTGGGTTTTCGGCCCGGTGCTCGGCGGCCATCTAGGGAAATGTTAGAATCCGGGGTCTCTGGTTGGCGCAGGTATGCACTTGCGACAAGCAGGGACCCTTTCCTCTAAGTCAGGGCAAAGGATCACCTCTTTAAAAATAACCCCTGCTCACCCTCTAGGTAACGTGGCGCGAGCAGTCAGGCTAAATTTCCAGAGGGCATATAGGTTAAGCGTTCAAGTTGTCCCACACAATAATCACCACCCCACCACACAAAGACACAAGGCTGTAGTTATATCCAAAATATAATTCTTTATATAAAAGGTTTTCTTTCAGGCAGGTTGCATAAATACAGTTCTCTTGGTAAAATAATCCAGTTACTCTCAAAATGCTTTACGGGCAGTCCACAGTTGTAAAAATGGCACAGTTCTCTTTAAAATAGGTTTCTTAGGTCTTCTGGGCACTTCGTAGCGCCTTTGGGGGGCCCTTGGCAAGGTTTTTACAGTGCCTTGCCGTTTCCCACGCTTCTCGCGTGAGCCGGAGTACGCTTGCCGAGTCTCACGCTTCTCGCGTGAGCACCGGCAATGATTTCCAATGCAGTACGGCTCAGACTGCCAGGGACGCTTCGTACCTCAAGGGAAGCACCGGTACGGTGCGAACTCGGCTGAGTACGGGGCGAACCAAGGCAAGTTACCAGAGCAGTAGCTTCAAAATAGTACGGTGCGAACTCAGAGGCGTGGAATGGTAGTACGGTGTAAGCAGTACGCTTCAAGCAGTATGTTTTAAAGGCGATCACGGCTCGTACGAAGCAAGTACGAGCCAGACAATGCACACCACGTCCCCGATACTTCGATGGCAGGTACGGCTCAAACACTGGCAGTACGAGCCAGATCCACAGCCCAAGGTCCACACAAGGCACTTACGATGTCAGTACGGGCCGCGCTAGCGCACCAGACTGGGTGATTTTGAAGGCAGGTTCGCTTCGTGCACCAGACACTCTCGGTGTAAGTACGGTCCATACAAAAGCAAGTACGAGCCGTACGTGTAGCGTGAACTCACCAAAACCTTGCAGTCTGTGAAGGGGGAGTTCGGGGCGGCCTCGTAGTTCAGCACCAAGGCGTCCCGCGTCGCGCTGCAGTCTCTGACGTCTCGGGGATGGCAAAGCTTCGCGGGGCGTCCGGGCGGGTCACAGGTCACCGCGAAGGGGGGCAGAAGCCGGAGGGCAGCCTCGGGGTGATGTCACAGCGCAGCGCGCTGTTAGCTTCGTCTGTATGCAGCGAACCAGGGCACCATTAGGTCTTGACAAAGGTCTCTATAACCCGGCGGGGATCACAGGGACTCAGCGCTCAGACTCGTAGATCTCCTCCTTGCGTTGCGAGCTACGGCTCGAGGGGGCAGTTGTTCACGTTGCTCGGGCTGTCAGGCCTTTACGTTGTTCGCAGCCACACCAGCAGCAGAAGTCGCGTTGCTCAGCGAGGTCAGGGGTTACATCAGTTCTCCAGGGTCAGCTTGTAGAATCACTTCCAGGCACTTCTCCTCTTCTGTCAGGAAGGTAGCGCCCACTGTTCCTGGGGCGCAGGTCAGGGGGCAAGTTCACACGCAAGCCCTTGGAGATTGTTTGTAAAGGCACAAGTTGAATTAGTCTTTTTCTTCAGGCTTTCCTTCTCCTTCCAGCAGACAGGCACCCACTGCAGGCCAGTCTCTCAGGCAGAGAGACAGTATTCCTCCTTCAGCTTCTCCAGGTCCTTCTCCTTCAGGCAGAGTTTCTTCTTGGCGCAAACAGGATCTAATTTCTTAGGAGCCAGGCTCCTACTTTTATACACCAATTCTTTTGTTCTTTAGCGCCAGGGGGCCTGGGCCTGGCTCAGTCCAGTTTTTGGAGCACTTTGTTGTGGTGACTCTGCGCTTCCCTTTCAGCAGCAGGGCAGAGACATCAGCCGCTCCACAGGGGGCGGCGCCGGCTTTGTGCTGGCAGAGCACAGGTCTATTCAAGAGTCAGGGTGTACTCCTCCCACCCATCCTGGTGTAATCTCTCTACCCACCACCTGGCAGCCAGCCTGTCTCCTGGAATTCCCCAGCCCTGCTCCTTACTGTTGCTAGGCAGAACACACACACACACAGCGCAGAGGCGGACTGAATGGCCAGATCAGTAAATACTAACTTTCTAAAAGTAGTATTTACAAACACAGGATATTAAAATAAACTTTACTAAAAGAAGTATTTTATTATTCTGAGTCCAGGCATACTAAACATGACTTTCTACCATGCTCTATGAGTCCACTGGGGTCACAGCGTGTAGTGACTCCAGCAGCCCATTCTGGCCTATGGAGAGCAGGTAGCCTTCAATAGTGAAAAACGAAAATGGCTGTAATTCACTATTAAGACATGCCACACACATCAGGGCATGTCCTACCTTATGCCTACAATGCACCCTGCCCTTGGGCCTACCAGAGGGGTGACTAATATGTAGTTAAGGGAAGGTTTAGGGACTGGCAAGTGGGGGCACTTGCGCAGTCAGCGCGACAGTACCAGACGGCGCGCAGGTTCTGCAGTGGCAGACCCTAGACATATTTTACTAGGCCGCTTCTGTGGGTGGCACAACCAGTGCTGCAGGCCCACCAGCGGTATTTGTATTTACAAGCCCTGGCACTCCTGGTGCACTTTACTAGGGGCTGACAGTAAACCAAATGACTCAATCATGGACACCAATCAATGTATACATTTTTAAAAGGGAGCACTTGCACTGTGGCACTGATCAGCAGTGTCACAGTGCTCTGAGCAGCTAACACCAACAAAACACAATGAGGCACATCAGCAAAAAGTGGAAGGGAGACTCACGCCAAGGTGCCAGGTCTAACACGTGTCCCCTCCAGCTGAAATGTGGGGAGAACTACCCTACCCCAGGGAGTTCCTCTTCACTAAGGCGGAAAAACCTGGACAGACCGTCAGCATTGGCGTGATCTGTGCCAGGGCGATGTTCCACCGTAAAGTCCATACCCTGTAGGGAGATGGACCACCTCAACAGTTTTGGGTTTTCACCCCTCATTTGCATCAACCATCTGAGGGGCCTGTGGTCGGTCTGAACCCGGAAGTGAGACCCAAACAAGTAGGGTCTTAGCTTCTTCAGCGCCCAGACCACAGCAAACGCTTCTCGCTCTATCGCACTCCACCTTTGTTCCCGTGGAAGTAACCTTCTACTAATAAAGGCTACAGGTTGATCCCAGCCCTCCTCAGTCATCTGTGAGAGAACAGCCCCTACACCATGCTCTGATGCGTCTGTCTGCACTAGGAATTCCTTGGAGAAGTCAGGAGCCAAGAGCACGGGCGCCGTGCACATGGCAGTTTTCAGGGTGTCAAAGGCCTTCTGACAGGTGTCAGTCCACATCACTTTTCTGGGCTGCTTCTTCGAAGTCAGCTCTGTCAAGGGGGCAACGATGCTGCCATACCCCTTGACAAACCTCCTGTAGTACCCAGTGAGTCCTAAAAAGGCCCTCACCTCCGTCTGGGTCTTTGGGGGCTCCCAAGCCAGGATGGTTTCTATCTTGGGTTGTAGGGGCGCCACCTGGCCGCTCCCCACCTGGTGTCCCAAGTACACCACTGATCCCTGCCCGATCTGACACTTGCTTGCCTTGATCGTGAGGCCTGCCTTGCGCAGTGCCATCAACACTTCCCAGAGATGTTGCAGGTGTTCTTCCCATGTGCCGCTGAACACTGCGATGTCATCCAGGTATGCTGCGCTGAACTCGGTCAGTCCAGCCAACACCTGGTTGACCAACCTCTGGAAGGTGGCAGGGGCATTCTTCATCCCAAATGGCATGACACGGAACTGGAAGTGCCCATCTGGTGTGGAGAATGCTGACCTCTCTTTGGCCCCATCAGTTAAGGCGATCTGCCAGTACCCAGACGTTAGATCAAACGTGCTGAGGTACCGGGCAGCCCCTAACCGATCGATGAGCTCATCAGCTCTGGGGATGGGGTGCGCGTCAGTCTTCGTGACTGAATTGAGTCCTCTGTAGTCCACACAGAACCGGAGTTCGGGTGTGGCACCCGGCGCTGCAGCCTTTGGGACCAAGACCACTGGGCTGGCCCAAGGACTGCTGGAGGACTCAACCACCCCAAGAGCAAGCATCTTTGAGACCTCCTCTTTGATGCAGGCTCTGACCCTGTCAGTTACCCTGTAAGCCTTGTGCTTTACAGGTAAGCTGTCTCCTGTATCCACATCATGGACGCACCAATCTGTGATACCAGGAACCAGGGAGAACAGGTCAGGAAACTGCCCCAGCAGCTGGCGGCAGTCATCCTGTTGCTCAGGGGTCAGGGTGGGTGAGAGGTTAACTCCATCCACTGACCCGTCCTGCTCTGAGGCTACCAAGAGGTCAGGAAGAGGTTCTGACTCCTCCTCCGTCCCATCATCGGTGGCCAAGAGCATGCCCACTTCGGACCTCTCCAAGTGGGGCTTGAGGCGATTTACATGTAGGACCCTTAAGGGGTTCCTAGGAGACTGCAAGTTCACCAAGTAGGTGACAGAACTCTTACGCTCCACAATCTCAAAGGGTCCTGTCCACTTGTCCTGGAGTGCACAAGGCTCCACAGGGGCAAGGACCCATACCTTTTGACCAGGTTGAAGCTCAACCAGAGTGGCATTCTGGTCGTACCACCGCTTCATTTCCTCCTGGCTGGCTTCCAGATTTGCCTCAGCAAGTTGCCTGAAACGCCTAGTCTGGTTCCTGAAGGCCAGCATGTAACTAAATACATTCTGGGGAGGTTTCCTGGGAGATTGCTCCCAGCCTTCCTTGACCAGACTCAGAGGTCCACGTACAGGGTGACCATACAGAAGCTCAAAGGGACTGAACCCCAGAGACTTCTGTGGCACCTCACGGTACGCAAAGAGAAGGCATGGTAAGAGGACGTCCCACTTACGCCTCATTGGTCCTTCAAGGCCCATGATCATGCCCTTTAGGGTTCGGTTGAATCGCTCAACCAACCCGTTTCCTTGTGGATGGTAAGGGGTGGTGAACTTGTATGTCACACCACACTCTTGCCACAGGGATTTCATATATTTCGATATGAAATTGGTCCCCCTATCGGACACCACCTCTAGAGGGAATCCTACTCGTGAGAAAATTCCCATCAGTGCTCGTCCCACCACGGGGGCCGTCACTGTCCTCAGAGGGATGGCTTCAGGGTACCGGGTGGCATGGTCCACCAAGACCAGGATAAACCTGTTGCCCATGGCTGTCTTGGGGTCCAGTGGCCCCACAATGTCAATCCCCACTCGCTGGAATGGGGTACTGACCACAGGGAAAGGTTGGAGTGGAGCTTTCAGCTTCCTTCCACTCTTGCCACTTGCCTGGCAAGTCTGGCATGTCCTGCAGTGAGTATCAGAACTCCTGCGCATTTGGGGCCAATAGAAGTGGGTGACAAGCCTTTCAAAGGTCTTGTCCTGCCCCAAATGTCCTGCTAATGGTACGTCGTGAGCCAGCCCCAGTAGGAAGGTTCTGAACTTCTGGGGTACCACCAGCGCACGGGCTGACCCAGGTTCAGCAACCTTAGGCTCTGAGTACAGGAGGTCGTTCTCCCAGTAGATCAAGTGAGTTCCGGACTGATCACCATTGGCCTGGGCTGCAGCCTGCTGCCGCATACCCTCTAGAGAGGGGCACTCTTTCTGCTCCCTGCAGAATTCCTCCCTGGAGGGGCCTCCTTCTTGCTGCCAATGGGTCAGCTCAGGCAGGTCCCCCAGTTCGGCTATCTGTTCCCCGGTAGGCTCCAGGGCATCCCCCTCAAGGTCTGCTTCCTCCTGGGCCGTGGGAACTTCAGGAGCCGGTCTCCCGTGCCTCCCTTGCCCTCTCTCTAAGGCCGGTTCCTGGGCCTCTCCCTCAGGCTCCAGGGTCCCTTCAACACCCCTACTGGCTGCCATTGACCGGGTGGTCACGCACGCCCAATCAGGTAAGCCCACCATCCGCAGATGGGCTGTCTTCTCCACCTTTTCCCAAGGGGAGCTCTCCAAGTCATTCCCTAGGAGACAGTCTACAGGCATGGCAGTTCTCACAGCGACTTGCAGAGTACCAGAGACCCCCCCCCACTCAAAGGGAACTTGAGCCATTGGACAATGACTCTCCGTGTTGTCAGCATTGACAACCCGACAATAGGCATGGGGTACGACCTGCTCTTGAGATACCAGGTGCTGCCGCACTGCAGTCACGCTGGCTCCTGTGTCTCTAAGAGCCTCTACCTTCTTCCCATTGACGGTCACCACTTGCCCATATTTCTTAGTGTTAGAGGGCAAGTTGGCTGGGGGGACCATCTCACTGTCTCCTAGTGAGACTAAGGTCATCTGGACGGGGTCCCACCCACCTTGGACTTCTACCTCCTCCCCAAAGGCTACTGTAGCCACTTGCCTGGGTGGAGCACCAGTGGGTGCGGGTTTCACATATTGGCGACACTTGGGATCACTGGCAAAGTGACCTAGTTCGCCACATTTATAGCATTG
Organism: Triturus cristatus; assembly: GCF_964204655.1. Lineage (NCBI taxonomy): Eukaryota > Metazoa > Chordata > Amphibia > Caudata > Salamandridae > Triturus > Triturus cristatus. Next base: position 1,263,873,753 of record NC_140590.1, read on the forward strand.
TGGGGGCCCCTTGGGAACAGGTTTATCTGTCGGGGCCCCTGTCTGCTTCGGGGGTGGGGGAGGCTGAGAACCTTTCTGCTGGTTCCCTTGGGTATTACTTTGGGGGCCTTTTTGGAACCCTTTCTGTTTTCCCCTGTCCCCCCCACTCTTCTGCTGGGGACCCTGCCCACCTTTGGCGGAGTCTCCCACGGGACCCTTGTGGACCCTGGTGCTGAGCCAGCGGTCCGCCTCCTCAGCAAGCTTCCTAGGGTTAGTCAGCTTGCTATCTATCAGGTGTTGGCGTAGCTCAGGAAAACAATTAAGCGACAAGTGCTCCCATGCAATTAAATCAAAGAGACCTTGGTAATCATTAACTTTGCTACCCTTCACCCAGCCATCCAGTGCTCTGCAGAAAAAGGTTACATACTCCACATACGTACCCCCCGCAATCTTGGTACACCCCCTGAACCTCTGTCTATACATTTCAGGAGTTAGCCCATATCTGGTCATTAAAGCTTCTTTCATGTGGGGGTAAGAATTCTGCATGTCTAAGGGCAAATCTAAAAGTGTGTCCCGCCCCTCACTGAGGAACCGTCCCCACAACCCCGCTCCCCAGTCTTTCTCAGGGACCCGGTGGGAGGACATGGCTACCTCATAGGCCCGGAACCATTGCCCTATGTCATCATTCCTGAAGAATTCTTTAACTACATCTTTCGGGATGTACACCCTTGACTCTACCTGCACCGGCGTTGCGCTGCCACCAGAGGGAGTGTTCTCCAAACTTTTCTCTTTGATCGCCAGTTCCCTCATTCTGGCGTCGTGCTCCATCAGGATCTTTCTCTCCTCAAGAGCCATTCTCTTTTCTTCTAGAGCCAGCTTTTTGCTTTCCAGCTCCAATTGACCATCTATTTTCAGTTTTGCCAAAGTGACTTGTTGCTCTCTTGCGGCCTGTCTGTCTGCCAGCTCCTCTGGTGACAGACACCTGCCCGCACTGTGGATGCTCTCCGCTGGTTCCACTAGGTCAATCTCCTCAGGTACAACATCCTCAGCTGCACCCCTTGATTCCATCCAGGCTTTCAGCGCCTTGTAGATCTGTGGTTTGAGCTTGCACCCCACATGTGGAACCTTGAACTTCTTGCAGAAGTACTTGAGTTGCCTTCTTGTGTAGTCGTCCAGTTTTGACGCATCCCATTCCCATTCCATCTCAGAGGCTTCAGATGCTGTGCTGGTTGAGCCCGGCATGGCTTCAAACGCAAGGGATCTTCTTTTTCCTTGGCAAGCGAAAATTAAAACTTGAAAAAGTTCTGTGGTTTAAGCTACTGGACTGTCCACTGTGCAATGGTTAGTAATCACTGCGCAGACACCAAGAACGCAAATCCGTAAATCCGCACCGCTGCCACCAATGTTAGAATCCGGGGTCTCTGGTTGGCGCAGGTATGCACTTGCGACAAGCAGGGACCCTTTCCTCTAAGTCAGGGCAAAGGATCACCTCTTTAAAAATAACCCCTGCTCACCCTCTAGGTAACGTGGCGCGAGCAGTCAGGCTAAATTTCCAGAGGGCATATAGGTTAAGCGTTCAAGTTGTCCCACACAATAATCACCACCCCACCACACAAAGACACAAGGCTGTAGTTATATCCAAAATATAATTCTTTATATAAAAGGTTTTCTTTCAGGCAGGTTGCATAAATACAGTTCTCTTGGTAAAATAATCCAGTTACTCTCAAAATGCTTTACGGGCAGTCCACAGTTGTAAAAATGGCACAGTTCTCTTTAAAATAGGTTTCTTAGGTCTTCTGGGCACTTCGTAGCGCCTTTGGGGGGCCCTTGGCAAGGTTTTTACAGTGCCTTGCCGTTTCCCACGCTTCTCGCGTGAGCCGGAGTACGCTTGCCGAGTCTCACGCTTCTCGCGTGAGCACCGGCAATGATTTCCAATGCAGTACGGCTCAGACTGCCAGGGACGCTTCGTACCTCAAGGGAAGCACCGGTACGGTGCGAACTCGGCTGAGTACGGGGCGAACCAAGGCAGGTTACCAGAGCAGTAGCTTCAAAATAGTACGGTGCGAACTCAGAGGCGTGGAATGGTAGTACGGTGTAAGCAGTACGCTTCAAGCAGTATGTTTTAAAGGCGATCACGGCTCGTACGAAGCAAGTACGAGCCAGACAATGCACACCACGTCCCCGATACTTCGATGGCAGGTACGGCTCAAACACTGGCAGTACGAGCCAGATCCACAGCCCAAGGTCCACACAAGGCACTTACGATGTCAGTACGGGCCGCGCTAGCGCACCAGACTGGGTGATTTTGAAGGCAGGTTCGCTTCGTGCACCAGACACTCTCGGTGTAAGTACGGTCCATACAAAAGCAAGTACGAGCCGTACGTGTAGCGTGAACTCACCAAAACCTTGCAGTCTGTGAAGGGGGAGTTCGGGGCGGCCTCGTAGTTCAGCACCAAGGCGTCCCGCGTCGCGCTGCAGTCTCTGACGTCTCGGGGATGGCAAAGCTTCGCGGGGCGTCCGGGCGGGTCACAGGTCACCGTGAAGGGGGGCAGAAGCCGGAGGGCAGCCTCGGGGTGATGTCACAGCGCAGCGCGCTGTTAGCTTCGTCTGTATGCAGCGAACCAGGGCACCATTAGGTCTTGACAAAGGTCTCTATAACCCGGCGGGGATCACAGGGACTCAGCGCTCAGACTCGTAGATCTCCTCCTTGCGTTGCGAGCTACGGCTCGAGGGGGCAGTTGTTCACGTTGCTCGGGCTGTCAGGCCTTTACGTTGTTCGCAGCCACACCAGCAGCAGAAGTCGCGTTGCTCAGCGAGGTCAGGGGTTACATCAGTTCTCCAGGGTCAGCTTGTAGAATCACTTCCAGGCACTTCTCCTCTTCTGTCAGGAAGGTAGCGCCCACTGTTCCTGGGGCGCAGGTCAGGGGGCAAGTTCACACGCAAGCCCTTGGAGATTGTTTGTAAAGGCACAAGTTGAATTAGTCTTTTTCTTCAGGCTTTCCTTCTCCTTCCAGCAGACAGGCACCCACTGCAGGCCAGTCTCTCAGGCAGAGAGACAGTATTCCTCCTTCAGCTTCTCCAGGTCCTTCTCCTTCAGGCAGAGTTTCTTCTTGGCGCAAACAGGATCTAATTTCTTAGGAGCCAGGCTCCTACTTTTATACACCAATTCTTTTGTTCTTTAGCGCCAGGGGGCCTGGGCCTGGCTCAGTCCAGTTTTTGGAGCACTTTGTTGTGGTGACTCTGCGCTTCCCTTTCAGCAGCAGGGCAGAGACATCAGCCGCTCCACAGGGGGCGGCGCCGGCTTTGTGCTGGCAGAGCACAGGTCTATTCAAGAGTCAGGGTGTACTCCTCCCACCCATCCTGGTGTAATCTCTCTACCCACCACCTGGCAGCCAGCCTGTCTCCTGGAATTCCCCAGCCCTGCTCCTTACTGTTGCTAGGCAGAACACACACACACACAGCGCAGAGGCGGACTGAATGGCCAGATCAGTAAATACTAACTTTCTAAAAGTAGTATTTACAAACACAGGATATTAAAATAAACTTTACTAAAAGAAGTATTTTATTATTCTGAGTCCAGGCATACTAAACATGACTTTCTACCATGCTCTATGAGTCCACTGGGGTCACAGCGTGTAGTGACTCCAGCAGCCCATTCTGGCCTATGGAGAGCAGGTAGCCTTCAATAGTGAAAAACGAAAATGGCTGTAATTCACTATTAAGACATGCCACACACATCAGGGCATGTCCTACCTTATGCCTACAATGCACCCTGCCCTTGGGCCTACCAGAGGGGTGACTAATATGTAGTTAAGGGAAGGTTTAGGGACTGGCAAGTGGGGGCACTTGCGCAGTCAGCGCGACAGTACCAGACGGCGCGCAGGTTCTGCAGTGGCAGACCCTAGACATATTTTACTAGGCCGCTTCTGTGGGTGGCACAACCAGTGCTGCAGGCCCACCAGCGGTATTTGTATTTACAAGCCCTGGCACTCCTGGTGCACTTTACTAGGGGCTGACAGTAAACCAAATGACTCAATCATGGACACCAATCAATGTATACATTTTTAAAAGGGAGCACTTGCACTGTGGCACTGATCAGCAGTGTCACAGTGCTCTGAGCAGCTAACACCAACAAAACACAATGAGGCACATCAGCAAAAAGTGGAAGGGAGACTCACGCCAAGGTGCCAGGTCTAACAGGAAACCTACCAAACCCATGCATTTCTGAAAACTAGACACCCCGCGGCTTCCAGGGAGGTATGGCTTGCGTGGATCCCCCAACGTTTCCTTACCCAGAATCCCCTGCAAACCTCAATTTTAGCAGAAAAAAAATCACTTTTTTCACACATTTTGGTGTGGGAAAGTTGTGGCATCACTGGGCTCACACAAATTTACCACCACCCAGCCTTCCCCCAGGTCTCCCGGTAAAAATGGTGCCTCACTTGTGTGGGAGGCCCAAATACCCGCGGCAGGCAAGGGCCCAAAACGTAGTGAGGAGACATCAAAATGGCCTATAGCAAAACCACCTGGTTTTGCAAGGGGGGTCACTTGGGTTTTTGGCCCGGTGCTCGGCGGCCATCTAGGGAAACCTACCAAACCCACACATTTCTGAAAACTAGACACCCGGCGGCTTCCAGGGAGGTATTGCTTACGTGGATCCCCCAACGTTTCCTTACCCAGAATCCCCTGCAAACCTCAATTTTAGCTGAAAAAATCACTTTTTTCACACATTTTGGTGTGGGAAAGTTGTGGTATCACCGGGCTCACACAAATTTACCACCACCCAGCGTTCCCCCAGGTCTCCCGGTAAAAATGGTGCCTCACTTGTGTGGGAGGCACAAGTACCCGAGGAAGGCAAGGGCCCAAAACGTAGTGAGGCGACATCAAAATGGCCTATTGCTAAACCACCTGGTTTTGCAAGGGGGGTCACTTGGGTTTTTGGCCCGGTGCTCGGCGGCCATCTAGGGAAACCTACCAAACCCATGCATTTCTGAAAACTAGACACCCGGCGGCTTCCAGGGAGGTATGGCTTGCGTGGATCCTCCAACGTTTCCTTACCCAGAATCCCCTGCAAACCTCAATTTTAGCAGAAAAAAAATCACTTTTTTCACACATTTTGGTGTGGGAAAGTTGTGGCATCACTGGGCTCACACAAATTTACCCCCACCCAGCCTTCCCCCAGGTCTCCCGGTAAAAATGGTACCTCACTTGTGTGGGAGGCCCAAATACCCGCGGCAGGCAAGGGCCCAAAACGTAGTGAGGAGACATCAAAATGGCCTATCGCAAAACCACCTGGTTTTGCAAGGGGGGTCACTTGGGTTTTTGGCCCGGTGCTCGGCGGCCATCTAGGGAAACCTACCAAACCCACGCATTTCTGAAAACTAGACACCCGGCGGCTTCCAGGGAGGTATTGCTTGCGTGGATCCCCCAACGTTTCCTTACCCAGAATCCCCTGCAAACCTCAATTTTAGCTGAAAAAATCACTTTTTTCAAACATTTTGGTGTGGGAAAGTTGTGGTATCACCGGGCTCACACAAATTTACCACCACCCAGCCTTCCCCCAGGTCTCCCGGTAAAAATGGTGCCTCACTTGTGTGGGAGGCCTAAGTACCCGCGGCAGGCAAGGGCCCAAAACGTAGTGAGGCAATATCAAAATGGCCTATCGCCAAACCACCTGGTTTTGCAACGGGGGTCACTTGGGTTTTTGGCCCGGTGCTCGGCGGCCATCTAGGGAAACGTACCAAACCCATGCATTTCTGAAAACTAGACACCCGGCGGCTTCCAGGGAGGTATGGCTTGCGTGGATCCTTCAAAGATTCCTTACCCAGAATCCCCTGCAAACCTCAATTTTAGCTGAAAAAATCACTTTTTTCACACATTTTGGTGTGGGAAAGTTGTGGCATCACCGGGATCACACAAATTTACCACCACCCAGCATTCTCCCAGGTCTCCCGGTAAAAATGGTGCCTCACTTGTGTGGGAGGCCCAAGTACCCGCGGCAGGCAAGGGTCCAAAACGTAGTGAGGCGACATCAAAACGGCCTATCGCTAAACCACCTGGTTTACCAATGGGGTCACTTGGGTTTTTGGCCCGGTGCTCGGCGGCCATCTAGGGAAACCTACCAAACCCATGCATTTCTGAAAACTAGACACCCGGCGGCTTCCAGGGAGGTATGGCTTGCGTGGATCCCCCAACGTTTCCTTACCCAGAATCCCCTGCAAACCTCAATTTTAGCTGCAAAAATCACTTTTTTTCATACATTTTGGTGTGGGAAAGTTGTGGCATCACCGGGCCCACACAAATTTACCACCACCCAGCGTTCCCCCAGGTCTCCCGGTAAAAATGGTGCCTCACTTGTGTGGGAGGCCCAAGTACCCGCGGCAGGCAAGGGCCCAAAACGTAGTGAGGAGACATCAAAATGGCCTATCGCAAAACCACCTGGTTTTGCAAGGGGGGGGTCACTTGGGTTTTTGGCCCGGTGCTCGGCGGCCATCTAGGGAAACCTACCAAACCCATGCATTTCTGAAAACTAGACAGCCGGCGGCTTCCAGGGAGGTATGGCTTGCGTGGATCTCCCAACGTTTCCTTACCCAGAATACCCTGCAAATCTCAATTTTAGCTGAAAAAAATCACATTTTTTCACACATTTTGGTGTGGGAAAGATGTGGCATCACCGGGCTCACACAAATTTACCACCACCCAGCGTTCCCCCAGGTCTCCCGGTAAAAATGGTGCCTCACTTGTGTGGGAGGCCCAAGTACCCGCGGCAGGCAAGGGCCCAAAACGTAGTGAGGAGACATCAAAATGGCCTATCGCAAAACCACCTGGTTTTGCAAGGGGGGGGTCACTTGGGTTTTTGGCCCGGTGCTCGGCGGCCATCTAGGGAAACCTACCAAACCCATGCATTTCTGAAAACTAGACACCCGGCGGCTTCCAGGGAGGTATGGCTTGTGTGGATCTCCCAACGTTTCCTTACCCAGAATCCCCTGCAAATCTCAATTTTAGCTGAAAAAAATCACATTTTTTCACACATTTTGGTGTGGGAAAGATGTGGCATCACCGGGCTCACACAAATTTACCACCACCCAGCGTTCCCCCAGGTCTCCCGGTAAAAATGGTGCCTCACTTGTGTGGGAGGCCCAAGTACCCGCGGCAGGCAAGGGCCCAAAACGTAGTGAGGCGACATCAAAATGGCCTATCGCTAAACCACTTGGTTTTGCAAGGGGGGTCACTTGGGTTTTTGGCCCGGTGCTCGGCGGTCATCTAGGGAAACCTACCAAACCCATGCATTTCTTAAAACTAGACACCCGGTGGCGTCCAGGGAGGTATGGCTTGCGTGGATCCCCCAACGTTTCCTTACCCAGAATCCCCTGCAAACCTCAATTTTAGCTGAAAAAATCACTTTTTTCACACATTTTGGTGTGGGAAAGTTGTGGCATCACCGGGCTCACACAAATTTACCACCACCCAGCATTCCCCCAGGCCTCCCGGTAAAAATGGTTCCTCACTTGTGTGGGAGGCCCAAGTACCCGCGGCAGGCAAGGGCCCAAAACGTAGTGAGGCGACATCAAAATGGCCTATCGCTAAATCACCTGGTTTTGCAAGGGGGTCACTTGGGTTTTCGGCCCGGTGCTCGGCGGCCATCTAGGGAAACCTACCAAACCCATGCATTTCTGAAAACTAGACACCCGGCGGCTTCCAGGGAGGTATGGCTTGCGTGGATCCCCCAACGTTTCCTTACCCAGAATCCCCTGCAAACCTCAATTTTAGCTGAAAAAATCATTTTTTTCACACATTTTGGTGTGGGAAAGTTGTGGCATCACCGGGCTCACACAAATATATCACCACCCAGCGTTCCCCCAGGTCTCCCGGTAAAAATGGTGCCTCACTTGTGTGGGAGGCACAAGTACCTGCGGCAGGCAAGGGCCCAAAACGTAGTGAGGCGACATCAGAATGGCCTATCGCTAAACCACCTGGTTTTGCAAGGGGGGGGGTCACTTGGGTTTTTGGCCCGGTGCTCGGCGGCCAACTAGGGAAACCTACCAAACCCATGCATTTCTGAAAACTAGACACCCGGCGGCTTCCAGGGAGGTATGGCTTGCGTGGATCCTCCAACGTTTCCTTACCCAGAATCCCCTGCAAACCTCAATTTTAGCAGAAAAAAAATCACTTTTTTCACACATTTTGGTGTGGGAAAGTTGTGGCATCACTGGGCTCACACAAATTTACCACCACCTAGCCTTCCCCCAGGTCTCCCGGTAAAAATGGTGCCTCACTTGTGTGGGAGGCCCAAATACCCGCGGCAGGCAAGGGCCCAAAACGTAGTGAGGAGACATCAAAATGGCCTATCGCAAAACCACCTGGTTTTGCAAGGGGGGTCACTTGGGTTTTTGGCCCGGTGCTCGGCGGCCATCTAGGGAAACCTACCAAACCCATGCATTTCTGAAAACTATACACCCGGCGGCTTCCAGGGAGGTATTGCTTACGTGGATCCCCCAACGTTTCCTTACCCAGAATCCCCTGCAAACCTCAATTTTCGCTGAAAAAATCACTTTTTTCAAACATTTTGGTGTGGGAAAGTTGTGGTATCACCGGGCTCACACAAATTTACCACCACCCAGCCTTCCCCCAGGTCTCCCGGTAAAAATGGTGCCTCACTTGTGTGGGAGGCCTAAGTACCCGCGGCAGGCAAGGGCCCAAAACGTAGTGAGGCAATATCAAAATGGCCTATCGCCAAACCACCTGGTTTTGCAACGGGGGTCACTTGGGTTTTTGGCCCGGTGCTTGGCGGCCATCTAGGGAAATGTACCAAACCCATGCATTTCTGAAAACTAGACACCCGGCGGCTTCCAGGGAGGTATGGCTTGCGTGGATCCTCCAAAGTTTCCTTACCCAGAATCCCCTGCAAACCTCAATTTTAGCTGAAAAAATCACTTTTTTCACACATTTTGGTGTGGGAAAGTTGTGGCATCACCGGGATCACACAAATTTACCACCACCCAGCATTCTCCCAGGTCTCCCGGTAAAAATGGTGCCTCACTTGTGTGGGAGGCCCAAGTACCCGCGGCAGGCAAGGGTCCAAAACGTAGTGAGGCGACATCAAAACGGCCTATCGCTAAACCACCTGGTTTTGCAAGGGGGTCACTTGGGTTTTTGGCCCGGTGCTCGGCGGCCATCTAGGGAAACCTACCAAACCCATGCATTTCTGAAAACTAGACACCCGGCGGCTTCCAGGGAGGTATGGCTTGCGTGGATCCCCCCACGTTTCCTTACCCAGAATCCCCTGCAAACCTCAATTTTAGCTGAAATATCACTTTTTTCACACATTTTCGTGTGGGAAAGCTGTGGCATCACCGGGCTCACACAAATTTACCACCACCCAGCGTTCCCCCAGGTCTCTCGGTAAAAATGGTGCCTCACTTGTGTGGGAGGCCCAAGTACCCGCGGCAGGCAAGGGCCCAAAACGTAGTGAGGCGACATCAAAATGGCCTATCGCCAAACCACCTGGTTTTGCAAGGGGGGTCACTTGGGTTTTCAGCCCGGTGCTCGGCGGCCATCTAGGGAAACCTACCAAACCCATGCATTTCTGAAAACTAGACACCCGGCGGCTTCCAGGGAGGTATGGCTTGCGTGGATCCCCCAACGTTTCCTTACCCAGAATCCCCTGCAAACCTCAATTTTAGCTGAAAAAAATCACTTTTTTCACACATTTTGGTGTGGGAAAGATGTGGCATCACCGGGCTCACACAAATTTACCACCACCCAGCGTTCCCCCAGGTTTCACGGTAAAAATGGTGCCTCACTTGTGTGGGTGGCCCAAGTACCCGCGGCAGGCAAGGGCCCAAAACGTAGTGAGGCGACATCAAAATGGCCTATCGCTAAACCACCTGGTTTTGCAAGGGGGGTCACTTGGGTTTTTGGCCCGGTGCTCGGCGGCCATCAAGGGAAACCTACCAAACCCACGCATTTCTGAAAACTAGAAACCCGGCGGCTTCCAGGGAGGTATGGCTTGTGTGGATCCCCCAACGTTTCCTTACCCAGAATCCCCTGCAAACCTCAATTTTAGCTGACAAAATCACTTTTTTCACACATTTTGGTGTGGGAAAGTTGTGGCATCACCGGGCTCACACAAATTTACCACCACCCAGCCTTCCCCCAGGCCTCCCGGTAAAAATGGTGCCTCACTTGTGTGGGAGGCCCAAGTACCCGCGGCAGGCAAGGGCCCAAAACGTAGTGAGGCGACATCAAAATGGCCTATCGCAAAACCACCTGGTTTTGCAAGGGGGGTCACTTGGGTTTTTGGCCCGGTGCTCCGCGGCCATCTAGGGAAACCTACCAAACCCATGCATTTCTGAAAACTAGACACCCGGCGGCTTCCAGGGAGGTATGGCTTGCATGGATCCTCCAACGTTTCCTTACCCAGAACCCCCTGCAAACCTCAATTTTAGCTGAAAAAAATCACTTTTTTCACACATTTTGGTGTGGGAAAGATGTGGCATCACCGGGCTCACACAAATTTACCACCACCCAGCGTGCCCCCAGGTCTCCCGGTAAAAATGGTGCCTCACTTGTGTGGGAGGGCCAAGTACCTGCGGCAGGCAAGGGCCCAAAACGTAGTGAGGCGACATCAAAATGGCCTATCGCAAAACCCCTTGGTTTTGCAAGGGGGGTCACTTGGGTTTTTGGCCCGGTGCTCGGCGGCCATCTAGGGAAACCTACCAAACCCATGCATTTCTGAAAACTAGACACCCGGCGGCGTCCAGGGAGGTATGGCTTGCGTGGATCCTCCAAAGTTTCCTTACCCAGAATCCCCTGCAAACCTCAATTTTAGCTGAAAAAATCACTTTTTTCACACATTTTGGTGTGGGAAAGTTGTGGCATCACCGGGATCACACAAATTTACCACCACCCAGCATTCTCCCAGGTCTCCCGGTAAAAATTGGTGCCTCACTTGTGTGGGAGGCCCAAGTACCCGCGGCAGGCAAGGGTCCAAAACGTAGTGAGGCGACATCAAAACGGCCTATCGCTAAACCACCTGGTTTTGCAAGGGGGTCACTTGGGTTTTTGGCCCGGTGCTCGGCGGCCATCTAGGGAAACCTACCAAACCCATGCATTTCTGAAAACTAGACACCCGGCGGCTTCCAGGGAGGTATGGCTTGCGTGGATCCCCCAACGTTTCCTTACCCAAAATCCCCTGCAAACCTCAATTTTAGCTGCAAAAATCACTTTTTTTCATACATTTTGGTGTGGGAAAGTTGTGGCATCACCGGGCTCACACAAATTTACCACCACCCAGCATTCCCCCAGGTCTCCCGGTAAAAATGGTGCCTCACTTGTGTGGGAGGCCCAAGTACCCGCGGCAGGCAAGGGTCCAAAACGTAGTGAGGCGACATCAAAATGGTCTATCGCAAAACCACCTGGTTTTGCAAGGGGGGTCACTTGGATTTTTGGCCCGGTGCTCGGCGGCCATCTAGGGAAACCTAACAAACCCATGCATTTCTTAAAACTAGACACCCGGCGGCTTCCAGGGAGGTATGGCTTGCGTGGATCCCCCAACGTTTCCTTACCCAGAATCCCCTGCAAACCTCAATTTTATCTTAAAAAATCACTTTTTCACACATTTTGGTGTGGGAAAGTTGTGGCATCACCGGGCTCACACAAATTTACCACCACCCAGCGTTCCCCCAGGTCTCCCGGTAAAAATGGTGCCTCACTTGTGTGGGAGGCCCAAGTACCCGCGGCAGGCAAGGGCCCAAAACGTAGTGAGGCGACATCATAATGGCCTATCGCTAAACCACCTGGTTTTGCAAGGGGGGGTCACTTGGGTTTTTGGCCCGGTGCTCGGCGGCCATCTAGGGAAACCTACAAAACCCACGCATTTCTGAAAACTAGACACCCGGCGGCTTCCAGGGAGGTATGGCTTGCGTGGATCTCCCAACGTTTCCTTACCCAGAATCCCCTGCAAATCTCAATTTTAGCTGAAAAAATCACATTTTTTCACACATTTTGGTGTGGGAAAGATGTGGCATCACCGGGCTCACACAAATTTACCACCACCCAGCGTTCCCCCAGGTCTCCCGGTAAAAATGGTGCCTCACTTGAGTAGGAGGCCCAAGTACCCGCGGCAGGCAAGGGCCCAAAACGTAGTGAGGCGACATCAAAATGGCCTATCGCAAAACCACTTGGTTTTGCAAGGGGGGTCACTTGGGTTTTTGGCCCGGTGCTCGGCGGTCATCTAGGGAAACCTACCAAACCCATGCATTTCTGAAAACTAGACACCCGGCGGCGTCCAGGGAGGTATGGCTTGCGTGGATCCCCCAATGTTTCCTTACCCAGAATCCCCTGCAAACCTCAATTTTAGCTGAAAAAATCACTTTTTTCACACATTTTGGTGTGGGAAAGTTGTGGCATCACCGGGCTCACACAAATTTACCACCACCCAGCCTTCCCCCAGGTCTCCCGGTAAAAATGGTGCCTCACTTGTGTGGGAGGCCCAAATATCCGCGGCAGGCAAGGGCCCAAAACGGAGTGAGGAGACATCAAAATGGCCTATCGCAAAACCACCTGGTTTTGCAAGGGGGGTCACTTGGGTTTTTGGCCCAGGGCTCGGCGGCCATCTAGGGAAACCTACCAAACCCATGCATTTCTGAAAACTAGACACCCGGCGACTTCCAGGGAGGTATTGCTTACGTGGATCCCCCAACGTTTCCTTACCCAGAATCCCCTGCAAACTTCAATTTTAGCTGAAAAAATCACTTTTTTCACACATTTTGGTGTGGGAAAGTTGTGGTATCACCGGGCTCACACAAATTTACCACCACCCAGCCTTCCCCCAGGTCTCCCGGTAAAAATGGTGCCTCACTTGTGTGGGAGGCCCAAGTACCCGCGGCAGGCAAGGGCCCAAAACATAGTGAGGCAATATCAAAATGGCCTATCGCAACACCACCTGGTTTTGCAATGGGGGTCACTTGGGTTTTTGGCCCGGTGCTCGGCGGCCATCTAGGGAAACCTACCAAAACCATGCATTTCTGAAAACTAGACACCCGGCGGCTTCCAGGGAGGTATGGCTTGCATGGATCCTCCAACGTTTCCTTACCCAGAATCCCCTGCAAACCTCAATTTTAGCTGAAAATATCACTTTTTTCACACATTTTCGTGTGGGAAAGCTGTGGCATCACTGGGCTCACACAAATTTACCACCACCCAGCGTTCCCCCAGGTCTCCCGGTAAAAATGGTGCCTCACTTGTGTGGGAGGCCCAAGTACCCGCGGCAGGCAAGGGCCCAAAACGTAGTGAGGCGACATCAAAATGGCCTATCGCCAAACCACCTGGTTTTGCAAGGGGGGTCACTTGGGTTTTCAGCCCGGTGCTCGGCGGCCATCTAGGGAAACCTACCAAACCCATGCATTTCTGAAAACTAGACACCCGGCGGCTTCCAGGGAGGTATGGCTTGCGTGGATCCCCCAACGTTTCCTTACCCAGAATCCCCTGCAAACCTCAATTTTAGCTGAAAAAAATCACTTTTTTCACACATTTTGGTGTGGGAAAGATGTGGCATCACCGGGCTCACACAAATTTACCACCACCCAGCGTTCCCCCAGGTTTCACGGTAAAAATGGGGCCTCACTTGTGTGGGTGGCCCAAGTACCCGTGGCAGGCAAGGGCCCAAAACGTAGTGAGGCGACATCAAAATGGCCTATCGCTAAACCACCTGGTTTTGCAAGGGGGGTCACTTGGGTTTTTGGCCCGGTGCTCGGCGGTCATCTAGGGAAACCTACCTAACCCATGCATTTCTGAAAACTAGACACCCGGCGGCGTCCAGGGAGGTATGGCTTGTGTGGATCCCCCAACGTTTCCTTACCCAGAATCCCCTGCAAACCTCAATTTTTGCTGAAAAAATCACTTTTTTCACACATTTTGGTGTGGGAAAGTTGTGGCATCACCGAGCTCACACAAATTTACCACCACACAGCCTTCCCCCAGGTCTCCCGGTAAAAATGGTGCCTCACTTGTGTGGGAGGCCCAAGTACCCGCGGCAGGCAAGGGCCCAAAACGTAGTGAGGCGACATCATAATGGCCTATCGCAAAACCACCTGGTTTTGCAAGGGGGGTCACTTGGGTTTTTGGCCCGGTGCTCCGCGGCCATCTAGGGAAACCTACCAAACCCATGCATTTCTGAAAACTAGACACCCGGCGGCTTCCAGGGAGGTATGGCTTGCATGGATCCTCCAACGTTTCCTTACCCAGAACCCCCTGCAAACCTCAATTTTAGCTGAAAAAAATCACTTTTTTCACACATTTTGGTGTGGGAAAGTTGTGGCATCACCGGGATCACACAAATTTACCACCACCCAGCATTCCCCCAGGTCTCCCGGTAAAAATGGTGCCTCACTTGTGAGGGAGGCCCAAGTACCCGCGGCAGGCAAGGGCCCAAAATGCAGTGAGGCGACATCAAAATGGTCTATCACAAAACCACCTGGTTTTGCAAGGGGGGGTCACTTGGATTTTTGGCCCGGTGCTCGGCGGCCATCTAGGGAAACCTAACAAACCCATGCATTTCTAAAAACTAGACACCCGGCGGCTTCCAGGGAGGTATGGCTTGCGTTGATCCCCCAACGTTTCCTTACCCAGAATCCCCTGCAAACCTCAATTTTAGCTGAAAAAATCACTTTTTCACACATTTTGGTGTGGGAAAGTTGTGGCATCACCGGGCTCACACAAATTTACCACCACCCAGCGTTCCCCCAGGTCTCCCGGTAAAAATGGTGCCTCACTTGTGTGGGAGGCCCAAGTACCCGCGGCAGGCAAGGGCCCAAAACGTAGTGAGGCGACATCATAATGGCCTATCGCTAAACCACCTGGTTTTGCAAGGGGGGGGTCACTTGGGTTTTTGGCCCGGTGCTCGGCGGCCATCTAGGGAAACCTACCAAACCCACGCATTTCTGAAAACTAGACACCCGGCGGCTTCCAGGGAGGTATGGCTTGCGTGGATCTCCCAACGTTTCCTTACCCAGAATCCCCTGCAAATCTCAATTTTAGTTGAAAAAAATCACATTTTTTCACACATTTTGGTGTGGGAAAGTTGTGGCATCACCGGGATCACACAAATTTACCACCACCCAGCATTCCCCCAGGTCTCCCGGTAAAAATGGTGCCTCACTTGTGAGGGAGGCCCAAGTACCCGCGGCAGGCAAGGGCCCAAAATGCAGTGAGGCGACATCAAAATGGTCTATCACAAAACCACCTGGTTTTGCAAGGGGGGGTCACTTGGATTTTTGGCCCGGTGCTCGGCGGCCATCTAGGGAAACCTAACAAACCCATGCATTTCTGAAAACTAGACACCCGGCGGCTTCCAGGGAGGTATGGCTTGCGTTGATCCCCCAACGTTTCCTTACCCAGAATCCCCTGCAAACCTCAATTTTAGCTGAAAAAATCACTTTTTCACACATTTTGGTGTGGGAAAGTTGTGGCATCACCGGGCTCACACAAATTTACCACCACCCAGCGTTCCCCCAGGTCTCCCGGTAAAAATGGTGCCTCACTTGTGTGGGAGGCCCAAGTACCCGCGGCAGGCAAGGGCCCAAAACGTAGTGAGGCGACATCATAATGGCCTATCGCTAAACCACCTGGTTTTGCAAGGGGGGGGTCACTTGGGTTTTTGGCCCGGTGCTCGGCGGCCATCTAGGGAAACCTACCAAACCCACGCATTTCTGAAAACTAGACACCCGGCGGCTTCCAGGGAGGTATGGCTTGCGTGGATCTCCCAACGTTTCCTTACCCAGAATCCCCTGCAAATCTCAATTTTAGTTGAAAAAAATCACATTTTTTCACACATTTTGGTGTGGGAAAGATGTGGCATCACCGGGCTCACACAAATTTACCACCACCCAGCGTTCCCCCAGGTCTCCCGGTAAAAATGGTGCCTCACTTGTGTGGGAGGCCCAAGTACCCGCGGCAGGCAAGGGCCCAAAACGTAGTGGGGCGACATCAAAATGGCCTATCGCTAAACCACTTGGTTTTGCAAGGGGGGTCACTTGGGTTTTTGGCCCGGTGCTCGGCGGCCATCTAGGGAAACCTAACAAACCCATGCATTTCTGAAAACTAGACACCCGGCGTCTTCCAGGGAGGTATGGCTTGCGTGGATCCCCCAACGTTTCCTTACCCAGAATCCCCTGCAAACCTCAATTTTAGCTGAAAAAATCACATTTTTTCACACATTTTGGTGTGGGAAAGATGTGGCATCACCGGGCTAACACAAATTTACCACCACCCAGTGTTCCCCCAGGTCTCCCGGTAAAAATGGTGCCTCACTTGTGTGGGAGGCCCAAGTACCCGCGGCAGGCAAGGGCCCAAAACGTAGTGAGGGGACATCAAAATGGCCTATCGCAAAACCACTTGGTTTTGCAAGGGGGGTCACTTGGGTTTTTGACCCGGTGCTCGGCGGTCATCTAGGGAAACCTACCAAACCCATGCATTTCTTAAAACTAGACACCCGGTGGCGTCCAGGGAGGTATGGCTTGCGTGGATCCCCCAACGTTTCCTTACCCAGAATCCCCTGCAAACCTCAATTTTAGCTGAAAATAAACACTTTTTTCACACATTTTGGTGTGGGAAAGTTGTGGCATCACCGGGCTCACACAAATTTACCACCACCCAGCATTCCCCCAGGCCTCCCGGTAAAAATAGTGCCTCACTTGTGTGGGAGGCCCAAGTACCCGCGGCAGGCAAGGGCCCAAAACGTAGTGAGGCGACATCAAAATGGCCTATCGCTAAACCACCTGGTTTTGCAAGGGGGTCACTTGGGTTTTCGGCCCGGTGCTCGGCGGCCATCTAGGGAAACCTACCAAACCCATGCATTTCTGAAAACTAGACTCCCGGCGGCTTCCAGGGAGGTATGGCTTGCGTGGATCCCCCAACGTTTCCTTACCCAGAATCCCCTGCAAACCTCAATTTTAGCTGAAAAAATCATTTTTTTCACACATTTTGGTGTGGGAAAGTTGTGGCATCACCGGGCTCACATAAATATATCACCACCCAGCGTTCCCCCAGGTCTCCCGGTAAAAATGGTGCCTCACTTGTGTGGGAGGCACAAGTACCTGCGGCAGGCAAGGGCCCAAAACGTAGTGAGGCGACATCATAATGGCCTATCGCTAAACCACCTGGTTTTGCAAGGGGGGGGTCACTTGGGTTTTTGGCCCGGTGCTCGGCGGCCATCTAGGGAAACCTACCAAACCCACGCATTTCTGAAAACTAGACACCCGGCGGCTTCCAGGGAGGTATGGCTTGCGTGGATCTCCCAACGTTTCCTTACCCAGAATCCCCTGCAAATCTCAATTTTAGTTGAAAAAAATCACATTTTTTCACACATTTTGGTGTGGGAAAGATGTGGCATCACCGGGCTCACACAAATTTACCACCACCCAGCGTTTCCCCAGGTCTCCCGGTAAAAATGGTGCCTCACTTGTGTGGGAGGCCCAAGTACCCGCGGCAGGCAAGGGCCCAAAACGTAGTGGGGCGACATCAAAATGGCCTATCGCTAAACCACTTGGTTTTGCAAGGGGGGTCACTTGGGTTTTTGGCCCGGTGCTCGGCGGCCATCTAGGGAAACCTAACAAACCCATGCATTTCTGAAAACTAGACACCCGGCGTCTTCCAGGGAGGTATGGCTTGCGTGGATCCCCCAGCGTTTCCTTACCCAGAATCCCCTGCAAACCTCAATTTTAGCTGAAAAAATCACATTTTTTCACACATTTTGGTGTGGGAAAGATGTGGCATCACCGGGCTAACACAAATTTACCACCACCCAGTGTTCCCCCAGGTCTCCCGGTAAAAATGGTGCCTCACTTGTGTGGGAGGCCCAAGTACCCGCGGCAGGCAAGGGCCCAAAACGTAGTGAGGGGACATCAAAATGGCCTATCGCAAAACCACTTGGTTTTGCAAGGGGGGTCACTTGGGTTTTTGACCCGGTGCTCGGCGGTCATCTAGGGAAACCTACCAAACCCATGCATTTCTTAAAACTAGACACCCGGTGGCGTCCAGGGAGGTATGGCTTGCGTGGATCCCCCAACGTTTCCTTACCCAGAATCCCCTGCAAACCTCAATTTTAGCTGAAAATAAACACTTTTTTCACACATTTTGGTGTGGGAAAGTTGTGGCATCACCGGGCTCACACAAATTTACCACCACCCAGCATTCCCCCAGGCCTCCCGGTAAAAATGGTGCCTCACTTGTGTGGGAGGCCCAAGTACCCGCGGCAGGCAAGGGCCCAAAACGTAGTGAGGCGACATCAAAATGGCCTATCGCTAAACCACCTGGTTTTGCAAGGGGGTCACTTGGGTTTTCGGCCCGGTGCTCGGCGGCCATCTAGGGAAACCTACCAAACCCATGCATTTCTGAAAACTAGACTCCCGGCGGCTTCCAGGGAGGTATGGCTTGCGTGGATCCCCCAACGTTTCCTTACCCAGAATCCCCTGCAAACCTCAATTTTAGCTGAAAAAATCATTTTTTTCACACATTTTGGTGTGGGAAAGTTGTGGCATCACCGGGCTCACACAAATATATCACCACCCAGCGTTCCCCCAGGTCTCCCGGTAAAAATGGTGCCTCACTTGTGTGGGAGGCACAAGTACCTGCGGCAGGCAAGGGCCCAAAACGTAGTGAGGCGACATCAGAATGGCCTATCGCTAAACCACCTGGTTTTGCAAGGGGGGGGTCACTTGGGTTTTTGGCCCGGTGCTCGGCGGCCATCTAGGGAAACCTACCAAACCCATGCATTTCTGAAAAGTAGACACCCGGCGGCTTCCAGGGAGGTATGGCTTGCGTGGATCCTCCAACGTTTCCTTACCCAGAATCCCCTGCAAACCTCAATTTTAGCAGAAAAAAAATCACTTTTTTCACACATTTTGGTGTGGGAAAGTTGTGGCATCACTGGGCTCACACAAATTTTCCACCACCCAGCCTTCCCCCAGGTCTCCCGGTAAAAATGGTGCCTCACTTGTGTGGGAGGCCCAAATACCCGCGGCAGGCAAGGGCCCAAAACGTAGTGAGGAGACATCAAAATGGCCTATCGCAAAACCACCTGGTTTTGCAAGGGGGGTCACTTGGGTTTTTGGCCCGGTGCTCGGCGGCCATCTAGGGAAACCTACCAAACCCACGCATTTCTGAAAACTAGACACCCGGCGGCTTCCAGGGAGGTATGGCTTGCGTGGATCCTCCAAAGATTCCTTACCCAGAATCCCCTGCAAACCTCAATTTTAGCTGAAAAAATCACTTTTTTCACACATTTTGGTGTGGGAAAGTTGTGGCATCACCGGGATCACACAAATTTACCAACACCCAGCATTCTCCCAGGTCTCCCGGTAAAAATGGTGCCTCACTTGTGTGGGAGGCCCAAGTACCCGCGGCAGGCAAGGGTCCAAAACGTAGTGAGGCGACATCAAAACGGCCTATCGCTAAACCACCTGGTTTTGCAAGGGGGTCACTTGGGTTTTTGGCCCGGTGCTCGGCGGCCATCTAGGGAAACCTACCAAACCCATGCATTTCTGAAAACTAGACACCCGGCGGCTTCCAGGGAGGTATGGCTTGCGTGGATCCCCCAACGTTTCCTTACCCAGAATCCCCTGCAAACCTCAATTTTAGCTGCAAAAATCACTTTTTTTCATACATTTTGGTGTGGGAAAGTTGTGGCATCACCGGGCCCACACAAATTTACCACCACCCAGCGTTCCCCCAGGTCTCCCGGTAAAAATGGTGCCTCACTTGTGTGGGAGGCCCAAGTACCCGCGGCAGGCAAGGGCCCAAAACGTAGTGAGGCGACATCAAAATGGCCTATCGCCAAACCACCTGGTTTTGCAAGGGGGGTCACTTGGGTTTTCAGCCCGGTGCTCGGCGGCCATCTAGGGAAACCTACCAAACCCATGCATTTCTGAAAACTAGACACCCGGCGGCTTCCAGGGAGGTATGGCTTGCGTGGATCCCCCAACGTTTCCTTACCCAGAATCCCCTGCAAACCTCAATTTTAGCTGAAAAAAATCACTTTTTTCACACATTTTGGTGTGGGAAAGATGTGGCATCACCGGGCTCACACAAATTTACCACCACCCAGCGTTCCCCCAGGTTTCACGGTAAAAATGGGGCCTCACTTGTGTGGGTGGCCCAAGTACCCGTGGCAGGCAAGGGCCCAAAACGTAGTGAGGCGACATCAAAATGGCCTATCGCTAAACCACCTGGTTTTGCAAGGGGGGTCACTTGGGTTTTTGGCCCGGTGCTCGGCGGTCATCTAGGGAAACCTACCTAACCCATGCATTTCTGAAAACTAGACACCCGGCGGCGTCCAGGGAGGTATGGCTTGTGTGGATCCCCCAACGTTTCCTTACCCAGAATCCCCTGCAAACCTCAATTTTTGCTGAAAAAATCACTTTTTTCACACATTTTGGTGTGGGAAAGTTGTGGCATCACCGAGCTCACACAAATTTACCACCACACAGCCTTCCCCCAGGTCTCCCGGTAAAAATGGTGCCTCACTTGTGTGGGAGGCCCAAGTACCCGCGGCAGGCAAGGGCCCAAAACGTAGTGAGGCGACATCATAATGGCCTATCGCAAAACCACCTGGTTTTGCAAGGGGGGTCACTTGGGTTTTTGGCCCGGTGCTCCGCGGCCATCTAGGGAAACCTACCAAACCCATGCATTTCTGAAAACTAGACACCCGGCGGCTTCCAGGGAGGTATGGCTTGCATGGATCCTCCAACGTTTCCTTACCCAGAACCCCCTGCAAACCTCAATTTTAGCTGAAAAAAATCACTTTTTTCACACATTTTGGTGTGGGAAAGATGTGGCATCACCGGGCTCACACAAATTTACCACCACCCAGCGTGCCCCCAGGTCTCCCGGTAAAAATGGTGCCTCACTTGTGTGGGAGGGCCAAGTACCTGCGGCAGGCAAGGGCCCAAAACGTAGTGAGGCGACATCAAAATGGCCTATCGCAAAACCACTTGGTTTTGCAAGGGGGGTCACTTGGGTTTTTGGCCCGGTGCTCGGCGGCCATCTAGGGAAACCTACCAAACCCATGCATTTCTGAAAACTAGACACCCGGCGGCGTCCAGGGAGGTATGGCTTGCGTGGATCCTCCAAAGTTTCCTTACCCAGAATCCCCTGCAAACCTCAATTTTAGCTGAAAAAATCACTTTTTTCACACATTTTGGTGTGGGAAAGTTGTGGCATCACCGGGATCACACAAATTTACCACCACCCAGCATTCTCCCAGGTCTCCCGGTAAAAATTGGTGCCTCACTTGTGTGGGAGGCCAGAGTACCCGCGGCAGGCAAGGGTCCAAAACGTAGTGAGGCGACATCAAAACGGCCTATCGCTAAACCACCTGGTTTTGCAAGGGGGTCACTTGGGTTTTTGGCCCGGTGCTCGGCGGCCATCTAGGGAAACCTACCAAACCCATGCATTTCTGAAAACTAGACACCCGGCGGCTTCCAGGGAGGTATGGCTTGCGTGGATCCCCCAACGTTTCCTTACCCAAAATCCCCTGCAAACCTCAATTTTAGCTGCAAAAATCACTTTTTTTCATACATTTTGGTGTGGGAAAGTTGTGGCATCACCGGGCTCACACAAATTTACCACCACCCAGCATTCCCCCAGGTCTCCCGGTAAAAATGGTGCCTCACTTGTGTGGGAGGCCCAAGTACCCGCGGCAGGCAAGGGTCCAAAACGTAGTGAGGCGACATCAAAATGGTCTATCGCAAAACCACCTGGTTTTGCAAGGGGGGTCACTTGGATTTTTGGCCCGGTGCTCGGCGGCCATCTAGGGAAACCTAACAAACCCATGCATTTCTTAAAACTAGACACCCGGCGGCTTCCAGGGAGGTATGGCTTGCGTGGATCCCCCAACGTTTCCTTACCCAGAATCCCCTGCAAACCTCAATTTTATCTTAAAAAATCACTTTTTCACACATTTTGGTGTGGGAAAGTTGTGGCATCACCGGGCTCACACAAATTTACCACCACCCAGCGTTCCCCCAGGTCTCCCGGTAAAAATGGTGCCTCACTTGTGTGGGAGGCCCAAGTACCCGCGGCAGGCAAGGGCCCAAAACGTAGTGAGGCGACATCATAATGGCCTATCGCTAAACCACCTGGTTTTGCAAGGGGGGGTCACTTGGGTTTTTGGCCCGGTGCTCGGCGGCCATCTAGGGAAACCTACGAAACCCACGCATTTCTGAAAACTAGACACCCGGCGGCTTCCAGGGAGGTATGGCTTGCGTGGATCTCCCAACGTTTCCTTACCCAGAATCCCCTGCAAATCTCAATTTTAGCTGAAAAAATCACATTTTTTCACACATTTTGGTGTGGGAAAGATGTGGCATCACCGGGCTCACACAAATTTACCACCACCCAGCGTTCCCCCAGGTCTCCCGGTAAAAATGGTGCCTCACTTGAGTAGGAGGCCCAAGTACCCGCGGCAGGCAAGGGCCCAAAACGTAGTGAGGCGACATCAAAATGGCCTATCGCAAAACCACTTGGTTTTGCAAGGGGGGTCACTTGGGTTTTTGGCCCGGTGCTCGGCGGTCATCTAGGGAAACCTACCAAACCCATGCATTTCTGAAAACTAGACACCCGGCGGCGTCCAGGGAGGTATGGCTTGCGTGGATCCTCCAATGTTTCCTTACCCAGAATCCCCTGCAAACCTCAATTTTAGCTGAAAAAATCACTTTTTTCACACATTTTGGTGTGGGAAAGTTGTGGCATCACCGGGCTCACACAAATTTACCACCACCCAGCCTTCCCCCAGGTCTCCCGGTAAAAATGGTGCCTCACTTGTGTGGGAGGCCCAAATATCCGCGGCAGGCAAGGGCCCAAAACGGAGTGAGGAGACATCAAAATGGCCTATCGCAAAACCACCTGGTTTTGCAAGGGGGGTCACTTGGGTTTTTGGCCCAGGGCTCGGCGGCCATCTAGGGAAACCTACCAAACCCATGCATTTCTGAAAACTAGACACCCGGCGACTTCCAGGGAGGTATTGCTTACGTGGATCCCCCAACGTTTCCTTACCCAGAATCCCCTGCAAACCTCAATTTTAGCTGAAAAAATCACTTTTTTCACACATTTTGGTGTGGGAAAGTTGTGGTATCACCGGGCTCACACAAATTTACCACCACCCAGCCTTCCCCCAGGTCTCCCGGTAAAAATGGTGCCTCACTTGTGTGGGAGGCCCAAGTACCCGCGGCAGGCAAGGGCCCAAAACATAGTGAGGCAATATCAAAATGGCCTATCGCAACACCACCTGGTTTTGCAATGGGGGTCACTTGGGTTTTTGGCCCGGTGCTCGGCGGCCATCTAGGGAAACCTACCAAAACCATGCATTTCTGAAAACTAGACACCCGGCGGCTTCCAGGGAGGTATGGCTTGCATGGATCCTCCAACGTTTCCTTACCCAGAATCCCCTGCAAACCTCAATTTTAGCTGAAAATATCACTTTTTTCACACATTTTCGTGTGGGAAAGCTGTGGCATCACTGGGCTCACACAAATTTACCACCACCCAGCGTTCCCCCAGGTCTCCCGGTAAAAATGGTGCCTCACTTGTGTGGGAGGCCCAAGTACCCGCGGCAGGCAAGGGCCCAAAACGTAGTGAGGCGACATCAAAATGGCCTATCGCCAAACCACCTGGTTTTGCAAGGGGGGTCACTTGGGTTTTCAGCCCGGTGCTCGGCGGCCATCTAGGGAAACCTACCAAACCCATGCATTTCTGAAAACTAGACACCCGGCGGCTTCCAGGGAGGTATGGCTTGCGTGGATCCCCCAACGTTTCCTTACCCAGAATCCCCTGCAAACCTCAATTTTAGCTGAAAAAAATCACTTTTTTCACACATTTTGGTGTGGGAAAGATGTGGCATCACCGGGCTCACACAAATTTACCACCACCCAGCGTTCCCCCAGGTTTCACGGTAAAAATGGGGCCTCACTTGTGTGGGTGGCCCAAGTACCCGTGGCAGGCAAGGGCCCAAAACGTAGTGAGGCGACATCAAAATGGCCTATCGCTAAACCACCTGGTTTTGCAAGGGGGGTCACTTGGGTTTTTGGCCCGGTGCTCGGCGGTCATCTAGGGAAACCTACCTAACCCATGCATTTCTGAAAACTAGACACCCGGCGGCGTCCAGGGAGGTATGGCTTGTGTGGATCCCCCAACGTTTCCTTACCCAGAATCCCCTGCAAACCTCAATTTTTGCTGAAAAAATCACTTTTTTTCACACATTTTGGTGTGGGAAAGTTGTGGCATCACCGAGCTCACACAAATTTACCACCACACAGCCTTCCCCCAGGTCTCCCGGTAAAAATGGTGCCTCACTTGTGTGGGAGGCCCAAGTACCCGCGGCAGGCAAGGGCCCAAAACGTAGTGAGGCGACATCATAATGGCCTATCGCAAAACCACCTGGTTTTGCAAGGGGGGTCACTTGGGTTTTTGGCCCGGTGCTCCGCGGCCATCTAGGGAAACCTACCAAACCCATGCATTTCTGAAAACTAGACACCCGGCGGCTTCCAGGGAGGTATGGCTTGCATGGATCCTCCAACGTTTCCTTACCCAGAACCCCCTGCAAACCTCAATTTTAGCTGAAAAAAATCACTTTTTTCACACATTTTGGTGTGGGAAAGTTGTGGCATCACCGGGATCACACAAATTTACCACCACCCAGCATTCCCCCAGGTCTCCCCGTAAAAAAGGTGCCTCACTTGTGAGGGAGGCCCAAGTACCCGCGGCAGGCAAGGGCCCAAAATGCAGTGAGGCGACATCAAAATGGTCTATCACAAAACCACCTGGTTTTGCAAGGGGGGGTCACTTGGATTTTTGGCCCGGTGCTCGGCGGCCATCTAGGGAAACCTAACAAACCCACGCATTTCTGAAAACTAGACACCCGGCGGCTTCCAGGGAGGTATGGCTTGCGTTGATCCCCCAACGTTTCCTTACCCAGAATCCCCTGCAAACCTCAATTTTAGCTGAAAAAATCACTTTTTCACACATTTTGGTGTGGGAAAGTTGTGGCATCACCGGGCTCACACAAATTTACCACCACCCAGCGTTCCCCCAGGTCTCCCGGTAAAAATGGTGCCTTACTTGTGTGGGAGGCCCAAGTACCCGCGGCAGGCAAGGGCCCAAAACGTAGTGAGGCGACATCATAATGGCCTATCGCTAAACCACCTGGTTTTGCAAGGGGGGGGTCACTTGGGTTTTTGGCCCGGTGCTCGGCGGCCATCTAGGGAAACCTACCAAACCCACGCATTTCTGAAAACTAGACACCCGGCGGCTTCCAGGGAGGTATGGCTTGCGTGGATCTCCCAACGTTTCCTTACCCAGAATCCCCTGCAAATCTCAATTTTAGCTGAAAAAAATCACATTTTTTCACACATTTTGGTGTGGGAAAGATGTGGCATCACCGGGCTCACACAAATTTACCACCACCCAGCGTTCCCCCAGGTCTCCCGGTAAAAATGGTGCCTCACTTGTGTGGGAGGCCCAAGTACCCGCGGCAGGCAAGGGCCCAAAACGTAGTGGGGCGACATCAAAATGGCCTATCGCTAAACCACTTGGTTTTGCAAGGGGGGTCACTTGGGTTTTTGGCCCGGTGCTCGGCGGCCATCTAGGGAAACCTAACAAACCCATGCATTTCTGAAAACTAGACACCCGGCGTCTTCCAGGGAGGTATGGCTTGCGTGGATCCCCCAACGTTTCCTTACCCAGAATCCCCTGCAAACCTCAATTTTAGCTTAAAAAATCACATTTTTTCACACATTTTGGTGTGGGAAAGATGTGGCATCACCGGGCTAACACAAATTTACCACCACCCAGTGTTCCCCCAGGTCTCCCGGTAAAAATGGTGCCTCACTTGTGTGGGAGGCCCAAGTACCCGCGGCAGGCAAGGGCCCAAAACGTAGTGAGGGGACATCAAAATGGCCTATCGCAAAACCACTTGGTTTTGCAAGGGGGGTCACTTGGGTTTTTGACCCGGTGCTCGGCGGTCATCTAGGGAAACCTACCAAACCCATGCATTTCTTAAAACTAGACACCCGGTGGCGTCCAGGGAGGTATGGCTTGCGTGGATCCCCCAACGTTTCCTTACCCAGAATCCCCTACAAACCTCAATTTTAGCTGAAAATAAACACTTTTTTCACACATTTTGGTGTGGGAAAGTTGTGGCATCACCGGGCTCACACAAATTTACCACCACCCAGCATTCCCCCAGGCCTCCCGGTAAAAATGGTGCCTCACTTGTGTGGGAGGCCCAAGTACCCGCGGCAGGCAAGGGCCCAAAACGTAGTGAGGCGACATCAAAATGGCCTATCGCTAAACCACCTGGTTTTGCAAGGGGGTCACTTGGGTTTTCGGCCCGGTGCTCGGCGGCCATCTAGGGAAACCTACCAAACCCATGCATTTCTGAAAACTAGACTCCCGGCGGCTTCCAGGGAGGTATGGCTTGCGTGGATCCCCCAACGTTTCCTTACCCAGAATCCCCTGCAAACCTCAATTTTAGCTGAAAAAATCATTTTTTTCACACATTTTGGTGTGGGAAAGTTGTGGCATCACCGGGCTCACACAAATATATCACCACCCAGCGTTCCCCCAGGTCTCCCGGTAAAAATGGTGCCTCACTTGTGTGGGAGGCACAAGTACCTGCGGCAGGCAAGGGCCCAAAACGTAGTGAGGCGACATCAGAATGGCCTATCGCTAAACCACCTGGTTTTGCAAGGGGGGGGTCACTAGGGTTTTTGGCCCGGTGCTCGGCGGCCATCTAGGGAAACCTACCAAACCCATGCATTTCTGAAAAGTAGACACCCGGCGGCTTCCAGGGAGGTATGGCTTGCGTGGATCCTCCAACGTTTCCTTACCCAGAATCCCCTGCAAACCTCAATTTTAGCAGAAAAAAAATCACTTTTTTCACACATTTTGGTGTGGGAAAGTTGTGGCATCACTGGGCTCACACAAATTTTCCACCACCCAGCCTTCCCCCAGGTCTCCCGGTAAAAATGGTGCCTCACTTGTGTGGGAGGCCCAAATACCCGCGGCAGGCAAGGGCCCAAAACGTAGTGAGGAGACATCAAAATGGCCTATCGCAAAACCACCTGGTTTTGCAAGGGGGGTCACTTGGGTTTTTGGCCTGGTGCTCGGCGGCCATCTAGGGAAACCTACCAAACCCACGCATTTCTGAAAACTAGACACCCGGCGACTTCCAGGGAGGTATGGCTTGCGTGGATCCTCCAAAGATTCCTTACCCAGAATCCCCTGCAAACCTCAATTTTAGCTGAAAAAATCACTTTTTTCACACATTTTGGTGTGGGAAAGTTGTGGCATCACCGGGATCACACAAATTTACCACCACCCAGCATTCTCCCAGGTCTCCCGGTAAAAATGGTGCCTCACTTGTGTGGGAGGCCCAAGTACCCGCGGCAGGCAAGGGTCCAAAACGTAGTGAGGCGACATCAAAACGGCCTATCGCTAAACCACCTGGTTTTGCAAGGGGGTCACTTGGGTTTTTGGCCCGGTGCTCGGCGGCCATCTAGGGAAACCTACCAAACCCATGCATTTCTGAAAACTAGACACCCGGCGGCTTCCAGGGAGGTATGGCTTGCGTGGATCCCCCAACGTTTCCTTACCCAGAATCCCCTGCAAACCTCAATTTTAGCTGCAAAAATCACTTTTTTTCATACATTTTGGTGTGGGAAAGTTGTGGCATCACCGGGCCCACACAAATTTACCACCACCCAGCGTTCCCCCAGGTCTCCCGGTAAAAATGGTGCCTCACTTGTGTGGGAGGCCCAAGTACCCGCGGCAGGCAAGGGCCCAAAACGTAGTGAGGCGACATCAAAATGGCCTATCGCCAAACCACCTGGTTTTGCAAGGGGGGTCACTTGGGTTTTCAGCCCGGTGCTCGGCGGCCATCTAGGGAAACCTACCAAACCCATGCTTTTCTGAAAACTAGACACCCGGCGGCGTCCAGGGAGGTATGGCTTGTGTGGATCCCCCAACGTTTCCTTACCCAGAATCCCCTGCAAACCTCAATTTTTGCTGAAAAAATCACTTTTTTCACACATTTTGGTGTGGGAAAGTTGTGGCATCACCGAGCTCACACAAATTTACCACCACACAGCCTTCCCCCAGGTCTCCCGGTAAAAATGGTGCCTCACTTGTGTGGGAGGCCCAAGTACCCGCGGCAGGCAAGGGCCCAAAACGTAGTGAGGCGACATCATAATGGCCTATCGCAAAACCACCTGGTTTTGCAAGGGGGGTCACTTGGGTTTTTGGCCCGGTGCTCCGCGGCCATCTAGGGAAACCTACCAAACCCATGCATTTCTGAAAACTAGACACCCGGCGGCTTCCAGGGAGGTATGGCTTGCATGGATCCTCCAACGTTTCTTTACCCAGAACCCCCTGCAAACCTCAATTTTAGCTGAAAAAAATCACTTTTTTCACACATTTTGGTGTGGGAAAGATGTGGCATCACCGGGCTCACACAAATTTACCACCACCCAGCGTGCCCCCAGGTCTCCCGGTAAAAATGGTGCCTCACTTGTGTGGGAGGGCCAAGTACCTGCGGCAGGCAAGGGCCCAAAACGTAGTGAGGCGACATCAAAATGGCCTATCGCAAAACCACTTGGTTTTGCAAGGGGGGTCACTTGGGTTTTTGGCCCGGTGCTCGGCGGCCATCTAGGGAAACCTACCAAACCCATGCATTTCTGAAAAGTAGACACCCGGCGGCTTCCAGGGAGGTATGGCTTGCGTGGATCCTCCAACGTTTCCTTACCCAGAATCCCCTGCAAACCTCAATTTTAGCAGAAAAAAAATCACTTTTTTCACACATTTTGGTGTGGGAAAGTTGTGGCATCACTGGGCTCACACAAATTTTCCACCACCCAGCCTTCCCCCAGGTCTCCCGGTAAAAATGGTGCCTCACTTGTGTGGGAGGCCCAAATACCCGCGGCAGGCAAGGGCCCAAAACGTAGTGAGGAGACATCAAAATGGCCTATCGCAAAACCACCTGGTTTTGCAAGGGGGGTCACTTGGGTTTTTGGCCCGGTGCTCGGCGGCCATCTAGGGAAACCTACCAAACCCACGCATTTCTGAAAACTAGACACCCGGCGGCTTCCAGGGAGGTATGGCTTGCGTGGATCCTCCAAAGATTCCTTACCCAGAATCCCCTGCAAACCTCAATTTTAGCTGAAAAAATCACTTTTTTCACACATTTTGGTGTGGGAAAGTTGTGGCATCACCGGGATCACACAAATTTACCAACACCCAGCATTCTCCCAGGTCTCCCGGTAAAAATGGTGCCTCACTTGTGTGGGAGGCCCAAGTACCCGCGGCAGGCAAGGGTCCAAAACGTAGTGAGGCGACATCAAAACGGCCTATCGCTAAACCACCTGGTTTTGCAAGGGGGTCACTTGGGTTTTTGGCCCGGTGCTCGGCGGCCATCTAGGGAAACCTACCAAACCCATGCATTTCTGAAAACTAGACACCCGGCGGCTTCCAGGGAGGTATGGCTTGCGTGGATCCCCCAACGTTTCCTTACCCAGAATCCCCTGCAAACCTCAATTTTAGCTGCAAAAATCACTTTTTTTCATACATTTTGGTGTGGGAAAGTTGTGGCATCACCGGGCCCACACAAATTTACCACCACCCAGCGTTCCCCCAGGTCTCCCGGTAAAAATGGTGCCTCACTTGTGTGGGAGGCCCAAGTACCCGCGGCAGGCAAGGGCCCAAAACGTAGTGAGGCGACATCAAAATGGCCTATCGCCAAACCACCTGGTTTTGCAAGGGGGGTCACTTGGGTTTTCAGCCCGGTGCTCGGCGGCCATCTAGGGAAACCTACCAAACCCATGCATTTCTGAAAACTAGACACCCGGCGGCTTCCAGGGAGGTATGGCTTGCGTGGATCCCCCAACGTTTCCTTACCCAGAATCCCCTGCAAACCTCAATTTTAGCTGAAAAAAATCACTTTTTTCACACATTTTGGTGTGGGAAAGATGTGGCATCACCGGGCTCACACAAATTTACCACCACCCAGCGTTCCCCCAGGTTTCACGGTAAAAATGGGGCCTCACTTGTGTGGGTGGCCCAAGTACCCGTGGCAGGCAAGGGCCCAAAACGTAGTGAGGCGACATCAAAATGGCCTATCGCTAAACCACCTGGTTTTGCAAGGGGGGTCACTTGGGTTTTTGGCCCGGTGCTCGGCGGTCATCTAGGGAAACCTACCTAACCCATGCATTTCTGAAAACTAGACACCCGGCGGCGTCCAGGGAGGTATGGCTTGTGTGGATCCCCCAACGTTTCCTTACCCAGAATCCCCTGCAAACCTCAATTTTTGCTGAAAAAATCACTTTTTTCACACATTTTGGTGTGGGAAAGTTGTGGCATCACCGAGCTCACACAAATTTACCACCACACAGCCTTCCCCCAGGTCTCCCGGTAAAAATGGTGCCTCACTTGTGTGGGAGGCCCAAGTACCCGCGGCAGGCAAGGGCCCAAAACGTAGTGAGGCGACATCATAATGGCCTATCGCAAAACCACCTGGTTTTGCAAGGGGGGTCACTTGGGTTTTTGGCCCGGTGCTCCGCGGCCATCTAGGGAAACCTACCAAACCCATGCATTTCTGAAAACTAGACACCCGGCGGCTTCCAGGGAGGTATGGCTTGCATGGATCCTCCAACGTTTCCTTACCCAGAACCCCCTGCAAACCTCAATTTTAGCTGAAAAAAATCACTTTTTTCACACATTTTGGTGTGGGAAAGATGTGGCATCACCGGGCTCACACAAATTTACCACCACCCAGCGTGCCCCCAGGTCTCCCGGTAAAAATGGTGCCTCACTTGTGTGGGAGGGCCAAGTACCTGCGGCAGGCAAGGGCCCAAAACGTAGTGAGGCGACATCAAAATGGCCTATCGCAAAACCACTTGGTTTTGCAAGGGGGGTCACTTGGGTTTTTGGCCCGGTGCTCGGCGGCCATCTAGGGAAACCTACCAAACCCATGCATTTCTGAAAACTAGACACCCGGCGGCGTCCAGGGAGGTATGGCTTGCGTGGATCCTCCAAAGTTTCCTTACCCAGAATCCCCTGCAAACCTCAATTTTAGCTGAAAAAATCACTTTTTTCACACATTTTGGTGTGGGAAAGTTGTGGCATCACCGGGATCACACAAATTTACCACCACCCAGCATTCTCCCAGGTCTCCCGGTAAAAATTGGTGCCTCACTTGTGTGGGAGGCCAGAGTACCCGCGGCAGGCAAGGGTCCAAAACGTAGTGAGGCGACATCAAAACGGCCTATCGCTAAACCACCTGGTTTTGCAAGGGGGTCACTTGGGTTTTTGGCCCGGTGCTCGGCGGCCATCTAGGGAAACCTACCAAACCCATGCATTTCTGAAAACTAGACACCCGGCGGCTTCCAGGGAGGTATGGCTTGCGTGGATCCCCCAACGTTTCCTTACCCAAAATCCCCTGCAAACCTCAATTTTAGCTGCAAAAATCACTTTTTTTCATACATTTTGGTGTGGGAAAGTTGTGGCATCACCGGGCTCACACAAATTTACCACCACCCAGCATTCCCCCAGGTCTCCCGGTAAAAATGGTGCCTCACTTGTGTGGGAGGCCCAAGTACCCGCGGCAGGCAAGGGTCCAAAACGTAGTGAGGCGACATCAAAATGGTCTATCGCAAAACCACCTGGTTTTGCAAGGGGGGTCACTTGGATTTTTGGCCCGGTGCTCGGCGGCCATCTAGGGAAACCTAACAAACCCATGCATTTCTTAAAACTAGACACCCGGCGGCTTCCAGGGAGGTATGGCTTGCGTGGATCCCCCAACGTTTCCTTACCCAGAATCCCCTGCAAACCTCAATTTTATCTTAAAAAATCACTTTTTCACACATTTTGGTGTGGGAAAGTTGTGGCATCACCGGGCTCACACAAATTTACCACCACCCAGCGTTCCCCCAGGTCTCCCGGTAAAAATGGTGCCTCACTTGTGTGGGAGGCCCAAGTACCCGCGGCAGGCAAGGGCCCAAAACGTAGTGAGGCGACATCATAATGGCCTATCGCTAAACCACCTGGTTTTGCAAGGGGGGGTCACTTGGGTTTTTGGCCCGGTGCTCGGCGGCCATCTAGGGAAACCTACGAAACCCACGCATTTCTGAAAACTAGACACCCGGCGGCTTCCAGGGAGGTATGGCTTGCGTGGATCTCCCAACGTTTCCTTACCCAGAATCCCCTGCAAATCTCAATTTTAGCTGAAAAAATCACATTTTTTCACACATTTTGGTGTGGGAAAGATGTGGCATCACCGGGCTCACACAAATTTACCACCACCCAGCGTTCCCCCAGGTCTCCCGGTAAAAATGGTGCCTCACTTGAGTAGGAGGCCCAAGTACCCGCGGCAGGCAAGGGCCCAAAACGTAGTGAGGCGACATCAAAATGGCCTATCGCAAAACCACTTGGTTTTGCAAGGGGGGTCACTTGGGTTTTTGGCCCGGTGCTCGGCGGTCATCTAGGGAAACCTACCAAACCCATGCATTTCTGAAAACTAGACACCCGGCGGCGTCCAGGGAGGTATGGCTTGCGTGGATCCTCCAATGTTTCCTTACCCAGAATCCCCTGCAAACCTCA
Organism: Triturus cristatus; assembly: GCF_964204655.1. NCBI lineage: Eukaryota > Metazoa > Chordata > Amphibia > Caudata > Salamandridae > Triturus > Triturus cristatus. Next base: position 1,263,906,375 of record NC_140590.1, read on the forward strand.
ATTTTAGCTGAAAAAATCACTTTTTTCACACATTTTGGTGTGGGAAAGTTGTGGCATCACCGGGCTCACACAAATTTACCACCACCCAGCCTTCCCCCAGGTCTCCCGGTAAAAATGGTGCCTCACTTGTGTGGGAGGCCCAAATATCCGCGGCAGGCAAGGGCCCAAAACGGAGTGAGGAGACATCAAAATGGCCTATCGCAAAACCACCTGGTTTTGCAAGGGGGGTCACTTGGGTTTTTGGCCCAGGGCTCGGCGGCCATCTAGGGAAACCTACCAAAACCATGCATTTCTGAAAACTAGACACCCGGCGACTTCCAGGGAGGTATTGCTTACGTGGATCCCCCAACGTTTCCTTACCCAGAATCCCCTGCAAACCTCAATTTTAGCTGAAAAAATCACTTTTTTCACACATTTTGGTGTGGGAAAGTTGTGGTATCACCGGGCTCACACAAATTTACCACCACCCAGCCTTCCCCCAGGTCTCCCGGTAAAAATGGTGCCTCACTTGTGTGGGAGGCCCAAGTACCCGCGGCAGGCAAGGGCCCAAAACATAGTGAGGCAATATCAAAATGGCCTATCGCAACACCACCTGGTTTTGCAATGGGGGTCACTTGGGTTTTTGGCCCGGTGCTCGGCGGCCATCTAGGGAAACCTACCAAAACCATGCATTTCTGAAAACTAGACACCCGGCGGCTTCCAGGGAGGTATGGCTTGCATGGATCCTCCAACGTTTCCTTACCCAGAATCCCCTGCAAACCTCAATTTTAGCTGAAAATATCACTTTTTTCACACATTTTCGTGTGGGAAAGCTGTGGCATCACTGGGCTCACACAAATTTACCACCACCCAGCGTTCCCCCAGGTCTCCCGGTAAAAATGGTGCCTCACTTGTGTGGGAGGCCCAAGTACCCGCGGCAGGCAAGGGCCCAAAACGTAGTGAGGCGACATCAAAATGGCCTATCGCCAAACCACCTGGTTTTGCAAGGGGGGTCACTTGGGTTTTCAGCCCGGTGCTCGGCGGCCATCTAGGGAAACCTACCAAACCCATGCATTTCTGAAAACTAGACACCCGGCGGCTTCCAGGGAGGTATGGCTTGCGTGGATCCCCCAACGTTTCCTTACCCAGAATCCCCTGCAAACCTCAATTTTAGCTGAAAAAAATCACTTTTTTCACACATTTTGGTGTGGGAAAGATGTGGCATCACCGGGCTCACACAAATTTACCACCACCCAGCGTTCCCCCAGGTTTCACGGTAAAAATGGGGCCTCACTTGTGTGGGTGGCCCAAGTACCCGTGGCAGGCAAGGGCCCAAAACGTAGTGAGGCGACATCAAAATGGCCTATCGCTAAACCACCTGGTTTTGCAAGGGGGGTCACTTGGGTTTTTGGCCCGGTGCTCGGCGGTCATCTAGGGAAACCTACCTAACCCATGCATTTCTGAAAACTAGACACCCGGCGGCGTCCAGGGAGGTATGGCTTGTGTGGATCCCCCAACGTTTCCTTACCCAGAATCCCCTGCAAACCTCAATTTTTGCTGAAAAAATCACTTTTTTTCACACATTTTGGTGTGGGAAAGTTGTGGCATCACCGAGCTCACACAAATTTACCACCACACAGCCTTCCCCCAGGTCTCCCGGTAAAAATGGTGCCTCACTTGTGTGGGAGGCCCAAGTACCCGCGGCAGGCAAGGGCCCAAAACGTAGTGAGGCGACATCATAATGGCCTATCGCAAAACCACCTGGTTTTGCAAGGGGGGTCACTTGGGTTTTTGGCCCGGTGCTCCGCGGCCATCTAGGGAAACCTACCAAACCCATGCATTTCTGAAAACTAGACACCCGGCGGCTTCCAGGGAGGTATGGCTTGCATGGATCCTCCAACGTTTCCTTACCCAGAACCCCCTGCAAACCTCAATTTTAGCTGAAAAAAATCACTTTTTTCACACATTTTGGTGTGGGAAAGTTGTGGCATCACCGGGATCACACAAATTTACCACCACCCAGCATTCCCCCAGGTCTCCCCGTAAAAAAGGTGCCTCACTTGTGAGGGAGGCCCAAGTACCCGCGGCAGGCAAGGGCCCAAAATGCAGTGAGGCGACATCAAAATGGTCTATCACAAAACCACCTGGTTTTGCAAGGGGGGGTCACTTGGATTTTTGGCCCGGTGCTCGGCGGCCATCTAGGGAAACCTAACAAACCCACGCATTTCTGAAAACTAGACACCCGGCGGCTTCCAGGGAGGTATGGCTTGCGTTGATCCCCCAACGTTTCCTTACCCAGAATCCCCTGCAAACCTCAATTTTAGCTGAAAAAATCACTTTTTCACACATTTTGGTGTGGGAAAGTTGTGGCATCACCGGGCTCACACAAATTTACCACCACCCAGCGTTCCCCCAGGTCTCCCGGTAAAAATGGTGCCTTACTTGTGTGGGAGGCCCAAGTACCCGCGGCAGGCAAGGGCCCAAAACGTAGTGAGGCGACATCATAATGGCCTATCGCTAAACCACCTGGTTTTGCAAGGGGGGGGTCACTTGGGTTTTTGGCCCGGTGCTCGGCGGCCATCTAGGGAAACCTACCAAACCCACGCATTTCTGAAAACTAGACACCCGGCGGCTTCCAGGGAGGTATGGCTTGCGTGGATCTCCCAACGTTTCCTTACCCAGAATCCCCTGCAAATCTCAATTTTAGCTGAAAAAAATCACATTTTTTCACACATTTTGGTGTGGGAAAGATGTGGCATCACCGGGCTCACACAAATTTACCACCACCCAGCGTTCCCCCAGGTCTCCCGGTAAAAATGGTGCCTCACTTGTGTGGGAGGCCCAAGTACCCGCGGCAGGCAAGGGCCCAAAACGTAGTGGGGCGACATCAAAATGGCCTATCGCTAAACCACTTGGTTTTGCAAGGGGGGTCACTTGGGTTTTTGGCCCGGTGCTCGGCGGCCATCTAGGGAAACCTAACAAACCCATGCATTTCTGAAAACTAGACACCCGGCGTCTTCCAGGGAGGTATGGCTTGCGTGGATCCCCCAACGTTTCCTTACCCAGAATCCCCTGCAAACCTCAATTTTAGCTTAAAAAATCACATTTTTTCACACATTTTGGTGTGGGAAAGATGTGGCATCACCGGGCTAACACAAATTTACCACCACCCAGTGTTCCCCCAGGTCTCCCGGTAAAAATGGTGCCTCACTTGTGTGGGAGGCCCAAGTACCCGCGGCAGGCAAGGGCCCAAAACGTAGTGAGGGGACATCAAAATGGCCTATCGCAAAACCACTTGGTTTTGCAAGGGGGGTCACTTGGGTTTTTGACCCGGTGCTCGGCGGTCATCTAGGGAAACCTACCAAACCCATGCATTTCTTAAAACTAGACACCCGGTGGCGTCCAGGGAGGTATGGCTTGCGTGGATCCCCCAACGTTTCCTTACCCAGAATCCCCTACAAACCTCAATTTTAGCTGAAAATAAACACTTTTTTCACACATTTTGGTGTGGGAAAGTTGTGGCATCACCGGGCTCACACAAATTTACCACCACCCAGCATTCCCCCAGGCCTCCCGGTAAAAATGGTGCCTCACTTGTGTGGGAGGCCCAAGTACCCGCGGCAGGCAAGGGCCCAAAACGTAGTGAGGCGACATCAAAATGGCCTATCGCTAAACCACCTGGTTTTGCAAGGGGGTCACTTGGGTTTTCGGCCCGGTGCTCGGCGGCCATCTAGGGAAACCTACCAAACCCATGCATTTCTGAAAACTAGACTCCCGGCGGCTTCCAGGGAGGTATGGCTTGCGTGGATCCCCCAACGTTTCCTTACCCAGAATCCCCTGCAAACCTCAATTTTAGCTGAAAAAATCATTTTTTTCACACATTTTGGTGTGGGAAAGTTGTGGCATCACCGGGCTCACACAAATATATCACCACCCAGCGTTCCCCCAGGTCTCCCGGTAAAAATGGTGCCTCACTTGTGTGGGAGGCACAAGTACCTGCGGCAGGCAAGGGCCCAAAACGTAGTGAGGCGACATCAGAATGGCCTATCGCTAAACCACCTGGTTTTGCAAGGGGGGGGTCACTTGGGTTTTTGGCCCGGTGCTCGGCGGCCATCTAGGGAAACCTACCAAACCCATGCATTTCTGAAAAGTAGACACCCGGCGGCTTCCAGGGAGGTATGGCTTGCGTGGATCCTCCAACGTTTCCTTACCCAGAATCCCCTGCAAACCTCAATTTTAGCAGAAAAAAAATCACTTTTTTCACACATTTTGGTGTGGGAAAGTTGTGGCATCACTGGGCTCACACAAATTTTCCACCACCCAGCCTTCCCCCAGGTCTCCCGGTAAAAATGGTGCCTCACTTGTGTGGGAGGCCCAAATACCCGCGGCAGGCAAGGGCCCAAAACGTAGTGAGGAGACATCAAAATGGCCTATCGCAAAACCACCTGGTTTTGCAAGGGGGGTCACTTGGGTTTTTGGCCTGGTGCTCGGCGGCCATCTAGGGAAACCTACCAAACCCACGCATTTCTGAAAACTAGACACCCGGCGACTTCCAGGGAGGTATGGCTTGCGTGGATCCTCCAAAGATTCCTTACCCAGAATCCCCTGCAAACCTCAATTTTAGCTGAAAAAATCACTTTTTTCACACATTTTGGTGTGGGAAAGTTGTGGCATCACCGGGATCACACAAATTTACCACCACCCAGCATTCTCCCAGGTCTCCCGGTAAAAATGGTGCCTCACTTGTGTGGGAGGCCCAAGTACCCGCGGCAGGCAAGGGTCCAAAACGTAGTGAGGCGACATCAAAACGGCCTATCGCTAAACCACCTGGTTTTGCAAGGGGGTCACTTGGGTTTTTGGCCCGGTGCTCGGCGGCCATCTAGGGAAACCTACCAAACCCATGCATTTCTGAAAACTAGACACCCGGCGGCTTCCAGGGAGGTATGGCTTGCGTGGATCCCCCAACGTTTCCTTACCCAGAATCCCCTGCAAACCTCAATTTTAGCTGCAAAAATCACTTTTTTTCATACATTTTGGTGTGGGAAAGTTGTGGCATCACCGGGCCCACACAAATTTACCACCACCCAGCGTTCCCCCAGGTCTCCCGGTAAAAATGGTGCCTCACTTGTGTGGGAGGCCCAAGTACCCGCGGCAGGCAAGGGCCCAAAACGTAGTGAGGCGACATCAAAATGGCCTATCGCCAAACCACCTGGTTTTGCAAGGGGGGTCACTTGGGTTTTCAGCCCGGTGCTCGGCGGCCATCTAGGGAAACCTACCAAACCCATGCTTTTCTGAAAACTAGACACCCGGCGGCGTCCAGGGAGGTATGGCTTGTGTGGATCCCCCAACGTTTCCTTACCCAGAATCCCCTGCAAACCTCAATTTTTGCTGAAAAAATCACTTTTTTCACACATTTTGGTGTGGGAAAGTTGTGGCATCACCGAGCTCACACAAATTTACCACCACACAGCCTTCCCCCAGGTCTCCCGGTAAAAATGGTGCCTCACTTGTGTGGGAGGCCCAAGTACCCGCGGCAGGCAAGGGCCCAAAACGTAGTGAGGCGACATCATAATGGCCTATCGCAAAACCACCTGGTTTTGCAAGGGGGGTCACTTGGGTTTTTGGCCCGGTGCTCCGCGGCCATCTAGGGAAACCTACCAAACCCATGCATTTCTGAAAACTAGACACCCGGCGGCTTCCAGGGAGGTATGGCTTGCATGGATCCTCCAACGTTTCTTTACCCAGAACCCCCTGCAAACCTCAATTTTAGCTGAAAAAAATCACTTTTTTCACACATTTTGGTGTGGGAAAGATGTGGCATCACCGGGCTCACACAAATTTACCACCACCCAGCGTGCCCCCAGGTCTCCCGGTAAAAATGGTGCCTCACTTGTGTGGGAGGGCCAAGTACCTGCGGCAGGCAAGGGCCCAAAACGTAGTGAGGCGACATCAAAATGGCCTATCGCAAAACCACTTGGTTTTGCAAGGGGGGTCACTTGGGTTTTTGGCCCGGTGCTCGGCGGCCATCTAGGGAAACCTACCAAACCCATGCATTTCTGAAAACTAGACACCCGGCGGCGTCCAGGGAGGTATGGCTTGCGTGGATCCTCCAAAGTTTCCTTACCCAGAATCCCCTGCAAACCTCAATTTTAGCTGAAAAAATCACTTTTTTCACACATTTTGGTGTGGGAAAGTTGTGGCATCACCGGGATCACACAAATTTACCACCACCCAGCATTCTCCCAGGTCTCCCGGTAAAAATTGGTGCCTCACTTGTGTGGGAGGCCCAAGTACCCGCGGCAGGCAAGGGTCCAAAACGTAGTGAGGCGACATCAAAACGGCCTATCGCTAAACCACCTGGTTTTGCAAGGGGGTCACTTGGGTTTTTGGCCCGGTGCTCGGCGGCCATCTAGGGAAACCTACCAAACCCATGCATTTCTGAAAACTAGACACCCGGCGGCTTCCAGGGAGGTATGGCTTGCGTGGATCCCCCAACGTTTCCTTACCCAAAATCCCCTGCAAACCTCAATTTTAGCTGCAAAAATCACTTTTTTTCATACATTTTGGTGTGGGAAAGTTGTGGCATCACCGGGCTCACACAAATTTACCACCACCCAGCATTCCCCCCAGGTCTCCCGGTAAAAATGGTGCCTCACTTGTGTGGGAGGCCCAAGTACCCGCGGCAGGCAAGGGTCCAAAACGTAGTGAGGCGACATCAAAATGGTCTATCGCAAAACCACCTGGTTTTGCAAGGGGAGTCACTTGGATTTTTGGCCCGGTGCTCGGCGGCCATCTAGGGAAACCTAACAAACCCATGCATTTCTTAAAACTAGACACCCGGCGGCTTCCAGGGAGGTATGGCTTGCGTGGATCCCCCAACGTTTCCTTACCCAGAATCCCCTGCAAACCTCAATTTTATCTTAAAAAATCACTTTTTCACACATTTTGGTGTGGGAAAGTTGTGGCATCACCGGGCTCACACAAATTTACCACCACCCAGCGTTCCCCCAGGTCTCCCGGTAAAAATGGTGCCTCACTTGTGTGGGAGGCCCAAGTACCCGCGGCAGGCAAGGGCCCAAAACGTAGTGAGGCGACATCATAATGGCCTATCGCTAAACCACCTGGTTTTGCAAGGGGGGGTCACTTGGGTTTTTGGCCCGGTGCTCGGCGGCCATCTAGGGAAACCTACAAAACCCACGCATTTCTGAAAACTAGACACCCGGCGGCTTCCAGGGAGGTATGGCTTGCGTGGATCTCCCAACGTTTCCTTACCCAGAATCCCCTGCAAATCTCAATTTTAGCTGAAAAAATCACATTTTTTCACACATTTTGGTGTGGGAAAGATGTGGCATCACCGGGCTCACACAAATTTACCACCACCCAGCGTTCCCCCAGGTCTCCCGGTAAAAATGGTGCCTCACTTGAGTAGGAGGCCCAAGTACCCGCGGCAGGCAAGGGCCCAAAACGTAGTGAGGCGACATCAAAATGGCCTATCGCAAAACCACTTGGTTTTGCAAGGGGGGTCACTTGGGTTTTTGGCCCGGTGCTCGGCGGTCATCTAGGGAAACCTACCAAACCCATGCATTTCTGAAAACTAGACACCCGGCGGCGTCCAGGGAGGTATGGCTTGCGTGGATCCTCCAATGTTTCCTTACCCAGAATCCCCTGCAAACCTCAATTTTAGCTGAAAAAATCACTTTTTTCACACATTTTGGTGTGGGAAAGTTGTGGCATCACCGGGCTCACACAAATTTACCACCACCCAGCCTTCCCCCAGGTCTCCCGGTAAAAATGGTGCCTCACTTGTGTGGGAGGCCCAAATATCCGCGGCAGGCAAGGGCCCAAAACGGAGTGAGGAGACATCAAAATGGCCTATCGCAAAACCACCTGGTTTTGCAAGGGGGGTCACTTGGGTTTTTGGCCCAGGGCTCGGCGGCCATCTAGGGAAACCTACCAAACCCATGCATTTCTGAAAACTAGACACCCGGCGACTTCCAGGGAGGTATTGCTTACGTGGATCCCCCAACGTTTCCTTACCCAGAATCCCCTGCAAACCTCAATTTTAGCTGAAAAAATCACTTTTTTCACACATTTTGGTGTGGGAAAGTTGTGGTATCACCGGGCTCACACAAATTTACCACCACCCAGCCTTCCCCCAGGTCTCCCGGTAAAAATGGTGCCTCACTTGTGTGGGAGGCCCAAGTACCCGCGGCAGGCAAGGGCCCAAAACATAGTGAGGCAATATCAAAATGGCCTATCGCAACACCACCTGGTTTTGCAATGGGGGTCACTTGGGTTTTTGGCCCGGTGCTCGGCGGCCATCTAGGGAAACCTACCAAAACCATGCATTTCTGAAAACTAGACACCCGGCGGCTTCCAGGGAGGTATGGCTTGCATGGATCCTCCAACGTTTCCTTACCCAGAATCCCCTGCAAACCTCAATTTTAGCTGAAAATATCACTTTTTTCACACATTTTCGTGTGGGAAAGCTGTGGCATCACTGGGCTCACACAAATTTACCACCACCCAGCGTTCCCCCAGGTCTCCCGGTAAAAATGGTGCCTCACTTGTGTGGGAGGCCCAAGTACCCGCGGCAGGCAAGGGCCCCGAACGTAGTGAGGCGACATCAAAATGGCCTATCGCCAAACCACCTGGTTTTGCAAGGGGGGTCACTTGGGTTTTCAGCCCGGTGCTCGGCGGCCATCTAGGGAAACCTACCAAACCCATGCATTTCTGAAAACTAGACACCCGGCGGCTTCCAGGGAGGTATGGCTTGCGTGGATCCCCCAACGTTTCCTTACCCAGAATCCCCTGCAAACCTCAATTTTAGCTGAAAAAAATCACTTTTTTCACACATTTTGGTGTGGGAAAGATGTGGCATCACCGGGCTCACACAAATTTACCACCACCCAGCGTTCCCCCAGGTTTCACGGTAAAAATGGGGCCTCACTTGTGTGGGTGGCCCAAGTACCCGTGGCAGGCAAGGGCCCAAAACGCAGTGAGGCGACATCAAAATGGCCTATCGCTAAACCACCTGGTTTTGCAAGGGGGGTCACTTGGGTTTTTGGCCCGGTGCTCGGCGGTCATCTAGGGAAACCTACCTAACCCATGCATTTCTGAAAACTAGACACCCGGCGGCGTCCAGGGAGGTATGGCTTGTGTGGATCCCCCAACGTTTCCTTACCCAGAATCCCCTGCAAACCTCAATTTTTGCTGAAAAAATCACTTTTTTCACACATTTTGGTGTGGGAAAGTTGTGGCATCACCGAGCTCACACAAATTTACCACCACACAGCCTTCCCCCAGGTCTCCCGGTAAAAATGGTGCCTCACTTGTGTGGGAGGCCCAAGTACCCGCGGCAGGCAAGGGCCCAAAACGTAGTGAGGCGACATCATAATGGCCTATCGCAAAACCACCTGGTTTTGCAAGGGGGGTCACTTGGGTTTTTGGCCCGGTGCTCCGCGGCCATCTAGGGAAACCTACCAAACCCATGCATTTCTGAAAACTAGACACCCGGCGGCTTCCAGGGAGGTATGGCTTGCATGGATCCTCCAACGTTTCCTTACCCAGAACCCCCTGCAAACCTCAATTTTAGCTGAAAAAAATCACTTTTTTCACACATTTTGGTGTGGGAAAGTTGTGGCATCACCGGGATCACACAAATTTACCACCACCCAGCATTCCCCCAGGTCTCCCGGTAAAAATGGTGCCTCACTTGTGAGGGAGGCCCAAGTACCCGCGGCAGGCAAGGGCCCAAAATGCAGTGAGGCGACATCAAAATGGTCTATCACAAAACCACCTGGTTTTGCAAGGGGGGGTCACTTGGATTTTTGGCCCGGTGCTCGGCGGCCATCTAGGGAAACCTAACAAACCCACGCATTTCTGAAAACTAGACACCCGGCGGCTTCCAGGGAGGTATGGCTTGCGTTGATCCCCCAACGTTTCCTTACCCAGAATCCCCTGCAAACCTCAATTTTAGCTGAAAAAATCACTTTTTCACACATTTTGGTGTGGGAAAGTTGTGGCATCACCGGGCTCACACAAATTTACCACCACCCAGCGTTCCCCCAGGTCTCCCGGTAAAAATGGTGCCTCACTTGTGTGGGAGGCCCAAGTACCCGCGGCAGGCAAGGGCCCAAAACGTAGTGAGGCGACATCATAATGGCCTATCGCTAAACCACCTGATTTTGCAAGGGGGGGGTCACTTGGGTTTTTGGCCCGGTGCTCGGCGGCCATCTAGGGAAACCTACCAAACCCACGCATTTCTGAAAACTAGACACCCGGCGGCTTCCAGGGAGGTATGGCTTGCGTGGATCTCCCAACGTTTCCTTACCCAGAATCCCCTGCAAATCTCAATTTTAGCTGAAAAAAATCTCATTTTTTCACACATTTTGGTGTGGGAAAGATGTGGCATCACCGGGCTCACACAAATTTACCACCACCCAGCGTTCCCCCAGGTCTCCCGGTAAAAATGGTGCCTCACTTGTGTGGGAGGCCCAAGTACCCGCGGCAGGCAAGGGCCCAAAACGTAGTGGGGCGACATCAAAATGGCCTATCGCTAAACCACTTGGTTTTGCAAGGGGGGTCACTTGGGTTTTTGGCCCGGTGCTCGGCGGCCATCTAGGGAAACCTAACAAACCCATGCATTTCTGAAAACTAGACACCCGGCGTCTTCCAGGGAGGTATGGCTTGCGTGGATCCCCCAACGTTTCCTTACCCAGAATCCCCTGCAAACCTCAATTTTAGCTGAAAAAATCACATTTTTTCACACATTTTGGTGTGGGAAAGATGTGGCATCACCGGGCTAACACAAATTTACCACCACCCAGTGTTCCCCCAGGTCTCCCGGTAAAAATGGTGCCTCACTTGTGTGGGAGGCCCAAGTACCCGCGGCAGGCAAGGGCCCAAAACGTAGTGAGGGGACATCAAAATGGCCTATCGCAAAACCACTTGGTTTTGCAAGGGGGGTCACTTGGGTTTTTGACCCGGTGCTCGGCGGTCATCTAGGGAAACCTACCAAACCCATGCATTTCTTAAAACTAGACACCCGGTGGCGTCCAGGGAGGTATGGCTTGCGTGGATCCCCCAACGTTTCCTTACCCAGAATCCCCTACAAACCTCAATTTTAGCTGAAAATAAACACTTTTTTCACACATTTTGGTGTGGGAAAGTTGTGGCATCACCGGGCTCACACAAATTTACCACCACCCAGCATTCCCCCAGGCCTCCCGGTAAAAATGGTGCCTCACTTGTGTGGGAGGCCCAAGTACCCGCGGCAGGCAAGGGCCCAAAACGTAGTGAGGCGACATCAAAATGGCCTATCGCTAAACCACCTGGTTTTGCAAGGGGGTCACTTGGGTTTTCGGCCCGGTGCTCGGCGGCCATCTAGGGAAACCTACCAAACCCATGCATTTCTGAAAACTAGACTCCCGGCGGCTTCCAGGGAGGTATGGCTTGCGTGGATCCCCCAACGTTTCCTTACCCAGAATCCCCTGCAAACCTCAATTTTAGCTGAAAAAATCATTTTTTTCACACATTTTGGTGTGGGAAAGTTGTGGCATCACCGGGCTCACACAAATATATCACCACCCAGCGTTCCCCCAGGTCTCCCGGTAAAAATGGTGCCTCACTTGTGTGGGAGGCACAAGTACCTGCGGCAGGCAAGGGCCCAAAACGTAGTGAGGCGACATCAGAATGGCCTATCGCTAAACCACCTGGTTTTGCAAGGGGGGGGGTCACTTGGGTTTTTGGCCCGGTGCTCGGCGGCCATCTAGGGAAACCTACCAAACCCATGCATTTCTGAAAAGTAGACACCCGGCGGCTTCCAGGGAGGTATGGCTTGCGTGGATCCTCCAACGTTTCCTTACCCAGAATCCCCTGCAAACCTCAATTTTAGCAGAAAAAAAATCACTTTTTTCACACATTTTGGTGTGGGAAAGTTGTGGCATCACTGGGCTCACACAAATTTTCCACCACCCAGCCTTCCCCCAGGTCTCCCGGTAAAAATGGTGCCTCACTTGTGTGGGAGGCCCAAATACCCGCGGCAGGCAAGGGCCCAAAACGTAGTGAGGAGACATCAAAATGGCCTATCGCAAAACCACCTGGTTTTGCAAGGGGGGTCACTTGGGTTTTTGGCCCGGTGCTCGGCGGCCATCTAGGGAAACCTACCAAACCCACGCATTTCTGAAAACTAGACACCCGGCGGCTTCCAGGGAGGTATGGCTTGCGTGGATCCTCCAAAGATTCCTTACCCAGAATCCCCTGCAAACCTCAATTTTAGCTGAAAAAATCACTTTTTTCACACATTTTGGTGTGGGAAAGTTGTGGCATCACCGGGATCACACAAATTTACCACCACCCAGCATTCTCCCAGGTCTCCCGGTAAAAATGGTGCCTCACTTGTGTGGGAGGCCCAAGTACCCGCGGCAGGCAAGGGTCCAAAACGTAGTGAGGCGACATCAAAACGGCCTATCGCTAAACCACCTGGTTTTGCAAGGGGGTCACTTGGGTTTTTGGCCCGGTGCTCGGCGGCCATCTAGGGAAACCTACCAAACCCATGCATTTCTGAAAACTAGACACCCGGCGGCTTCCAGGGAGGTATGGCTTGCGTGGATCCCCCAACGTTTCCTTACCCAGAATCCCCTGCAAACCTCAATTTTAGCTGCAAAAATCACTTTTTTTCATACATTTTGGTGTGGGAAAGTTGTGGCATCACCGGGCCCACACAAATTTACCACCACCCAGCGTTCCCCCAGGTCTCCCGGTAAAAATGGTGCCTCACTTGTGTGGGAGGCCCAAGTACCCGCGGCAGGCAAGGGCCCAAAACGTAGTGAGGCGACATCAAAATGGCCTATCGCCAAACCACCTGGTTTTGCAAGGGGGGTCACTTGGGTTTTCAGCCCGGTGCTCGGCGGCCATCTAGGGAAACCTACCAAACCCATGCATTTCTGAAAACTAGACACCCGGCGGCTTCCAGGGAGGTATGGCTTGCGTGGATCCCCCAACGTTTCCTTACCCAGAATCCCCTGCAAACCTCAATTTTAGCTGAAAAAAATCACTTTTTTCACACATTTTGGTGTGGGAAAGATGTGGCATCACCGGGCTCACACAAATTTACCACCACCCAGCCTTCCCCCAGGTTTCACGGTAAAAATGGGGCCTCACTTGTGTGGGTGGCCCAAGTACCCGTGGCAGGCAAGGGCCCAAAACGTAGTGAGGCGACATCAAAATGGCCTATCGCTAAACCACCTGGTTTTGCAAGGGGGGTCACTTGGGTTTTTGGCCCGGTGCTCGGCGGTCATCTAGGGAAACCTACCTAACCCATGCATTTCTGAAAACTAGACACCCGGCGGCGTCCAGGGAGGTATGGCTTGTGTGGATCCCCCAACGTTTCCTTACCCAGAATCCCCTGCAAACCTCAATTTTTGCTGAAAAAATCACTTTTTTCACACATTTTGGTGTGGGAAAGTTGTGGCATCACCGAGCTCACACAAATTTACCACCACACAGCCTTCCCCCAGGTCTCCCGGTAAAAATGGTGCCTCACTTGTGTGGGAGGCCCAAGTACCCGCGGCAGGCAAGGGCCCAAAACGTAGTGAGGCGACATCATAATGGCCTATCGCAAAACCACCTGGTTTTGCAAGGGGGGTCACTTGGGTTTTTGGCCCGGTGCTCCGCGGCCATCTAGGGAAACCTACCAAACCCATGCATTTCTGAAAACTAGACACCCGGCGGCTTCCAGGGAGGTATGGCTTGCATGGATCCTCCAACGTTTCCTTACCCAGAACCCCCTGCAAACCTCAATTTTAGCTGAAAAAAATCACTTTTTTCACACATTTTGGTGTGGGAAAGTTGTGGCATCACCGGGATCACACAAATTTACCACCACCCAGCATTCCCCCAGGTCTCCCGGTAAAAATGGTGCCTCACTTGTGAGGGAGGCCCAAGTACCCGCGGCAGGCAAGGGCCCAAAATGCAGTGAGGCGACATCAAAATGGTCTATCACAAAACCACCTGGTTTTGCAAGGGGGGGTCACTTGGATTTTTGGCCCGGTGCTCGGCGGCCATCTAGGGAAACCTAACAAACCCACGCATTTCTGAAAACTAGACACCCGGCGGCTTCCAGGGAGGTATGGCTTGCGTTGATCCCCCAACGTTTCCTTACCCAGAATCCCCTGCAAACCTCAATTTTAGCTGAAAAAATCACTTTTTCACACATTTTGGTGTGGGAAAGTTGTGGCATCACCGGGCTCACACAAATTTACCACCACCCAGCGTTCCCCCAGGTCTCCCGGTAAAAATGGTGCCTCACTTGTGTGGGAGGCCCAAGTACCCGCGGCAGGCAAGGGCCCAAAACGTAGTGAGGCGACATCATAATGGCCTATCGCTAAACCACCTGGTTTTGCAAGGGGGGGGTCACTTGGGTTTTTGGCCCGGTGCTCGGCGGCCATCTAGGGAAACCTACCAAACCCACGCATTTCTGAAAACTAGACACCCGGCGGCTTCCAGGGAGGTATGGCTTGCGTGGATCTCCCAACGTTTCCTTACCCAGAATCCCCTGCAAATCTCAATTTTAGCTGAAAAAAATCACATTTTTTCACACATTTTGGTGTGGGAAAGATGTGGCATCACCGGGCTCACACAAATTTACCACCACCCAGCGTTCCCCCAGGTCTCCCGGTAAAAATGGTGCCTCACTTGTGTGGGAGGCCCAAGTACCCGTGGCAGGCAAGGGCCCAAAACGTAGTGGGGCGACATCAAAATGGCCTATCGCTAAACCACTTGGTTTTGCAAGGGGGGTCACTTGGGTTTTTGGCCCGGTGCTCGGCGGCCATCTAGGGAAACCTAACAAACCCATGCATTTCTGAAAACTAGACACCCGGCGTCTTCCAGGGAGGTATGGCTTGCGTGGATCCCCCAACGTTTCCTTACCCAGAATCCCCTGCAAACCTCAATTTTAGCTGAAAAAATCACATTTTTTCACACATTTTGGTGTGGGAAAGATGTGGCATCACCGGGCTCACACAAATTTACCACCACCCAGTGTTCCCCCAGGTCTCCCGGTAAAAATGGTGCCTCACTTGTGTGGGAGGCCCAAGTACCCGCGGCAGGCAAGGGCCCAAAACGTAGTGAGGCGACATCAAAATGGCCTATCGCAAAACCACTTGGTTTTGCAAGGGGGGTCACTTGGGTTTTTGACCCGGTGCTCGGCGGTCATCTAGGGAAACCTACCAAACCCATGCATTTCTTAAAACTAGACACCCGGCGGCGTCCAGGGAGGTATGGCTTGCGTGGATCCCCCAACGTTTCCTTACCCAGAATCCCCTGCAAACCTCAATTTTAGCTGAAAAAATCACTTTTTTCACACATTTTGGTGTGGGAAAGTTGTGGCATCACCGGGCTCACACAAATTTACCACCACCCAGCATTCCCCCAGGCCTCCCGGTAAAAATGGTGCCTCACTTGTGTGGGAGGCCCAAGTACCCGCGGCAGGCAAGGGCCCAAAACGTAGTGAGGCGACATCAAAATGGCCTATCGCTAAACCACCTGGTTTTGCAAGGGGGTCACTTGGGTTTTCGGCCCGGTGCTCGGCGGCCATCTAGGGAAACCTACCAAACCCATGCATTTCTGAAAACTAGACTCCAGGCGGCTTCCAGGGAGGTATGGCTTGCGTGGATCCCCCAACGTTTCCTTACCCAGAATCCCCTGCAAACCTCAATTTTAGCTGAAAAAATCATTTTTTTCACACATTTTGGTGTGGGAAAGTTGTGGCATCACCGGGCTCACACAAATATATCACCACCCAGCGTTCCCCCAGGTCTCCCGGTAAAAATGGTGCCTCACTTGTGTGGGAGGCACAAGTACCTGCGGCAGGCAAGGGCCCAAAACGTAGTGAGGCGACATCAGAATGGCCTATCGCTAAACCACCTGGTTTTGCAAGGGGGGGGGGTCACTTGGGTTTTTGGCCCGGTGCTCGGCGGCCATCTAGGGAAACCTACCAAACCCATGCATTTCTGAAAACTAGACACCCGGCGGCTTCCAGGGAGGTATGGCTTGCGTGGATCCTCCAACGTTTCCTTACCCAGAATCCCCTGCAAACCTCAATTTTAGCAGAAAAAAAATCACTTTTTTCACACATTTTGGTGTGGGAAAGTTGTGGCATCACTGGGCTCACACAAATTTACCACCACCCAGCCTTCCCCCAGGTCTCCCGGTAAAAATGGTGCCTCACTTGTGTGGGAGGCCCAAATACCCGCGGCAGGCAAGGGCCCAAAACGTAGTGAGGAGACATCAAAATGGCCTATCGCAAAACCACCTGGTTTTGCAAGGGGGGTCACTTGGGTTTTTGGCCCGGTGCTCGGCGGCCATCTAGGGAAACCTACCAAACCCACGCATTTCTGAAAACTAGACACCCGGCGGCTTCCAGGGAGGTATTGCTTACGTGGATCCCCCAACGTTTCCTTACCCAGAATCCCCTGCAAACCTCAATTTTAGCTGAAAAAATCACTTTTTTCAAACATTTTGGTGTGGGAAAGATGTGGTATCACCGGGCTCACACAAATTTACCACCACCCAGCCTTCCCCCAGGTCTCCCGGTAAAAATGGTGCCTCACTTGTGTGGGAGGCCTAAGTACCCGCGGCAGGCAAGGGCCCAAAACGTAGTGAAGCAATATCAAAATGGCCTATCGCCAAACCACCTGGTTTTGCAACGGGGGTCACTTGGGTTTTTGGCCCGGTGCTCGGCGGCCATCTAGGGAAACGTACCAAACCCATGCATTTCTGAAAACTAGACACCCGGCGGCTTCCAGGGAGGTATGGCTTGCGTGGATCCTCCAAAGATTCCTTACCCAGAATCCCCTGCAAACCTCAATTTTAGCTGAAAAAATCACTTTTTTCACACATTTTGGTGTGGGAAAGTTGTGGCATCACCGGGATCACACAAATTTACCACCACCCAGCATTCTCCCAGGTCTCGCGGTAAAAATGGTGCCTCACTTGTGTGGGAGGCCCAAGTACCCGCGGCAGGCAAGGGTCCAAAACGTAGTGAGGCGACATCAAAACGGCCTATCGCTAAACCACCTGGTTTTGCAAGGGGGTCACTTGGGTTTTTGGCCCGGTGCTCGGCGGCCATCTAGGGAAACCTACCAAACCCATGCATTTCTGAAAACTAGACACCCGGCGGCTTCCAGGGAGGTATGGCTTGCGTGGATCCCCCAACGTTTCCTTACCCAGAATCCCCTGCAAACCTCAATTTTAGCTGCAAAAATCACTTTTTTTCATACATTTTGGTGTGGGAAAGTTGTGGCATCACCGGGCCCACACAAATTTACCACCACCCAGCGTTCCCCCAGGTCTCCCGGTAAAAATGGTGCCTCACTTGTGTGGGAGGCCCAAGTACCCGCGGCAGGCAAGGGCCCAAAACGTAGTGAGGAGACATCAAAATGGCCTATCGCAAAACCACCTGGTTTTGCAAGGGGGGGGTCACTTGGGTTTTTGGCCCGGTGCTCGGCGGCCATCTAGGGAAACCTACCAAACCCATGCATTTCTGAAAACTAGACACCCGGCGGCTTCCAGGGAGGTATGGCTTGCGTGGATCTCCCAACGTTTCCTTACCCAGAATCCCCTGCAAATCAAAATTTTAGCTGAAAAAAATCACATTTTTTCACACATTTTGGTGTGGGAAAGATGTGGCATCACCGGGCTCACACAAATTTACCACCACCCAGCGTTCCCCCAGGTCTCCCGGTAAAAATGGTGCCTCACTTGTGTGGGAGGCCCAAGTACCCGCGGCAGGCAAGGGCCCAAAACGTAGTGAGGAGACATCAAAATGGCCTATCGCAAAACCACCTGGTTTTGCAAGGGGGGGGTCACTTGGGTTTTTGGCCCGGTGCTCGGCGGCCATCTAGGGAAACCTACCAAACCCATGCATTTCTGAAAACTAGACACCCGGCGGCTTCCAGGGAGGTATGGCTTGCGTGGATCTCCCAACGTTTCCTTACCCAGAATCCCCTGCAAATCTCAATTTTAGCTGAAAAAATCACATTTTTTCACACATTTTGGTGTGGGAAAGATGTGGCATCACCGGACTCACACAAATTTACCACCACCCAGCGTTCCCCCAGGTCTCCTGGTAAAAATGGTGCCTCACTTGTGTGGGAGGCCCAAGTACCCGCGGCAGGCAATGGCCCAAAACGTAGTGAGGCGACATCAAAATGGCCTATCGCTAAACCACTTGGTTTTGCAAGGGGGGTCACTTGGGTTTTTGGCCCGGTGCTCGGCGGCCATCTAGGGAAACCTAACAAACCCACGCATTTCTGAAAACTAGATACCCGGCGGCTTCCAGGGAGGTATGGCTTGCGTGGTTCCCCCAACGTTTCCTTACCCAGAATCCCCTGCAAACCTCAATTTTAGCTGAAAAAAATATTTTTTTCACACATTTTGGTGTGGGAAGGTTGTGGCATCACCGGGCTCACACAAATATATCACCACCCAGCGTTCCCACAGGTCTCCCGGTAAAAATGGTGCCTCACTTGTGTGGGAGGCACAAGTACCTGCGGCAGGCAAGGGCCCAAAACGTAGTGAGGCGACATCAGAATGGCCTATCGCTAAACCACCTGGTTTTGCAAGGGGGGGTCACTTGGGTTTTTGGCCCGGTGCTCGGCGGCCATCTAGGGAAACCTAACAAACCCACGCATTTCTGAAAACTAGACACCCGGCGGCTTCCAGGGAGGTATGGCTTGCGTGGATCTCCCAACGTTTCCTTACCCAGAATCCCCTGCAAATCTCAATTTTAGCTGAAAAAATCACATTTTTTCACACATTTTGGTGTGGGAAAGATGTGGCATCACCGGACTCACACAAATTTACCACCACCCAGCGTTCCCCCAGGTCTCCTGGTAAAAATGGTGCCTCACTTGTGTGGGAGGCCCAAGTACCCGCGGCAGGCAATGGCCCAAAACGTAGTGAGGCGACATCAAAATGGTCTATCGCAAAACCACTTGGTTTTGCAAGGGGGGTCACTTGGGTTTTTGGCCCGGTGCTCGGCGGCCATCTAGGGAAACCTAACAAACCCACACATTTCTGAAAACTAGATACCCGGCGGCTTCCAGGGAGGTATGGCTTGCGTGGATCCCCCAACGTTTCCTTACCCAGAATCCCCTGCAAACCTCAATTTTAGCTGAAAAAATTATTTTTTTCACACATTTTGGTGTGGGAAGGTTGTGGCATCACCGGGCTCACACAAATATATCACCACCCAGCGTTCCCCCAGGTCTCCCGGTAAAAATGGTGCCTCACTTGTGTGGGAGGCACAAGTACCTGCGGCAGGCAAGGGCCCAAAACGTAGTGAGGCGACATCAGAATGGCCTATCGCTAAACCACCTGGTTTTGCAAGGGGGGGTCACTTGGGTTTTTGGCCCGGTGCTCGGCGGCCATCTAGGGAAACCTACCAAACCCATGCATTTCTGAAAACAAGACACCCGGCGGCTTCCAGGGAGGTATGGCTTGCGTGGATCCCCCAACGTTTCCTTACCCAGAATCCCCTGCAAACCTCAATTTTAGCAGAAAAAAAATCACTTTTTTCACACATTTTGGTGTGGGAAAGTTGTGGCATGTTATGTTATGTTATGTTACGACTATTTATTGTGCGCACAGATACTCCAGCCAAGGAGCGTCCTGGCGCAGAGACAAGGTAGCACGTAACACAACCACAAGCTAAGAGCAGATGCAAAAAGACAGCTAAAACAAAAAGGTTTTTATGGCCCTCCGAAAAGTCAGAAGGTCCTCCAGCAAGCGGATTTCAACAGGCAAGGAGTTCCATGCTGACGCAGCCATTACCCTAAACGAGCGTCCTCCCATGCGGCTAAGCCTGAATCTGGGAACCACCGCAAGGGCCAGACCCTGAGAGCGAAGGCTACGGGCAGGGACATAGAAAGACAGACAACTCGACAGGATTTCCGGGCCTGTACCTCGCAAGATTTTAAAAGCAAGGCACATTACCTTGAAGAGGATGCGCTTCCTAACCGGAAGCCAGTGTAGGGAGCGAAGGATACCTGTAACTGAACAGAATCTGGGCAAGCCAACGATCGCCCTCGCCGCAGCATTCTGAACCCGTTGTAAGCGGGTTAGTTCAGCCTGGTTAGCCCCAGCCAGGAGAGAGCTGGCATAATCCAGGCGAGAGATGATAGTAGCCTGGATCACCAGCTGCCTGGTCGGGGCGTCAAAGAACTTGAGAACAGGTCTCAAGCCCCTCAGGAGACCGAAACAACAGGCCGCGGTTCTTTTAGTATGGCCTACAAAGGAGAGGCCCGCATCCAGCCATACCCCCAGATTTTTCACTTCCGATACCGGGATCGGGGTAGGTCCCAACTCTGAGGGCCACCAGTGGTCACCCCACAGCTCCACTCCCTTCCCGACGACCATCACCTCTGTTTTAGTGGCGTTTAGCTGAAGGCAGTTGCCTGTCAGCCAACTAGCCACCTCCTTCAGTCCGGACTGAAACCTGGGGGCCTCAATCTCCGCATCCCCACTGAGAGTAACCGCCAGCTGAGTGTCGTCAGCATATGAGACCAAAGTAAGGCCCCACTGCCTAGCGACATCAGCCAGCGGTCTCACGTAAAGATTAAACAACGTGGGACTCAGCGAGGACCCTTGCGGAACCCCCATGGCCAGTGGTTGGTAGTTGGACTTGAAGGGAGGGATGGCAACACAGAAGGAGCGGTCATCTAAAAAGGAGCGGAACCATTGCAACACCTGACCGCCAATGCCAATCTCCTCGAGCCGACGCAGGAGGATGCTGTGGTCTACCGTATCAAAGGCGGCGCTAAGATCTAACAAAATAAGCGCCGCCGTTTGACCAGCATCCAACCTTGCCCGGAGATGTTCCACCATCACAAGTAGCGCAGTTTCCGTACTGTGCCCAGCACGGAATCCGTTTTGTGTGGGGTCGAGGGCATTGGTCCGAGTCAGATATTCAGACAGGGCCAAGTTGACGTGGGCCTCCGTGATTTTGGCTGGCCAGGGCAGCAACAAGATGGGGCGATAGCTCTCAGGCTTGGAAGGGTCCAGGGTAGGCTTTTTAATGATCGGGGACACCACAGCTTGTTTCCACTTAGATGGAACGATTCCCGTTTCTAAGGAAAGGTTGACAAGGGAGCATACGGCTGCACGCCCCATAAAAGCCTGATCTCGAAAGAGAGCAGGCCTTACTGGATCGGATGGGGACCCAGATTTAACTTGCAACGCAAGTTTGTCGAAACCATCCAAAGTAAGGGGGGGGAAAACAAGCAATGTAGTCTGATGATGGACCCCATTTATACTTTCCTCAGTGAACCCTATGCTAGGGAATGTCCTATATATAGCTTGGACCTTCCCCAAAAAGTAAGATGCAAGGGATTCACAATGGGAAAGGGAGCTCACGGTCAGAGAGGTAGTCCGCTTCGCTGTGAGATCTTTTACGGCCTTGAAGATAGCTTTTGACGGATTCGGACTGTTCCGGAATTCGATGGCATAAAAAGCCGCACGGGCTCGGCAGATAGCTCGATGGTAGAGCTTAACGGACTTGGCGTATGCAGCTTTTAGATCAGCCCCATAGGTTTTCCTCCAAGCCCTCTCTGCTCGTCTACAGGCACCCTTTAGGGCCCGAAGAGTGCCATCGTACCAGGGACTCGACTCTCTGGAATTGATTTTAGTTGAAACGATGGGTATCAGAGAGTCCAAGGCCCTAGTTATCCATGAACAGAAGAGGTCATACCCCCTTTCCACGTCCGTCAAAGGACCCAGCGGCTCCTCTAATAGAAGACGATGAAAGTCCTCTAGCCGAAGCTTTTTCCAAGCCCTCTTCTGGACCCTTCTAGCCATAGAGATGGAAGGAGTGGCCGAGACCGGGCAGAGGATGGACACCAAAAAGTGGTCTGTCCATTCCACCGGAGAGACAGAGGTAATTTGAATCCCCAACAGATTGGTAAACAGGGGATCCAAAATATGCCCCCCCAGGTGGGTAGGCTGGGAAACCATCTGGGAAAGTTGAAAGGCCTCCAGGTCAGAGGAGATGGAACGCACTGTCAGGCCGGAGAGGGTGTCGAAATGTAGGTTTAAATCACCCATGATAGAAAAGTTGGCACAGTCGGCGACCAAAGGGCCAACAGTGTCAGGGAAGGCATTTCTAAACGCCACATCACTGCCGGGTGGGCGATAGACGACCATCCCGGACAGGGTAAACTCAGGGCTGACAGAGACCTTGAACATGGCGCTTTCACACCCGGAGATGTTTAGGGCACCCCAGACGCAAGGGTAGATAGATTTTACCACTAACGCGATACCTCCACCCCTAGACAGCCTATTCAGAGTATACATAGAATAGCCGGGTGGGCAGGCTAGATTAGTAATAGCGGTATCAGCGTCCTGTAGCCATGTTTCCGTCATGGCAAATACGTCTGGAGCTTCCTCCTTAATGAGGTCATGAATATGCTGATAATGTTTCTGCGCAGACCTAACGTTTAGATTCAAGATCTTCAGAGTAGTGCCAGTGTCTGTAGTACGGCGATTCTCCGAGGAAATAAACCTTGGGAGAGGATGCGGAGAATCGAGAGCCCACCCATTACAAGGGCAATGATATGGGCCACGCAATGGGTGTACCGGTAGAAGGGCGCAGCAGCGGCTTACCTGTCCGATGGCGAACAGGCAATCCCGCGAGTACGTCAACATAGTGGACCCAGGATGGTATGATAGTCCTTACACAGAGTACCGCGACGTCCAGCGCGTCCTTAGCGTGGACGAGCGCAGACGGGCAGGACTCTGGCACGACTCCGGCCACGCGAGGACACGCCCGCTGCGCGATCCCGCTGCGCTAGGGGAGGAGCTTTAAGTAGGTGTTCCCAGGCTGCTCCTGCGCACTGAAGCGCTGGAGGGTAGAGACACCTCTATTCACACACCCCACTCCAAGATGGCTGCCAAAACGAACAGGTCACCCACCCCAGAACCAAATCTGCCAAAACGGCAGTGCGGGGGCCAATTTAAGTGCAGGTAAAGGGCGCTATCTAAAAACAGATAAGCAAACAAATAACACACAAAAGTCATTAAAAATCACAGAGGTAAGAGCACATGCGCGCAGAGCGCTCACGCAGCTACCTTGTCAGGGGCGGTTTCAAGAGGGACTGCCTTTCTGTAAACTAGACACCCGGCGGCGTCCAGGGAGGTATGGCTTGCGTGGATCCCCCAACGTTTCCTTACCCAAAATCCCCTGCAAACCTCAATTTTAGCTGAAAAAAATCACTTTTTTCACACATTTTGGTGTGGGAAAGCTGTGGCATCACTGGGCTCACACAAATTTACCACCACCCAGCATTTCCCCAGGTCTCCCGGTTAAAATGGTGCCTCACTTGTGTGGGAGGCACAAGTACCCGCGGCAGGCAAGGGCCCAAAACGTAGTGAGGCGACATCAAAATTGCCTATCGCTAAACCACCTGGTTTTGCAAGGGGGGGGTCACTTGGGTTTTTGGCCCGGTGCTCGGCGGCCATCTAGGGAAACCTACCAAACCCATGCATTTCTGAAAACTAGACTCCCGGCGGCTTCCAGGGAGGTATGGCTTGCATGGATCCTCCAACGTTTCCTTACCCAGAATCCCCTGCAAACCTCAATTTTAGCTGAAAAAATCACTTTTTTCACACATTTTGGTGTGGGAAAGTTGTGGCCTCACCGGGCTCACACAAATTTACCACCACCCAGCATTCCCCTAGGTCTCCCAGTAAAAATGGTGCCTCACTTGTGTGGGAGGCCCAAGTACCCGCGGCATGCAAGGGCCCAAAACGTAGTGAGGCGACATCAAAATGGCCTATCGCAAAACCACCTGGTTTTGCAAGGGGGGTCACTTGGGTTTGTGGCCCGGTGCTCGGCGGTCATCTAGGGAAACCTACCTAACCCATGCATTTCTGAAAACTAGACACCCGGCGGCGTCCAGGGAGGTATGGCTTGTGTGGATCCCCCAACATTTCCTTACCCAGAATCCCCTGCAAACCTCAATTTTAGCTGAAAAATCACTTTTTTCACACATTTTGGTGTGGGAAAGTTGTGGCATCACCGGGCTCACACAAATTTACCACCACACAGCCTTCCCCCAGGTCTCCCGGTAAAAATGGTGCCTCACTTGTGTGGGAGGCCCAAGTACCCGCGGCAGGCAAGGGCCCAAAACGTAGTGAGGCGACATCAAAATGGCCTATCGCAAAACCACCTGGTTTTGCAAGGGGGGTCACTTGGGTTTTGGCCCAATGCTCCGCGGCCATCTAGGGAAACCTACCAAACCCATGCATTTCTGAAAACTAGACACCCGGCGGCTTCCAGGGAGGTATGGCTTGCATGGATCCTCCAACGTTTCCTTACCCAGAACCCCCTGCAAACCTCAATTTTAGCTGAAAAAAATCACTTCTTTCACACATTTTGGTGTGGGAAAGTTGTGGCATCACTGGGATCACACAAATTTACCACCACCCAGCATTCCCCCAGGTCTCCCGGTAAAAATGGTGCCTCACTTGTGAGGGAGGCCCAAGTACCCGCGGCAGGCAAGGGCCCAAAACGTAGTGAGGCGACATCAAAATGGTCTATCGCAAAACCACTTGGTTTTGCAAGGGGGGGTCACTTGGATTTTTGGCCCGGTGCTCGGCGGCCATCTAGGGAAACCTAACAAACCCACGCATTTCTGAAAACTGGACACCCGGCGGCTTCCAGGGAGGTATGGCTTGCATTGATCCCCCAACGTTTCCTTACCCAGAATCCCCTGCAAACCTCAATTTTAGCTGAAAAAATCACTTTTTCACACATTTTGGTGTGGGAAAGTTGTGGCATCACCGGGCTCACACAAATTTACCACCACCCAGCATTCCCCCAGGTCTCCCAGCAAAAATGGTGCCTCACTTGTGTGGGAGGCCCAAGTACCCGCGGCATGCAAGGGCCCAAAACGTAGTGAGGCGACATCATAATGGCCTATCGCTAAACCACCTGGTTTTGCAGGGGGGGGTCACTTGGGTTTTTGGCCCGGTGCTCGGCGGCCATCTAGGGAAACCTACCAAACCCACGCATTTCTGAAAACTAGACACCTGGCGGCTTCCAGGGAGGTATGGCTTGCGTGGATCTCCCAACGTTTCCTTACCCAGAATCCCCTGCAAATCTCAATTTTAGCTGAAACAAATCACATTTTTTCACACATTTTGGTGTGGGAAAGATGTGGCATCACCGGGCTCACACAAATTTACCACCACCCAGCGTTCCCCCAGGTCTCCCGGTAAAAATGGTGCCTCACTTGTGTGGGAGGCCCAAGTACCCGCGGCAGGCAAGGGCCCAAAACGTAGTGAGGCGACATCAAAATGGCCTATCGCTAAACCACTTGGTTTTGCAAGGGGGGTCACTTGGGTTTTTGGCCCGGTGCTCGGCGGCCATCTAGGGAAACCTAACAAACCCACGCATTTCTGAAAACTAGACACCCGGCGGCTTCCAGGGAGGTATGGCTTGCGTGGATCCCCCAACGTTTCCTTACCCAGAATCCCCTGCAAAC
Organism: Triturus cristatus; assembly: GCF_964204655.1. NCBI lineage: Eukaryota > Metazoa > Chordata > Amphibia > Caudata > Salamandridae > Triturus > Triturus cristatus. Next base: position 1,263,931,898 of record NC_140590.1, read on the forward strand.
CTCAATTTTAGCTGAAAAAATCACATTTTTTCACACATTTTGGTGTGGGAAAGATGTGGCATCACCGGGCTCACACAAATTTACCACCACCCAGCATTCCCCCAGGTCTCCCGGTAAAAATGGTGCCTCACTTGTGTGGGAGGCCCAAGTACCCGCGGCAGGCAAGGGCCAAAAACGTACTGAGGCGACATCAAAATGGCCTATCGCAAAACCACTTGGTTTTGCAAGGGGGGTCACTTGGGTTTTTGGCCCGGTGCTCGGCGGTCATCTAGGGAAACCTACCAAACCCACGCATTTCGGAAAACTAGACACCTGGCGGCTTCCAGGGAGGTATGGCTTGCGTGGATCCCCCAACGTTTCCTTACCCAGAATCCCCTGCAAACCTCAATTTTAGCTGAAAAAATCACTTTTTTCACACATTTTGGTGTGGGAAAGTTGTGGCATCACTGGGCTCACACAAATTTACCACCACCCAGCATTTCCCCAGGTCTCCCGGTAAAAATGGTGCCTCACTTGTGTGGGAGGCCCAAGTACCCGCGGCAGGCAAGGGCCCAAAACGTAGTGAGGCGACATCAAAATGGCCTATCGCTAAACCACTTGGTTTTGCAAGGGGGGTCACTTGGGTTTTTGGCCCGGTGCTCGGCGGCCATCTAGGGAAACCTAACAAACCCACGCATTTCTGAAAACTAGACACCCGGCGGCTTCCAGGGAGGTATGGCTTGCGTGGATCCCCCAACGTTTCCTTACCCAGAATCCCCTGCAAACCTCAATTTTAGCTGAAAAAATCACATTTTTTCACACATTTTGGTGTGGGAAAGATGTGGCATCACCGGGCTCACACAAATTTACCACCACCCAGCATTCCCCCAGGTCTCCCGGTAAAAATGGTGCCTCACTTGTGTGGGAGGCCCAAGTACCCGCGGCAGGCAAGGGCCCAAAACGTACTGAGGCGACATCAAAATGGCCTATCGCAAAACCACTTGGTTTTGCAAGGGGGGTCACTTGGGTTTTTGGCCCGGTGCTCGGCGGTCATCTAGGGAAACCTACCAAACCCACGCATTTCGGAAAACTAGACACCTGGCGGCTTCCAGGGAGGTATGGCTTGCGTGGATCCCCCAACGTTTCCTTACCCAGAATCCCCTGCAAACCTCAATTTTAGCTGAAAAAATCACTTTTTTCACACATTTTGGTGTGGGAAAGTTGTGGCATCACTGGGCTCACACAAATTTACCACCACCCAGCATTTCCCCAGGTCTCCCGGTTAAAATGGTGCCTCACTTGTGTGGGAGGCACAAGTACCCGCGGCAGGCAAGGGCCCAAAACGTAGTGAGGCGACATCAAAATGGCCTATCGCTAAACCACCTGGTTTTGCAAGGGGGGGGGTCACTTGGGTTTTTGGCCCGGTGCTCGGCGGCCATCTAGGGAAACCTACCAAACCCATGCATTTCTGAAAACTAGACACCCGGCGGCTTCTAGGGAGGTATGGCTTGCATGGATCCTCCAACGTTTCCTTACCCAGAATCCCCTGCAAACCTCAATTTTAGCTGAAAAAATCACTTTTTTCACACATTTTGGTGTGGGAAAGTTGTGGCCTCAATGGGCTCACACAAATTTACCACCACCCAGCATTCCCCCAGGTCTCCTGGTAAAAATGGTGCCTCACTTGTGTGGGAGGCCCAAGTACCCGCGGCAGGCAAGGGCCCAAAACGTAGTGAGGCAACATCAAAATGGCCTATCGCAAAACCACCTGGTTTTGCAAGGGGGGTCACTTGGGTTTTTGGCCCGGTGCTCGGCGGTCATCTAGGGAAACCTACCTAACCCATGCATTTCTGAAAACTAGACACCCGGCGGCGTCCAGGGAGGTATGGCTTGTGTGGATCCCCCAACGTTTCCTTACCCAGAATCCCCTGCAAACCTCAATTTTAGCTGAAAAAATCACTTTTTTCACACATTTTGGTGTGGGAAAGTTGTGGCATCACCGGGCTCACACAAATTTACCAAAACACAGCCTTCCCCCAGGTCTCCCGGTAAAAATGGTGCCTCACTTGTGTGGGAGGCCCAAGTACCCGCGGCAGGCAAGGGCCCAAAACGTAGTGAGGCGACATCAAAATGGCCTATCGCAAAACCACCTGGTTTTGCAAGGAGGGTCACTTGGGTTTTTGGCCCGGTGCTCCGCGGCCATCTAGGGAAACCTACCAAACCCATGCATTTCTGAAAACTAGACACCCGGCGGCTTCCAGGGAGGTATGGCTTGCATGGATCCTCCAACGTTTCCTTACCCAGAACCCCCTGCAAACCTCAATTTTAGCTGAAAAAAATCACTTTTTTCACTTATTTTGGTGTGGGAAAGTTGTCGCATCACCGGGATCACACAAATTTACCACCACCCAGCATTCCCCCAGGTCTCCCGGTAAAAATGGTGCCTCACTTGTGAGGGAGGCCCAAGTACCCGCGGCAGGCAAGGGCCCAAAACGTAGTGAGGCGACATCAAAATGGTCTATCGCAAAACCACCTGGTTTTGCAAGGTGGGGTCACTTGGATTTTTGGCCCGGTGCTCAGCGGCCATCTAGGGAAACCTAACAAACCCATGCATTTCTGAAAACTAGACACCCGGCGGCTTCCAGGGAGGTATGGCTTGCGTTGATCCCCCAACGTTTCCTTACCCAGAATCCCCTGCAAACCTCAATTTTAGCTGAAAAAATCACTTTTTCACACATTTTGGTGTGGGAAAGTTGTGGCATCACCGGGCTCACACAAATTTACCACCACCCAGCGTTCCCCCAGGTCTCCCGGTAAAAATGGTGCCTCACTTGTGTGGGAGGCCCAAGTACCCGCGGCAGGCAAGGGCCCAAAACGTAGTGAGGCGACATCAAAATGGCCTATCGCTAAACCACTTGGTTTTGCAAGGGGGGTCACTTGGGTTTTTGGCCCGGTGCTCGGCGGCCATCTAGGGAAACCTAACAAACCCACGCATTTCTGAAAACTAGACACCCGGCGACTTTTAGGGAGGTATGGCTTGCGTGGATCCCCCAACGTTTCCTTACCCAGAATCCCCTGCAAACCTCAATTTTAGCTGAAAAAATCACATTTTTTCACACATTTTGGTGTGGGAAAGATGTGGCATCACCGGGCTCACACAAATTTACCACCACCCAGCGTTCCCCCAGGTCTCCCGGTAAAAATGGTGCCTCACTTGTGTGGGAGGCCCAAGTACCCGTGGCAGGCAAGGGCCCAAAACGTAGTGAGGCGACATCAAAATGGCCTATCGCAAAACCACTTGGTTTTGCAAGGGGGGTCACTTGGGTTTTTGGCCCGGTGCTCGGCGGTCATCTAGGGAAACCTACCAAACCCAAGCATTTCTGAAAACTAGACACCCGGCGGCGTCCAGGGAGGTATGGCTTGCGTGGATCCCCCAACGTTTCCTTACCCAGAATCCCCTGCAAACCTCAATTTTAGCTGAAAAAATCACTTTTTTCACACATTTTGGTGTGGGAAAGTTGTGGCATCACCGGGCTCACACAAATTTACCACCACCCAGAGTTCCCCCAGGCCTCCTGGTAAAAATGGTGCCTCACTTGTGTGAGAGGCCCAAGTACCCGCGGCAGGCAAGGGCCCAAAACGTAGTAAGGCGACATCAAAATGGCCTATCGCTAAACCACCTAGTTTTGCAAGGGGGTCACTTGGGTTTTCGGCCCGGTGCTCGGCGGCCATCTAGGGAAACCTACCAAACCCATGCATTTCTGAAAACTAGACACCCCGCGGCTTCCAGGGAGGTATGGCTTGCGTGGATCCCCCAACGTTTCCTTACCCAGAATCCCCTGCAAACCTCAATTTTAGCAGAAAAAAAATCACTTTTTTCACACATTTTAGTGTGGGAAAGTTGTGGCATCACTGGGCTCACACAAATTTACCACCACCCAGCCTTCCCCCAGGTCTCCCGGTAAAAATGGTGCCTCACTTGTGTGGGAGGCCCAAATACCCGCGGCAGGCAAGGGCCCAAAACGTAGTGAGGAGACATCAAAATGGCCTATCGCAAAACCACCTGGTTTTGCAAGGGGGGTCACTTGGGTTTTTGGCCCGGTGCTCGGCGGCCATCTAGGGAAACCTACCAAACCCATGCATTTCTGAAAACTAGACACCCGGCGGCTTCCAGGGAGGTATGGCTTGCGTGGATCCTCCAACGTTTCCTTACCCAGAATCCCCTGCAAACCTCAATTTTAGCATAAAAAAAATCACTTTTTTCACACATTTTGGTGAGGGAAAGTTGTGGCATCACTGGGCTCACACAAATTTACCACCACCCAGCCTTCCCCCAGGTCTCCCGGTAAAAATGGTGCCTCACTTGTGTGGGAGGCCCAAATACCCGCGGCAGGCAAGGGCCCAAAACGTAGTGAGGAGACATCAAAATGGCCTATCGCAAAACCACCTGGTTTTGCAAGGGGGGTCACTTGGGTTTTTGACCCGGTGCTCGGCGGCCATCTAGGGAAACCTACCAAACCCATGCATTTCTGAAAACTAGACACCCGGCGGCTTCCAGGGAGGTATTGCTTGCGTGGATCCCCCAACGTTTCCTTACCCAGAATCCCCTGCAAACCTCAATTTTAGCTGAAAAAATCACTTTTTTCAAACATTTTGGTGTGGGAAAGTTGTGGTATCACCGGGCTCACACAAATTTACCACCACCCAGCCTTCCCCCAGGTCTCCCGGTAAAAATGGTGCCTCACTTGTGTGGGAGGCCTAAGTACCCGCGGCAGGCAAGGGCCCAAAACGTAGTGAGGCAATATCAAAATGGCCTATCGCCAAACCACCTGGTTTTGCAACGGGGGTCACTTGGGTTTTTGGCCCGGTGCTCGGCGGCCATCTAGGGAAACGTACCAAACCCATGCATTTCTGAAAACTAGACACCCGGCGGCTTCCAGGGAGGTATGGCTTGCGTGGATCCTTCAAAGATTCCTTACCCAGAATCCCCTGCAAACCTCAATTTTAGCTGAAAAAATCACTTTTTTCACACATTTTGGTGTGGGAAAGTTGTGGCATCACCGGGATCACACAAATTTACCACCACCCAGCATTCTCCCAGGTCTCCCGGTAAAAATGGTGCCTCACTTGTGTGGGAGGCCCAAGTACCCGCGGCAGGCAAGGGTCCAAAACGTAGTGAGGCGACATCAAAACGGCCTATCGCTAAACCACCTGGTTTTGCAATGGGGTCACTTGGGTTTTTGGCCCGGTGCTCGGCGGCCATCTAGGGAAACCTACCAAACCCATGCATTTCTGAAAACTAGACACCCGGCGGCTTCCAGGGAGGTATGGCTTGCGTGGATCCCCCAACGTTTCCTTACCCAGAATCCCCTGCAAACCTCAATTTTAGCTGCAAAAATCACTTTTTTTCATACATTTTGGTGTGGGAAAGTTGTGGCATCACCGGGCCCACACAAATTTACCACCACCCAGCGTTCCCCCAGGTCTCCCGGTAAAAATGGTGCCTCACTTGTGTGGGAGGCCCAAGTACCCGCGGCAGGCAAGGGCCCAAAACGTAGTGAGGAGACATCAAAATGGCCTATCGCAAAACCACCTGGTTTTGCAAGGGGGGGGTCACTTGGGTTTTTGGCCCGGTGCTCGGCGGCCATCTAGGGAAACCTACCAAACCCATGCATTTCTGAAAACTAGACAGCCGGCGGCTTCCAGGGAGGTATGGCTTGCGTGGATCTCCCAACGTTTCCTTACCCAGAATACCCTGCAAATCTCAATTTTAGCTGAACAAAATCACATTTTTTCACACATTTTGGTGTGGGAAAGATGTGGCATCACCGGGCTCACACAAATTTACCACCACCCAGCGTTCCCCCAGGTCTCCCGGTAAAAATGGTGCCTCACTTGTGTGGGAGGCCCAAGTACCCGCGGCAGGCAAGGGCCCAAAACGTAGTGAGGAGACATCAAAATGGCCTATCGCAAAACCACCTGGTTTTGCAAGGGGGGGGTCACTTGGGTTTTTGGCCCGGTGCTCGGCGGCCATCTAGGGAAACCTACCAAACCCATGCATTTCTGAAAACTAGACACCCGGCGGCTTCCAGGGAGGTATGGCTTGCGTGGATCTCCCAACGTTTCCTTACCCAGAATCCCCTGCAAATCTCAATTTTAGCTGAAAAAAATCACATTTTTTCACACATTTTGGTGTGGGAAAGATGTGGCATCACCGGGCTCACACAAATTTACCACCACCCAGCGTTCCCCCAGGTCTCCCGGTAAAAATGGTGCCTCACTTGTGTGGGAGGCCCAAGTACCCGCGGCAGGCAAGGGCCCAAAACGTAGTGAGGCGACATCAAAATGGCCTATCGCTAAACCACTTGGTTTTGCAAGGGGGGTCACTTGGGTTTTTGGCCCGGTGCTCGGCGGCCATCTAGGGAAACCTAACAAACCCACGCATTTCTGAAAACTAGACACCCGGCGGCTTCCAGGGAGGTATGGCTTGCGTGGATCCCCCAACGTTTCCTTACCCAGAATCCCCTGCAAACCTCAATTTTAGCTGAAAAAAATCACTTTTTTCCACACATTTTGGTGTGGGAAAGATGTGGCATCACCGGGCTCACACAAATTTACCACCACCCAGCGTTCCCCCAGGTCTCCCGGTAAAAATGGTGCCTCACTTGTGTGGGAGGCCCAAGTACCCGCGGCAGGCAAGGGCCCAAAACGTAGTGAGGCGACATCAAAATGGCCTATCGCAAAACCACTTGGTTTTGCAAGGGGGGTCACTTGGGTTTTTGGCCCGGTGCTCGGCGGCCAACTAGGGAAACCTACCAAACCCATGCATTTATGAAAACTAGACACCCGGCGGCTTCCAGGGAGGTATGGCTTGCGTGGATCCTCCAACGTTTCCTTACCCAGAATCCCCTGCAAACCTCAATTTTAGCAGAAAAAAAATCACTTTTTTCACACATTTTGGTGTGGGAAAGTTGTGGCATCACTGGGCTCACACAAATTTACCACCACCCAGCCTTCCCCCAGGTCTCCCGGTAAAAATGGTGCCTCACTTGTGTGGGAGGCCCAAATACCCGCGGCAGGCAAGGGCCCAAAACGTAGTGAGGAGACATCAAAATGGCCTATCGCAAAACCACCTGGTTTTGCAAGGGGGGTCACTTGGGTTTTTGGCCCGGTGCTCGGCGGCCATCTAGGGAAACCTACCAAACCCACGCATTTCTGAAAACTACACACCCGGCGGCTTCCAGGGAGGTATTGCTTACGTGGATCCCCCAACGTTTCCTTACCCAGAATCCCCTGCAAACCTCAATTTTTGCTGAAAAAATCACTTTTTTCAAACATTTTGGTGTGGGAAAGTTGTGGTATCACCGGGCTCACACAAATTTACCACCACCCAGCCTTCCCCCAGGTCTCCCGGTAAAAATGGTGCCTCACTTGTGTGGGAGGCCTAAGTACCCGCGGCAGGCAAGGGCCCAAAACGTAGTGAGGCAATATCAAAATGGCCTATCGCCAAACCACCTGGTTTTGCAACGGGGGTCACTTGGGTTTTTGGCCCGGTGCTTGGCGGCCATCTAGGGAAACGTACCAAACCCATGCATTTCTGAAAACTAGACACCCGGCGGCTTCCAGGGAGGTATGGCTTGCGTGGATCCTCCAAAGTTTCCTTACCCAGAATCCCCTGCAAACCTCAATTTTAGCTGAAAAAATCACTTTTTTCACACATTTTGGTGTGGGAAAGTTGTGGCATCACCGGGATCACACAAATTTACCACCACCCAGCATTCTCCCAGGTCTCCCGGTAAAAATGGTGCCTCACTTGTGTGGGAGGCCCAAGTACCCGCGGCAGGCAAGGGTCCAAAACGTAGTGAGGCGACATCAAAACGGCCTATCGCTAAACCACCTGGTTTTGCAAGGGGGTCACTTGGGTTTTTGGCCCGGTGCTCGGCGGCCATCTAGGGAAACCTACCAAACCCATGCATTTCTGAAAACTAGACACCCGGCGGCTTCCAGGGAGGTATGGCTTGCGTGGATCCCCCCACGTTTCCTTACCCAGAATCCCCTGCAAACCTCAATTTTAGCTGAAATATCACTTTTTTCACACATTTTCGAGTGGGAAAGCTGTGCCATCACCGGGCTCACACAAATTTACCACCACCCAGCGTTCCCCCAGGTTTCACGGTAAAAATGGTGCCTCACTTGCGTGGGAGGCCCAAGTACCCGCGGCAGGCAAGGGCCCAAAACGTAGTGAGGCGACATCAAAATGGCCTATCGCAAAACCACCTGGTTTTGCAAGGGGGTTCACTTGGGTTTTTGGCCCGGTGCTCCGCGGCCATCTAGGGAAACCTACCAAACCCATGCATTTCTGAAAACTAGACACCCGGCGGCTTCTAGGGAGGTATGGCTTGCATGGATCCTCCAACGTTTCCTTACCCAGAACCCCCTGCAAACCTCAATTTTAGCTGAAAAAAATCACTTTTTTCACACATTTTGGTGTGGGAAAGATGTGGCATCACCGGGCTCACACAAATTTACCACCACCCAGCGTGCCCCCAGGTCTCCCGGTAAAAATGGTGCCTCACTTGTGTGGGAGGCCCAAGTACCTGCGGCAGGCAAGGGCCCAAAACGTAGTGAGGCGACATCAAAATGGCCTATCGCAAAACCACTTGGTTTTGCAAGGGGGGTCACTTGGGTTTTTGGCCCGGTGCTCGGCGGCCATCTAGGGAAACCTACCAAACCCATGCATTTCTGAAAACTAGACACCCGGCGGCGTCCAGGGAGGTATGGCTTGCGTGGATCCTCCAAAGTTTCCTTACCCAGAATCCCCTGCAAACCTCAATTTTAGCTGAAAAAATCACTTTTTTCACACATTTTGGTGTGGGAAAGTTGTGGCATCACCGGGATCACACAAATTTACCACCACCCAGCATTCTCCCAGGTCTCCCGGTAAAAATTGGTGCCTCACTTGTGTGGGAGGCCCAAGTACCCGCGGCAGGCAAGGGTCCAAAACGTAGTGAGGCGACATCAAAACGGCCTATCGCTAAACCACCTGGTTTTGCAAGGGGGTCACTTGGGTTTTTGGCCCGGTGCTCGGCGGCCATCTAGGGAAACCTACCAAACCCATGCATTTCTGAAAACTAGACACCCGGCGGCTTCCAGGGAGGTATGGCTTGCGTGGATCCCCCAACGTTTCCTTACCCAAAATCCCCTGCAAACCTCAATTTTAGCTGCAAAAATCACTTTTTTTCATACATTTTGGTGTGGGAAAGTTGTGACATCACCGGGCTCACACAAATTTACCACCACCCAGCATTGCCCCAGGTCTCCCGGTAAAAATGGTGCCTCACTTGTGTGGGAGGCCCAAGTACCCGCGGCAGGCAAGGGTCCAAAACGTAGTGAGGCGACATCAAAATGGTCTATCGCAAAACCACCTGGTTTTGCAAGGGGGTCACTTGGATTTTTGGCCCGGTGCTCGGAGGCCATCTAGGGAAACCTAACAAACCCATGCATTTCTTAAAACTAGACACCCGGCGGCTTCCAGGGAGGTATGGCTTGCGTGGATCCCCCAACGTTTCCTTACCCAGAATCCCCTGCAAACCTCAATTTTATCTGAAAAAATCACTTTTTCACACATTTTGGTGTGGGAAAGTTGTGGCATCACCGGGCTCACACAAATTTACCACCACCCAGCGTTCCCCCAGGTCTCCCGGTAAAAATGGTGCCTCACTTGTGTGGGAGGCCGAAGTACCCGCGGCAGGCAAGGGCCCAAAACGTAGTGAGGCGACATCATAATGGCCTATCGCTAAACCACCTGGTTTTGCAAGGGGGGGTCACTTGGGTTTTTGGCCCGGTGCTCGGCGGCCATCTAGGGAAACCTACCAAACCCACGCATTTCTGAAAACTAGACACCTGGCGGCTTCCAGGGAGGTATGGCTTGCGTGGATCTCCCAACGTTTCCTTACCCAGAATCCCCTGCAAATCTCAATTTTAGCTGAAAAAATCACATTTTTTCACACATTTTGGTGTGGGAAAGATGTGGCATCACCGGGCTCACACAAATTTACCACCACCCAGCGTTCCCCCAGGTCTCCCGGTAAAAATGGTGCCTCACTTGAGTGGGAGGCCCAAGTACCCGCGGCAGGCAAGGGCCCAAAACGTAGTGAGGCGACATCAAAATGGCCTATCGCAAAACCACTTGGTTTTGCAAGGGGGGTCACTTGGGTTTTTGGCCCGGTGCTCGGCGGTCATCTAGGGAAACCTACCAAACCCATGCATTTCTGAAAACTAGACACCCGGCGGCGTCCAGGGAGGTATGGCTTGCGTGGATCCCCCAATGTTACCTTACCCAGAATCCCCTGCAAACCTCAATTTTAGCTGAAAAAATCACTTTTTTCACACATTTTGGTGTGGGAAAGTTGTGGCATCACCGGGCTCACACAAATTTACCACCACCCAGCGTTCCCCCAGTCCTCCCGGTAAAAATGGTGCCTCACTTGTGTGGGAGGCCCAAGTACCCGCGGCAGGCAAGGGCCCAAAACGTAGTGAGGCGACATCAAAATGGCCTATCGCTAAACCACCTGGTTTTGCAAGGGGGTCACTTGGGTTTTCGGCCCGGTGCTCGGCGGCCATCTAGGGAAACCTACCAAACCCATGCATTTCTGAAAACTAGACACCCGGCGGCTTCCAGGGAGGTATGGCTTGCGTGGATCCCCCAACGTTTCCTTACCCAGAATCCCCTGCAAACCTCAATTTTAGCTGAAAAAATCATTTTTTTCACACATTTTGGTGTGGAAAAGTTGTGGCATCACCGGGCTCACACAAATATACCACCACCCAGCGTTCCCCCAGGTCTCCCGGTAAAAATGGTGCCTCACTTGTGTGGGAGGCACAAGTACCCGCGGCAGGCAAGGGCCCAAAACGTAGTGAGGCGACATCAAAATGGCCTATCGCTAAACCACCTGGTTTTGCAAGGGGGGGGTCACTTGGGTTTTTGGCCCGGTGCTCAGCGGCCATCTAGGGAAACCTACCAAACCCATGCATTTCTGAAAACTAGACACCCGGCGGCTTCTAGGGAGGTATGGCTTGCATGGATCCTCCAACGTTTCCTTACCCAGAATCCCCTGCAAACCTCAATTTTAGCTGAAAAAATCACTTTTTTCACACATTTTGGTGTGGGAAAGTTGTGGCCTCAATGGGCTCACACAAATTTACCACCACCCAGCATTCCCCCAGGTCTCCTGGTAAAAATGGTGCCTCACTTGTGTGGGAGGCCCAAGTACCCGCGGCAGGCAAGGGCCCAAAACGTAGTGAGGCAACATCAAAATGGCCTATCGCAAAACCACCTGGTTTTGCAAGGGGGGTCACTTGGGTTTTTGGCCCGGTGCTCGGCGGTCATCTAGGGAAACCTACCTAACCCATGCATTTCTGAAAACTAGACACCCGGCGGCGTCCAGGGAGGTATGGCTTGTGTGGATCCCCCAACGTTTCCTTACCCAGAATCCCCTGCAAACCTCAATTTTAGCTGAAAAAATCACTTTTTTCACACATTTTGGTGTGGGAAAGTTGTGGCATCACCGGGCTCACACAAATTTACCAAAACACAGCCTTCCCCCAGGTCTCCCGGTAAAAATGGTGCCTCACTTGTGTGGGAGGCCCAAGTACCCGCGGCAGGCAAGGGCCCAAAACGTAGTGAGGCGACATCAAAATGGCCTATCGCAAAACCACCTGGTTTTGCAAGGGGGGTCACTTGGGTTTTTGGCCCGGTGCTCCGCGGCCATCTAGGGAAACCTACCAAACCCATGCATTTCTGAAAACTAGACACCCGGCGGCTTCCAGGGAGGTATGGCTTGCATGGATCCTCCAACGTTTCCTTACCCAGAACCCCCTGCAAACCTCAATTTTAGCTGAAAAAAATCACTTTTTTCACATATTTTGGTGTGGGAAAGTTGTCGCATCACCGGGATCACACAAATTTACCACCACCCAGCATTCCCCCAGGTCTCCCGGTAAAAATGGTGCCTCACTTGTGAGGGAGGCCCAAGTACCCGCGGCAGGCAAGGGCCCAAAACGTAGTGAGGCGACATCAAAATGGTCTATCGCAAAACCACCTGGTTTTGCAAGGTGGGGTCACTTGGATTTTTGGCCCGGTGCTCAGCGGCCATCTAGGGAAACCTAACAAACCCATGCATTTCTGAAAACTAGACACCCGGCGGCTTCCAGGGAGGTATGGCTTGCGTTGATCCCCCAACGTTTCCTTACCCAGAATCCCCTGCAAACCTCAATTTTAGCTGAAAAAATCACTTTTTCACACATTTTGGTGTGGGAAAGTTGTGGCATCACCGGGCTCACACAAATTTACCACCACCCAGCGTTCCCCCAGGTCTCCCGGTAAAAATGGTGCCTCACTTGTGTGGGAGGCCCAAGTACCCGCGGCAGGCAAGGGCCCAAAACGTAGTGAGGCGACATCAAAATGGCCTATCGCTAAACCACTTGGTTTTGCAAGGGGGGTCACTTGGGTTTTTGGCCCGGTGCTCGGCGGCCATCTAGGGAAACCTAACAAACCCACGCATTTCTGAAAACTAGACACCCGGCGACTTTTAGGGAGGTATGGCTTGCGTGGATCCCCCAACGTTTCCTTACCCAGAATCCCCTGCAAACCTCAATTTTAGCTGAAAAAATCACATTTTTTCACACATTTTGGTGTGGGAAAGATGTGGCATCACCGGGCTCACACAAATTTACCACCACCCAGCGTTTCCCCAGGTCTCCCGGTAAAAATGGTGCCTCACTTGTGTGGGAGGCCCAAGTACCCGTGGCAGGCAAGGGCCCAAAACGTAGTGAGGCGACATCAAAATGGCCTATCGCAAAACCACTTGGTTTTGCAAGGGGGGTCACTTGGGTTTTTGGCCCGGTGCTCGGCGGTCATCTAGGGAAACCTACCAAACCCAAGCATTTCTGAAAACTAGACACCCGGCGGCGTCCAGGGAGGTATGGCTTGCGTGGATCCCCCAACGTTTCCTTACCCAGAATCCCCTGCAAACCTCAATTTTAGCTGAAAAAATCACTTTTTTCACACATTTTGGTGTGGGAAAGTTGTGGCATCACCGGGCTCACACAAATTTACCACCACCCAGAGTTCCCGCAGGCCTCCTGGTAAAAATGGTGCCTCACTTGTGTGAGAGGCCCAAGTACCCGCGGCAGGCAAGGGCCCAAAACGTAGTAAGGCGACATCAAAATGGCCTATCGCTAAACCACCTAGTTTTGCAAGGGGGTCACTTGGGTTTTCGGCCCGGTGCTCGGCGGCCATCTAGGGAAACCTACCAAACCCATGCATTTCTGAAAACTAGACACCCCGCGGCTTCCAGGGAGGTATGGCTTGCGTGGATCCCCCAACGTTTCCTTACCCAGAATCCCCTGCAAACCTCAATTTTAGCAGAAAAAAAATCACTTTTTTCACACATTTTGGTGTGGGAAAGTTGTGGCATCACTGGGCTCACACAAATTTACCACCACCCAGCCTTCCCCCAGGTCTCCCGGTAAAAATGGTGCCTCACTTGTGTGGGAGGCCCAAATACCCGCGGCAGGCAAGGGCCCAAAACGTAGTGAGGAGACATCAAAATGGCCTATCGCAAAACCACCTGGTTTTGCAAGGGGGGTCACTTGGGTTTTTGGCCCGGTGCTCGGCGGCCATCTAGGGAAACCTACCAAACCCATGCATTTCTGAAAACTAGACACCCGGCGGCTTCCAGGGAGGTATGGCTTGCGTGGATCCTCCAACGTTTCCTTACCCAGAATCCCCTGCAAACCTCAATTTTAGCATAAAAAAAATCACTTTTTTCACACATTTTGGTGTGCGAAAGTTGTGGCATCACTGGGCTCACACAAATTTACCACCACCCAGCCTTCCCCCAGGTCTCCCGGTAAAAATGGTGCCTCACTTGTGTGGGAGGCCCAAATACCCGCGGCAGGCAAGGGCCCAAAACGTAGTGAGGAGACATCAAAATGGCCTATCGCAAAACCACCTGGTTTTGCAAGGGGGGTCACTTGGGTTTTTGACCCGGTGCTCGGCGGCCATCTAGGGAAACCTACCAAACCCATGCATTTCTGAAAACTAGACACCCGGCGGCTTCCAGGGAGGTATTGCTTGCGTGGATCCCCCAACGTTTCCTTACCCAGAATCCCCTGCAAACCTCAATTTTAGCTGAAAAAATCACTTTTTTCAAACATTTTGGTGTGGGAAAGTTGTGGTATCACCGGGCTCACACAAATTTACCACCACCCAGCCTTCCCCCAGGTCTCCCGGTAAAAATGGTGCCTCACTTGTGTGGGAGGCCTAAGTACCCGCGGCAGGCAAGGGCCCAAAACGTAGTGAGGCAATATCAAAATGGCCTATCGCCAAACCACCTGGTTTTGCAACGGGGGTCACTTGGGTTTTTGGCCCGGTGCTCGGCGGCCATCTAGGGAAACGTACCAAACCCATGCATTTCTGAAAACTAGACACCCGGCGGCTTCCAGGGAGGTATGGCTTGCGTGGATCCTTCAAAGATTCCTTACCCAGAATCCCCTGCAAACCTCAATTTTAGCTGAAAAAATCACTTTTTTCACACATTTTGGTGTGGGAAAGTTGTGGCATCACCGGGATCACACAAATTTACCACCACCCAGCATTCTCCCAGGTCTCCCGGTAAAAATGGTGCCTCACTTGTGTGGGAGGCCCAAGTACCCGCGGCAGGCAAGGGCCCAAAACATAGTGAGGAGACATCAAAATGGCCTATCGCAAAACCACCTGGTTTTGCAAGGGGGGTCACTTGGGTTTTTGGCCCGGTGCTCGGCGGCCATCTAGGGAAACCTACCAAACCCACGCATTTCTGAAAACTAGACACCCGGCGGCTTCCAGGGAGGTATTGCTTACGTGGATCCCCCAACGTTTCCTTACCCAGAATCCCCTGCAAACCTCAATTTTCGCTGAAAAAATCACTTTTTTCAAACATTTTGGTGTGGGAAAGTTGTGGTATCACCGGGCTCACACAAATTTACCACCACCCAGCCTTCCCCCAGGTCTCCCGGTAAAAATGGTGCCTCACTTGTGTGGGAGGCCTAAGTACCCGCGGCAGGCAAGGGCCCAAAACGTAGTGAGGCAATATCAAAATGGCCTATCGCCAAACCACCTGGTTTTGCAACGGGGGTCACTTGGGTTTTTGGCCCGGTGCTTGGCGGCCATCTAGGGAAACGTACCAAACCCATGCATTTCTGAAAACTAGACACCCGGCGGCTTCCAGGGAGGTATGGCTTGCGTGGATCCTCCAAAGTTTCCTTACCCAGAATCCCCTGCAAACCTCAATTTTAGCTGAAAAAATCACTTTTTTCACACATTTTGGTGTGGGAAAGTTGTGGCATCACCGGGATCACACAAATTTACCACCACCCAGCATTCTCCCAGGTCTCCCGGTAAAAATGGTGCCTCACTTGTGTGGGAGGCCCAAGTACCCGCGGCAGGCAAGGGTCCAAAACGTAGTGAGGCGACATCAAAATGGCCTATCGCTAAACCACCTGGTTTTGCAAGGGGGTCACTTGGGTTTTTGGCCCGGTGCTCGGCGGCCATCTAGGGAAACCTACCAAACCCATGCATTTCTGAAAACTAGACACCCGGCGGCTTCCAGGGAGGTATGGCTTGCGTGGATCCCCCCACGTTTCCTTACCCAGAATCCCCTGCAAACCTCAATTTTAGCTGAAATATCACTTTTTTCACACATTTTCGAGTGGGAAAGCTGTGCCATCACCGGGCTCACACAAATTTACCACCACCCAGCGTTCCCCCAGGTTTCACGGTAAAAATGGTGCCTCACTTGCGTGGGAGGCCCAAGTACCCGCGGCAGGCAAGGGCCCAAAACGTAGTGAGGCGACATCAAAATGGCCTATCGCAAAACCACCTGGTTTTGCAAGGGGGTTCACTTGGGTTTTTGGCCCGGTGCTCCGCGGCCATCTAGGGAAACCTACCAAACCCATGCATTTCTGAAAACTAGACACCCGGCGGCTTCCAGGGAGGTATGGCTTGCATGGATCCTCCAACGTTTCCTTACCCAGAACCCCCTGCAAACCTCAATTTTAGCTGAAAAAAATCACTTTTTTCACACATTTTGGTGTGGGAAAGATGTGGCATCACCGGGCTCACACAAATTTACCACCACCCAGCGTGCCCCCAGGTCTCCCGGTAAAAATGGTGCCTCACTTGTGTGGGAGGCCCAAGTACCTGCGGCAGGCAAGGGCCCAAAACGTAGTGAGGCGACATCAAAATGGCCTATCGCAAAACCACTTGGTTTTGCAAGGGGGGTCACTTGGGTTTTTGGCCCGGTGCTCGGCGGCCATCTAGGGAAACCTACCAAACCCATGCATTTCTGAAAACTAGACACCCGGCGGCGTCCAGGGAGGTATGGCTTGCGTGGATCCTCCAAAGTTTCCTTACCCAGAATCCCCTGCAAACCTCAATTTTAGCTGAAAAAATCACTTTTTTCACACATTTTGGTGTGGGAAAGTTGTGGCATCACCGGGATCACACAAATTTACCACCACCCAGCATTCTCCCAGGTCTCCCGGTAAAAATTGGTGCCTCACTTGTGTGGGAGGCCCAAGTACCCGCGGCAGGCAAGGGTCCAAAACGTAGTGAGGCGACATCAAAACGGCCTATCGCTAAACCACCTGGTTTTGCAAGGGGGTCACTTGGGTTTTTGGCCCGGTGCTCGGCGGCCATCTAGGGAAACCTACCAAACCCATGCATTTCTGAAAACTAGACACCCGGCGGCTTCCAGGGAGGTATGGCTTGCGTGGATCCCCCAACGTTTCCTTACCCAAAATCCCCTGCAAACCTCAATTTTAGCTGCAAAAATCACTTTTTTTCATCCATTTTGGTGTGGGAAAGTTGTGACATCACCGGGCTCACACAAATTTACCACCACCCAGCATTGCCCCAGGTCTCCCGGTAAAAATGGTGCCTCACTTGTGTGGGAGGCCCAAGTACCCGCGGCAGGCAAGGGTCCAAAACGTAGTGAGGCGACATCAAAATGGTCTATCGCAAAACCACCTGGTTTTGCAAGGGGGGTCACTTGGATTTTTGGCCCGGTGCTCGGAGGCCATCTAGGGAAACCTAACAAACCCATGCATTTCTTAAAACTAGACACCCGGCGGCTTCCAGGGAGGTATGGCTTGCGTGGATCCCCCAACGTTTCCTTACCCAGAATCCCCTGCAAACCTCAATTTTATCTGAAAAAATCACTTTTTCACACATTTTGGTGTGGGAAAGTTGTGGCATCACCGGGCTCACACAAATTTACCACCACCCAGCGTTCCCCCAGGTCTCCCGGTAAAAATGGTGCCTCACTTGTGTGGGAGGCCCAAGTACCCGCGGCAGGCAAGGGCCCAAAACGTAGTGAGGCGACATCATAATGGCCTATCGCTAAACCACCTGGTTTTGCAAGGGGGGGTCACTTGGGTTTTTGGCCCGGTGCTCGGCGGCCATCTAGGGAAACCTACCAAACCCACGCATTTCTGAAAACTAGACACCCGGCGGCTTCCAGGGAGGTATGGCTTGCGTGGATCTCCCAACGTTTCCTTACCCAGAATCCCCTGCAAATCTCAATTTTAGCTGAAAAAATCACATTTTTTCACACATTTTGGTGTGGGAAAGATGTGGCATCACCGGGCTCACACAAATTTACCACCACCCAGCGTTCCCCCAGGTCTCCCGGTAAAAATGGTGCCTCACTTGAGTGGGAGGCCCAAGTACCCGCGGCAGGCAAGGGCCCAAAACGTAGTGAGGCGACATCAAAATGGCCTATCGCAAAACCACTTGGTTTTGCAAGGGGGGTCACTTGGGTTTTTGGCCCGGTGCTCGGCGGTCATCTAGGGAAACCTACCAAACCCATGCATTTCTGAAAACTAGACACCCGGCGGCGTCCAGGGAGGTATGGCTTGCGTGGATCCCCCAATGTTTCCTTACCCAGAATCCCCTGCAAACCTCAATTTTAGCTGAAAAAATCACTTTTTTCACACATTTTGGTGTGGGAAAGTTGTGGCATCACCGGGCTCACACAAATTTACCACCACCCAGCGTTCCCCCAGTCCTCCCGGTAAAAATGGTGCCTCACTTGTGTGGGAGGCCCAAGTACCCGCGGCAGGCAAGGGCCCAAAACGTAGTGAGGCGACATCAAAATGGCCTATCGCTAAACCACCTGGTTTTGCAAGGGGGTCACTTGGGTTTTCGGCCCGGTGCTCGGCGGCCATCTAGGGAAACCTACCAAACCCATGCATTTCTGAAAACTAGACACCCGGCGGCTTCCAGGGAGGTATGGCTTGCGTGGATCCCCCAACGTTTCCTTACCCAGAATCCCCTGCAAACCTCAATTTTAGCTGAAAAAATCATTTTTTTCACACATTTTGGTGTGGAAAAGTTGTGGCATCACCGGGCTCACACAAATATACCACCACCCAGCGTTCCCCCAGGTCTCCCGGTAAAAATGGTGCCTCACTTGTGTGGGAGGCACAAGTACCTGCGGCAGGCAAGGGCCCAAAACGTAGTGAGGCGACATCAGAATGGCCTACCGCTAAACCACCTGGTTTTGCAAGGCGGGGGTCACTTGGGTTTTTGGCCCGGTGCTCGGCGGCCATCTAGGGAAACCTACCAAACCCATGCATTTCTGAAAACTAGACACCCGGCGGCTTCCAGGGAGGTATGGCTTGCATGGATCCCCCAACGTTTCCTTACCCAGAATCCCCTGCAAACCTCAATTTTAGCAGAAAAAAAATCACTTTTTTCACACATTTTGGTGTGGGAAAGATGTGGCATCACCGGGCTCACACAAATTTACCACCACCCAGCGTTCCCCCAGGTTTCACGGTAAAAATGGTGCCTCACTTGCGTGGGAGGCCCAAGTACCCGCGGCAGGCAAGGGCCCAAAACGTAGTGAGGCGACATCAAAATGGCCTATCGCAAAACCACCTGGTTTTGCAAGGGGGTTCACTTGGGTTTTTGGCCCGGTGCTCCGCGGCCATCTAGGGAAACCTACCAAACCCATGCATTTCTGAAAACTAGACACCCGGCGGCTTCCAGGGAGGTATGGCTTGCATGGATCCTCCAACGTTTCCTTACCCAGAACCCCCTGCAAACCTCAATTTTAGCTGAAAAAAATCACTTTTTTCACACATTTTGGTGTGGGAAAGATGTGGCATCACCGGGCTCACACAAATTTACCACCACCCAGCGTGCCCCCAGGTCTCCCGGTAAAAATGGTGCCTCACTTGTGTGGGAGGCCCAAGTACCTGCGGCAGGCAAGGGCCCAAAACGTAGTGAGGCGACATCAAAATGGCCTATCGCAAAACCACTTGGTTTTGCAAGGGGGGTCACTTGGGTTTTTGGCCCGGTGCTCGGCGGCCATCTAGGGAAACCTACCAAACCCATGCATTTCTGAAAACTAGACACCCGGCGGCGTCCAGGGAGGTATGGCTTGCGTGGATCCTCCAAAGTTTCCTTACCCAGAATCCCCTGCAAACCTCAATTTTAGCTGAAAAAATCACTTTTTTCACACATTTTGGTGTGGGAAAGTTGTGGCATCACCGGGATCACACAAATTTACCACCACCCAGCATTCTCCCAGGTCTCCCGGTAAAAATTGGTGCCTCACTTGTGTGGGAGGCCCAAGTACCCGCGGCAGGCAAGGGTCCAAAACGTAGTGAGGCGACATCATAACGGCCTATCGCTAAACCACCTGGTTTTGCAAGGGGGTCACTTGGGTTTTTGGCTCGGTGCTCGGCGGCCATCTAGGGAAACCTACCAAACCCATGCATTTCTGAAAACTAGACACCCGGCGGCTTCCAGGGAGGTATGGCTTGCGTGGATCCCCCAACGTTTCCTTACCCAAAATCCCCTGCAAACCTCAATTTTAGCTGCAAAAATCACTTTTTTTCATACATTTTGGTGTGGGAAAGTTGTGACATCACCGGGCTCACCCAAATTTACCACCACCCAGCATTGCCCCAGGTCTCCCGGTAAAAATGGTGCCTCACTTGTGTGGGAGGCCCAAGTACCCGCGGCAGGCAAGGGTCCAAAACGTAGTGAGGCGACATCAAAATGGTCTATCGCAAAACCACCTGGTTTTGCAAGGGGGGTCACTTGGATTTTTGGCCCGGTGCTCGGAGGCCATCTAGGGAAACCTAACAAACCCATGCATTTCTTAAAACTAGACACCCGGCGGCTTCCAGGGAGGTATGGCTTGCGTGGATCCCCCAACGTTTCCTTACCCAGAATCCCCTGCAAACCTCAATTTTATCTGAAAAAATCACTTTTTCACACATTTTGGTGTGGGAAAGTTGTGGCATCACCGGGCTCACACAAATTTACCACCACCCAGCGTTCCCCCAGGTCTCCCGGTAAAAATGGTGCCTCACTTGTGTGGGAGGCCCAAGTACCCGCGGCAGGCAAGGGCCCAAAACGTAGTGAGGCGACATCATAATGGCCTATCGCTAAACCACCTGGTTTTGCAAGGGGGGGTCACTTGGGTTTTTGGCCCGGTGCTCGGCGGCCATCTAGGGAAACCTACCAAACCCACACATTTCTGAAAACTAGACACCCGGCGGCTTCCAGGGAGGTATGGCTTGCGTGGATCTCCCAACGTTTCCTTACCCAGAATCCCCTGCAAATCTCAATTTTAGCTGAAAAAATCACATTTTTTCACACATTTTGGTGTGGGAAAGATGTGGCATCACCGGGCTCACACAAATTTACCACCACCCAGCGTTCCCCCAGGTCTCCCAGTAAAAATGGTGCCTCACTTGAGTGGGAGGCCCAAGTACCCGCGGCAGGCAAGGGCCCAAAACGTAGTGAGGCGACATCAAAATGGCCTATCGCAAAACCACTTGGTTTTGCAAGGGGGGTCACTTGGGTTTTTGGCCCGGTGCTCGGCGGTCATCTAGGGAAACCTACCAAACCCATGCATTTCTGAAAACTAGACACCCGGCGGCGTCCAGGGAGGTATGGCTTGCGTGGATCCCCCAATGTTTCCTTACCCAGAATCCCCTGCAAACCTCAATTTTAGCTGAAAAAATCACTTTTTTCACACATTTTGGTGTGGGAAAGTTGTGGCATCACCGGGCTCACACAAATTTACCACCACCCAGCGTTCCCCCAGTCCTCCCGGTAAAAATGGTGCCTCACTTGTGTGGGAGGCCCAAGTACCCGCGGCAGGCAAGGGCCCAAAACGTAGTGAGGCGACATCAAAATGGCCTATCGCTAAACCACCTGGTTTTGCAAGGGGGTCACTTGGGTTTTCGGCCCGGTGCTCGGCGGCCATCTAGGGAAACCTACCAAACCCATGCATTTCTGAAAACTAGACACCCGGCGGCTTCCAGGGAGGTATGGCTTGTGTGGATCCCCCAACGTTTCCTTACCCAGAATCCCCTGCAAACCTCAATTTTAGCTGAAAAAATCATTTTTTTCACACATTTTGGTGTGGAAAAGTTGTGGCATCACCGGGCTCACACAAATATACCACCACCCAGCGTTCCCCCAGGTCTCCCGGTAAAAATGGTGCCTCACTTGTGTGGGAGGCACAAGTACCTGCGGCAGGCAAGGGCCCAAAACGTAGTGAGGCGACATCAAAATGGCCTACCGCTAAACCACCTGGTTTTGCAAGGCGGGGGTCACTTGGGTTTTTGGCCCGGTGCTCGGCGGCCATCTAGGGAAACCTACCAAACCCATGCATTTCTGAAAACTAGACACCCGGCGGCTTCCAGGGAGGTATGGCTTGCATGGATCCCCCAACGTTTCCTTACCCAGAATCCCCTGCAAACCTCAATTTTAGCAGAAAAAAAATCACTTTTTTCACACATTTTGGTGTGGGAAAGTTGTGGCATCACCGGGCTCACACAAATTTACCACCACCCAGCCTTCCCCCAGGTCTCCCGGTAAAAATGGTGCCTCACTTGTGTGGGAGGCCCAAATATCCGCGGCAGGCAAGGGCCCAAAACGTAGTGAGGAGACATCAAAATGGCCTATCGCAAAACCACCTGGTTATGCAAGGGGGGTCACTTGGGTTTTTGGCCCAGGGCTCGGCGGCCATCTAGGGAAACCTACCAAACCCATGCATTTCTGAAAACTAGACACCCGGCGGCTTCCAGTGAGGTATGGCTTGCGTGGATCTCCCAACGTTTCCTTACCCAGAATCCCCTGCAAATCTCAATTTTAGCTGAAAAAAATCACATTTTTTCACACATTTTGGTGTGGGAAAGATGTGGCATCACCGGGCTCACACAAATTTACCACCACCCAGCGTTCCCCCAGGTCTCCCGGTAAAAATGGTGCCTCACTTGTGTGGGAGGCCCAAGTACCCGCGGCAGGCAAGGGCCCAAAACGTAGTAAAGGCGACATCAAAATGGCCTATCGCTAAACCACCTGGTTTTGCAAGGGGGTCACTTGGGTTTTCGGCCCGGTGCTCGGCGGCCATCTAGGGAAACCTACCAAACCCATGCATTTCTGAAAACTAGACACCCGGCGGCTTCCAGGGAGGTATGGCTTGCGTGGATCCCCCAACGTTTCCTTACCCAGAATCCCCTGCAAACCTCAATTTTAGCTGAAAAAATCATTTTTTTCACACATTTTGGTGTGGAAAAGTTGTGGCATCACCGGGCTCACACAAATATACCACCACCCAGCGTTCCCCCAGGTCTCCCGGTAAAAATGGTGCCTCACTTGTGTGGGAGGCACAAGTACCTGCGGCAGGCAAGGGCCCAAAACGTAGTGAGGCGACATCAGAATGGCCTACCGCTAAACCACCTGGTTTTGCAAGGCGGGGGTCACTTGGGTTTTTGGCCCGGTGCTCGGCGGCCATCTAGGGAAACCTACCAAACCCATGCATTTCTGAAAACTAGACACCCGGCGGCTTCCAGGGAGGTATGGCTTGCATGGATCCCCCAACGTTTCCTTACCCAGAATCCCCTGCAAACCTCAATTTTAGCAGAAAAAAAATCACTTTTTTCACACATTTTGGTGTGGGAAAGTTGTGGCATCACCGGGCTCACACAAATTTACCACCACCCAGCCTTCCCCCAGGTCTCCCGGTAAAAATGGTGCCTCACTTGTGTGGGAGGCCCAAATATCCGCGGCAGGCAAGGGCCCAAAACGTAGTGAGGAGACATCAAAATGGCCTATCGCAAAACCACCTGGTTATGCAAGGGGGGTCACTTGGAATTTTGGCCCAGGGCTCGGCGGCCATCTAGGGAAACCTACCAAACCCATGCATTTCTGAAAACTAGACACCCGGCGACTTCCAGGGAGGTATTGCTTACGTGGATCCCCCAACGTTTCCTTACCCAGAATCCCCTGCAAACCTCAATTTTAGCTGAAAAAATCACTTTTTTCACACATTTTGGTGTGGGAAAGTTGTGGTATCACCGGGCTCACACAAATTTACCACCACCCAGCCTTCCCCCAGGTCTCCCGGTAAAAATGGGGCCTCACTTGTGTGGGAGGCCCAAGTACCCGCGGCAGGCAAGGGCCCAAAACATAGTGAGGCAATATCAAAATGGCCTATCGCCACACCACCTGGTTGTGCAATGGGGGTCACTTGGGTTTTTGGCCCGGTGCTCGGCGGCCATCTAGGGAAACCTACCAAAACCATGCATTTTTGAAAACTAGACACCCGGCGGCTTCCAGGGAGGTATGGCTTGCATGGATCCTCCAACGTTTCCTTACCCAGAATCCCCTGCAAACCTCAATTTTAGCTGAAAATATCACTTTTTTCACACATTTTCGTGTGGGAAAGCTGTGGCATCACTGGGCTCACACAAATTTACCACCACCCAGCGTTCCCCCAGGTCTCCCGGTAAAAATGGTGCCTCACTTGTGTGGGAGGCTCAAGTACCCGCGGCAGGCAAGGGCCCAAAACGTAGTGAGGCGACATCAAAATGGCCTATCGCCAAACCACCTGGTTTTGCAAGGGGGGTCACTTGGGTTTTCAGCCCGGTGCTCGGCGGCCATCTAGGGAAACCTACCAAACCCATGCATTTCTGAAAACTAGACACCCGGCGGCTTCCAGGGAGGTATGGCTTGCGTGGATCCCCCAACGTTTCCTTACCCAGAATCCCCTGCAAACCTCAATTTTAGCTGAAAAAAATCACTTTTTTCACACATTTTGGTGTGGGAAAGATGTGGCATCACCGGGCTCACACAAATTTACCACCACCCAGCGTGCCCCCAGGTCTCCCGGTAAAAATGGTGCCTCACTTGTGTGGGAGGCCCAAGTACCTGCGGCAGGCAAGGGCCCAAAACGTAGTGAGGCGACATCAAAATGGCCTATCGCAAAACCACTTGGTTTTGCAAGGGGGGTCACTTGGGTTTTTGGCCCGGTGCTCGGCGGCCATCTAGGGAAACCTACCAAACCCATGCATTTCTGAAAACTAGACACCCGGCGGCGTCCAGGGAGGTATGGCTTGCGTGGATCCTCCAAAGTTTCCTTACCCAGAATCCCCTGCAAACCTCAATTTTAGCTGAAAAAATCACTTTTTTCACACATTTTGGTGTGGGAAAGTTGTGGCATCACCGGGATCACACAAATTTACCACCACCCAGCATTCTCCCAGGTCTCCCGGTAAAAATTGGTGCCTCACTTGTGTGGGAGGCCCAAGTACCCGCGGCAGGCAAGGGTCCAAAACGTAGTGAGGCGACATCAAAACGGCCTATCGCTAAACCACCTGGTTTTGCAAGGGGGTCACTTGGGTTTTTGGCCCGGTGCTCGGCGGCCATCTAGGGAAACCTACCAAACCCATGCATTTCTGAAAACTAGACACCCGGCGGCTTCCAGGGAGGTATGGCTTGCGTGGATCCCCCAACGTTTCCTTACCCAAAATCCCCTGCAAACCTCAATTTTAGCTGCAAAAATCACTTTTTTTCATACATTTTGGTGTGGGAAAGTTGTGACATCACCGGGCTCACACAAATTTACCACCACCCAGCATTGCCCCAGGTCTCCCGGTAAAAATGGTGCCTCACTTGTGTGGGAGGCCCAAGTACCCGCGGCAGGCAAGGGTCCAAAACGTAGTGAGGCGACATCAAAATGGTCTATCGCAAAACCACCTGGTTTTGCAAGGGGGTCACTTGGATTTTTGGCCCGGTGCTCGGAGGCCATCTAGGGAAACCTAACAAACCCATGCATTTCTTAAAACTAGACACCCGGCGGCTTCCAGGGAGGTATGGCTTGCGTGGATCCCCCAACGTTTCCTTACCCAGAATCCCCTGCAAACCTCAATTTTATCTGAAAAAATCACTTTTTCACACATTTTGGTGTGGGAAAGTTGTGGCATCACCGGGCTCACAAAAATTTACCACCACCCAGCGTTCCCCCAGGTCTCCCGGTAAAAATGGTGCCTCACTTGTGTGGGAGGCCGAAGTACCCGCGGCAGGCAAGGGCCCAAAACGTAGTGAGGCGACATCATAATGGCCTATCGCTAAACCACCTGGTTTTGCAAGGGGGGGTCACTTGGGTTTTTGGCCCGGTGCTCGGCGGCCATCTAGGGAAACCTACCAAACCCACGCATTTCTGAAAACTAGACACCCGGCGGCTTCCAGGGAGGTATGGCTTGCGTGGATCTCCCAACGTTTCCTTACCCAGAATCCCCTGCAAATCTCAATTTTAGCTGAAAAAATCACATTTTTTCACACATTTTGGTGTGGGAAAGATGTGGCATCACCGGGCTCACACAAATTTACCACCACCCAGCGTTCCCCCAGGTCTCCCGGTAAAAATGGTGCCTCACTTGAGTGGGAGGCCCAAGTACCCGCGGCAGGCAAGGGCCCAAAACGTAGTGAGGCGACATCAAAATGGCCTATCGCAAAACCACTTGGTTTTGCAAGGGGGGTCACTTGGGTTTTTGGCCCGGTGCTCGGCGGTCATCTAGGGAAACCTACCAAACCCATGCATTTCTGAAAACTAGACACCCGGCGGCGTCCAGGGAGGTATGGCTTGCGTGGATCCCCCAATGTTACCTTACCCAGAATCCCCTGCAAACCTCAATTTTAGCTGAAAAAATCACTTTTTTCACACATTTTGGTGTGGGAAAGTTGTGGCATCACCGGGCTCACACAAATTTACCACCACCCAGCGTTCCCCCAGTCCTCCCGGTAAAAATGGTGCCTCACTTGTGTGGGAGGCCCAAGTACCCGCGGCAGGCAAGGGCCCAAAACGTAGTGAGGCGACATCAAAATGGCCTATCGCTAAACCACCTGGTTTTGCAAGGGGGTCACTTGGGTTTTCGGCCCGGTGCTCGGCGGCCATCTAGGGAAACCTACCAAACCCATGCATTTCTGAAAACTAGACACCCGGCGGCTTCCAGGGAGGTATGGCTTGCGTGGATCCCCCAACGTTTCCTTACCCAGAATCCCCTGCAAACCTCAATTTTAGCTGAAAAAATCATTTTTTTCACACATTTTGGTGTGGAAAAGTTGTGGCATCACCGGGCTCACACAAATATACCACCACCCAGCGTTCCCCCAGGTCTCCCGGTAAAAATGGTGCCTCACTTGTGTGGGAGGCACAAGTACCCGCGGCAGGCAAGGGCCCAAAACGTAGTGAGGCGACATCAAAATGGCCTATCGCTAAACCACCTGGTTTTGCAAGGGGGGGGTCACTTGGGTTTTTGGCCCGGTGCTCAGCGGCCATCTAGGGAAACCTACCAAACCCATGCATTTCTGAAAACTAGACACCCGGCGGCTTCTAGGGAGGTATGGCTTGCATGGATCCTCCAACGTTTCCTTACCCAGAATCCCCTGCAAACCTCAATTTTAGCTGAAAAAATCACTTTTTTCACACATTTTGGTGTGGGAAAGTTGTGGCCTCAATGGGCTCACACAAATTTACCACCACCCAGCATTCCCCCAGGTCTCCTGGTAAAAATGGTGCCTCACTTGTGTGGGAGGCCCAAGTACCCGCGGCAGGCAAGGGCCCAAAACGTAGTGAGGCAACATCAAAATGGCCTATCGCAAAACCACCTGGTTTTGCAAGGGGGGTCACTTGGGTTTTTGGCCCGGTGCTCGGCGGTCATCTAGGGAAACCTACCTAACCCATGCATTTCTGAAAACTAGACACCCGGCGGCGTCCAGGGAGGTATGGCTTGTGTGGATCCCCCAACGTTTCCTTACCCAGAATCCCCTGCAAACCTCAATTTTAGCTGAAAAAATCACTTTTTTCACACATTTTGGTGTGGGAAAGTTGTGGCATCACCGGGCTCACACAAATTTACCAAAACACAGCCTTCCCCCAGGTCTCCCGGTAAAAATGGTGCCTCACTTGTGTGGGAGGCCCAAGTACCCGCGGCAGGCAAGGGCCCAAAACGTAGTGAGGCGACATCAAAATGGCCTATCGCAAAACCACCTGGTTTTGCAAGGGGGGTCACTTGGGTTTTTGGCCCGGTGCTCCGCGGCCATCTAGGGAAACCTACCAAACCCATGCATTTCTGAAAACTAGACACCCGGCGGCTTCCAGGGAGGTATGGCTTGCATGGATCCTCCAACGTTTCCTTACCCAGAACCCCCTGCAAACCTCAATTTTAGCTGAAAAAAATCACTTTTTTCACATATTTTGGTGTGGGAAAGTTGTCGCATCACCGGGATCACACAAATTTACCACCACCCAGCATTCCCCCAGGTCTCCCGGTAAAAATGGTGCCTCACTTGTGAGGGAGGCCCAAGTACCCGCGGCAGGCAAGGGCCCAAAACGTAGTGAGGCGACATCAAAATGGTCTATCGCAAAACCACCTGGTTTTGCAAGGTGGGGTCACTTGGATTTTTGGCCCGGTGCTCAGCGGCCATCTAGGGAAACCTAACAAACCCATGCATTTCTGAAAACTAGACACCCGGCGGCTTCCAGGGAGGTATGGCTTGCGTTGATCCCCCAACGTTTCCTTACCCAGAATCCCCTGCAAACCTCAATTTTAGCTGAAAAAATCACTTTTTCACACATTTTGGTGTGGGAAAGTTGTGGCATCACCGGGCTCACACAAATTTACCACCACCCAGCGTTCCCCCAGGTCTCCCGGTAAAAATGGTGCCTCACTTGTGTGGGAGGCCCAAGTACCCGCGGCAGGCAAGGGCCCAAAACGTAGTGAGGCGACATCAAAATGGCCTATCGCTAAACCACTTGGTTTTGCAAGGGGGGTCACTTGGGTTTTTGGCCCGGTGCTCGGCGGCCATCTAGGGAAACCTAACAAACCCACGCATTTCTGAAAACTAGACACCCGGCGACTTTTAGGGAGGTATGGCTTGCGTGGATCCCCCAACGTTTCCTTACCCAGAATCCCCTGCAAACCTCAATTTTAGCTGAAAAAATCACATTTTTTCACACATTTTGGTGTGGGAAAGATGTGGCATCACCGGGCTCACACAAATTTACCACCACCCAGCGTTTCCCCAGGTCTCCCGGTAAAAATGGTGCCTCACTTGTGTGGGAGGCCCAAGTACCCGTGGCAGGCAAGGGCCCAAAACGTAGTGAGGCGACATCAAAATGGCCTATCGCAAAACCACTTGGTTTTGCAAGGGGGGTCACTTGGGTTTTTGGCCCGGTGCTCGGCGGTCATCTAGGGAAACCTACCAAACCCAAGCATTTCTGAAAACTAGACACCCGGCGGCGTCCAGGGAGGTATGGCTTGCGTGGATCCCCCAACGTTTCCTTACCCAGAATCCCCTGCAAACCTCAATTTTAGCTGAAAAAATCACTTTTTTCACACATTTTGGTGTGGGAAAGTTGTGGCATCACCGGGCTCACACAAATTTACCACCACCCAGAGTTCCCGCAGGCCTCCTGGTAAAAATGGTGCCTCACTTGTGTGAGAGGCCCAAGTACCCGCGGCAGGCAAGGGCCCAAAACGTAGTAAGGCGACATCAAAATGGCCTATCGCTAAACCACCTAGTTTTGCAAGGGGGTCACTTGGGTTTTCGGCCCGGTGCTCGGCGGCCATCTAGGGAAACCTACCAAACCCATGCATTTCTGAAAACTAGACACCCCGCGGCTTCCAGGGAGGTATGGCTTGCGTGGATCCCCCAACGTTTCCTTACCCAGAATCCCCTGCAAACCTCAATTTTAGCAGAAAAAAAATCACTTTTTTCACACATTTTGGTGTGGGAAAGTTGTGGCATCACTGGGCTCACACAAATTTACCACCACCCAGCCTTCCCCCAGGTCTCCCGGTAAAAATGGTGCCTCACTTGTGTGGGAGGCCCAAATACCCGCGGCAGGCAAGGGCCCAAAACGTAGTGAGGAGACATCAAAATGGCCTATCGCAAAACCACCTGGTTTTGCAAGGGGGGTCACTTGGGTTTTTGGCCCGGTGCTCGGCGGCCATCTAGGGAAACCTACCAAACCCATGCATTTCTGAAAACTAGACACCCGGCGGCTTCCAGGGAGGTATGGCTTGCGTGGATCCTCCAACGTTTCCTTACCCAGAATCCCCTGCAAACCTCAATTTTAGCATAAAAAAAATCACTTTTTTCACACATTTTGGTGTGCGAAAGTTGTGGCATCACTGGGCTCACACAAATTTACCACCACCCAGCCTTCCCCCAGGTCTCCCGGTAAAAATGGTGCCTCACTTGTGTGGGAGGCCCAAATACCCGCGGCAGGCAAGGGCCCAAAACGTAGTGAGGAGACATCAAAATGGCCTATCGCAAAACCACCTGGTTTTGCAAGGGGGGTCACTTGGGTTTTTGACCCGGTGCTCGGCGGCCATCTAGGGAAACCTACCAAACCCATGCATTTCTGAAAACTAGACACCCGGCGGCTTCCAGGGAGGTATTGCTTGCGTGGATCCCCCAACGTTTCCTTACCCAGAATCCCCTGCAAACCTCAATTTTAGCTGAAAAAATCACTTTTTTCAAACATTTTGGTGTGGGAAAGTTGTGGTATCACCGGGCTCACACAAATTTACCACCACCCAGCCTTCCCCCAGGTCTCCCGGTAAAAATGGTGCCTCACTTGTGTGGGAGGCCTAAGTACCCGCGGCAGGCAAGGGCCCAAAACGTAGTGAGGCAATATCAAAATGGCCTATCGCCAAACCACCTGGTTTTGCAACGGGGGTCACTTGGGTTTTTGGCCCGGTGCTCGGCGGCCATCTAGGGAAACGTACCAAACCCATGCATTTCTGAAAACTAGACACCCGGCGGCTTCCAGGGAGGTATGGCTTGCGTGGATCCTTCAAAGATTCCTTACCCAGAATCCCCTGCAAACCTCAATTTTAGCTGAAAAAATCACTTTTTTCACACATTTTGGTGTGGGAAAGTTGTGGCATCACCGGGATCACACAAATTTACCACCACCCAGCATTCTCCCAGGTCTCCCGGTAAAAATGGTGCCTCACTTGTGTGGGAGGCCCAAGTACCCGCGGCAGGCAAGGGCCCAAAACATAGTGAGGAGACATCAAAATGGCCTATCGCAAAACCACCTGGTTTTGCAAGGGGGGTCACTTGGGTTTTTGGCCCGGTGCTCGGCGGCCATCTAGGGAAACCTACCAAACCCACGCATTTCTGAAAACTAGACACCCGGCGGCTTCCAGGGAGGTATTGCTTACGTGGATCCCCCAACGTTTCCTTACCCAGAATCCCCTGCAAACCTCAATTTTCGCTGAAAAAATCACTTTTTTCAAACATTTTGGTGTGGGAAAGTTGTGGTATCACCGGGCTCACACAAATTTACCACCACCCAGCCTTCCCCCAGGTCTCCCGGTAAAAATGGTGCCTCACTTGTGTGGGAGGCCTAAGTACCCGCGGCAGGCAAGGGCCCAAAACGTAGTGAGGCAATATCAAAATGGCCTATCGCCAAACCACCTGGTTTTGCAACGGGGGTCACTTGGGTTTTTGGCCCGGTGCTTGGCGGCCATCTAGGGAAACGTACCAAACCCATGCATTTCTGAAAACTAGACACCCGGCGGCTTCCAGGGAGGTATGGCTTGCGTGGATCCTCCAAAGTTTCCTTACCCAGAATCCCCTGCAAACCTCAATTTTAGCTGAAAAAATCACTTTTTTCACACATTTTGGTGTGGGAAAGTTGTGGCATCACCGGGATCACACAAATTTACCACCACCCAGCATTCTCCCAGGTCTCCCGGTAAAAATGGTGCCTCACTTGTGTGGGAGGCCCAAGTACCCGCGGCAGGCAAGGGTCCAAAACGTAGTGAGGCGACATCAAAATGGCCTATCGCTAAACCACCTGGTTTTGCAAGGGGGTCACTTGGGTTTTTGGCCCGGTGCTCGGCGGCCATCTAGGGAAACCTACCAAACCCATGCATTTCTGAAAACTAGACACCCGGCGGCTTCCAGGGAGGTATGGCTTGCGTGGATCCCCCCACGTTTCCTTACCCAGAATCCCCTGCAAACCTCAATTTTAGCTGAAATATCACTTTTTTCACACATTTTCGAGTGGGAAAGCTGTGCCATCACCGGGCTCACACAAATTTACCACCACCCAGCGTTCCCCCAGGTTTCACGGTAAAAATGGTGCCTCACTTGCGTGGGAGGCCCAAGTACCCGCGGCAGGCAAGGGCCCAAAACGTAGTGAGGCGACATCAAAATGGCCTATCGCAAAACCACCTGGTTTTGCAAGGGGGTTCACTTGGGTTTTTGGCCCGGTGCTCCGCGGCCATCTAGGGAAACCTACCAAACCCATGCATTTCTGAAAACTAGACACCCGGCGGCTTCCAGGGAGGTATGGCTTGCATGGATCCTCCAACGTTTCCTTACCCAGAACCCCCTGCAAACCTCAATTTTAGCTGAAAAAAATCACTTTTTTCACACATTTTGGTGTGGGAAAGATGTGGCATCACCGGGCTCACACAAATTTACCACCACCCAGCGTGCCCCCAGGTCTCCCGGTAAAAATGGTGCCTCACTTGTGTGGGAGGCCCAAGTACCTGCGGCAGGCAAGGGCCCAAAACGTAGTGAGGCGACATCAAAATGGCCTATCGCAAAACCACTTGGTTTTGCAAGGGGGGTCACTTGGGTTTTTGGCCCGGTGCTCGGCGGCCATCTAGGGAAACCTACCAAACCCATGCATTTCTGAAAACTAGACACCCGGCGGCGTCCAGGGAGGTATGGCTTGCGTGGATCCTCCAAAGTTTCCTTACCCAGAATCCCCTGCAAACCTCAATTTTAGCTGAAAAAATCACTTTTTTCACACATTTTGGTGTGGGAAAGTTGTGGCATCACCGGGATCACACAAATTTACCACCACCCAGCATTCTCCCAGGTCTCCCGGTAAAAATTGGTGCCTCACTT
Source organism: Triturus cristatus (assembly GCF_964204655.1). Classification (NCBI taxonomy): domain Eukaryota; kingdom Metazoa; phylum Chordata; class Amphibia; order Caudata; family Salamandridae; genus Triturus; species Triturus cristatus. The sequence goes on from NC_140590.1 coordinate 1,263,964,170, forward strand.
GTGTGGGAGGCCCAAGTACCCGCGGCAGGCAAGGGTCCAAAACGTAGTGAGGCGACATCAAAACGGCCTATCGCTAAACCACCTGGTTTTGCAAGGGGGTCACTTGGGTTTTTGGCCCGGTGCTCGGCGGCCATCTAGGGAAACCTACCAAACCCATGCATTTCTGAAAACTAGACACCCGGCGGCTTCCAGGGAGGTATGGCTTGCGTGGATCCCCCAACGTTTCCTTACCCAAAATCCCCTGCAAACCTCAATTTTAGCTGCAAAAATCACTTTTTTTCATCCATTTTGGTGTGGGAAAGTTGTGACATCACCGGGCTCACACAAATTTACCACCACCCAGCATTGCCCCAGGTCTCCCGGTAAAAATGGTGCCTCACTTGTGTGGGAGGCCCAAGTACCCGCGGCAGGCAAGGGTCCAAAACGTAGTGAGGCGACATCAAAATGGTCTATCGCAAAACCACCTGGTTTTGCAAGGGGGGTCACTTGGATTTTTGGCCCGGTGCTCGGAGGCCATCTAGGGAAACCTAACAAACCCATGCATTTCTTAAAACTAGACACCCGGCGGCTTCCAGGGAGGTATGGCTTGCGTGGATCCCCCAACGTTTCCTTACCCAGAATCCCCTGCAAACCTCAATTTTATCTGAAAAAATCACTTTTTCACACATTTTGGTGTGGGAAAGTTGTGGCATCACCGGGCTCACACAAATTTACCACCACCCAGCGTTCCCCCAGGTCTCCCGGTAAAAATGGTGCCTCACTTGTGTGGGAGGCCCAAGTACCCGCGGCAGGCAAGGGCCCAAAACGTAGTGAGGCGACATCATAATGGCCTATCGCTAAACCACCTGGTTTTGCAAGGGGGGGTCACTTGGGTTTTTGGCCCGGTGCTCGGCGGCCATCTAGGGAAACCTACCAAACCCACGCATTTCTGAAAACTAGACACCCGGCGGCTTCCAGGGAGGTATGGCTTGCGTGGATCTCCCAACGTTTCCTTACCCAGAATCCCCTGCAAATCTCAATTTTAGCTGAAAAAATCACATTTTTTCACACATTTTGGTGTGGGAAAGATGTGGCATCACCGGGCTCACACAAATTTACCACCACCCAGCGTTCCCCCAGGTCTCCCGGTAAAAATGGTGCCTCACTTGAGTGGGAGGCCCAAGTACCCGCGGCAGGCAAGGGCCCAAAACGTAGTGAGGCGACATCAAAATGGCCTATCGCAAAACCACTTGGTTTTGCAAGGGGGGTCACTTGGGTTTTTGGCCCGGTGCTCGGCGGTCATCTAGGGAAACCTACCAAACCCATGCATTTCTGAAAACTAGACACCCGGCGGCGTCCAGGGAGGTATGGCTTGCGTGGATCCCCCAATGTTTCCTTACCCAGAATCCCCTGCAAACCTCAATTTTAGCTGAAAAAATCACTTTTTTCACACATTTTGGTGTGGGAAAGTTGTGGCATCACCGGGCTCACACAAATTTACCACCACCCAGCGTTCCCCCAGTCCTCCCGGTAAAAATGGTGCCTCACTTGTGTGGGAGGCCCAAGTACCCGCGGCAGGCAAGGGCCCAAAACGTAGTGAGGCGACATCAAAATGGCCTATCGCTAAACCACCTGGTTTTGCAAGGGGGTCACTTGGGTTTTCGGCCCGGTGCTCGGCGGCCATCTAGGGAAACCTACCAAACCCATGCATTTCTGAAAACTAGACACCCGGCGGCTTCCAGGGAGGTATGGCTTGCGTGGATCCCCCAACGTTTCCTTACCCAGAATCCCCTGCAAACCTCAATTTTAGCTGAAAAAATCATTTTTTTCACACATTTTGGTGTGGAAAAGTTGTGGCATCACCGGGCTCACACAAATATACCACCACCCAGCGTTCCCCCAGGTCTCCCGGTAAAAATGGTGCCTCACTTGTGTGGGAGGCACAAGTACCTGCGGCAGGCAAGGGCCCAAAACGTAGTGAGGCGACATCAGAATGGCCTACCGCTAAACCACCTGGTTTTGCAAGGCGGGGGTCACTTGGGTTTTTGGCCCGGTGCTCGGCGGCCATCTAGGGAAACCTACCAAACCCATGCATTTCTGAAAACTAGACACCCGGCGGCTTCCAGGGAGGTATGGCTTGCATGGATCCCCCAACGTTTCCTTACCCAGAATCCCCTGCAAACCTCAATTTTAGCAGAAAAAAAATCACTTTTTTCACACATTTTGGTGTGGGAAAGATGTGGCATCACCGGGCTCACACAAATTTACCACCACCCAGCGTTCCCCCAGGTTTCACGGTAAAAATGGTGCCTCACTTGCGTGGGAGGCCCAAGTACCCGCGGCAGGCAAGGGCCCAAAACGTAGTGAGGCGACATCAAAATGGCCTATCGCAAAACCACCTGGTTTTGCAAGGGGGTTCACTTGGGTTTTTGGCCCGGTGCTCCGCGGCCATCTAGGGAAACCTACCAAACCCATGCATTTCTGAAAACTAGACACCCGGCGGCTTCCAGGGAGGTATGGCTTGCATGGATCCTCCAACGTTTCCTTACCCAGAACCCCCTGCAAACCTCAATTTTAGCTGAAAAAAATCACTTTTTTCACACATTTTGGTGTGGGAAAGATGTGGCATCACCGGGCTCACACAAATTTACCACCACCCAGCGTGCCCCCAGGTCTCCCGGTAAAAATGGTGCCTCACTTGTGTGGGAGGCCCAAGTACCTGCGGCAGGCAAGGGCCCAAAACGTAGTGAGGCGACATCAAAATGGCCTATCGCAAAACCACTTGGTTTTGCAAGGGGGGTCACTTGGGTTTTTGGCCCGGTGCTCGGCGGCCATCTAGGGAAACCTACCAAACCCATGCATTTCTGAAAACTAGACACCCGGCGGCGTCCAGGGAGGTATGGCTTGCGTGGATCCTCCAAAGTTTCCTTACCCAGAATCCCCTGCAAACCTCAATTTTAGCTGAAAAAATCACTTTTTTCACACATTTTGGTGTGGGAAAGTTGTGGCATCACCGGGATCACACAAATTTACCACCACCCAGCATTCTCCCAGGTCTCCCGGTAAAAATTGGTGCCTCACTTGTGTGGGAGGCCCAAGTACCCGCGGCAGGCAAGGGTCCAAAACGTAGTGAGGCGACATCATAACGGCCTATCGCTAAACCACCTGGTTTTGCAAGGGGGTCACTTGGGTTTTTGGCTCGGTGCTCGGCGGCCATCTAGGGAAACCTACCAAACCCATGCATTTCTGAAAACTAGACACCCGGCGGCTTCCAGGGAGGTATGGCTTGCGTGGATCCCCCAACGTTTCCTTACCCAAAATCCCCTGCAAACCTCAATTTTAGCTGCAAAAATCACTTTTTTTCATAAATTTTGGTGTGGGAAAGTTGTGACATCACCGGGCTCACCCAAATTTACCACCACCCAGCATTGCCCCAGGTCTCCCGGTAGAAATGGTGCCTCACTTGTGTGGGAGGCCCAAGTACCCGCGGCAGGCAAGGGTCCAAAACGTAGTGAGGCGACATCAAAATGGTCTATCGCAAAACCACCTGGTTTTGCAAGGGGGGTCACTTGGATTTTTGGCCCGGTGCTCGGAGGCCATCTAGGGAAACCTAACAAACCCATGCATTTCTTAAAACTAGACACCCGGCGGCTTCCAGGGAGGTATGGCTTGCGTGGATCCCCCAACGTTTCCTTACCCAGAATCCCCTGCAAACCTCAATTTTATCTGAAAAATCACTTTTTCACACAATTTTGGTGTGGGAAAGTTGTGGCATCACCGGGCTCACACAAATTTACCACCACCCAGCGTTCCCCCAGGTCTCCCGGTAAAAATGGTGCCTCACTTGTGTGGGAGGCCCAAGTACCCGGCAGGCAAGGGCCCAAAACGTAGTGAGGCGACATCATAAATGGCCTATCGCTAAACCACCTGGTTTTGCAAGGGGGGGTCACTTGGGTTTTTGGCCCGGTGCTCGGCGGCCATCTAGGGAAACCTACCAAACCCACACATTTCTGAAACTAGACACCCGGCGGCTTCCAGGGAGGTATGGCTTGCGTGGATCTCCCAACGTTTCCTTACCCAGAATCCCCTGCAAATCTCAATTTTAGCTGAAAAAATCACATTTTTTCACACATTTTGGTGTGGGAAAGATGTGGCATCACCGGGCTCACACAAATTTACCACCACCCAGCGTTCCCCCAGGTCTCCCGGTAAAAATGGTGCCTCACTTGAGTGGGAGGCCCAAGTACCCGCGGCAGGCAAGGGCCCAAAACGTAGTGAGGCGACATCAAAATGGCCTATCGCAAACCACTTGGTTTTGCAAGGGGGGTCACTTGGGTTTTGGCCCGGTGCTCGGCGGTCATCTAGGGAAACCTACCAAACCCATGCATTTCTGAAAACTAGACACCCGGCGGCGTCCAGGAGGTATGGCTTGCGTGGATCCCCCAATGTTTCCTTACCCAGAATCCCCTGCAAACCTCAATTTTAGCTGAAAAAAATCACTTTTTTCACACATTTTGGTGTGGGAAAGTTGTGGCATCACGGGCTCACACAAATTTACCACCACCCAGCGTTCCCCCAGTCCTCCCGGTAAAAATGGTGCCTCACTTGTGTGGGAGGCCCAAGTACCCGCGGCAGGCAAGGGCCCAAAACGTAGTGAGGCGACATCAAAATGGCCTATCGCTAAACCACCTGGTTTTGCAAGGGGGTCACTTGGGTTTTCGGCCCGGTGCTCGGCGGCCATCTAGGGAAACCTACCAAACCCATGCATTTCTGAAAACTAGACACCCGGCGGCTTCCAGGGAGGTATGGCTTGTGTGGATCCCCCAACGTTTCCTTACCCAGAATCCCCCTGCAAACCTCAATTTTAGCTGAAAAAATCATTTTTTTTCACACATTTTGGTGTGGAAAAGTTGTGGCATCACGGGCTCACACAAATATACCACCACCCAGCGTTCCCCCAGGTCTCCCGGTAAAAATGGTGCCTCACTTGTGTGGGAGGCACAAGTACCTGCGGCAGGCAAGGGCCCAAAACGTAGTGAGGCGACATCAAAATGGCCTACCGCTAAACCACCTGGTTTTGCAAGGCGGGGGTCACTTGGGTTTTTGGCCCGGTGCTCGGCGGCCATCTAGGGAAACCTACCAAACCCATGCATTTCTGAAACTAGACACCCGGCGGCTTCCAGGAGGTATGGCTTGCATGGATCCCCCAACGTTTCCTTACCCAGAATCCCCTGCAAACCTCAATTTTAATTTTAGCAGAAAAAAAATCACTTTTTTCACACATTTTGGTGTGGGAAAGTTGTGGCATCACCGGGCTCACACAAATTTACCACCACCCAGCCTTCCCCCAGGTCTCCCGGTAAAAATGGTGCCTCACTTGTGTGGGAGGCCCAAATATCCGCGGCAGGCAAGGGCCCAAAACGTAGTGAGGAGACATCAAAATGGCCTATCGCAAAACCACCTGGTTATGCAAGGGGGGTCACTTGGGTTTTTGGCCCAGGGCTCGGCGGCCATCTAGGGAAACCTACCAAACCCATGCATTTCTGAAAACTAGACACCCGGCGGCTTCCAGTGAGGTATGGCTTGCGTGGATCTCCCAACGTTTCCTTACCCAGAATCCCCTGCAAATCTCAATTTTAGCTGAAAAAAATCACATTTTTTCACACATTTTGGTGTGGGAAAGATGTGGCATCACCGGGCTCACACAAATTTACCACCACCCAGCGTTCCCCCAGGTCTCCCGGTAAAAATGGTGCCTCACTTGTGTGGGAGGCCCAAGTACCCGCGGCAGGCAAGGGCCCAAAACGTAGTAAAGGCGACATCAAAATGGCCTATCGCTAAACCACCTGGTTTTGCAAGGGGGTCACTTGGGTTTTCGGCCCGGTGCTCGGCGGCCATCTAGGGAAACCTACCAAACCCATGCATTTCTGAAAACTAGACACCCGGCGGCTTCCAGGGAGGTATGGCTTGCGTGGATCCCCCAACGTTTCCTTACCCAGAATCCCCTGCAAACCTCAATTTTAGCTGAAAAAATCATTTTTTTCACACATTTTGGTGTGGAAAAGTTGTGGCATCACCGGGCTCACACAAATATACCACCACCCAGCGTTCCCCCAGGTCTCCCGGTAAAAATGGTGCCTCACTTGTGTGGGAGGCACAAGTACCTGCGGCAGGCAAGGGCCCAAAACGTAGTGAGGCGACATCAGAATGGCCTACCGCTAAACCACCTGGTTTTGCAAGGCGGGGGTCACTTGGGTTTTTGGCCCGGTGCTCGGCGGCCATCTAGGGAAACCTACCAAACCCATGCATTTCTGAAAACTAGACACCCGGCGGCTTCCAGGGAGGTATGGCTTGCATGGATCCCCCAACGTTTCCTTACCCAGAATCCCCTGCAAACCTCAATTTTAGCAGAAAAAAAATCACTTTTTTCACACATTTTGGTGTGGGAAAGTTGTGGCATCACCGGGCTCACACAAATTTACCACCACCCAGCCTTCCCCCAGGTCTCCCGGTAAAAATGGTGCCTCACTTGTGTGGGAGGCCCAAATATCCGCGGCAGGCAAGGGCCCAAAACGTAGTGAGGAGACATCAAAATGGCCTATCGCAAAACCACCTGGTTATGCAAGGGGGGTCACTTGGAATTTTGGCCCAGGGCTCGGCGGCCATCTAGGGAAACCTACCAAACCCATGCATTTCTGAAAACTAGACACCCGGCGACTTCCAGGGAGGTATTGCTTACGTGGATCCCCCAACGTTTCCTTACCCAGAATCCCCTGCAAACCTCAATTTTAGCTGAAAAAATCACTTTTTTCACACATTTTGGTGTGGGAAAGTTGTGGTATCACCGGGCTCACACAAATTTACCACCACCCAGCCTTCCCCCAGGTCTCCCGGTAAAAATGGGGCCTCACTTGTGTGGGAGGCCCAAGTACCCGCGGCAGGCAAGGGCCCAAAACATAGTGAGGCAATATCAAAATGGCCTATCGCCACACCACCTGGTTGTGCAATGGGGGTCACTTGGGTTTTTGGCCCGGTGCTCGGCGGCCATCTAGGGAAACCTACCAAAACCATGCATTTTTGAAAACTAGACACCCGGCGGCTTCCAGGGAGGTATGGCTTGCATGGATCCTCCAACGTTTCCTTACCCAGAATCCCCTGCAAACCTCAATTTTAGCTGAAAATATCACTTTTTTCACACATTTTCGTGTGGGAAAGCTGTGGCATCACTGGGCTCACACAAATTTACCACCACCCAGCGTTCCCCCAGGTCTCCCGGTAAAAATGGTGCCTCACTTGTGTGGGAGGCTCAAGTACCCGCGGCAGGCAAGGGCCCAAAACGTAGTGAGGCGACATCAAAATGGCCTATCGCCAAACCACCTGGTTTTGCAAGGGGGGTCACTTGGGTTTTCAGCCCGGTGCTCGGCGGCCATCTAGGGAAACCTACCAAACCCATGCATTTCTGAAAACTAGACACCCGGCGGCTTCCAGGGAGGTATGGCTTGCGTGGATCCCCCAACGTTTCCTTACCCAGAATCCCCTGCAAACCTCAATTTTAGCTGAAAAAAATCACTTTTTTCACACATTTTGGTGTGGGAAAGATGTGGCATCACCGGGCTCACACAAATTTACCACCACCCAGCGTTCCCCCAGGTTTCACGGTAAAAATGGGGCCTCACTTGTGTGGGTGGCCCAAGTACCCGTGGCAGGCAAGGGCCCAAAACGTAGTGAGGCGACATCAAAATGGCCTATCGCAAAACCACCTGGTTTTGCAAGGGGGGTCACTTGGGTTTTTGGCCCGGTGCTCCGCGGCCATCTAGGGAAACCTACCAAACCCATGCATTTCTGAAAACTAGACACCCGGCGGCTTCCAGGGAGGTATGGCTTGCATGGATCCTCCAACGTTTCCTTACCCAGAACCCCCTGCAAACCTCAATTTTAGCTGAAAAAAATCACTTTTTTCACACATTTTGGTGTGGGAAAGTTGTGGCATCACCGGGATCACACAAATTTACCACCACCCAGCATTCCCCCAGGTCTCCCGGTAAAAATGGTGCCTCACTTGTGAGGGAGGCCCAAGTACCCGCGGCAGGCAAGGGCCCAAAATGCAGTGAGGCGACATCAAAATGGTCTATCGCAAAACCACCTGGTTTTGCAAGGGGGGGTCACTTGGATTTTTGGCCCGGTGCTCGGCGGCCATCTAGGGAAACCTAACAAACCCACGCATTTCTGAAAACTAGACACCCGGCGGCTTCCAGGGAGGTATGGCTTGCGTTGATCCCCCAACGTTTCCTTACCCAGAATCCCCTGCAAACCTCAATTTTAGCTGAAAAAATCACTTTTTCACACATTTTGGTGTGGGAAAGTTGTGGCATCACCGGGCTCACACAAATTTACCACCACCCAGCGTTCCCCCAGGTCTCCCGGTAAAAATGGTGCCTCACTTGTGTGGGAGGCCCAAGTACCCGCGGCAGGCAAGGGCCCAAAACGTAGTGAGGCGACATCATAATGGCCTATCGCTAAACCACCTGGTTTTGCAAGGGGGGGGTCACTTGGGTTTTTGGCCCGGTGCTCGGCGGCCATCTAGGGAAACCTACCAAACCCACGCATTTCTGAAAACTAGACACCCGGCGGCTTCCAGGGAGGTATGGCTTGCGTGGATCTCCCAACGTTTCCTTACCCAGAATCCCCTGCAAATCTCAATTTTAGCTGAAAAAAATCACATTTTTTCACACATTTTGGTGTGGGAAAGATGTGGCATCACCGGGCTCACACAAATTTACCACCACCCAGCGTTCCCCCAGGTCTCCCGGTAAAAATGGTGCCTCACTTGTGTGGGAGGCCCAAGTACCCGCGGCAGGCAAGGGCCCAAAACGTAGTGGGTCGACATCAAAATGGCCTATCGCTAAACCACTTGGTTTTGCAAGGGGGTCACTTGGGTTTTTGGCCCGGTGCTCGGCGGCCATCTAGGGAAACCTAACAAACCCATGCATTTCTGAAAACTAGACACCCGGCGTCTTCCAGGGAGGTATGGCTTGCGTGGATCCCCCAACGTTTCCTTACCCAGAATCCCCTGCAAACCTCAATTTTAGCTGAAAAAATCACATTTTTTCACACATTTTGGTGTGGGAAAGATGTGGCATCACCGGGCTCACACAAATTTACCACCACCCAGTGTTCCCCCAGGTCTCCCGGTAAAAATGGTGCCTCACTTGTGTGGGAGGCCCAAGTACCCGCGGCAGGCAAGGGCCCAAAACGTAGTGAGGCGACATCAAAATGGCCTATCGCTAAACCACCTGGTTTTGCAAGGGGGTCACTTGGGTTTTCGGCCCGGTGCTCGGCGGCCATCTTGGGAAACCTACCAAACCCATGCATTTCTGAAAACTAGACACCCGGCGGCTTCCAGGGAGGTATGGCTTGCGTGGATCCCCCAACGTTTCCTTACCCAGAATCCCCTGCAAACCTCAATTTTAGCTGAAAAAATCATTTTTTTCACACATTTTGGTGTGGAAAAGTTGTGGCATCACCGGGCTCACACAAATATACCACCACCCAGCGTTCCCCCAGGTCTCCCGGTAAAAATGGTGCCTCACTTGTGTGGGAGGCACAAGTACCTGCGGCAGGCAAGGGCCCAAAACGTAGTGAGGCGACATCAGAATGGCCTACCGCTAAACCACCTGGTTTTGCAAGGCGGGGGTCACTTGGGTTTTTGGCCCGGTGCTCGGCGGCCATCTAGGGAAACCTACCAAACCCATGCATTTCTGAAAACTAGACACCCGGCGGCTTCCAGGGAGGTATGGCTTGCATGGATCCCCCAACGTTTCCTTACCCAGAATCCCCTGCAAACCTCAATTTTAGCAGAAAAAAAATCACTTTTTTCACACATTTTGGTGTGGGAAAGTTGTGGCATCACCGGGCTCACACAAATTTACCACCACCCAGCCTTCCCCCAGGTCTCCCGGTAAAAATGGTGCCTCACTTGTGTGGGAGGCCCAAATATCCGCGGCAGGCAAGGGCCCAAAACGTAGTGAGGAGACATCAAAATGGCCTATCGCAAAACCACCTGGTTATGCAAGGGGGGTCACTTGGGTTTTTGGCCCAGGGCTCGGCGGCCATCTAGGGAAACCTACCAAACCCATGCATTTCTGAAAACTAGACACCCGGCGGCTTCCAGGGAGGTATGGCTTGCGTGGATCTCCCAACGTTTCCTTACCCAGAATCCCCTGCAAATCTCAATTTTAGCTGAAAAAAATCACATTTTTTCACACATTTTGGTGTGGGAAAGATGTGGCATCACCGGGCTCACACAAATTTACCACCACCCAGCGTTCCCCCAGGTCTCCCGGTAAAAATGGTGCCTCACTTGTGTGGGAGGCCCAAGTACCCGCGGCAGGCAAGGGCCCAAAACGTAGTGAGGCGACATCAAAATGGCCTATCGCTAAACCACCTGGTTTTGCAAGGGGGTCACTTGGGTTTTCGGCCCGGTGCTCGGCGGCCATCTAGGGAAACCTACCAAACCCATGCATTTCTGAAAACTAGACACCCGGCGGCTTCCAGGGAGGTATGGCTTGCGTGGATCCCCCAACGTTTCCTTACCCAGAATCCCCTGCAAACCTCAATTTTAGCTGAAAAAATCATTTTTTTCACACATTTTGGTGTGGAAAAGTTGTGGCATCACCGGGCTCACACAAATATACCACCACCCAGCGTTCCCCCAGGTCTCCCGGTAAAAATGGTGCCTCACTTGTGTGGGAGGCACAAGTACCTGCGGCAGGCAAGGGCCCAAAACGTAGTGAGGCGACATCAGAATGGCCTACCGCTAAACCACCTGGTTTTGCAAGGCGGGGGTCACTTGGGTTTTTGGCCCGGTGCTCGGCGGCCATCTAGGGAAACCTACCAAACCCATGCATTTCTGAAAACTAGACACCCGGCGGCTTCCAGGGAGGTATGGCTTGCATGGATCCCCCAATGTTTCCTTACCCAGAATCCCCTGCAAACCTCAATTTTAGCAGAAAAAAAATCACTTTTTTCACACATTTTGGTGTGGGAAAGTTGTGGCATCACCGGGCTCACACAAATTTACCACCACCCAGCCTTCCCCCAGGTCTCCCGGTAAAAATGGTGCCTCACTTGTGTGGGAGGCCCAAATATCCGCGGCAGGCAAGGGCCCAAAACGTAGTGAGGAGACATCAAAATGGCCTATCGCAAAACCACCTGGTTATGCAAGGGGGGTCACTTGGAATTTTGGCCCAGGGCTCGGCGGCCATCTAGGGAAACCTACCAAACCCATGCATTTCTGAAAACTAGACACCCGGCGACTTCCAGGGAGGTATTGCTTACGTGGATCCCCCAACGTTTCCTTACCCAGAATCCCCTGCAAACCTCAATTTTAGCTGAAAAAATCACTTTTTTCACACATTTTGGTGTGGGAAAGTTGTGGTATCACCGGGCTCACACAAATTTACCACCACCCAGCCTTCCCCCAGGTCTCCCGGTAAAAATGGGGCCTCACTTGTGTGGGAGGCCCAAGTACCCGCGGCAGGCAAGGGCCCAAAACATAGTGAGGCAATATCAAAATGGCCTATCGCCACACCACCTGGTTTTGCAATGGGGGTCACTTGGGTTTTTGGCCCGGTGCTCGGCGGCCATCTAGGGAAACCTACCAAAACCATGCATTTTTGAAAACTAGACACCCGGCGGCTTCCAGGGAGGTATGGCTTGCATGGATCCTCCAACGTTTCCTTACCCAGAATCCCCTGCAAACCTCAATTTTAGCTGAAAATATCACTTTTTTCACACATTTTCGTGTGGGAAAGCTGTGGCATCACTGGGCTCACACAAATTTACCACCACCCAGCGTTCCCCCAGGTCTCCCGGTAAAAATGGTGCCTCACTTGTGTGGGAGGCCCAAGTACCCGCGGCAGGCAAGGGCCCAAAACGTAGTGAGGCGACATCAAAATGGCCTATCGCCAAACCACCTGGTTTTGCAAGGGGGGTCACTTGGGTTTTCAGCCCGGTGCTCGGCGGCCATATAGGGAAACCTACCAAACCCATGCATTTCTGAAAACTAGACACCCGGCGGCTTCCAGGGAGGTATGGCTTGCGTGGATCCCCCAACGTTTCCTTACCCAGAATCCCCTGCAAACCTCAATTTTAGCTGAAAAAAATCACTTTTTTCACACATTTTGGTGTGGGAAAGATGTGGCATCACCGGGCTCACACAAATTTACCACCACCCAGCGTTCCCCCAGGTTTCACGGTAAAAATGGGGCCTCACTTGTGTGGGTGGCCCAAGTACCCGTGGCAGGCAAGGGCCCAAAACGTAGTGAGGCGACATCAAAATGGCCTATCGCAAAACCACCTGGTTTTGCAAGGGGGGTCACTTGGGTTTTTGGCCCGGTGCTCCGCGGCCATCTAGGGAAACCTACCAAACCCATGCATTTCTGAAAACTAGACACCCGGCGGCTTCCAGGGAGGTATGGCTTGCATGGATCCTCCAACGTTTCCTTACCCAGAACCCCCTGCAAACCTCAATTTTAGCTGAAAAAAATCACTTTTTTCACACATTTTGGTGTGGGAAAGTTGTGGCATCACCGGGATCACACAAATTTACCACCACCCAGCATTCCCCCAGGTCTCCCGGTAAAAATGGTGCCTCACTTGTGAGGGAGGCCCAAGTACCCGCGGCAGGCAAGGGCCCAAAATGCAGTGAGGCGACATCAAAATGGTCTATCGCAAAACCACCTGGTTTTGCAAGGGGGGGTCACTTGGATTTTTGGCCCGGTGCTCGGCGGCCATCTAGGGAAACCTAACAAACCCACGCATTTCTGAAAACTAGACACCCGGCGGCTTCCAGGGAGGTATGGCTTGCGTTGATCCCCCAACGTTTCCTTACCCAGAATCCCCTGCAAACCTCAATTTTAGCTGAAAAAATCACTTTTTCACACATTTTGGTGTGGGAAAGTTGTGGCATCACCGGGCTCACACAAATTTACCACCACCCAGCGTTCCCCCAGGTCTCCCGGTAAAAATGGTGCCTCACTTGTGTGGGAGGCCCAAGTACCCGCGGCAGGCAAGGGCCCAAAACGTAGTGAGGCGACATCATAATGGCCTATCGCTAAACCACCTGGTTTTGCAAGGGGGGGGTCACTTGGGTTTTTGGCCCGGTGCTCGGCGGCCATCTAGGGAAACCTACCAAACCCACGCATTTCTGAAAACTAGACACCCGGCGGCTTCCAGGGAGGTATGGCTTGCGTGGATCTCCCAACGTTTCCTTACCCAGAATCCCCTGCAAATCTCAATTTTAGCTGAAAAAAATCACATTTTTTCACACATTTTGGTGTGGGAAAGATGTGGCATCACCGGGCTCACACAAATTTACCACCACCCAGCGTTCCCCCAGGTCTCCCGGTAAAAATGGTGCCTCACTTGTGTGGGAGGCCCAAGTACCCGCGGCAGGCAAGGGCCCAAAACGTAGTGGGTCGACATCAAAATGGCCTATCGCTAAACCACTTGGTTTTGCAAGGGGGTCACTTGGGTTTTTGGCCCGGTGCTCGGCGGCCATCTAGGGAAACCTAACAAACCCATGCATTTCTGAAAACTAGACACCCGGCGTCTTCCAGGGAGGTATGGCTTGCGTGGATCCCCCAACGTTTCCTTACCCAGAATCCCCTGCAAACCTCAATTTTAGCTGAAAAAATCACATTTTTTCACACATTTTGGTGTGGGAAAGATGTGGCATCACCGGGCTCACACAAATTTACCACCACCCAGTGTTCCCCCAGGTCTCCCGGTAAAAATGGTGCCTCACTTGTGTGGGAGGCCCAAGTACCCGCGGCAGGCAAGGGCCCAAAACGTAGTGAGGCGACATCAAAATGGCCTATCGCAAAACCACTTGGTTTTGCAAGGGGGGTACTTGGGTTTTTGACCCGGTGCTCGGCGGTCATCTAGGGAAACCTACCAAACCCATGCATTTCTTAAAACTAGACACCCGGCGGCGTCCAGGGAGGTATGGCTTGCGTGGATCCCCCAACGTTTCCTTACCCAGAATCCCCTGCAAACCTCAATTTTAGCTGAAAAAATCACTTTTTTCACACATTTTGGTGTGGGAAAGTTGTGGCATCACCGGGCTCACACAAATTTACCACCACCCAGCATTCCCCCAGGCCTCCCGGTAAAAATGGTGCCTCACTTGTGTGGGAGGCCCAAGTACCCGCGGCAGGCAAGGGCCCAAAACGTAGTGAGGCGACATCAAAATGGCCTATCGCTAAACCACCTGGTTTTGCAAGGGGGTCACTTGGGTTTTCGGCCCGGTGCTCGGCGGCCATCTAGGGAAACCTACCAAACCCATGCATTTCTGAAAACTAGACTCCCAGCGGCTTCCAGGGAGGTATGGCTTGCGTGGATCCCCCAACGTTTCCTTACCCAGAATCCCCTGCAAACCTCAATTTTAGCTGAAAAAATCATTTTTTTCACACATTTTGGTGTGGGAAAGTTGTGGCATCACCGGGCTCACACAAATATATCACCACCCAGCGTTCCCCCAGGTCTCCCGGTAAAAATGGTTCCTCACTTGTGTGGGAGGCACAAGTACCTGCGGCAGGCAAGGGCCCAAAACGTAGTGAGGCGACATCAGAATGGCCTATCGCTAAACCACCTGGTTTTGCAAGGGGGGGGTCACTTGGGTTTTTGGCCCGGTGCTCGGCGGCCATCTAGGGAAACCTACCAAACCCATGCATTTCTGAAAACTAGACACCCGGCGGCTTCCAGGGAGGTATGGCTTGCGTGGATCCTCCAACGTTTCCTTACCCAGAATCCCCTGCAAACCTCAATTTTAGCAGAAAAAAAATCACTTTTTTCACACATTTTGGTGTGGGAAAGTTGTGGCATCACTGGGCTCACACAAATTTACCACCACCCAGCCTTCCCCCAGGTCTCCCGGTAAAAATGGTGCCTCACTTGTGTGGGAGGCCCAAATACCCGCGGCAGGCAAGGGCCCAAAACGTAGTGAGGAGACATCAAAATGGCCTATCGCTAAACCACCTGGTTTTGCAAGGGGGGGGGTCACTTGGGTTTTCGGCCCGGTGCTCGGCGGCCATCTAGGGAAACCTAACAAACCCATGCATTTCTGAAAACTAGACACCCGGCGTCTTCCAGGGAGGTATGGCTTGCGTGGATCCCCCAACGTTTCCTTACCCAGAATCCCCTGCAAACCTCAATTTTAGCTGAAAAAATCACATTTTTTCACACATTTTGGTGTGGGAAAGATGTGGCATCACCGGGCTCACACAAATTTACCACCACCCAGTGTTCCCCCAGGTCTCCCGGTAAAAATGGTGCCTCACTTGTGTGGGAGGCCCAAGTACCCGCGGCAGGCAAGGGCCCAAAACGTAGTGAGGCGACATCAAAATGGCCTATCGCAAAACCACTTGGTTTTGCAAGGGGGGTACTTGGGTTTTTGACCCGGTGCTCGGCGGTCATCTAGGGAAACCTACCAAACCCATGCATTTCTTAAAACTAGACACCCGGCGGCGTCCAGGGAGGTATGGCTTGCGTGGATCCCCCAACGTTTCCTTACCCAGAATCCCCTGCAAACCTCAATTTTAGCTGAAAAAATCACTTTTTTCACACATTTTGGTGTGGGAAAGTTGTGGCATCACCGGGCTCACACAAATTTACCACCACCCAGCATTCCCCCAGGCCTCCCGGTAAAAATGGTGCCTCACTTGTGTGGGAGGCCCAAGTACCCGCGGCAGGCAAGGGCCCAAAACGTAGTGAGGCGACATCAAAATGGCCTATCGCTAAACCACCTGGTTTTGCAAGGGGGTCACTTGGGTTTTCGGCCCGGTGCTCGGCGGCCATCTAGGGAAACCTACCAAACCCATGCATTTCTGAAAACTAGACTCCCAGCGGCTTCCAGGGAGGTATGGCTTGCGTGGATCCCCCAACGTTTCCTTACCCAGAATCCCCTGCAAACCTCAATTTTAGCTGAAAAAATCATTTTTTTCACACATTTTGGTGTGGGAAAGTTGTGGCATCACCGGGCTCACACAAATATATCACCACCCAGCGTTCCCCCAGGTCTCCCGGTAAAAATGGTTCCTCACTTGTGTGGGAGGCACAAGTACCTGCGGCAGGCAAGGGCCCAAAACGTAGTGAGGCGACATCAGAATGGCCTATCGCTAAACCACCTGGTTTTGCAAGGGGGGGGTCACTTGGGTTTTTGGCCCGGTGCTCGGCGGCCATCTAGGGAAACCTACCAAACCCATGCATTTCTGAAAACTAGACACCCGGCGGCTTCCAGGGAGGTATGGCTTGCGTGGATCCTCCAACGTTTCCTTACCCAGAATCCCCTGCAAACCTCAATTTTAGCAGAAAAAAAATCACTTTTTTCACACATTTTGGTGTGGGAAAGTTGTGGCATCACTGGGCTCACACAAATTTACCACCACCCAGCCTTCCCCCAGGTCTCCCGGTAAAAATGGTGCCTCACTTGTGTGGGAGGCCCAAGTACCCGCGGCAGGCAAGGGCCCAAAACGTAGTGAGGCGACATCAAAATGGCCTATCGCTAAACCACTTGGTTTTGCAAGGGGGGTCACTTGGGTTTTTGGCCCGGTGCTCGGCGGCCATCTAGGGAAACGTAACAAACCCACGCATTTCTGAAAACTAGACACCCGGCGGCTTCCAGGGAGGTATGGCTTGCGTGGATCCCCCAACGTTTCCTTACCCAGAATCCCCTGCAAACCTCAATTTTAGCTGAAAAAAATCAAATTTTTTCACACATTTTGGTGTGGGAAAGATGTGGCATCACCGGGCTCACACAAATTTACCACCACCCAGCGTTCCCCCAGGTCTCCCGGTAAAAATGGTGCCTCACTTGTGTGGGAGGCCCAAGTACCCGCGGCAGGCAAGGGCCCAAAACGTAGTGAGGTGACATCAAAATGGCCTATCGCAAAACCACTTGGTTTTGCAAGGGGGGTCACTTGGGTTTTTGGCCCGGTGCTCGGCGGTCATCTAGGGAAACCTACCAAAACCATGCATTTCTGAAAACTAGACACCCGGCGGCTTCCAGGGAGGTATGGCTTGCATGGATCCTCCAATGTTTCCTTACCCAGAATCCCCTGCAAACCTCAATTTTAGCTGAAAATATCACTTTTTTCACACATTTTCGTGTGGAAAAGCTGTGGCATCACTGGGCTCACACAAATTTACCACCACCCAGCGTTCCCCCAGGTCTCCCGGTAAAAATGGTGCCTCACTTGTGTGGGAGGCCCAAGTACCCGCGGCAGGCAAGGGCCCAAAACGTAGTGAGGCGACATCAAAATGGCCTATCGCCAAACCACCTGGTTTTGCAAGGGTGGTCACTTGGGTTTTCAGCCCGGTGCTCGGCGGCCATCTAGGGAAACCTACCAAACCCATGCATTTCTGAAAACTAGACACCCGGCGGCTTCCAGGGAGGTATGGCTTGCGTGGATCCCCCAACGTTTCCTTACCCAGAATCCCCTGCAAACCTCAATTTTAGCTGAAAAAAATCACTTTTTTCACACATTTTGGTGTGGGAAAGATGTGGCATCACCGGGCTCACACAAATTTACCACCACCCAGCGTTCCCCCAGGTTTCACGGTAAATATGGGGCCTCTCTTGTGTGGGTGGCCCAAGTACCCGTGGCAGGCAAGGGCCCAAAACGTAGTGAGGCGACATCAAAATGGCCTATCGCTAAACCACCTGGTTTTGCAAGGGGGGTCACTTGGGTTTTTGGCCCGGTGCTCGGCGGTCATCTAGGGAAACCTACCTAACCCATGCATTTCTGAAAACTAGACACCCGGCGGCGTCCAGGGAGGTATGGCTTGTGTGGATCCCCCAACGTTTCCTTACCCAGAATCCCCTGCAAACCTCAATTTTAGCTGAAAAAATCACTTTTTTCACACATTTTGGTGTGGGAAAGTTGTGGCATCACCGGGCTCACACAAATTTACCACCACACAGCCTTCCCCCAGGTCTCCCGGTAAAAATGGTGCCTCACTTGTGTGGGAGGCCCAAGTACCCGCGGCAGGCAAGGGCCCAAAACGTAGTGAGGCGACATCAAAATGGCCTATCGCAAAACCACCTGGTTTTGCAAGGGGGGTCACTTGGGTTTTTGGCCCGGTGCTCCGCGGCCATCACGGGAAACCTACCAAACCCATGCATTTCTGAAAACTAGACACCCGGCGGCTTCCAGGGAGGTATGGCTTGCATGGATCCTCCAACGTTTCCTTACCCAGAACCCCCTGCAAACCTCAATTTTAGCTGAAAAAAATCACTTTTTTCACACATTTTGGTGTGGGAAAGTTGTGGCATCACCGGGATCACACAAATTTACCACCACCCAGCATTCCCCCAGGTCTCCCGGTAAAAATGGTGCCTCACTTGTGAGGGAGGCCCAAGTACCCGCGGCAGGCAAGGGCCCAAAATGCAGTGAGGCGACATCAAAATGGTCTATCGCAAAACCACCTGGTTTTGCAAGGGGGGGTCACTTGGATTTTTGGCCCGGTGCTCGGCGGCCATCTAGGGAAACCTAACAAACCCACGCATTTCTGAAAACTAGACACCCGGCGGCTTCCAGGGAGGTATGGCTTGCGTTGATCCCCCAACGTTTCCTTACCCAGAATCCCCTGCAAACCTCAATTTTAGCTGAAAAAAATCACTTTTTCACACATTTTGGTGTGGGAAAGTTGTGGCATCACCGGGCTCACACAAATTTACCACCACCCAGCGTTCCCCTAGGTCTCCCGGTAAAAATGGTGCCTCACTTGTGTGGGAGGCCCAAGTACCCGCGGCAGGCAAGGGCCCAAAACGTAGTGAGGCGACATCATAATGGCCTATCGCTAAACCACCTGGTTTTGCAAGGGGGGGGTCACTTGGGTTTTTGGCCCGGTGCTCGGCGGCCATCTAGGGAAACCTACCAAACCCACGCATTTCTGAAAACTAGACACCCGGCGGCTTCCAGGGAGGTATGGCTTGCGTGGATCTCCCAACGTTTCCTTACCCAGAATCCCCTGCAAATCTCAATTTTAGCTGAAAAAAATCACATTTTTTCACACATTTTGGTGTGGGAAAGATGTGGCATCACTGGGCTCACACAAATTTACCACCACCCAGCGTTCCCCCAGGTCTCCCGGTAAAAATGGTGCCTCACTTGTGTGGGAGGCCCAAGTACCCGCGGCAGGCAAGGGCCCAAAACGTAGTGGGGCGACATCAAAATGGCCTATCGCTAAACCACTTGGTTTTGCAAGGGGGGTCACTTGGGTTTTTGGCCCGGTGCTCGGCGGCCATCTAGGGAAACCTACCAAACCCATGCATTTCTTAAAACTAGACACCCGGCGGCGTCCAGGGAGGTATGGCTTGCGTGGATCCCCCAACGTTTCCTTACCCAGAATCCCCTGCAAACCTCAATTTTAGCTGAAAAAATCACTTTTTTCACACACTTTGGTGTGGGAAAGTTGTGGCATCACCGGGCTCACACAAATTTACCACCACCCAGCATTCCCCCAGGCCTCCCGGTAAAAATGGTGCCTCACTTGTGTGGGAGGCCCAAGTACCCGCGGCAGGCAAGGGCCCAAAACGTAGTGAGGCGACATCAAAATGGCCTATCGCTAAACCACCTGGTTTGCAAGGGGGTCACTTGGGTTTTCGGCCCGGTGCTCGGCGGCCATCTAGGGAAACCTACCAAACCCATGCATTTCTGAAAACTAGACTCCCGGCGGCTTCCAGGGAGGTATGGCTTGCGTGGATCCCCCAACGTTTCCTTACCCAGAATCCCCTGCAAACCTCAATTTTAGCAGAAAAAAAATCACTTTTTTCACACATTTTGGTGTGGGAAAGTTGTGGCATCACTGGGCTCACACAAATTTACCACCACCCAGCCTTCCCCCAGGTCTCCCGGTAAAAATGGTGCCTCACTTGTGTGGGAGGCCCAAATACCCGCGGCAGGCAAGGGCCCAAAACGTAGTGAGGAGACATCAAAATGGCCTATCGCAAAACCACCTGGTTTTGCAAGGGGGGTCACTTGGGTTTTTGGCCCGGTGCTCGGCGGCCATCTAGGGAAACCTACCAAACCCACGCATTTCTGAAAACTAGACACCCGGCGGCTTCCAGGGAGGTATTGCTTACGTGGATCCCCCAACGTTTCCTTACCCAGAATCCCCTGCAAACCTCAATTTTAGCTGAAAAAATCACTTTTTTCAAACATTTTGGTTTGGGAAAGTTGTGGTATCACCGGGCTCACACAAATTTACCACCACCCAGCCTTCCCCCAGGTCTCCCGGTAAAAATGGTGCCTCACTTGTGTGGGAGGCCTAAGTACCCGCGGCAGGCAAGGGCCCAAAACGTAGTGAGGCAATATCAAAATGGCCTATCGCCAAACCACCTGGTTTTGCAACGGGGGTCACTTGGGTTTTTGGCCCGGTGCTCGGCGGCCATCTAGGGAAACGTACCAAACCCATGCATTTCTGAAAACTAGACACCCGGCGGCTTCCAGGGAGGTATGGCTTGCGTGGATCCTCCAAAGATTCCTTACCCAGAATCCCCTGCAAACCTCAATTTTAGCTGCAAAAATCACTTTTTTTCATACATTTTGGTGTGGGAAAGTTGAGGCATCACCGGGCCCACACAAATTTACCACCACCCAGCGTTCCCCCAGGTCTCCCGGTAAAAATGGTGCCTCACTTGTGTGGGAGGCCCAAGTACCCGCGGCAGGCAAGGGCCCAAAACGTAGTGAGGAGACATCAAAATGGCCTATCGCAAAACCACCTGGTTTTGCAAGGGGGGGGTCACTTGGGTTTTTGGCCCGGTGCTCGGCGGCCATCTTGGGAAACCTACCAAACCCATGCATTTCTGAAAACTAGACACCCGGCGGCTTCCAGGGAGGTATGGCTTGCGTGGATCTCCCAACGTTTCCTTACCCAGAATCCCCTGCAAATCTCAATTTTAGCTGAAAAAAATCACATTTTTTCATACATTTTGGTGTGGGAAAGATGTGGCATCACCGGGCTCAAACAAATTTACCACCACCCAGCGTTCCCCCAGGTCTCCCGGTAAAAATGGTGCCTCACTTGTGTGGGAGGCCCAAGTACCCGCGGCAGGCAAGGGCCCAAAACGTAGTGAGGAGACATCAAAATGGCCTATCGCAAAACCACCTGGTTTTGCAAGGGGGGGGTCACTTGGGTTTTTGGCCCGGTGCTCGGCGGCCATCTAGGGAAACCTACCAAACCCATGCATTTCTGAAAACTAGACACCTGGCGGCTTCCAGGGAGGTATGGCTTGCGTGGATCCCCCAACGTTTCCTTACCCAGAATCCCCTGCAAACCTCAATTTTAGCTGAAAAAAATCACATTTTTTCACACATTTTCGTGTGGGAAAGATGTGGCATCACCGGGCTCACACAAATTTACCACCACCCAGCGTTCCCCCAGGTCTCCCGGTAAAAATGGTGCCTCACTTGTGTGGGAGGCCCAAGTACCCGCGGCAGGCAAGGGCCCAAAACGTAGTGAGGCGACATCAAAATGGCCTATCGCAAAACCACTTGGTTTTGCAAGGGGGGTCACTTGGGTTTTTGGCCCGGTGCTCGGCGGTCATCTAGGGAAACCTACCAAACCCATGCATTTCTTAAAACTAGACACCCGGTGGCGTCCAGGGAGGTATGGCTTGCATGGATCCCCCAACGTTTCCTTACCCAGAATCCCCTGCAAACCTCAATTTTAGCTGAAAAAATCACTTTTTTCACACATTTTGGTGTGGGAAAGTTGTGGCATCACCGGGCTCACACAAATTTACCACCACCCAGCATTCTCCCAGGTCTCCCGGTAAAAATGGTGCCTCACTTGTGTGGGAGGCCCAAGTACCCGCGGCAGGCAAGGGTCCAAAACGTAGTGAGGCGACATCAAAACGGCCTATCGCTAAACCACCTGGTTTTGCAAGGGGGTCACTTGGGTTTTTGGCCCGGTGCTTGGCGGCCATCTAGGGAAACCTACCAAACCCATGCATTTCTGAAAACTAGACACCCGGCGGCTTCCAGGGAGGTATGGCTTGCGTGGATCCCCCCACGTTTCCTTACCCAGAATCCCCTGCAAACCTCAATTTTAGCTGAAAAAATCACTTTTTTTCTCACATTTTGGTGTGGGAAAGTTGTGGCCTCACTGGACTCACACAAACTTACCACCACCCAGCATTCCCCCAGGTCTCCCGGTAAAAATGGTGCCTCACTTATGTGGGAGGCCCAAGTACCCGCGGCAGGCAAGGGCCCAAAACGTAGTGAGGCGACATCAAAATGGCCTATCGCAAAACCACCTGGTTTTGCAAGGGGGGGTCACTTGGGTTTTTGGCCCGGTGCTCGGCGGTCATCTAGGTAAACCTACCAAACCCATGCATTTCTGAAAACTAGACACCCGGCAGCGTCCAGGGAGGTATGGCTTGCGTGGATCCCCCAACGTTTCCTTACCCAGAATCCCCTGCAAACCTCAATTTTAGCTGAAAAAATGACTTTTTTCACACATTTTGGTGTGGGAAAGTTGTGGCATCACCGGGCTCACACAAATTTACCACCACCCAGCATTCCCCCAGGTCTCCCGGTAAAAATGGTGCCTCACTTGTGTGGGAGGCCCAAGTACCCACGGCAGGCAAGGGCCCAAAACGTAGTGAGGCGACATCAAAATGGCCTATCGCTAAACCACCTGGTTTTGCAAGGGGGGTCACTTGGGTTTTCGGCCCAGTGCTCGGCGGCCATCTAGGGAAACCTACCAAACCCATGCATTTCAGAAAACTAGACACCTGGCGGCTTCCAGGGAGGTAGGGCTTGCGTGGATCCCCCAACGTTTCCTTACCCAGAATCCCCTGCAAACCTCAATTTTAGCTGAAAAAATCACTTTTTTCACACATTTTGGTGTGGGAAAGTTGTGGCATCACCGGGCTCACACAAATTTACCACCACCCAGCATTTCCCCAGGTCTCCCGGTTAAAATGGTGCCTCACTTGTGTGGGAGGCACAAGTACCCGCGGCAGGCAAGGGCCCAAAACGTAGTGAGGCGACATCAAAATGGCCTATCGCTAAACCACCTGGCTTTGCAAGGGGGGGGTCACTTGGGTTTTTGGCCCGGTGCTCGGCGGCCATCTAGGGAAACCTACCAAACCCATGCATTTCTGAAAACTAGACACCCAGCGGCTTCCAGGGAGGTATGGCTTGCATGGATCCTCCAACGTTTCCTTACCCAGAATCCCCTGCAAACCTCAATTTTAGCTGAATAAATCACTTTTTTCACACATTTTGGTGTGGGAAAGTTGTGGCCTCACCGGGCTCACACAAATTTACCACCACCCAGCATTCCCCCAGGTCTCCCGGTAAAAATGGTGCCTCACTTGTGTGGGAGGCCCAAGTACCTGCGGCAGGCAAGGGCCCAAAAAGTAGTGAGGCGACATCAAAATTGCCTATCGCAAAACCACCTGGTTTTGCAAGGGGGTCACTTGGGTTTTTGGCCCGGTGCTCGGCGGTCATCTAGGGAAACCTACCTAACCCATGCATTTCTGAAAACTAGACACCCGGCGGCGTCCAGGGAGGTATGGCTTGCGTGGATACCCCAACGTTTCCTTACCCAGAATCCCCTGCAAACCTCAATTTTAGCTGAAAATATCACTTTTTTCACACATTTTCATGTGGGAAAGCTGTGGCATCACCGGGCTCACACAAATTTACCACCACCCAGCGTTCCCCCAGGTCTCTCGGTAAAAATGGTGCCTCACTTGTGTGGGAGGCCCAAGTACCCGCGGCAGGCAAGGGCCCAAAACGTAGTGAGGCGACATCAAAATGGCCTATCGCCAAACCACCTGGTTTTGCAACGGGGGTCACTTGGGTTTTCAGCCCGGTGCTCGGCGGCCATCTAGGGAAACCTACCAAACCCATGCATTTCTGAAAACTAGACACCCGGCGGCTTCCAGGGAGGTATGGCTTGCGTGGATCCCCCAACGTTTCCTTACCCAGAATCCCCTGCAAACCTCAATTTTAGCTGAAAAAAATCACTTTTTTTCACACATTTTGGTGTGGGAAAGATGTGGCATCACCGGGCTCACACAAATTTACCACCACCCAGCGTTCCCCCAGGTTTCACGGTAAAAATGGTGCCTCACTTGTGTGGGTGGCCCAAGTACCCGCGGCAGGCAAGGGCCCAAAACGTAGTGAGGCGACATCAAAATGGCCTATCGCTAAACCACCTGGTTTTGCAAGGGGGGTCACTTGGGTTTTTGGCCCGGTGCTCGGCGGCCATCAAGGGAAACCTACCAAACCCACGCATTTCTGAAAACTAGAAACCCGGCGTCTTCCAGGGAGGTATGGCTTGTGTGGATCCCCCAACGTTTCCTTACCCAGAATCCCCTGCAAACCTCAATTTTAGCTGAAAAAATCACTTTTTTCACACATTTTGGTGTGGGAAAGTTGTGGCATCACCGGGCTCACACAAATTTACCACCACCCAGCCTTCCCCCAGGCCTCCCGGTAAAAATGGTGCCTCACTTGTGTGGGAGGCCCAAGTACTTGTGGCAGGCAAGGGCCCAAAACGTAGTGAGGCGACATCAAAATGGCCTATCGCAAAACCACCTGGTTTTGCAAGGGGGGTCACTTGGGTTTTTGGCCCGGTGCTCCGTGGCCATCTAGGGAAACCTACCAAACCCATGCATTTCTGAAAACTAGACACCTGGCGGCTTCCAGGGAGGTATGGCTTGCATGGATCCTCCAACGTTTCCTTACCCAGAACCCCCTGCAAACCTCAATTTTAGCTGAAAAAAATCACTTTTTTCACACATGTTGGTGTGGGAAAGTTGTGGCATCACCGGGATCACACAAATTTACCACCACCCAGCATTCCCCCAGGTCTCCCGGTAAAAATGGTGCCTCACTTGTGAGGGAGGCCCAAGTACCCGCGGCAGGCAAGGGTCCAAAACGTAGTGAGGCGACATCAAAATGGTCTATCGCAAAACCACCTGGTTTTGCAAGGGGGGTCACTTGGATTTTTGGCCCGGTGCTCGGCGGCCATCTAGGGAAACCTAACAAACCCACACATTTCTGAAAACTAGACACCCGGCGGCTTCCAGGGAGGTATGGCTTGCGTTGATCCCCCAACGTTTCCTTACCCAGAATCCCCTGCAAACCTCAATTTTAGCTGAAAAAATCACTTTTTCACACATTTTGGTGTGGGAAAGTTGTGGCATCACCGGGCTCACACAAATTTACCACCACCCAGCGTTCCCCCAGGTCTCCCGGTAAAAATGGTGCCTCACTTTTGTGGGAGGCCCAAGTACACGCGGCAGGCAAGGGCCCAAAACAAAGTGAGGCGACATCATAATGGCCTATCGCTAAACCACCTGATTTTGCAAGGGGGGGTCACTTGGGTTTTTGGCCCGGTGCTCGGCGGCCATCTAGGGAAACCTACCAAACCCACACATTTCTGAAAAGTAGACACCCGGCGGCTTCCAGGGAGGTATGGCTTGCGTGGATCTCCCAACGTTTCCTTACCCAGAATCCCCTGCAAACCTCAATTTTAGCTGAAAAAATCACATTTTTTCACACATTTTGGTGTGGGAAAGTTGTGGCATCACCGGGCTCACACAAATTTACCACCACCCAGCGTTCCCCCAGTCCTCCCGGTAAAAATGGTGCCTCACTTGTGTGGGTGGCCCAAGTACCCGCGGCAGGCAAGGGCCCAAAACGTAGTGAGGCGGCATCAAAATGGCCTATCGCTAAACCACCTGGTTTTGCAAGGGGGTCACTTGGGTTTTCGGCCCGGTGCTCGGCGGCCATCTAGGGAAACCTACCAAACCCATGCATTTCTGAAAACTAGACACCCGGCGGCTTCCAGGGAGGTATGGCTTGCGTGGATCCCCCAACGTTTCCTTACCCAGAATCCCCTGCAAACCTCAATTTTAGCTGAAAAAATCATTTTTTTCACACATTTTGGTGTGGGAAAGTTGTGGCATCACCGGGCTCACACAAATATACCACCACCCAGCGTTCCCCCAGGTCTCCCGGTAAAAATGGTGCCTCACTTGTGTGGGAGGCACAAGTACCTGCGGCAGGCAAGGGCCCAAAACGTAGTGAGGCGACATCAGAATGGCCTATCGCTAAACCACCTGGTTTTGCAAGGGGGGGGTCACTTGGGTTTTTGGCCCGGTGCTCGGCGGCCATCTAGGGAAACCTACCAAACCCATGCATTTCTGAAAACTAGACACCCGGCGGCTTCCAGGGAGGTATGGCTTGCGTGGATCCCCCAACGTTTCCTTACCCAGAATCCCCTGCAAACCTCAATTTTAGCAGAAAAAAAATCACTTTTTTCAGACATTTTGGTGTGGGAAAGTTGTGGCATCACCGGGCTCACACAAATTTACCACCACCCAGCCTTCCCCCAGGTCTCCCGGTAAAAATGGTGCCTCACTTGTGTGGGAGGCCCAAATACCCGCGGCAGGCAAGGGCCCAAAACGTAGTGAGGAGACGTCAAAATGGCCTATCGCAAAACCACCTGGTTTTGCAAGGGGGGTCACTTGGGTTTTTGGCCCGGTGCTCGGCGGCCATCTAGGGAAACCTACCAAACCCACGCATTTCTGAAAACTAGACACCCGGCGGCTTCCAGGGAGGTATTGCTTACGTGGATCCCCCAACGTTTCCTTACCCAGAATCCCCTGCAAACCTCAATTTTAGCTAAAAAAATCACTTTTTTCACACATTTTGGTGTGGGAAAGTTGTGGTATCACCGGGCTCACACAAATTTACCACCACCCAGCCTTCCCCCAGGTCTCCCGGTAAAAATGGTGCCTCACTTGTGTGGGTGGCCCAAGTACCCACGGCAGGCAAGGGCCCAAAACATAGTGAGGCAATATCAAAATGGCCTATCGCCAAACCACCTGGTTTTGCAACGGGGGTCACTTGGGTTTTTGGCCCGGTGCTCGGCGGCCATCTAGGGAAACGTACCAAACCCATGCATTTCTGAAAACTAGACACCCGGCGGCTTCCAGGGAGGTATGGCTTGCGTGGATCCTCCAAAGTTTCCTTACCCAGAATCCCCTGCAAACCTCAATTTTAGCTGAAAAAAATCACTTTTTTCACACATTTTGGTGTGGGAAAGTTGTGGCATCACCGGGATCACACAAATTTACCACCACCCAGCATTCTCCCAGGTCTCCCGGTAAAAATGGTGCCTCACTTGTGTGGGAGGCCCAAGTACCCGCGGCAGGCAAGGGTCCAAAACGTAGTGAGGCGACATCAAAACGGCCTATCGCTAAACCACCTGGTTTTGCAAGAGGTCACTTGGGTTTTTGGCCCGGTGCTCGGCGGCCATCTAGGGAAACCTACCAAACCCATGCATTTCTGAAAACTAGACACCCGGCAGCTTCCAGGGAGGTATGGCTTGCGTGGATCCCCCAACGTTTCCTTACCCAGAATCCCCTGCAAACCTCAATTTTAGCTGCAAAAATCACTTTTTTTCATACATTTTGGTGTGGGAAAGTTGTGGCATCACCGGGCTCACACAAATTTACCACCATCCAGCAATTCCCCAGGTCTCCCGGTAAAAATGGTGCCTCACTTGTGTGGGAGGCCCAAGTACCCGCGGCAGGCAAGGGTCCAAAACGTAGTGAGGCGACATCAAAATGGCCTATCGCTAAACCACCTGGTTTTGCAAGGGGGTCACTTGGGTTTTCGGCCCAGTGCTCGGCGGCCATCTAGGGAAACCTACCAAACCCATGCATTTCGGAAAACTAGACACCTGGCGGCTTCCAGGGAGGTAGGGCTTGCGTGGATCCCCCAACGTTTCCTTACCCAGAATCCCCTGCAAACCTCAATTTTAGCTGAAAATATCACTTTTTTCACACATTTTCATGTGGGAAAGCTGTGGCATCACCGGGCTCACACAAATTTACCACCACCCAGCGTTCCCCCAGGTCTCTCGGTAAAAATGGTGCCTCACTTGTGTGGGAGGCCCAAGTACCCGCGGCAGGCAAGGGCCCAAAACGTAGTGAGGCGACATCAAAATGGCCTATCGCCAAACGACCTGGTTTTGCAACGGGGGTCACTTGGGTTTTCAGCCCGGTGCTCGGCGGCCATCTAGGGAAACCTACCAAACCCATGCATTTCTAAAAACTAGACACCCGGCGGCTTCCAGGGAGGTATGGCTTGCGTGGATCCCCCAACGTTTCCTTACCCAGAATCCCCTGCAAACCTCAATTTTAGCTGAAAAAAATCACTTTTTTTCACACATTTTGGTGTGGGAAAGATGTGGCATCACCGGGCTCACACAAATTTACCACCACCCAGCGTTCCCCCAGGTTTCCCGGTAAAAATGGTGCCTCACTTGTGTGGGTGGCCCAAGTACCCGCGGCAGGCAAGGGCCCAAAACGTAGTGAGGCGACATCAAAATGGCCTATCGCTAAACCACCTGGTTTTGCAAGGGGGGTCACTTGGGTTTTTGGCCCGGTGCTCGGCGGCCATCAAGGGAAACCTACCAAACCCATGCATTTCTGAAAACTAGAAACCCGGCGGCTTCCAGGGAGGTATGGCTTGTGTGGATCCCCCAACGTTTCCTTACCCAGAATCCCCTGCAAACCTCAATTTTAGCTGAAAAAATCACTTTTTTTCACACATTTTGGTGTGGGAAAGTTGTGGCATCACCGGGCTCACACAAATTTACCACCACCCAGCCTTCCCCCAGGCCTCCCGGTAAAAATGGTGCCTCACTTGTGTGGGAGGCCCAAGTACTTGTGGCAGGCAAGGGCCCAAAACGTAGTGAGGCGACATCAAAATGGCCTATCGCAAAACCACCTGGTTTTGCAAGGGGGGTCACTTGGGTTTTTGGCCCGGTGCTCCGTGGCCATCTAGGGAAACCTACCAAACCCATGCATTTCTGAAAACTAGACACCTGGCGGCTTCCAGGGAGGTATGGCTTGCATGGATCCTCCAACGTTTCCTTACCCAGAACCCCCTGCAAACCTCAATTTTAGCTGAAAAAAATCACTTTTGTCACACATGTTGGTGTGGGAAAGTTGTGGCATCACCGGGATCACACAAATTTACCACCACCCAGCATTCCCCCAGGTCTCCCGGTAAAAATGGTGCCTCACTTGTGAGGGAGGCCCAAGTACCCGCGGCAGGCAAGGGTCCAAAACGTAGTGAGGCGACATCAAAATGGTCTATCGCAAAACCACCTGGTTTTGCAAGGGGGGTCACTTGGATTTTTGGCCCGGTGCTCGGCGGCCATCTAGGGAAACCTAACAAACCCACACATTTCTGAAAACTAGACACCCGGCGGCTTCCAGGGAGGTATGGCTTGCGTTGATCCCCGAACGTTTCCTTACCCAGAATCCCCTGCAAACCTCAATTTTAGCTGAAAAAATCACTTTTTCACACATTTTGGTGTGGGAAAGTTGTGGCATCACCGGGCTCACACAAATTTACCACCACCCAGCGTTCCCCCAGGTCTCCCGGTAAAAATGGTGCCTCACTTTTGTGGGAGGCCCAAGTACACGCGGCAGGCAAGGGCCCAAAACAAAGTGAGGCGACATCATAATGGCCTATCGCTAAACCACCTGATTTTGCAAGGGGGGGTCACTTGGGTTTTTGGCCCGGTGCTCGGCGGCCATCTAGGGAAACCTACCAAACCCACGCATTTCTGAAAAGTAGACACCCGGCGGCTTCCAGGGAGGTATGGCTTGCGTGGATCTCCCAACGTTTCCTTACCCAGAATCCCCTGCAAACCTCAATTTTAGCTGAAAAAATCACATTTTTTCACACATTTTGGTGTGGGAAAGTTGTGGCATCACCGGGCTCACACAAATTTACCACCACCCAGCGTTCCCCCAGTCCTCCCGGTAAAAATGGTGCCTCACTTGTGTGGGAGGCCCAAGTACCCGCGGCAGGCAAGGGCCCAAAACGTAGTGAGGCGACATCAAAATGGCCTATCGCTAAACCACCTGGTTTTGCAAGGGGGTCACTTGGGTTTTCGGCCCGGTGCTCGGCGGCCATCTAGGGAAACCTACCAAACCCATGCATTTCTGAAAACTAGACACCCGGCGGCTTCCAGGGAGGTATGGCTTGCGTGGATCCCCCAACGTTTCCTTACCCAGAATCCCCTGCAAACCTCAATTTTAGCTGAAAAAATCATTTTTTTCACATATTTTGGTGTGGGAAAGTTGTGGCATCACCGGGCTCACACAAATATACCACCACCCAGCGTTCCCCCAGGTCTCCCGGTAAAAATGGTGCCTCACTTGTGTGGGAGGCACAAGTACCTGCGGCAGGCAAGGGCCCAAAACGTAGTGAGGCGACATCAGAATGGCCTATCGCTAAACCACCTGGTTTTGCAAGGGGGGGGGTCACTTGGGTTTTTGGCCCGGTGCTCGGCGGCCATCTAGGGAAACCTACCAAACCCATGCATTTCTGAAAACTAGACACCCGGCGGCTTCCAGGGAGGTATGGCTTGCGTGGATCCCCCAACGTTTCCTTACCCAGAATCCCCTGCAAACCTCAATATTAGCAGAAAAAAAATCACTTTTTTCACACATTTTGGTGTGGGAAAGTTGTGGCATCACCGGGCTCACACAAATTTACCACCACCCAGCCTTCCCCCAGGTCTCCCGGTAAAAATGGTGCCTCACTTGTGTGGGAGGCCCAAATACCCGCGGCAGGCAAGGGCCCAAAACGTAGTGAGGAGACGTCAAAATGGCCTATCGCAAAACCACCTGGTTTTGCAAGGGGGGTCACTTGGGTTTTTGGCCCGGTGCTCGGCGGCCATCTAGGGAAACCTACCAAACCCATGCATTTCTGAAAACTAGACACCCGGCGGCTTCCAGGGAGGTATTGCTTACGTGGATCCCCCAACGTTTCCTTACCCAGAATCCCCTGCAAACCTCAATTTTAGCTAAAAAAATCACTTTTTTCACACATTTTGGTGTGGGAAAGTTGTGGTATCACCGGGCTCACACAAATTTACCACCACCCAGCCTTCCCCCAGGTCTCCCAGTAAAAATGGTGCCTCACTTGTGTGGGTGGCCCAAGTACCCGCGGCAGGCAAGGGCCCAAAACATAGTGAGGCAATATCAAAATGGCCTATCGCCAAACCACCTGGTTTTGCAACGGGGGTCACTTGGGTTTTTGGCCCGGTGCTCGGCGGCCATCTAGGGAAACGTACCAAACCCATGCATTTCTGAAAACTAGACACCCGGCGGCTTCCAGGGAGGTATGGCTTGCGTGGATCCTCCAAAGTTTCCTTACCCAGAATCCCCTGCAAACCTCAATTTTACCTGAAAAAATCACTTTTTTCACACATTTTGGTGTGGGAAAGTTGTGGCATCACCGGGATCACACAAATTTACCACCACCCAGCATTCTCCCAGGTCTCTCGGTAAAAATGGTGCCTCACTTGTGTGGGAGGCCCAAGTACCCGCGGCAGGCAAGGGTCCAAAACGTAGTGAGGCGACATCAAAACGGCCTATCGCTAAACCACCTGGTTTTGCAAGAGGTCACTTGGGTTTTTGGCCCGGTGCTCGGCGGCCATCTAGGGAAACCTACCAAACCCATGCATTTCTGAAAACTAGACACCCGGCGGCTTCCAGGGAGGTATGGCTTGCGTGGATCCCCCAACGTTTCCTTACCCAGAATCCCCTGCAAACCTCAATTTTAGCTGCAAAAATCACTTTTTTCATACATTTTGGTGTGGGAAAGTTGTGGCATCACCGGGCTCACACAAATTTACCACCATCCAGCATTCCCCCAGGTCTCCCGGTAAAAATGGTGCCTCACTTGTGTGGGAGGCCCAAGTACCCGCGGCAGGCAAGGGTCCAAAACGTAGTGAGGCGACATCAAAATGGTCTATCGCAAAACCACCTGGTTTTGCAAGGGGGGTCACTTGGATTTTTGGCCCGGTGCTCGGCGGCCATCTAGGGAAACCTAACAAACCCACACATTTCTTAAAACTAGACACCCGGCGGCTTCCAGGGAGGTATGGCTTGCGTGGATCCCCCAACGTTTCCTTACCCAGAATCCCCTGCAAACCTCAATTTTATCTGAAAAAATCACTTTTTCACACATTTTGGTGTGGGAAAGTTGTGGCATCACCGGGCTCACACAAATTTACCACCACCCAGCATTCCCCCAGGTCTCCCGGTAAAAATGGTGCCTCACTTGTGTGGGAGGCCCAAGTACCCGCGGCAGGCAAGGGCCCAAAACGTAGTGAGGCGACATCATAATGGCCTATCGCTAAACCACCTGGTTTTGCAAGGGGGGGTCACTTGGGTTTTTGGCCCGGTGCTCGGCGGCCATCTAGGGAAACCTACCAAACCCACGCATTTCTGAAAACTAGACACCCGGCGGCTTCCAGGGAGGTATGGCTTGCGTGGATCTCCCAACGTTTCCTTACCCAGAATCCCCTGCAAATCTCAATTTTAGCTGAAAAAATCACATTTTTTCACACATTTTGGTGTGGGAAAGATGTGGCATCACCGGGCTCACACAAATTTACCACCACCCAGCGTTCCCCCAGGTCTCCCGGTAAAAATGGTACCTCACTTGAGTGGGAGGCCCAAGTACCCGCGGCAGGCAAGGGCCCAAAACGTAGTGAGGCGACATCAAAATGGCCTATCGCTAAACCACCTGGTTTTGCAAGGGGGTCACTTGGGTTTTCGGCCCGGTGCTCGTCGGCCATCTAGGGAAACCTACCAAACCCATGCATTTCTGAAAACTAGACACCCGGCGGCTTCCAGGGAGGTATGGCTTGCGTGGATCCCCCAACGTTTCCTTACCCAGAATCCCCTGCAAACCTCAATTTTAGCAGAAAAAAAATCACTTTTTTCACACATTTTGGTGTGGGAAAGTTGTGGCATCACCGGGCTCACACAAATTTACCACCACCCAGCCTTCCCCCAGGTCTCCCGGTAAAAATGGTGCCTCACTTGTGTGGGATGCCCAAATATCCGCGGCAGGCAAGGGCCCAAAACGTAGTGAGGAGACATCAAAATGGCCTATCGCAAAACCACCTGGTTTTGCAAGGGGGGGTCACTTGGGTTTTTGGCCCGGTGCTCGGCGGCCATCTAGGGAAACCTACCAAACCCACACATTTCTGAAAACTAGACACCCGGCGACTTCCAGGGAGGTATTGCTTACGTGGATCCCCCAACGTTTCCTTACCCAGAATCCCCTGCAAACCTCAATTTTAGATGAAAAAATCACTTTTTTCACACATTTTGGTGTGGGAAAGTTGTGGTATCACCGGGCTCACACAAATTTACCACCACCCAGCCTTCCCCCAGGTTTCCCGGTAAAAATGGTGCCTCACTTGTGTGGGAGGCCCAAGTACCCGCGGCAGGCAAGGGCCCAAAACATAGTGAGGCAATATCAAAATGGCCTATCGCCACACCACCTGGTTTTGCAACGGGGGTCACTTGGGTTTTTGGCCCGGTGCTCGGCGGCCATCTAGGGAAACCTACCAAACCCATGCATTTCTGAAAACTAGACACCCGGCGGCTTCCAGGGAGGTATGGCTTGCATGGATCCTCCAACGTTTCCTTACCCAGAATCCCCTGCAAACCTCAATTTTAGCTGAAAAAATCACTTTTTTCACACATTTTGGTGTGGGAAAGTTGTGGCCTCACCGGGCTCACACAAATTTACCACCACCCATCATTCCCCCAGGTCTCCCGGTAAAAATGGTGCCTCACTTGTGTGGGAGGCCCAAGTACCCGCGGCAGGCAAGGGCCCAAAACGTAGTGAGGCGACATCAAAATGGCCTATCGCAAAAACACCTTGTTTTGCAAGGGGGGTCACTTGGGTTTTTGGCCCGGTGCTCGGCGGTCATCTAGGGAAACCTACCTAACCCATGCATTTCTGAAAACTAGACACCCGGCAGCGTCCAGGGAGGTATGGCTTGCGTGGATCCCCCAACGTTTCCTTACCCAGAATCCCCTGCAAACCTCAATTTTAGCTGAAAATATCACTTTTTTCACACATTTTCGTGTGGGAAAGCTGTGGCATCACTGGGCTCACACAAATTTACCACCACCCAGCGTTCCCCCAGGTCTCCCAGTAAAAATGGTGCCTCACTTGTGTGGGAGGCCCAAGTACCCGCGGCAGGCAAGGGCCCAAAACGTAGTGAGGCGACATCAAAATGGCCTATCGCCAAACCACCTGGTTTTGCAAGGGGGGTCACTTGGGTTTTCAGCCCGGTGCTCGGCGGCCATCTAGGGAAACCTACCAAACCCATGCATTTCTGAAAACTAGACACCCGGCGGCTTCCAGGGAGGTATGGCTTGCGTGGATCCCCCAACGTTTCCTTATCCAGAATCCCCTGCAAACCTCAATTTTAGCTGAAAAAAATCACTTTTTTCACACATTTTGGTGTGGGAAAGATGTGGCATCACCGGGCTCACACAAATTTACCACCACCCAGCGTTCCCCCAGGTTTCACGGTAAAAATGGGGCCTCACTTGTGTGGGTGGCCCAAGTACCCGTGGCAGGCAAGGGCCCAAAACGTAGTGAGGCGACATCAAAATGGCCTATCGCTAAACCACCTGGTTTTGCAAGGGGGGTCACTTGGGTTTTTGGCCCGGTGCTCGGCTGCCATCTAGGGAAACCTACCAAACCCATGCATTTCTGAAAACTAGACACCCGGCGGCTTCCAGGGAGGTATGGCTTGCATGGATCCTCCAACGTTTCCTTACCCAGAACCCCCTGCAAACGTCAATTTTAGCTGAAAAAAATCACTTTTTTCACACATTTTGGTGTGGGAAAGTTGTGGCATCACCGGGATCACACAAATTTACCACCACCCAGCATTCTCCCAGGTCTCCCGGTAAAAATGGTGCCTCACTTGTGTGGGAGGCCCAAGTACCCGCGGCAGGCAAGGGTCCAAAACGCAGTGAGGCGACATCAAAATGGTCTATCGCAAAACCACCTGGTTTTGCAAGGGGGGTCACTTGGATTTTTGGCCCGGTGCTCGGCGGCCATCTAGGGAAACCTAACAAACCCACACATTTCTGAAAACTAGACACCCGGCGGCTTCCAGGGAGGTATGGCTTGCGTGGATCCCCCAACGTTTCCTTACCCAGAATCCCCTGCAAACCTCAATTTTAGCTGAAAAAATCACCTTTTCACACATTTTGGTGTGGGAAAGTTGTGGCATCACCGGGCTCACACAAATTTACCACCACCCAGCGTTCCCCCAGGTCTCCCGGTAAAAATGGTCCCTAAACTTGTGTGGGAGGCCCAAGTACCCGTGGCAGGCAAGGGCCCAAAACGTAGTGAGGCGACATCATAATGGCCTATCGCTAAACCACCTGGTTTTGCAAGGGGGGGTCACTTGGGTTTTTGGCCCGGTGCTCGGCGGCCATCTAGGGAAACCTACCAAACCCATGCATTTCTGAAAACTAGACACCCGGCGGCTTCCAGGGAGGTATGGCTTGCGTGGATCTCCCAACGTTTCCTTACCCAGAATCCCCTGCAAATCTCAATTTTAGCTGAAAAAAATCACATTTTTTCACACATTTTGGTGTGGGAAAGATGTGGCATCACTGGGCTCACACAAATTTACCACCACCCAGCGTTCCCCCAGGTCTCCCGGTAAAAATGGTGCCTCACTTGTGTGGGAGGCCCAAGTACCCGCGGCAGGCAAGGGCCCAAAACGTAGTGAGGCGACATCAAAATGGCCTATCGAAAAACCACTTGGTTTTGCAAGGGGGGTCACTTGGGTTTTTGGCCCGGTGCTCGGCGGTCATCTAGGGAAACCTACCAAACCCATGCATTTCTGAAAACAAGACACCCGGCGGCGTCCAGGGAGGTATGGCTTGCGTGGATCCCCCAACGTTTCCTTACCCAGAATCCCCTGCAAACCTCAATTTTAGCTGAAAAAATCACTTTTTTCACACATTTTGGTGTGGGAAAGTTGTGGCATCACCGGGCTCACACAAATTTACCACCACCCAGCGTTCCCCCAGTCCTCCCGGTAAAAATGGTGCCTCACTTGTGTGGGAAGCCAAAGTACCCGCGGCAGGCAAGGGCCTAAAACGTAGTGAGGCGACATCAAAATGGCCTATCGCTAAACCACCTGGTTTTGCAAGGGGGTCACTTGGGTTTTCGTCCCGGTGCTCGGCGGCCATCTAGGGAAACCTAACAAACCCACGCATTTATGAAAACTAGACACCCGGCGGCTTCCAGGGAGGTATGGCTTGCGTGGATCTCCCAATGTTTCCTTACCCAGAATCCCCTGCAAATCTCAATTTTAGCTGAAAAAATCACATTTTTTCACACATTTTGGTGTGGGAAAGATGTGGCATCACCGGGCTCACACAAATTTACCACCACCCAGAGTTCCCCCAGGTCTCCTGGGAAAAATGGTGCCTCACTTGTGTGGGAGGCCCAAGTACCCGCGGCAGGCAAGGGCCCAAAACGTAGTGAGGCGACATCAAAATGGCCTATCGCAAAACCACCTGGTTTTGCAAGGGGGGTCACTTGGGTTTTTGGCCCGGTGCTCGGCGGTCATCTAGGGAAACCTACCTAACCCATGCATTTCTGAAAACTAGACACCCGGCGGCGTCCAGGGAGGTATGGCTTGCGTGGATCCCCCAACGTTTCCTTACCCAGAATCCCCTGCAAACCTCAATTTTAGCTGAAAATATCACTTTTTTCACACATTTTCGTGTGGGAAAGCTGTGGCATCACTGGGCTCACACAAATTTACCACCACCCAGCGTTCCCCCAGGTCTCCCGGTAAAAATAGTGCCTCACTTGTGTGAGAGGCCCAAGTACCCGCGGCAGGCAAGGGCCCAAAACGTAGTGAGGCAACATCAAAATGGCCTATCGCCAAACCACCTGGTTTTGCAAAGGGGGTCACTTGGGTTTTCAGCCCGGTGCTCGGCCGCCATCTAGGGAAACTTACCAAACCCATGCATTTCTGAAAACTAGAAACCCGGCGGCTTCCAGGGAGGTATGGCTTGTGTGGATCCCCCAACGTGTCCTTACCCAGAATCCCCTGCAAACCTCAACTTTAGCTGAAAAAATCACTTTTTTCACACATTTTGGTGTGGGAAAGTTGTGGCATCACCGGGCTCACACAAATTTACCACCACCCAGCCTTCCCCCAAGTCTCCCGGTAAAAATGGTGCCTCACTTGTGTGGGAGGCCCAAGTACCCGTGGCAGGCAAGGGCCCAAAACGTAGTGAGGCGACATCAAAATGGCCTATCGCAAAACCACCTGGTTTTGCAAGGGGGGTCACTTGGGTTTTTGGCCCGGTGCTCGGCTGCCATCTAGGGAAACCTACCAAACCCATGCATTTCTGAAAACTAGACACCCGGCGGCTTCCAGGGAGGTATGGCTTGTATGGATCCTCCAACGTTTCCTTACCCAGAACCCCCTGCAAACGTCAATTTTAGCTGAAAAAAATCACTTTTTTCACACATTTTGGTGTGGGAAAGTTGTGGCATCACCGGGATCACACAACTTTACCACCACCCAGCATTCTCCCAGGTCTCCCGGTAAAAATGGTGCCTCACTTGTGTGGGAGGCCCAAGTACCCGCGGCAGGCAAGGGTCCAAAACGCAGTGAGGCGACATCAAAATGGTCTATCGCAAAACCACCTGGTTTTGCAAGGGGGGTCACTTGGATTTTTGGCCCGGTGCTCAGCGGCCATCTAGGGAAACCTAACAAACCCATGCATTTCTGAAAACTAGACACCCGGCGGCTTCCAGGGAGGTATGGCTTGCGTGGATCCCCCAACGTTTCCTTACCCAGAATCCCCTGCAAACCTCAATTTTAGCTGAAAAAATCACTTTTTCACACATTTTGGTGTGGGAAAGTTGTGGCATCACCGGGCTCACACAAATTTACCACCACCCAGCATTCCCCCAGGTCTCCCGGTAAAAATGGTAGCTCACTTGTGTGGGAGGCCCAAGTACCCGCGGCAGGCAAGGGCCCAAAACGTAGTGAGGCGACATCAAAATGGCCTATCGCAAAACCACTTGGTTTTGCAAGGGGGGTCACTTGGGTTTTTGGCCCGGTGCTCGGCGGTCATCTAGGGAAACTTACCAAACCCATGCATTTCTGAAAACTAGACACCCGGCGGCGTCCAGGGAGGTATGGCTTGCGTGGATCCCCCAACGTTTCCTTACCCAGAATCCCCTGCA
The DNA here is from genome assembly GCF_964204655.1 of Triturus cristatus. Classification (NCBI taxonomy): domain Eukaryota; kingdom Metazoa; phylum Chordata; class Amphibia; order Caudata; family Salamandridae; genus Triturus; species Triturus cristatus. Next base: position 1,264,002,320 of record NC_140590.1, read on the forward strand.
AACCTCAATTCTAGCTGAAAAAATCACTTTTTTCACACATTTTGGTGTGGGAAAGTTGTGGCATCACCGGGCTCACACAAATTTACCACCACCCAGCGTTCCCCCAGTCCTCCCAGTAAAAATGGTGCCTCACTTGTGTGGGAGGCCCAAGTACCCGCGGCAGGCAAGGGCCCAAAACGTAGTGAGGCGACATCAAAATGGCCTATCGCTAAACCACCTGGTTTTGCAAGGGGGTCACTTGGGTTTTTGGCCCGGTGCTCGGCGGCCATCTAGGGAAACCTACCAAACCCATGCATTTCTGAAAACTAGACACCCGGCAGCTTCCAGGGAGGTATGGCTTGCGTTGATCCCCCAACGTTTCCTTACCCAGAATCCCCTGCAATCCTCAATTTTAGCTGAAAAAATCACTTCTTTCATACATTTTGGTGTGGGAAAGTTGTGGCATCACCGGGCTCACACAAATTTACTACCACCCAGCATTCCCCCAGGTTTCCCTGTAAAAATGGGGCCTCACTTGTGTGGGAGGCCCAAGTACCCGAGGCAGGCAAGGGCCCAAAACGTAGTGAGGGGACATCAAAATGGCCTATCGCTAAACCACCTGCTTTTGCAAGGGGGGTCACTTGGGTTTTTGGCCCGGTGCTCGGCGGCCATCTAGGGAAACCTACCAAACCCATGCATTTCTGAAAACTAGACACCCGGCGGTTTCCATGGAGGTATGGCTTGCATGGATCCCCCAACGTTTCCTTACCCAGAATCCCCTGCAAACCTCAATTTTAGCTGAAACAATCACTTTTTTCACACATTTTGGTGTGGGAAAGTTGTGGCATCACCGGGTTCACACAAATTTACCACCACCCAGCGTTCCCCCAGGTCTCCCGGTAAAAATGGTGCCTCACTTGTGTGGGAGGCACAAGTACCCGCGGCAGGCAAGGGCCCAAAACGTTGTGAGGCGACATCAAAATGGCCTATCGCCAAACCACCTGGTTTTGCAAGGGGGGTCACTTGGGTTTTTGGCCCGGTGCTCGGCGGCCATCTAGGGAAATCTACAAAACCCATGCATTTCTGAAAACCAGACACCCGGCGGCTTCCAGGGAGGTATGGCTTGCATGGATCCTACAAAGTTTCCTTACCCAGAATCCCCTGCAAACCTCAATTTTAGCTGAAAAAATCACTTTTTTCACACATTTTGGTGTGGGAAAGTTGTGGCATCACCGGGATCACACAAATGTACCACCACCCAGCATTCTCCCAGGTCTCCCGGTAAAAATGGTGCCTCACTTGTGTGGGAGGCCCAAGTACCCGCGGCAGACAAGGGTCCAAAACGTAGTGAGGCGACATCAAAATGGCCTATCGCTAAACCACCTGGTTTTGCAAGGGGGTCACTTGGGTTTTTGGCCCGGTGCTCGGCGGCCATCTAGGGAAACCTACCAAACCCATGCATTTCTGAAAACTAGACACCCAGCAGCTTCCAGGGAGGTATGGCTTGCATGGATCCCCCAACGTTTCCTTACCCAGAATCCCCTGCAAACCTCAATTTTAGCTGAAAAAATCACTTTTTTCACACATTTTGGTGTGGGAAAGTTGTGGCATCACCGGGCTCACAAAAATTTACCACCACCCAGCCTTCCCCCAGGTCTCCCGGTACAAATGGTGCCTCACTTGTGTGGGAGGCCCAAGTACCCGCGGCAGGCAAGGGCCCAAAACGTAGTGAGGAGACATCAAAATGGCCTATCGCAAGACCACCTGGTTTTGCAAGGGGGGTCACTTGGGTTTTTGGCCCGGTGCTTGGCGGCCATCTAGGGAAACCTACCAAACCCATGCATTTCTGAAAACTAGACAGCCGGCGGCTTCCAGGGAGGTATGGCTTGCGTGGATCCCCCAACGTTTCCTTACCCAGAATCCCCTGCAAACCTCAATTTTAGCTGAAAAAATCACTTTTTTCACACATTTTGGTGTGGGAAAGTTGTGGCATCACCGGGCTCACAAAAATTTACCACCACCCAGCCTTCCCCCAGGTCTCCCAGTAAAAATGGTGCCTCACTTGTGTGGGAGGCCCAAGTACCCGCGGCAGGCAAGGGCCCAAAACGTAGTGAGGAGACATCAAAATAGCCTATCGCAAGACCACCTGGTTTTGCAAGGGGGGTCACTTGGGTTTTTGGCCCGGTGCTTGGCGGCCATCTAGGGAAACCTACCAAACCCACGCATTTCTGAAAACTAGACACCTGCCGGCTTCCAGGGAGGTATTGCTTACATGGATCCCCCAACGTTTCCTTACCCAGAATCCCCTGCAATCCTCAATTGTAGCTGAAAAAATCACTTTTTTCACACATTTTGGTGTGGGAAAGTTGTGGCATCACCGGGCTCACAAAAATTTACCATCACCCAGCCTTCCCCCAGGTCTCCCGGTAAAAATGGTGCCTCACTTGTGTGGGAGGCCCAAGTACCCGCGGCAGGCAAGGGCCCAAAACGTAGTGAGGAGACATCAAAATGGCCTATCGCAAGACCACCTGGTTTTGCAAGGGGGGTCACTTGGGTTTTTGGCCCGGTGCTTGGCGGCCATCTATTGAAACCTACCAAACCCATGCATTTCTGAAAACTAGACAGCCGGCGGCTTCCAGGGAGGTATGGCTTGCGTGGATCCCCCAACGTTTCCTTACCCAGAATCCCCTGCAAACCTCAATTTTAGCTGAAAAAATCACTTTTTTCACACATTTTGGTGTGGGAAAGTTATGGCATCACCGGGCTCACAAAAATTTACCACCACCCAGCCTTCCCCCAGGTCTCCCGGTAAAAATGGTGCCTCACTTGTGTGGGAGGCCCAAGTACCCGCGGCAGGCAAGGGTCCAAAACGTAGTGAGGCGACATCAAAATGGCCTATCGCTAAACCACCTGGTTTTGCAAGGGGGTCACTTGGGTTTTTGGCCCGGTGCTCGGCGGCCATCTAGGGAAACCTACCAAACCCATGCATTTCTGAAAACTAGACACCCAGCAGCTTCCAGGGAGGTATGGCTTGCGTGGACCCCCCAACGTTTCCTTACCCAGAATCCCCTGCAAACCTCAATTCTAGCTGAAAAAATCACTTTTTTCATACATTTTGGTGTGGGAAAGTTGTGGCATCACCGGGCTCACACAAATTTACCAACACCCAGCGTTCCCCCAGGTCTCCCGGTACAAATGGTGCCTCACTTGTGTGGGAGGCCTGTTGGACTTGGCCCTTCTGGCAGGTTCACCCCTGAACCTTTTTGCTTTTTACTGATGACTTGGTGTGGTAATTGTTTGGTCTCTGCGCACTTTCCCTGTGTCCCAGGGTAAAGTGTGTGCGTGCTCTGAGTGCATGTGGTGAGATAGGCCTGCCCTCCCATAGGAATGCATGGGGAATGTATGTGTCCCTAGTAGTTCCTGATGCGTGGGGTGTGCAGGCCCGAGTTTGGTATGTGCGGACTCGTGGGAGTGAATGCTGCGCGATGATGTGTGCGGCGTGCATGTACCTAGTGTGGAAGTGCCACTTCTAGAAGTGGGCACTTCTGTGTGCAGTGTGTCTGTCGCGTGATTGGCTGGTCATGTCATGTGACGGGCTAGGGATTCCCCAGAGTCAGGATGAGTCACCCAGTGGTGAATGGGGAGATCAGCAGCTAGATGGGTGGGAGGAGTACACCTGGGTCCTGAATAGGCCAGGGTTTTCCACACACAATGCTGGCCCCGCCCCCTGTGGTGCGACTGACGACCCTAGCCCTGCCAGTGAATAGAGTGAGGGGCTGAGCACATCAAGGGTGCTCCCCAACCAGCTGCGACTGGTTTTCCCCCTCACCCTGAACCCAAGACAAAGGGTTTGACTGTATAAAAATGGGGCTGTGTCCCCACAGAAACTGTTCTCTGCCAGGATCTTACCTGAGGGGGGGGGCTGCTGCTGCTGCTGGACCAGAGGACTGCCACCTGGACTACCTCCCTGCCTGGAGGCCCAGTGAGCTGGCTCTGGGTCCAGCCTTGCCCCCACCCCTGCCCTGCTGCATGCAGGGAAGAACTTTGTTGGACTTTGTGGTGCTTTTTGGGCTGGAGCGCTGGGAGTTCTCTATCTGTGTCCCTAGGCGCTTGGAAGCGCTTTTATTTCACTTATAGCGCTAGAAGTGCTCTGGTTGTGGCCCAAGCACCGAGAGGCGCTTTCCCTGCAGAGCGCCGTCAATTTGGCCCGTAGCGCGGCTCTACGACAAGCTGCAAGGGAACCCCGACATAGGGATTCCCCCGCTTTTGCCGGTTGTAAGGCGGGAGCCCACCCCGCATGGTGTGCTCGTTGGCGGGTGCCCACCCCGCTTATTTGTGTAATTAGCCGGCGGGTGCCCACCCCGCTTAGTGGTGGTGATTCTGAGGGAGCCTACCCCTCTTACGGCCGGGGAATCACCGCCGCGGCCCGAGCAGCGCATAGGATTCCCTCCGGGCCGCTGCCCAGCGCGACCCGGAAGGCAAGGACTCCGTGGGCGGGACTTCCGGATCGAGGGAAGCCCCGCGCCGAGTAAAGAAACGCCGCCACCACCGAAGACGTCCAAGCAGCGTCGCGGCTGCCCGATCGGAGTGCTGCCGGTCCCTGAAGAGCCAGCGTAGAGCGGAGGCAACGCGGGAGTCCCAGGTAAGCGGGACTCCCTGTGGTAGTGGTCTCTGTCCCCCCATCCCCCGCAGCGGCGCAGCAGTTGCGGGCTGCTCCGACGGGGGCTGCACTCACGAGAGCGCCCGTCCGCCCCCGCAGAGGCCTTTATAGCTGAGAGCGCTAGTGGCGCTCCAACATACGGGGGCAGTTGTTTTTCGGAGAAGAGCGGCCCCGGAAGGCAGCGGGCCGCTCCAACATTGGCCCCCACTCTTGGATCTAGAGCCTGAAGGCTCCACAAGAAAGGCACTGTGTTTTGAGCCACGAAGGCTCAGGGGGCATGAATGTTCAGAGCGCTCAGGGCGCTCCAACGACGGGGGCATTTCTCTTGTGATTGAGTGGCCCCAGATGGCAGCGGGCCACTCCCACCTTGCCCCACAGAGTTGTTTGGAGCCTGCGAGGCTCTAGGGGGCATTTTGCGTGGTTAGAGCCCAGGAGAGGCTCCAACCCCCCCCGCCAGATTTGTTTAACAAGGCACAGTGGTGCCACCGCATCTCTCCAGTTGCCCAGCACTTAGTGGGCAACTGCAACGTTTAGGTTGTGGCCTCGGTGTTCTGGCTTGCGCAGCCTGCGCCGGCGCGCCCTGACTTCTCTGGACGCAGGGCGTCCTTGCCCCTACTAGGCCAGTTGGCCCAGGGACTGCCACAGTAGTGGCTAATGTGAGTTTTGGCACCATTGTACCTTTTCTGCACCTCTGAATGTGTTTATGCGTCATGTGCTTGGCTTTACACCTCTGAATGTTATGCATCATGTGTTTATGTGCTTAGACCCCTACAGGTATTGTGATACTTAGGTGGTTGTTTTCTCCCTAGTACAGGTGGTGCTAGTGAGGTCCTGATTCCCTGCGCAATATTTTCCTAAGGTGGTTAGGGTTGCGTAGGGGGTACTTACCTGATACCAGTAGTTACTGGTTGTGTGCTACATATGTTATTTTATACTACAGTATTATTCCTATGTTCTAAAAAGTGCTAATTCCGGACAGTGGTCCATGTGGCCCTGTCCCCTGTACATATAATCCCTTGTAAATTCTGCCCGTGCCTGTTGGCACATTGTAGAGTGTGTGTTTTTATCTAATGTGTTGTGTATAATACAAAGGTTATTTTTATAGAATACCTTGTGTGGAGTTTCCTTTGTGGTGGGCCTTGGGTGTTGTTGCTGGGTGCGCGCGCAAACGCTTTACACATCGCCTCAGGGATAAGCCTGACTGCTCGTGCCAAGCTACCAAGGGGGTGAGCAGGGGTTATCTTTGGCGTGTAACTCCCCAGCCCTGACTAGAGTGGTGGTTTCTGTCTGGCTTTGGCGCAAGCCCTAGCCAACCAGAAATCCCATTTCTAACATTGGTGATCAGCGGTGGGATTTGGACTTGCGTTTGCGCTGTACCGCAGCGGCAACTGGCCGCACTACAAAACTCTGCATTTAGATAAATCACATGGTATAGGGATTATTGTTTTAAGTTTGTTTTTAATTGTCATTTCTTTGGAAATGTGTTTTGGTGCACTTTGAGTTGAGTGTCCTGCCAAGGACAGAAACCAGAGACTGTAGGAGGTAACAGCCCTTGTGCAGACAGCGGGTTCTTGGGTTGGCCTGCAGTAGAAGCTGGAGGAGGTAACTGCCCCTGTGCTGTTTGTTATTTCTGGGGTTGGCCTGCAGTAGAAGCTGGAGGAGGTAACTGCCCCTGTGCTGTTTGCTATTTCTTGGGTTGGCCTACAGTGGGGACTTAATTGGTAGGTGTCCCTAGCTCGGGAGGGTAGATCACCCCCCCTAAGTGCATTGTGTTTTCTGGATTCACCAGAGGGTGGGATCCAGTGGTGGCAGCGTAATAGTGTCCAGTACATTTGTCCCCCGCCCTGCGCCCAGAGTTGGTACCTGTGTCACATGGTGGTCAGGTTGAGGAATCAGGGGTGGTAGAAACTGCCTTACCAGTCCGAGGGGAGGGTTGTGTGTGGATGAATGGTGTGTGGCACTATGCAAGTGAGTGTGAGTTCTCTGGGTTAGAGAGCTTTCTGAATCTTTTTGTGAATTGTGTGCTCCTGTGTGAAACTCAGACCCCTAGGTTCCCTGTGTGATCTTTTTACCATAACGTCCGCCAGAATGGAGCCTGCTTGTGATCCCTATGAGCTAGCTTGGCGCCAGAGGCAGGAGTTAGACAGGTCCTGTACAGAGAGAGAGTCCGACACTCGGTACGAACTTCAGGACCACCTGGTCCTATGGCAAAAGGGTCCATGGGATCTTGAGCACAGTATGGAAAGGGCCCGGGCCTCAAACCTGGAGGGTGGTGGGTCTGTGGGGAGCCCTGAAGATTCAGAAGAGGAGGTAGAGGATGACAATACCTGGACGCCAGTAGAGAGTGAGGACCCCATGGGTAGGGCGTCCCTTGCTGGGTCCAGTGTAGGAGGCAGCGCCTCATCCCTTTCCCTGTCCCCAGAGGAGTGGGAAGATAGGAGGAAAGAAAGGAAGCACCAGCTGGCGTTAGAGAAGCTCAGGTTAGAGCATGCTCAGGCTATGGCACAGCTGGAGGCCAGGAAGCAACAGCGAGAGACTGAGTGGGTCTTGGCGCGGGAGAGGGTAGAGGAGGCTGAGAGGGCCTCCACCAGAGGCAAAGTAGCTCTGGAGGGTAGACTATCCCCTGCGCGCAGTTTTAATTTTCTGGGCTCCCCAGGGAGGGTTGAGTCCAGTGGTAGCAGCCAGATAGATTCCAGTGTAGGAAATCCCAGTCCCAGTTCCCCCAGCCTGGTACCTGTTTCCCAGGAGGAGGAGTTAAGGTTGAAATTCAGGGGCAGTAGGAAACTGTCTCACCAGTCTTGGGAGGAGTTTGTGGATAAATGTGAGGATGCACTGGCTGATTGGATAAGAATTCCCGCAGAAACTGATTTTGATAAACTGTTTGATCTGGTTCTCAAAGAACACCTGCTCAGTTGTTGTGTGCCGGGGTTGCGCCAACACCTGTTGGGGTGTGGATTGTCTGAGCCATTTGACCTTGCGGATGAGGCAGAGCGCTGGGAAAGGGCTAGAGGTTCTCTAGAGTCATTAGGGAGTGACTCCAAAAGTAGTGGGTCAGGTATCTTCCAGCCCAGCGTGGTGGAAGAGGCTCAGTGTAGCCCAGCTAGGTCCCAGGATAGCGAGGAGGGTGTAGGGGCTCACTGCCTGGCTCAGTGGAGCAGGAGTGAGAGGGTGACCGAGGGTCCCCGGACGTACGAAACCCTGCCTCAGGACTTGGATGGTTCCATGAGGGAACACCAAGTTGGGGACCTAGGCTGTCCCGTTAGCCCATTTGAGGAAGATCTCCTGGTGAGTAGAGGACCTGGAGCACCTGTAACCAGGGCTCCTGTGGTTCTAGAGTCTGGCAGTACCGCTCCGGTAGGGAGGGTACAGGAGTCCAGTGTGAGGAGTGATTGGGGGATGAGTTCCCCAGTGGAAGAGCCTGTGGGTCAGGGACTACCCAGTTGGGCTAGGATCCCGTGTAGTGGCCAGGGTGGCACCACTTCTGTTCTGGGGGATCTCCGCGCACTGTCAGGTGGACAGGGGACGGGAGATCAGCGCCAGACAGACAGTCGCTCGACATATGTGTCCTTTGATAGCCTCAGGGGGATGGAGTGGAAATCCCCAGAAGTCCTGGAGTGCCAGGCAATTATTCCACCAAAGGTTCTAGGCCGGAGGTTGGGAGGCCAGGTTCAGGATCAGCCTGACCTGAAGGGTGGGACGTCTGTAACCAGCGTCCCGACCAGTTCTTCTTCCAGAGGTACCGCCCCAGTTGGTAGGGAGCAGGGCTCTGGAAGGGGGTGCAGAGGGTGGGAGAGCCCACCTCTGCCCCCGGTACAACCTGAGGGGTTAAACCCTGGGTTGGAATGGCGTTCTAGATGTACCCCTCGCCAGAGGAGGAGGAACCCTAGGAGAAGAGGTAGGGGGAGGAGAGCCTTCCCTGAGACTCCTGGTCCGCCTGAGGGTGTAGACCCTAGGCTGGGGAACCAGTGGCAGTCTAGTCCAGTCTTGCAGAGAGGAAGAGTGGAGAATGGCCGCTATGTGCCAGGGGTTACTACCCCCCACTCTGTGATTAGGCAAGGACCAGTGGCACCTGGGTGGCCTAGGGCCTGGTCTTGGCCGCGGACAGCTTGGGAGTACCAGTGGGGTAGCCCAGTTGGTCCAGACAGTGGTGTTAGAAAGAATTCCATGGGTTCACCATGGCGTAGAACCGGAGGGTGTCCCTGCAGTTGCGGGCCCGCGTCCGTGTTCTATCGCACCAAGCAGGGAAGTCCATCACGGTGGTGATTGGTCTGCCCTGCGTTTTGGCTGGAAGGGGGTTGTGTTGGATTTGGCCCTTCTGGCAGGTTCACCCCTGAACCATTTTGCTTTTTACTGATGACTTGGTGTGGTAATTGTTTGGTCTCTGCGCACTTTCCCTGTGTCCCAGGGTAAAGTGCGTGCGTGCTCTGAGTGCATGTGGTGAGATAGGCCTGCCCTCCCATAGGAATGCATGGGGAATGTATGTGTCCCTAGTAGTTCCTGATGCGTGGGGTGTGCAGGCCCGAGTTTGGTATGTGCGGACTCGTGGGAGTGAATGCTGCGCGATGATGTGTGCGGCGTGCATGTACCTAGTGTGGAAGTGCCACTTCTAGAAGTGGGCACTTCTGTGTGCAGTGTATCTGTCGCATGATTGGCTGGTCATGTCATGTGATGGGCTAGGGATTCCCCAGAGTCAGGATGAGTCACCCAGTGGTGAATGGGGAGATCAGCAGCTAGATGGGTGGGAGGAGTACACCTGGGTCCTGAATAGGCCAGGGTTTTCCACACACAATGCTGGCCCCGCCCCCTGTGGTGCGACTGACGACCCTAGCCCTGCCAGTGAATAGAGTGAGGGGCTGAGCACATCAAGGGTGCTCCCCAACCAGCTGCGACTGGTTTTCCCCCTCACCCTGAACCCAAGACAAAGGGTTTGACTGTATAAAAATGGGGCTGTGTCCCCACAGAAACTGTTCTCTGCCAGGATCTTACCTGAGGGGGGGGGGCTGCTGCTGGACCAGAGGACCGCCACCTGGACTACCTCCCTGCCTGGAGGCCCAGTGAGCTGGCTCTGGGTCCAGCCTTGCCCCCACCCCTGCCCTGCTGCATGCAGGGAAGAACTTTGTTGGACTTTGTGGTGCTTTTTGGGCTGGAGCGCTGGGAGTGCTCTATCTGTGTCCCTAGGCGCTTGGAAGCGCTTTTATTTCACTTATAGCGCTAGAAGTGCTCTGGTTGTGGCCCAAGCACCGAGAGGCGCTTTCCCTGCAGAGCGCCATCAATTTGGCCCGTAGCGCGGCTCTACGACAAGCTGCAAGGGAACCCCGACATAGGGATTCCCCCGCTTTTGCCGGTTGTAAGGCGGGAGCCCACCCCACATGGTGTGCTCGTTGGCCGGTGCCCACCCCGCTTATTTGTGTAATTAGCCGGCAGGTGCCCACCCCGCTTAGTGGTGGTGATTCTGAGGGAGCCTACCCCTCTTACGGCCGGGGAATCACCGCCGCGGCCCGAGCAGCGCATAGGATTCCCTCCGGGCCGCTGCCCAGCGCGACCCAGAAGGCAAGGACTCCGTGGGCGGGACTTCCGGATCGAGGGAAGCCCCGCGCCGAGTAAAGAAACGCCGCCACCACCGGAGACGTCCAAGCAGCGTCGCGGCTGCCCGATCGGAGTGCTGCCGGTCCCTGAAGAGCCAGCGGAGAGCGGAGGCAACGCGGGAGTCCCAGGTAAGCGGGACTCCCTGTGGTAGTGGTCTCTGTCCCCCCGTCCCCCGCAGCGGCGCAGCAGTTGCGGGGTGCTCCGACGGGGGCTGCACTCACGAGAGCGCCCGTCCGCCCCCGCAGAGGCCTTTATAGCTGAGAGCGCTAGTGGCGCTCCAACATACGGGGGCAGTTGTTTTTCGGAGAAGAGCGGCCCCGGAAGGCAGCGGGCCGCTCCAACATTGGCCCCCACTCTTGGATCTAGAGCCTGAAGGCTCCACAAGAAAGGCACTGTGTTTTGAGCCACGAAGGCTCAGGGGGCATGAATGTTCAGAGCGCTCAGGGCGCTCCAACGACGGGGGCATTTCTCTTGTGATTGAGTGGCCCCAGATGGCAGCGGGCCACTCCCACCTTGCCCCACAGAGTTGTTTGGAGCCTGCGAGGCTCTAGGGGGCATTTTGCGTGGTTAGAGCCCAGGAGAGGCTCCAACCCCCCCCGCCAGATTTGTTTAACAAGGCACAGTGGTGCCACCGCATCTCTCCAGTTGCCCAGCACTTAGTGGGCAACTGCAACGTTTAGGTTGTGGCCTCGGTGTTCTGGCTTGCGCAGCCTGCGCCGGCGCGCCCTGACTTCTCTGGACGCAGGGCGTCCTTGCCCCTACTAGGCCAGTTGGCCCAGGGACTGCCACAGTAGTGGCTAATGTGAGTTTTGGCGCCATTGTACCTTTTCTGCACCTCTGAATGTGTTTATGCGTCATGTGCTTGGCTTTACACCTCTGAATGTTATGCATCATGTGTTTATGTGCTTAGACCCCTACAGGTATTGTGATACTTAGGTGGTTGTTTTCTCCCTAGTACAGGTGGTGCTAGTGAGGTCCTGATTCCCTGCGCAATATTTTCCTAAGGTGGTTAGGGTTGCGTAGGGGGTACTTACCTGATACCAGTAGTTACTGGTTGTGTGCTACATATGTTATTTTATACTACAGTATTATTCCTATGTTCTAAAAAGTGCTAATTCCGGACAGTGGTCCATGTGGCCCTGTCCCCTGTACATATAATCCCTTGTAAATTCTGCCCGTGCCTGTTGGCACATTGTAGAGTGTGTGTTTTTATCTAATGTGTTGTGTATAATACAAAGGTTATTTTTATAGAATACCTTGTGTGGAGTTTCCTTTGTGGTGGGCCTTGGGTGTTGTTGCTGGGTGCGCGCGCAAACGCTTTACACATCGCCTCAGGGATAAGCCTGACTGCTCGTGCCAAGCTACCAAGGGGGTGAGCAGGGGTTATCTTTGGCGTGTAACTCCCCAGCCCTGACTAGAGTGGTGGTTTCTGTCTGGCTTTGGCGCAAGCCCTAGCCAACCAGAAATCCCATTTCTAACAAGGCCCAAGTACCCGCGGCAGGCAAGGGCCCAAAACGTAGTGAGGAGACATCAAAATAGCCTATCGCAAGACCACCTGGTTTTGCAAGGGGGGTCACTTGGGTTTTTGGCCCGGTGCTTGGCGGCCATCTAGGGAAACCTACCAAACCCACGCATTTCTGAAAACTAGACACCTGCCGGCTTCCAGGGAGGTATTGCTTACATGGATCCCCCAACGTTTCCTTACCCAGAATCCCCTGCAATCCTCAATTTTAGCTGAAAAAATCACTTTTTTCACACATTTTGGTGTGGGAAAGTTGTGGCATCACCGGGCTCACAAAAATTTACCACCACCCAGCCTTCCCCCAGGTCTCCCGGTAAAAATGGTGCCTCACTTGTGTGGGAGGCCCAAGTACCCGCGGCAGGCAAGGGCCCAAAACGTAGTGAGGAGACATCAAAATGGCCTATTGCAAGACCACCTGGTTTTGCAAGGGGGGTCACTTGGGTTTTTGGCCCGGTGCTTGGCGGCCATCTAGGGAAACCTACCAAACCCATGCATTTCTGAAAACTAGACACCCTGCAGCTTCCAGGGAGGTATGGCTTGCGTGGATCCCCCAACGTTTCCTTACCCAGAATCCCCTGCAAACCTCAATTCTAGCTGAAAAAATCACTTTTTTCATACATTTTGGTGTGGGAAAGTTGTGGCATCACCGGGCTCACACAAATTTACCAACACCCAGCGTTCCTCCAGGTCTCCCGGTACAAATGGTGCCTCACTTGTGTGGGAGGCCCAAGTACCCGAGGAAGGCAAGGGCCCAAAACGTAGTGAGGCGACATCAAAATGGCCTATCGATAAACCACCTGGTTTTGCAAGGGGGGTCACTTGGATTTTTGGCCCGGCGCTCGGCGGCCATTTAGGGAAACCTACCAAACCCATGCATTTCTGAAAACTAGACAGCCGGCGGCTTCCAGGGAGGTATGGCTTGCGTGGATCCCCCAACGTTTCCTTACCCAGAATCCCCTGCAAACCTCAATTTTAGCTGAAAAAATCACTTTTTTCACACATTTTGGTGTGGGAAAGTTGTGGCATCACTGGGCTCACAAAAATTTACCACCACCCAGCCTTCCCCCAGGTCTCCCGGTAAAAATGGTGCCTCACTTGTGTGGGAGGCCCAAGTACCCGCGGCAGGCAAGGGCCCAAAATGTAGTGAGGAGACATCAAAATGGCCTATCGCTAAACCACCTGGTTTTGCAAGGGGGTCACTTGGGTTTTTGGCCCGGTGCTCGGCGGCCATCTAGGGAAACCTACCAAACCCATGCATTTCTGAAAACTAGACACCCAGCAACTTCCAGGGAGGTATGGCTTGCGTGGATCCCCCAAAGTTTCCTTACCCAGAATCCCCTGCAAACCTCAATTCTAGCTGAAAAAAATCACTTTTTTCATACATTTTGGTGTGGGAAAGTTGTGGCATCACCGGGCTCACACAAATTTACCAACACCCAGCGTTCCTCCAGGTCTCCCGGTACAAATGGTGCCTCACTTGTGTGGGAGGCCCAAGTACCCGAGGAAGGCAAGGGCCCAAAACGTAGTGAGGCGACATCAAAATGGCCTATCGATAAACCACCTGGTTTTGCAAGGGGGGTCACTTGGATTTTTGGCCCGGCGCTCGGCGGCCATTTAGGGAAACCTACCAAACCCATGCATTTCTGAAAACTAGACAGCCAGCGGCTTCCAGGGAGGTATGGCTTGCGTGGATCCCCCAACGTTTCCTTACCCAGAATCCCCTGCAAACCTCAATTTTAGCTGAAAAAATCACTTTTTTCACACATTTTGGTGTGGGAAAGTTGTGGCATCACTGGGCTCACAAAAATTTACCACCACCCAGCCTTCCCCCAGGTCTCCCGGTAAAAATGGTGCCTCACTTGTGTGGGAGGCCCAAGTACCCGCGGCAGGCAAGGGCCCAAAACGTAGTGAGGAGACATCAAAATGGCCTATCGCAAGACCACCTGGTTTTGCAAGGGGGGTCACTTGGGTTTTTGGCCCGGTGCTTGGCGGCCATCTAGGGAAACCTACCAAACCCACGCATTTCTGAAAACTAGACACCTGCCGGCTTCCAGGGAGGTATTGCTTACGTGGATCCCCCAACGTTTCCTTACCCAGAATCCCCTGCAATCCTCAATTTTAGCTGAAAAAATCACTTTTTTCACACATTTTGGTGTGGGAAAGTTGTGGCATCACCGGGCTCACACGAATTTACCACCACCCAGCCTTCCCCCAGGTCTCCCGGTAAAAATGGTGCCTCACTTGTGTGGGAGGCCCAAGTACCCGCGACAGGCAAGGGCCCAAAAAGTAGTGAGGCGACATCAAAATGGCCTATCGCTAAACCACCTGGTTTTGCAAGGGGGTCACTTGGGTTTTTGGCCCGGTGCTCGGCGGCCATCTAGGGAAACCTACCAAACCCATGCATTTATGAAAACTAGACACCCGGCGGCTTCCAGGGAGGTATGGCTTGCGTTGATCCCCCAATGTTTCCTTACCCAGAATCCCCTGCAATCCTCAATTTTAGCTGAAAAAATCACTTCTTTCATACATTTTGGTGTGGGAAAGTTGTGGCATCACCGGGCTCACACAAATTTACTACCACCCAGCATTCCCCCAGGTTTCCCTGTAAAAATGGTGCCTCACTTATGTGGGAGGCCCAAGTACCCGAGGCAGGCAAGGGCCCAAAACGTAGTGAGGGGACATCAAAATGGCCTATCGCTAAACCACCTGTTTTTGCAAGGGAGGTCACTTGGGTTTTTGGCCCGGTGCTCGGCGGCCATCTAGGGAAACCTACCAAACCCATGCATTTCTGAAAACTAGACACCCGGCGGCTTCCAGGGAGGTATGGCTTGCATGGATCCCCCAACGTTTCCTTACCCAGAATCCCCTGCAAACCTCAATTTTAGCTGAAACAATCACTTTTTTCACACATTTTGGTGTGGGAAAGTTGTGGCATCACCGGGCTCACACAAATTTACCACCACCCAGCGTTCCCCCAGGTCTCCCGGTAAAAATGGTGCCTCACTTGTGTGGGAGGCACAAGTGCCCGCGGCAGGCAAGGGCCCAAAACGTTGTGAAGCGACATCAAAATGGCCTATCGCCAAACCACCTGGTTTTGCAAGGGGGGTCACTTGGGTTTTTGGCCCGGTGCTCGGCGGCCATCTATGGAAATCTACCAAACCCATGCATTTCTGAAAACTAGACACCCGGCGTCTTCCAGGGAGGTATGGCTTGCATGGATCCTACAAAGTTTCCTTACCCAGAATCCCCTGCAAACCTCAATTTTAGCTGAAAAAATCACTTTTTTCACACATTTTGGTGTGGGAAAGTTGTGGCATCACCGGGATCACACAAATTTACCACCACCCAGCATTCTCCCAGGTCTCCCGGTAAAAATGGTGCCTCACTTGTGTGGGAGGCCCAAGTACCCGCGGCAGGCAAGGGTCCAAAACGTAGTGAGGCGACATCAAAATGGCCTATCGCTAAACCACCTGGTTTTGCAAGGGGGTCACTTTGGTTTTTGGCCCGGTGCTCGGCGGCCATCTAGGGAAACCTACCAAACCCATGCATTTCTGAAAACTAGACACCCAGCAGCTTCCAGGGAGGTATGGCTTGCGTGGATCCCCCAAAGTTTCCTTACCCAGAATCCCCTGCAAACCTCAATTTTAGCTGAAAAAAATCACTTTTTTCATACATTTTGGTGTGGGAAAGTTGTGGCATCACCGGGCTCACACAAATTTACCTTACCAACACCCAGCGTTCCCCCAGGTCTCCCGGTAAAAATGGTGCCTCACTTGTGTGGGAGGCCCAAGTACCCGAGGAAGGCAAGGGCCCAAAACGTAGTGAGGCGACATCAAAATGGCCTATCGCTAAACCACCTGGTTTTGCAAGGGGGGTCAATTGGATTTTTGGCCCGGCGCTCGGCGGCCATCTAGGGAAACCTACCAAACCCATGCATTTCTGAAAACTAGACAGCCGGCGGCTTCCAGGGAGGTATGGCTTGCGTGGATCCCCCAACGTTTCCTTACCCAGAATCCCCTGCAAACCTCAATTTTAGCTGAAAAAATCACTTTTTTCTCACATTTTGGCCTGGGAAAGATGTGGCATCACCGGGCTCACACAAATTTACCACCACCCAGCGTTCCCCCAGGTCTCACGGTAAAAATTGTGCCTCACTTGTGTGGGTGGCCCAAGTACCCGTGGCAGGCAAGGACCCAAAACGTAGTGAGGCGACATCAAAATGGCCTATCGCTAAACCACCTGGTTTTGCAAGGGGGGGTCACTTGGGTTTTTGGCCCGGTGCTCGGCGGCTATCTAGGGAAACCTACCAAACCCACACATTTCAGAAAACTAGACACCCGGCGGCTTCCAGGGAGGTATGGCTTGCGTGGATCCCCCAACGTTTCCTTACCCAGAATCCCCTGCAAACCTCAATTTTAGCTGAAAAAATCACTTTTTTCACACATTTTGGTGTGGGAAAGTTGTGGCATCACCGGGCTCACACGAATTTACCACCACCCAGCCTTCCCCCAGGTCTCCCGGTAAAAATGGTGCCTCACTTGTGTGGGAGGCCCAAGTACCCGTGACAGGCAAGGGCCCAAAACGTAGTGAGGGGACATCAAAATGGCCTATCGCTAAACCACCTGGTTTTGCAAGGGGGGTCACTTGGGTTTTTGGCCCGGTGCTCGGCGGCCATCTAGGGAAACCTACCAAACCCACACATTTATGAAAACTAGACACCCGGCGGCTTCCAGGGAGGTATAGCTTGCGTGGATCCCCCAATGTTTCCTTACCCAGAATCCCATGCAAACCTCAATTTTAGCTGAAAAAATCACTTTTTTTCACACATTTTGGTGTGGGAAAGATGTGGCATCACCGGGCTCACACAAATTTACCACCACCCAGCGTTCCCCCAGGTCTCCCGGTAAAAATGGTGCCTCACTTGTGTGGGAGGCCCAAGTACCCGCGGCAGGCAAGGGCCCAAAACGTAGTGAGGCGACATCAAAATGGCCTATCGCTAAACCACATTGTTTTGCAAGGGGGGTCACTTGGGTTTTTGGCCCGGTGCTCGGCGGCCATCTAGGGAAACCTACCAAACCCATGCATTTCTGAAAACTAGACACCCGGCGGCTTCCAGGGAGGTATGGCTTGCATGGATCCCCCAACGTTTCCTTACCCAGAATCTCCTGCAAACCTCAATTTTAGCTGAAACAATCACTTTTTTCACACATTTTGGTGTGGGAAAGTTGTGGCATCACCGGGCTCACACAAATTTACTACCACCCAGCATTCCCCCAGGTTTCCCTGTAAAAATGGTGCCTCACTTGTGTGGGAGGCCCAAGTACCCAAGGCAGGCAAGGGCCCAAAACGTAGTGAGGGGACATCAAAATGGCCTATCGCTAAACCACCTGTTTTTGCAAGGGGGTCACTTGGGTTTTTGGCCCGGTGCTCGGCGGCCATCTATGGAAATCTACCAAACCCATGCATTTCTGAAAACTAGACACCCGGCGGCTTCCAGGGAGGTATGGCTTGCATGGATCCTACAAAGTTTCCTTACCCAGAATCCCCTGCAAACCTCAATTTTAGCTGAAACAATCACTTTTTTCACACATTTTGGTGTGGGAAAGTTGTGGCATCACCGGGATCACACAAATTTACCACCACCCAGCATTATCCCAGGTCTCCCGGTAAAAATGGTGCCTCACTTGTGTGGGAGGCCCAAGTACCCGCGGCAGGCAAGGGTCCAAAACGTAGTGAGGCGACATCAAAATGGCCTATCGCTAAACCACCTGGTTTTGCAAGGGGGTCACTTTGGTTTTTGGCCCGGTGCTCGGCGGCCATCTAGGGAAATCTACCAAACCCATGCATTTCTGAAAACTAGACACCCAGCAGCTTCCAGGGAGGTATGGCTTGCGTGGATCCCCCAAAGTTTCCTTACCCAGAATCCCCTGCAAACCTCAATTTTAGCTGAAAAAATCACTTTTTTCATACATTTTGGTGTGGGAAAGTTGTGGCATCACCGGGCTCACACAAATTTACCTTACCAACACCCAGCGTTCCCCCAGGTCTCCCGGTAAAAATGGTGCCTCACTTGTGTGGGAGGCCCAAGTACCCGAGGAAGGCAAGGGCCCAAAACGTAGTGAGGCGACATCAAAATGGCCTATCGCTAAACCACCTGGTTTTGCAAGGGGGGTCAATTGGATTTTTGGCCCGGCGCTCGGCAGCCATCTAGGGAAACCTACCAAACCCATGCATTTCTGAAAACTAGACAGCCGGCGGCTTCCAGGGAGGTATGGCTTGCGTGGATCCCCCAACTTTTCCTTACCCAGAATCCCCTGCAAACCTCAATTTTAGCTGAAAAAATCACTTTTTTCTCACATTTTGGCGTGGGAAAGATGTGGCATCACCGGGCTCACACAAATTTACCACCACCCAGCGTTCCCCCAGGTCTCACGGTAAAAATTGTGCCTCACTTGTGTGGGTGGCCCAAGTACCCGTGGCAGGCAAGGACCCAAAACGTAGTGAGGCGACATCAAAATGGCCTATCGCTAAACCACCTGGTTTTGCAAGGGGGGGTCACTTGGGTTTTTGGCCCGGTGCTCGGCGGCTATCTAGGGAAACCTACCAAACCCACACATTTCAGAAAACTAGACACCCGGCGGCTTCCAGGGAGGTATGGCTTGCGTGGATCCCCCAACGTTTCCTTACCCAGAATCCCCTGCAAACCTCAATTTTAGCTGAAAAAATCACTTTTTTCACACATTTTGGTGTGGGAAAGTTGTGGGATCACCGGGCTCACACAAATTTACCACCACCCAGCCTTCCCCCAGGTCTCCCGGTAAAAATGGTGCCTCACTTGTGTGGGAGGCCCAAGTACCCGCGGCAGGCAAGGGCCCAAAACGTAGTGAGGAGACATCAAAATGGCCTATCGCAAAACTACCTGGTTTTGCAAGGGGGGTCACTTGGGTTTTTGGCCCGGTGCTTGGCGGCCATCTAGGGAAACCTACCAAACCCATGCATTTCTGAAAACTAGACACCTGCCGGCTTCCAGGGAGGTATTGCTTACGTGGATCCCCCTACGTTTCCTTACCCAGAATCCCCTGCAATCCTCAATTTTAGCTGAAAAAATCACTTTTTTCACACATTTTGGTGTGGGAAAGTTGTGGCATCACCGGGCTCACACGAATTTACCACCACCCAGCCTTCCCCCAGGTCTCCCGGTAAAAATGGTGCCTCACTTGTGTGGGAGGCCCAAGTACCCGTGACACGCAAGGGCCCAAAACGTAGTGAGGGGACATCAAAATGGCCTATCGCTAAACCACCTGGTTTTGCAAGGGGGGTCACTTGGGTTTTTGGCCCGGTGCTCGGCGGCCATCTAGGGAAACCTACCAAACCCATGCATTTCTGAAAACTAGACACCCGGCGGCTTCCAGGAAGGTATGGCTTGCATGGATCCCCCAACGTTTCCTTACCCAGAATCTCCTGCAAACCTCAATTTTAGCTGAAACAATCACTTTTTTCACACATTTTGGTGTGGGAAAGTTGTGGCATCACCGGGCTCACACAAATTTACTACCACCCAGCATTCCCCCAGGTTTCCCTGTAAAAATGGTGCCTCACTTGTGTGGGAGGCCCAAGTACCCGAGGCAGGCAAGGGCCCAAAACGTAGTGAGGGGACATCAAAATGGCCTATCGCTAAACCACCTGTTTTTGCAAGGGGGTCACTTGGGTTTTTGGCCCGGTGCTCGGCGGCCATCTAGGGAAACCTACCAAACCCATGCATTTCTGAAAACTAGACACCCGGCGGCTTCCAGGGAGGAATGGCTTGCATGGATCCCCCAACGTTTCCTTACCCAGAATCCCCTGCAAACCTCAATTTTAGCTGAAACAATCACTTTTTTCACACATTTTGGTGTGGGAAAGTTGTGGCATCACCGGGCTCACACAAATTTACCACCACCCAGCATTCCCCCAGGTCTCCCGGTAAAAATGGTGCCTCATTTGTGTGGGAGGCACAAGTACCCGCGGCAGGCAAGGGCCCAAAACGTTGTGAAGCGACATCAAAATGGCCTATCGCCAAACCACCTGGTTTTGCAAGGGGGGTCACTTGGGTTTTTGGTCCGGTGCTCGGCGGCCATCTAAGGAAATCTACCAAACCCATGCATTTCTGAAAACTAGACACCCGGCGGCTTCCAGGGAGGTATGGCTTGCATGGATCCTACAAAGTTTCCTTACCCAGAATCCCCTGCAAACCTCAATTTTAGCTGAAAAAATCACTTTTTTCACACATTTTGGTGTGGGAAAGTTGTGGCATCACCGGGATCACACAAATTTACCACCACCCAGCATTCTCCCAGGTCTCCCGGTAAAAATGGTGCCTCACTTGTGTGGGAGGCCCAAGTACCCGCGGCACGCAAGGGTCCAAAACGTAGTGAGGCGACATCAAAATGGCCTATCGCTAAACCACCTGGTTTTGCAAGGGGGTCACTTTGGTTTTTGGCCCGGTGCTCGGCGGCCATCTAGGGAACCCTACCAAACCCATGCATTTCTGAAAACTAGACACCCAGCAGCTTCCAGGGAGGTATGGCTTGCGTGGATCCCCCAAAGTTTCCTTACCCAGAATCCCCTGCAAACCTCAATTTTAGCTGAAAAAATCACTTTTTTCATACATTTTGGTGTGGGAAAGCTGTGGCATCACCGGGCTCACACAAATTTACCAACACCCAGCGTTCCCCCAGGTCTCCCGGTAAAAATGGTGCCTCACTTGTGTGGGAGGCCCAAGTACCCGAGGAAGGCAAGGGCCCAAAACGTAGTGAGGCGACATCAAAATGGCCTATCGCTAAACCACCTGGTTTTGCAAGGGGGGTCAATTGGATTTTTGGCCCGGCGCTCGGCGGCCATCTAGGGAAACCTACCAAACCCATGCATTTCTGAAAACTAGACAGCCGGCGGCTTCCAGGGAGGTATGGCTTGCGTGGATCCCCCAACGTTTCCTTACCCAGAATCCCCTGCAAACCTCAATTTCAGCTGAAAAAATCACTTTTTTCTCACATTTTGGCGTGGGAAAGATGTGGCATCACCGGGCTCACACAAATTTACCACCACCCAGCGTTCCCCCAGGTCTCACGGTAAAAATTGTGCCTCACTTGTGTGGGTGGCCCAAGTACCCGTGGCAGGCAAGGACCCAAAACGTAGTGAGGCGACATCAAAATGGCCTATCGCTAAACCACCTGGTTTTGCAAGGGGGGTCACTTGGGTTTTTGGCCCGGTGCTCGGCGGCTATCTAGGGAAACCTACCAAACCCACACATTTCAGAAAACTAGACACCCGGTGGCTTCCAGGGAGGTATGGCTTGCGTGGATCCCCCAACGTTTCCTTACCCAGAATCCCCTGCAAACCTCAATTTTAGCTGAAAAAATCACCTTTTTCACACATTTTGGTGTGGGAAAGTTGTGGCATCACCGGGCTCACACGAATTTACCACCACCCAGCCTTCCCCCAGGTCTCCCGGTAAAAATGGTGACTCACTTGTGTGGGAGGCCCAAGTACCCGTGACAGGCAAGGGCCCAAAACGTAGTGAGGGGACATCAAAATGGCCTATCGCTAAACCACCTGGTTTTGCAAGGGGGGTCACTTGGGT
Organism: Triturus cristatus; assembly: GCF_964204655.1. Classification (NCBI taxonomy): domain Eukaryota; kingdom Metazoa; phylum Chordata; class Amphibia; order Caudata; family Salamandridae; genus Triturus; species Triturus cristatus. The sequence continues at coordinate 1,264,023,686 of NC_140590.1, forward strand.
TTTTGGCCCGGTGCTCGGCAGCCATCTAGGGAAACCTACCAAACCCACACATTTATGAAAACTAGACACCCGGCGGCTTCTAGGGAGGTATAGCTTGCGTGGATCCCCCAATGTTTCCTTACCCAGAATCCCATGCAAACCTCAATTTTAGCTGAAAAAATCACTTTTTTTCACACATTTTGGTGTGGGAAAGATGTGGCATCACCGGGCTCACACAAATTTACCACCACCCAGCGTTCCCCCAGGTCTCCCGGTAAAAATGGTGCCTCACTTGTGTGGGAGGCCCAAGTACCCGCGGCAGGCAAGGGCCCAAAACGTAGTGAGGCGACATCAAAATGGCCTATCGCTAAACCACATGGTGTTGCAAGGGGGGTCACTTGGGTTTTTGGCCCGGTGCTCGGCGGCCATCTAGGGAAACCTACCAAACCCATGCATTTCTGAAAACTAGACACCCGGCGGCTTCCAGGGAGGTATGGCTTGCATGGATCCCCCAACGTTTCCTTACCCAGAATCTCCTGCAAACCTCAATTTTAGCTGAAACAATCACTTTTTTTACACATTTTGGTGTGGGAAAGTTGTGGCATCACCGGGCTCACACAAATTTACCACCACCCAGCGTTCCCCCAGGTCTCCCGGTAAAAATGGTGCCTCACTTGTGTGGGAGGCACAAGTACCCACGGCAGGCAAGGGCCCAAAACGTAGTGAGGCGACATCAAAATAGCCTATCGCTAAACCACCTGGTTTTGCAAGGGGGGTCACTTGGGTTTTTTGCCCGGCGCTCGGCGGCCATCTAGGGAAATGTTAGACCTGGCACCTTGGCGTGAGTTTCCCTTCCACTTTTTTTGATGGTGTGCCTCAACTGTTTTGCTGGTGTTGTCCGCTCAGGGCACTGCGCCACGGCTAATCCGTTCCGCAGTGGAAGTGCTCCCTAGGTAAAGTGTACCTGTAATTGATGTTCATGATTGGTTTATTGGATTTACTGTCAGTCCCCAGTAAAGTGCACCAGGGGTGCCAGGGCTTGTGAATGCCAATGCTGCTGGTGGGCTTGCAGCGCTGGTTGCGCCACCCACAGAAAGCGGCCTTGAAAAATGTGTATAGTGTCTGCCACCGCAGACCCTGCGTGCGGTCTGGGACTGTCGCGCTGACTGCGCAAGTGCCCCCACTTGCCAGTCCCTAAACCTTCCCTTACCTACATATTAGCCACCCCTCTGGTAGGCCCGAGGGCAGGGTGCATTGTAGGCATAAGGTAGGACATGCCCTGATGTGTGTGGCATGTCTTAGTAGTGAATTACAGCCATTTTCGTTTTTCACTATTGAAGGCTACCTGCTCTCCATAGGCCAGAATTGGCTGCTGGAGTCACTACACGCTGTGACCCCAGTAGACTCAGAGAGCATGGTAGAATGTCAAGTTTAGTATGCCTGAACTCAGAATAATAAAATACTTCTTGTAGTCAAGTTTATTTTAATATCCTGGGTTTGTAAATACCACTTTTAGAAAGTTAGTATTTACTGACCTGGCCATTTCAGTCCGCCTCTGCTGTGTGTGTGTGTTCTGCCTAGCAACAGTAAGGAGCAGGGTTGGGGAATCCCCAGAGACAGGTTGGCTGCCAGGTGGTGGGTAGAGAGATGACACCAGGATGGGTGGGAGGAGTACACCTTGACTCTTGAATAGACCTGTGCTCTGCCACCACAAAGCCGGTGCCGCCCCCTGTGGAGCGGCTGATGTCTCTGCCCTGCTGCTGAAAGGAAAGAGCAGAGTCACCTTAACAAAGTGCTCCAGAACTGGACTGGGCCAGGCCTAGGCCCCCTGGCGCTAAAGAACAAAAGAATCACTGTATAAAAGTAGGAGCCTGGCTCCTAAGAAATCAGAATCCTGTTTTACCACAAAGAACCTCTGCCCGACTAGAAGGAGAAGAAGACGCTGGAGGAGCTGGCCTGCTGCTTGCCTTGCTGAGAAAGGAGAGGAAGAGACTTGCTGAAAAGACTTTGCTGCTTTGTGCTTGAACATTCTCCAAGGGCTTGATCTGAGCTTGCCCCCTGAACTGAACCCCAGGACCAGTGGGTTCTCTGTGCTTTTGCTCGTCCTCCAATTCGAGCCGTGTGTGCATCCCGCTGGAAAGAGACTGCGCCCCTCATCGCCCCTCCTAGGGCCGTGACACTCAGGAGCTTGCCTGCCTCAACCCCGTGAGAGCCCCGCTCCGTCCGGAGCCGCTCTCTGTCCCCGGGCTAGGTTGCCTGCACCCCTGTCACCGCCTGCCACTGGAGCGCGCTGAAAGCGCTGTCACCCCTCCCGCCGGAATCCTTCCAATGATCGTGATCTTCGCCGGGTCACCAGCTGCACGGACCGTGCCCTGTGACCCCGCTTCGTTATCCTTGGAACACCCCCAGGCCACGCCGCCCCCGCTGTGGAGACTCCCCTGCACCGCCATGCTAAGGGTCGATGGCCGCGCCTGCCTACTTGCCCACACCCGCTGATTGAGGACCCAAGAACACTTCACAAGCTGAGAGTCGCACCGACCTGTGCCGACTCTCCACATCACTAAAGGAGTTCCAGTATCGGGCTCGGGGCCCGCACCGCCTTATTTCCCCGTTATCCTCACCGCACCGCACGCCCGTCTCACCTCCCGCCGCCCCGGAGCTGCCGGGAAGAGCTGTGCACGGCGCAGGCGCGCCCACGACAGATGCGTGAGCCGCGGTAGGCCTGAAGTAAGTCAAGACTGGAATCCCTCAAGTGACATTGGTAAAAGACTAAAGAAGTACCCGCTTAAAGATCTGCTTGCCTGCTTTATAACCTGGTGGCATCCAAACAACGTTACTAGTCTTGTGATAAGTCTGCATATTAAGATAACTATTTTTATATAAAGGAGCGTATTTTCACATACCTAAGCCTGGTGTCCGTTTCTGGGGGGATTGATGTGTTTACTGTGTGTGTGATTATAATTGCTTAACCAACAACGCCTGAAGAATCGCCTTGGCTGCTCACGCCACGCACCTAGAGGGTGAGCAAGGGTCATTCCAAAAGGGGTTATCCTTTGCCCTGACGTGGAGGAGAGGGTCCCTGCTTGACACAAGGACATCCTTGCGCCAATCAGAGATCCCCGACTCTAACATTGGTGGCAGCGGCTGGGATTTCGGATTTGCATTTATAGTTTGCATGCAGTGAATTATTAATCACCAGATAGTGAGAGCAGACCAAGTAACGCAGCCACAGGTTTTCATTTTTGAACTGTTGAGACATCGACCATTACTGCAACCATGCCTGGCTCACTCCCTGCTGAAAGAGCACTCTCTGTGATTTCTGGAATGGATGAGGTGGATTGGGAGAGACTGGAAGGTTACACAGCGGAGCAACTGAAAGGCTACAGTGTAAAATTCAGATTTCCCCATGCTGGATTCAAGAAGAAGGTCCAGTACACCAAGGCGTTGAGAGCCTGGAAGGAGTCAAGAGACCCACAGAATGCGGGGGACATCGTTCCACCCGACAACCTTGGGGAGCCCAGCAGAGTCCTGTCGCCAGAGGAGCTGGCAGACAGGGCGCATGCAATGGAGATGGCAAAGTTGGCAGGACAAATGGAAATGGAAAAGCAGAAGTTGGCCTTGGAGGCACAACAACGCCAAATGGATCATGATATAAGATTGAAGGAGTTGGAGCTGAAGGCGAAAAGTTTGGACACCGCTCCTTCTGGTGGCAGCACTCCACCGGTGCAGGTAGAGTCCAAGGTGTACATCCCCAAAGATGTAGTAAAGGAGTATTTTAGAAAGGATGACATAGGGCAGTGGTTTAGAGCCTATGAGGTGGCCATGTCTTCACACCGGGTCCCTGAGAAAGACTGGGGAGCGGGGTTGTGGGGAAGGTTCCTTGCTGAAGGGCGTGACACACTGTTAGATTTGCCCCTAGAAGTCCAGACCTCATACCCCCATATGAAGGAAGCTTTAATGACCAGGTGTTAGACCTGGCACCTTGGCGTGAGTCTCCCTTCCTCTTTTTGTCGCTGTGCCTCATGTGTTTTTATGGTGTTGGCCGCTCAGCGCGCTGTGCCACTGCCAACCAGTGTCGCGGTGCGAGTACTCCCTATGTAAATTGTATATGTTGGTTGGATTCCATGATTGGATTGTTTGATTTACTGTCAGACCCCAGTAAAGTGCGCCGGGGGCGCCAGGGCATGTAAATGCGAACACCGCTGGTGGGCTTGCAGCACTGGTTGTGCCACCCACAGAAGCGGCCGGTAAAATATGTCTGAGGTCTGCCATCGCAGAACCTGCGTGCAGTCTGGTACTGACATGCTGACCGGCAAGGGCCCACACTTGCCAGTCCCTAAAATCTTCCCTTAGCTGCATGTTAGTCACCCCTCTGGTAGGCCCACGGGCAGGGTGCGTTGTAAGCCTAAGGTAGGACAAGCCTGGATGCGTGGCATGTCCTAGTAGTGAATTACCGCCATCTTGTTGTTCACTACTGCAAGGCTACCCTGTTCTCATAGGCCAGTATGGGCGGCCTGGATTATTACACCCTATGATCCTAACCGACCCAGGGAACATGGTAGAAGATCGAGTTTAGTATGCCTGAACTCGGAATAATAAGGTACATCTTTTCGCAAGGTTTATTTTAATATTCCGGGTTTGCAAATGCCGCTTTTAGAAAGTTGGCCTTTGCTTGCCTAAACCTTTCAGCCGCCTCTGCGTGATGTGTATCTGATGTCTGGCTGGTATGAGTGACAGGGCTGGGGGAACCCAGATGGGCAGGGCTAGGTAGCCTGGTAATGAATAGGACGATCGACAGGTAGATGGGTGGGAGGAGTGCTCCTAGGCTCTGAATAGGACAGTGCTCTGCTACCTCAATGCCGGCTCCGCCCCCTGTGGAGCGTCTGATGACTCTGCCCTGCACTCTGAAAGAAGAAGCCTGCATCGCGTAAACAAAGTGCTCAGAAACCGGACTGAACTAGGCAAGGGCCCCCCTGGCCTGGGAGAACAAAAGATTTGCTGTATAAATGGAGGAGCCCTGCTCCTGAGAATCTAGATCCGCTTTTGACCAAGAAGAATCTCTGCCTGAGGAGGAGGCACCGGGAAAGCTGTAGGAGGAAGACTGTCCCTATCCTGGGGGATTGGCCTGCAGTGGTGACCTTGCTGCCAAAGGAGAGAAGAGAAACTGTTGCTGAAGTCTTTCACTTTACTTTTACTTTCAAGACTTGTGCTTTTCCAAAACGATCTCCAAGGGCTTGGAACTGAGCTTGCCCCCTGAACTGAGCCCCAGGACCATTGGGCTCTACCTGATCTTCACTCGCCTGCTGCTGGACTGTGGTGTCCTTTCCCTTGCCGGAGCTGTGACCCTCGTGCCCCAGTCCCTCCTTGAGCCGTGACCAGGACTGCTTAGCCGCCCCCGCCTTGGGAAGAGCCTCGCTCGATCGGAGCCGCTCCCCCTACGCTGTGCTGGGCTGCCCCGTCACCTCGCTCGTTGGAGGCTCGCTGTGCACCTTCACCCTCCCGCCGGAATCGGCGTTTGTGAGCATCTCCAAGCCTCGGACGGCCCGGACGTATCTGCGTGCCCGGCTGCCCCGCTTTGTTCACCCGCCACCTGCAACACCCCGCTCTTGTCGTGAGCCTGAAGATCAGACCCCCATCGTGAAGTGTGGGAGCCCCGGACGCCGCCTCGCTCTTCTGTCGAAGAGCCGCTGAAATCCCGCACCCGCCTTTGCGTCAAGAAACAAGGTACTGTACTCACGAACTCGACCGCGAGCTCGCATCGGATCCAGGGTCCGCAACGTTCTTATTTCCCTGTCATCTGCTGTGTGCTTCCTGGACGCTGCCTCAGCACAAAGTGCGCTGAGGCCTACAGTTACCTTGTGCCCGCCTAAAGAACTTTCCGTAAAACAAAGAGAACTTGACCGTACTTCCAAGAATTGTGGCCCCATCAGTTCAACGTTACTGGGCCTTGTATTTGAATCTGCTGAATCTACATAAAAGCTTATTTTTATATACTTCCTGATTGGTGTCTGTTTGTGGTGCATGCAAGGGGTTTACTGTATGTGTAATTGCATTTGCTTAACCGTGTACGCCTGAGACTTAGCCTAGACTGCTCGCGCCACGCACCTAGAGGGTGAGCAGGGGTTATTCTGGGGAGTCATCCTTCGCCCTGACAAGAAGTAAAGGGTCCCTGCTTGTTGTGGGTTCACACCTGCGTCAACCAGAGCCCCCTCATTTCTAACATTGGTGGCAGCGGTGGGATGTGCGGATTTGCATTTGCGGTTTGCGTATAGTGAACCACTGATCACCACGTAGTGAGAGCAGACCAGTAACACAGCCACAAGACTAGAATTTGTTTTTGTTTTGCCAAGAATCTCCGTTGTTAGAACCATGCCTGGTTCACTTCCCGCCGGAAGGGCAGCTTCTATAATCTCTGGATTTGAGGACATAGATTGGGAAGAAAGCGCACTTCGGAATTATAGCAATGAAGAATTGAAAGGTTTTTGCTCCAAGTTCAGAATTGCCCAAACTGGATTGAAAAAGAAGGAACAATTCGTGAAGGTGCTGAGGGCCTGGTATGAGTCAAAGGCACCAGAGAATCACCCGAAAGTGTCCACGAGTTTGGCAGAAGCCTGTCGCCAGAAGAGTTGGCAGACAGGGCCGCAACCCGGGCACACGGGGTGGAAATGGCAAAACTTCATGGGCAGATGGATATGGAAAAACAAAGACTAGCCATGGAAGAAAAGAAACTACAATTAGAGCATGACATGAAGCTGAGGGAGCTGGAGCTGAAAGCAAAAAGTTTGGAGCTTAATCCCTCTGGTGGCAGCACACCGCCAGTACCAGCGGAACCAAGAGTTTATATTCCCAAGGATGTAGTGAAGGAGTTCTTCAAGAATGACGACATCGGGCAGTGGTTCAGAGCCTACGAGGTAGCCATGTCTTCCCACCGGGTCCCTGAGAAAGATTGGGGAGCGGGGTTGTGGGGACGGTTCCTGAGTGAAGGGCGGGACACACTGTTAGATTTACCCGCTGATGTTCACAATTCTTATGCCCATATGAAGGAAGCATTGATGGCTAGGTATGGGTTGACCCCTGAGTTATATAGACAGAGGTTTAGGGGTTGCACTAAGATTCCCAATAGTACGTATGTGGAGTATGTGACTTTCTTTTGCAGAGCGCTGGATGGTTGGGTAAAGGGTAGTAAGGTAAATGATTATCAAGGGCTTCTTGATTTAATGGCATGGGAGCACTTGTCCAGTAATTGTTTTCCTGAGCTACGCCAGCACCTGATCGATAGTAGGCTGACTAACCCTAGGAAGCTTGCTGAGGAGGCGGACCGCTGGGTCAGTACCAGGGTCCACAAGGGTACCGTGGGAGATTCCGCCAAAGGTGGGCAGGGTCCCCAGCAGAAGAGTGGGGGGGACAGGGGTAAACAGAAGCAGTTCCAAAAAGGGCCCCAAAATAGTCCCCAAGGGAACCAAGGGAAGGGTTCTCAGCCTCCCCCACCCCAGAAACCGACCGGGGCCCCGACAGGTCCTCCTGTTCAAAAGGGGCCCGTAAGATGTTACAGGTGTAACAATTTGGGGCATTTTGCCTCTGATGTAAAGTGTCCATTGTTTGGTAAACCAGCACCCACTGGTGCTCCACCCCGGCAGGTGACTAGTGTAGCCTTGGGGGAGGAGAGGGATGTCCAAGGTGGGTGGGGTCCCGCAGAGATGTCCCTGGTCTCGCTAGGAGATCGTGAAGTGGTCCCTCCAACCCAGCTGCCTGAGAACACTAAGAAGTACAGGCAGTGGGTGACCATAAATGGCCATAGAGTGGAAGCTCTTAGAGATACAGGAGCCAGTGTGACAGCTGTCAGGTGTCACCTGGTGTCTCAGGAGCAGGTGGTCCCCAATGCATTTTATCCCGTTGTTGCCGCTGACAACACAGAGAGACACTGCAAGGTGGCTTAGGTTCCCTTTGAGTGGGGGGGGGGTCTCTGGTACTCTTCAGGTAGCTGTGAGGCCCGCCATGCCTGTAGACTGTTTGTTAGGGAACGATTTGGAGAGCTCACCTTGGGCTAAGGTGGAGCGGAGTGCTCACCTGGAGATGTTGGGTATGCCGGATTGGGCGTGTGTCACCACACGGTCCATGGCAGCCAGTAGAGGTACTCAAGAGGTCCTGGAGCCTGAGAGGGAGGCCCAGGAACCGGCCTCAGAGAGAAGGAGCAAGGGGCGCGGGAAGCCGGCCCCTGAAGTTCCCACGGTCCAGGAGGAAGCAGACCTTGAGGGGGATGCCCTGGAGCCTACAGGGGAGCAGATAGCTGAACTGGGAGACCTGCCGGAGCTGACCCATTGGCAGCAGGAAGGGGGTCCCACCAGGGAGGACTTTTGCAAGGCACAGAAGGAGTGCCCTTCTCTCGTGGGTATGCGGCAGCAGGCTGCAGACCAGGCCGCAGGTGATCAGTCAGGATCACATTTCGTTTACTGGGAGAACGACCTCCTATATACAGAGCCTAAGGTTGCTGAGCCTGGGTCAGCCCGTGCGCTGGTGGTACCCCAGGACTTCAGAGCCTTCCTACTGGGGCTGGCTCACGATGTGCCATTGGCAGGGCATTTGGGGCAGGACAAGACCTTCGAAAGGCTTGTCACCCACTTTTATTGGCCTCAAATGCGCAGGAGTTCGGATACTCACTGCAGGACATGCCAGACTTGCCAGGCAAGTGGAAAGAGTGGGAGGAAGCAGAAGGCTCCACTCCAGCCATTCCCTGTGGTCGGTACTCCATTCCAGCGAGTGGGGATTGACATTGTAGGGCCACTGGACCCCAGGACAGCGATGGGCAATAGGTTCATCCTGGTCCTGGTGGACCATGCCACCCGGTACCCGGAAGCCATTCCTCTAAGGACAGTGACGGCCCCCGTGGTGGGACGGGCCCTGATGGGAATTTTCTCCCGAGTGGGATTCCCTCTAGCAGTGGTGTCTGACCGAGGTACCAATTTCATGTCCAAGTACATGAAATCTCTTTGGCAAGAGTGTGGTGTAACCTACAAATTCACCACCCCTTACCACCCCCAAGGAAACGGGTTGGTTGAGAGATTCAACCGAACCCTCAAAGGCATGATAATGGGCCTAGAAGGAGCCATGAGGCGTAAGTGGGACGTCCTCTTACCATGCCTTCTCTTCGCTTACCGTGAGGTGCCACAGAAGTCTCTGGGGTTCAGTCCCTTTGAGCTTCTGTATGGTCACCCAGTCAGAGGACCTCTAAGTCTGGTCAAAGAAGGCTGGGAGCAATCTCCCAGGAAGCCTCCCCAGAATGTATATAGTTACATGCTGGCCTTCAGGAATCAGACTAGGCGATTCAGGCAACTTGCTGAGGCAAATCTGGAAGCCAGCCAGGAGGAGATGAAGCGGTGGTACGACCAGAATGCCACTCTGGTAGAGCTTCAGCCTGGACAGAAAGTATGGGTCTTGGCCCCCGTGGAGCCGTGTGCGCTCCAGGATAAGTGGACCGGTCCCTTTGAGGTGGTGGAGCGCAAGAGTCCTGTTACCTACGTGGTGGACCTGAAGTCTCCTAGGAACCCCTTAAGGGTCCTACATGTCAACCGCCTCAATCCCCACTTGGAGAGGTCCCAAGTGGGCATGCTCTTGGCAACAGATGCTGGAATGGAAGAGGAGACAGAACCTCTTCCTGACCTCCTGTCAGCCAAGGAGCAAGATGGGTCAGTGGATGGTGTCATCCTCTCTTCCACCCTGACCCCTGAGCAACAGAATGATTGTCGCCAGTTGCTGGGACAGTTTTCTGACCTGTTTTCCCTGGTCCCTGGTGTCACTGATTGGTGCGTCCATGATGTGGACACTGGGGATAGTCCACCTGTGCGGCACAAGGCCTACAGGGTGACTGACAGGGTGAGGACATGCATCAAGGAGGAGGTCTCCAAGATGTTTGCACTCGGGGTAATTGAGTCTTCTAGCAGTCCTGGGGCCAGCCCCGTGGTCTTGGTCCCAAAGGCTGCAGCGCCGGGAGCCACACCCGAACTCCGGTTCTGTGTGGACTACAGAGGACTCAATTCGGTCACTAGGACTGACGCACACCCTATCCCCAGAGCTGATGAGCTCATTGATCGGCTAGGGGCTGCCAACTACCTCAGCACGTTTGATTTAACGTCTGGGTATTGGCAGATCGCCTTGACCGAGGGGGCCAAAGAGAGGTCAGCATTTTCCACCCCAGATGGGCACTACCAGTTCCGGGTTATGCCATTTGGGATGAAGAATGCCCCTGCCACCTTCCAGAGATTGGTCAACCAGGTGTTGGCTGGGCTGGATTCGTTCAGTGCAGCCTACCTGGATGACATCGCAGTGTTCAGCTCCACTTGGGAGGAACACTTGCGTCACCTCTGGGAAGTGTTGATGGCGCTGCGCAAGGCAGGCCTCACGATCAAGGCGAGTAAGTGCCAGATCGGGCAGGGTTCCGTGGTGTACTTGGGACACCAAGTTGGGAGTGGCCAGGTGGCACCCCTTCAGCCCAAGATAGAAACCATCCTGAATTGGGAGGCGCCCAAAACCCAGACGGAGGTGAGAGCCTTCCTAGGTCTCACCGGGTACTACAGGAGGTTTGTCAAGGGGTATGGCAACATGGTTGCCCCCTTGACAGCGCTGACTTCGAAGAAGCAGCCCAGGAAAGTGATCTGGACTGACACCTGTCAGAAAGCTTTTGAGGCCTTGAAAACTGCTATGTGCACGGCGCCCGTGCTCTTGGCTCCCAACTTCTCCAAAGAGTTTATCGTTCAGACAGACGCTTCAGAGCATGGTGTGGGGGCTGTTCTTTCACAGATTAATGAGGAGGGCCTAGATCAACCCGTAGCCTTTCTTAGCAGGAGGTTACTTCCACGGGAACAAAGGTGGAGTGCTATTGAGCGTGAGGCATTTGCTGTGGTCTGGGCGCTGAAGAAGCTAAGACCCTACTTGTTTGGGTCTCACTTCCGGGTTCAGACGGACCACAGGCCCCTCAGATGGTTGATGCATATGAGGGGTGAGAATCCAAAGCTGTTGAGGTGGTCCATTTCCCTACAGGGTATGGATTTCACGGTGGAACATCGCCCTGGTACAGATCACGCCAATGCTGACGGTCTGTCCAGAGTTTTCCGCCTTAGTGATGAGGAACTCCCTGGGGTAGGGTAGTTCTCCCCACTTTTCAGCTGGAGGGGACACGTGTTAGACCTGGCACCTTGGCGTGAGTCTCCCTTCCTCTTTTTGTCGCTGTGCCTCATGTGTTTTTATGGTGTTGGCCGCTCAGCGCGCTGTGCCACTGCCAACCAGTGTCGCGGTGCGAGTGCTCCCTATGTAAATTGTATATGTTGGTTGGATTCCATGATTGGATTGTTTGATTTACTGTCAGACCCCAGTAAAGTGCGCCGGGGGCGCCAGGGCATGTAAATGCGAACACCGCTGGTGGGCTTGCAGCACTGGTTGTGCCACCCACAGAAGCGGCCGGTAAAATATGTCTGAGGTCTGCCATCGCAGAACCTGCGTGCAGTCTGGTACTGACATGCTGACCGGCAAGGGCCCACACTTGCCAGTCCCTAAAACCTTCCCTTAGCTGCATGTTAGTCACCCCTCTGGTAGGCCCACGGGCAGGGTGCGTTGTAAGCCTAAGGTAGGACAAGCCTGGATGCGTGGCATGTCCTAGTAGTGAATTACCGCCATCTTGTTGTTCACTACTGCAAGGCTACCCTGTTCTCATAGGCCAGTATGGGCGGCCTGGATTATTACACCCTATGATCCTAACCGACCCAGGGAACATGGTAGAAGATCGAGTTTAGTATGCCTGAACTCGGAATAATAAGGTACATCTTTTCGCAAGGTTTATTTTAATATTCCGGGTTTGCAAATGCCGCTTTTAGAAAGTTGGCCTTTGCTTGCCTAAACCTTTCAGCCGCCTCTGCGTGATGTGTATCTGATGTCTGGCTGGTATGAGTGACAGGGCTGGGGGAACCCAGATGGGCAGGGCTAGGTAGCCTGGTAATGAATAGGACGATCGACAGGTAGATGGGTGGGAGGAGTGCTCCTAGGCTCTGAATAGGACAGTGCTCTGCTACCTCAATGCCGGCTCCGCCCCCTGTGGAGCGTCTGATGACTCTGCCCTGCACTCTGAAAGAAGAAGCCTGCATCGCGTAAACAAAGTGCTCAGAAACCGGACTGAACTAGGCAAGGGCCCCCCTGGCCTGGGAGAACAAAAGATTTGCTGTATAAATGGAGGAGCCCTGCTCCTGAGAAACTAGATCCGCTTTTGACCAAGAAGAATCTCTGCCTGAGGAGGAGGCACCGGGAAAGCTGTAGGAGGAAGACTGTCCCTATCCTGGGGGATTGGCCTGCAGTGGTGACCTTGCTGCCAAAGGAGAGAAGAGAAACTGTTGCTGAAGACTTTCACTTTACTTTTACTTTCAAGACTTGTGCTTTTCCAAAACGATCTCCAAGGGCTTGGAACTGAGCTTGCCCCCTGAACTGAGCCCCAGGAGCATTGGGCTCTACCTGATCTTCACTCGCCTGCTGCTGGACTGTGGTGTCCTTTCCCTCGCCGGAGCTGTGACCCTCGTGCCCCAGTCCCTCCTTGAGCCGTGACCAGGACTGCTTAGCCGCCCCCGCCTTGGGAAGAGCCTCGCTCGATCGGAGCCGCTCCCCCTACGCTGTGCTGGGCTGCCCCGTCACCTCGCTCGTTGGAGGCTCGCTGTGCACCTTCACCCTCCCGCCGGAATCGGCGTTTGTGAGCATCTCCAAGCCTCGGACGGCCCGGACGTATCTGCGTGCCCGGCTGCCCCGCTTTGTTCACCCGCCACCTGCAACACCCCGCTCTTGTCGTGAGCCTGAAGATCAGACCCCCATCGTGAAGTGTGGGAGCCCCGGACGCCGCCTCGCTCTTCTGTCGAAGAGCCGCTGAAATCCCGCACCCGCCTTTGCGTCAAGAAACAAGGTACTGTACTCACGAACTCGACCGCGAGCTCGCATCGGATCCAGGGTCCGCAACGTTCTTATTTCCCTGTCATCTGCTGTGTGCTTCCTGGACGCTGCCTCAGCACAAAGTGCGCTGAGGCCTACAGTTACCTTGTGCCCGCCTAAAGAACTTTCCGTAAAACAAAGAGAACTTGACCGTACTTCCAAGAATTGTGGCCCCATCAGTTCAACGTTACTGGGCCTTGTATTTGAATCTGCTGAATCTACATAAAAGCTTATTTTTATATACTTCCTGATTGGTGTCCGTTTGTGGTGCATGCAAGGGGTTTACTGTATGTGTAATTGCATTTGCTTAACCGTGTACGCCTGAGACTTAGCCTAGACTGCTCGCGCCACGCACCTAGAGGGTGAGCAGGGGTTATTCTGGGGAGTCATCCTTCGCCCTGACAAGAAGTAAAGGGTCCCTGCTTGTTGTGGGTTCACACCTGCGTCAACCAGAGCCCCCTCATTTCTAACACCAGGTATGGGTTAACTCCTGAGCTATATAGACAGAGGTTCAGTAGGACTAAGAAGATCCCTGAGAGTACGTATGTGGAGTATGTAACATTTTTCTGCAGAGCACTGGATGGTTGGGTGAAGGGTAGCAAAGTGAATGATTATCAAGGGCTGCTTGATTTAATTGCATGGGAGCACTTGTCCAGTCAATGTTTTCCTGAGCTACGCCAGCACCTGATTGATAGCAAGCTGTCCAACCCGAGGAAACTTGCTGAGGAGGCGGACCGCTGGCTCAGCACCAGGGTCCACAAGGGTCAAGTGGGAGACTCCGCCAAAGGTGGGCAGGGTCCCCAGCAGAAGAGTGGGGGGGACAAGGGTAAACAGAAAGGGTTCCAAAAAGGCCCCCAAAGTAATCCCCAAGGGGACCAGCAGAAGGGTTCTCAGCCTCCCCCAGCCCCGCAGCAGAACGGGGCCCCGACAGGTAGGCCTGTTCCAAAGGGGCCCTTCAATTGTTACAGGTGTGGTGACCCGGGTCACATTGCCTCTGATCCTAAGTGTCGCCTGTTTGGTAAGACAGCACCCACTGGTGCTCCACCCCGGCAAGTAGCTAATGTTAATTTTGGGGAGGAGGTAGCAGTCCAGGGGGGTGGGGGTCCTGCGCATATGACCCTAGTCTCGCTAGGAGACAGTGAGATGGTCCCTGAAACCTACTTACCCTCTAACACTAAGAAATATGGGCAAGTAGTGACCATCAATGGAAAGAAGGTTGAGGCTCTTAGAGATACAGGAGCCAGCGTGACCTCGGTGAGGCAACACCTGGTGTCTCAAGAGCAGATTGTACCCAATGCCTACTGTAGGGTTGTCAATGCTGACAACATGGAGAGTCGTTGTCCAATGGCTCAAGTTCCCTTTGAGTGGGGGGAGGTCTCTGGTACTCTACAAGTCGCTGTGAGAACTGACATGCCTGTAGACTGTCTGCTAGGGAACGACCTGGAGAGCTCCCCTTGGGAAAAGGTGGAGAAGACCACGCATCTGAGGATGGTGGGTCTACCCGACTGGGCGTGCGTGACCACCCGGTCCATGGCAGCCAGTAGGGGTGTTGAGAGGGTCCTGGAGCATGAGGGAGAGGTCCAGGAACCGGCCTTAGGGAGAAGGCGCAGGAGGCGCGGGAAACCGGCCCCCGAAGTTCCCACGGCCCAGGAGGAAGCAGACCCTGAGGGGGATGCCCTGGAGCCTACCGGGGAACAGATTGCCGAACTGGGAGACCTGCCTGAGCTGACCCATTGGCAGCAAGAAGGAGGTCCCTCCAGGGAGGAATTCTGCAGGGAGCAGAAAGAATGCCCTTCTCTCGTGGGTATGCGGCAGCAGGCTGCAGACCAGGCCAATGGTGTTCAGGCCAAGACACACTACGTGTACTGGGAGAGTGACCTCCTGTATTCAGAGCCTAAGGCTGCTGAACCTGGGTCAACCCGTGTGCTGGTGGTACCCCAGAAGTTCAGAACCTTCCTACTGGGGCTGGCTCATGATGTGCCTTTAGCAGGACATTTGGGGATGGACAAGACCTATGACAGGCTTGTCACCCACTTTTACTGGCCCCAAATGCACAAGAATTCAGATTCCTACTGCCGAACCTGCCAGAATTGCCAGGCAAGTGGTAAGAGCGGAGGGAAGCACAAGGCTCCTCTGCAGCCCTTCCCCGTGGTCGGTACGCCATTCCAGCGAGTGGGTATTGATATTGTGGGGCCTCTGGACCCCAAGACAGCCCTGGGCAACAGGTTCATCCTGGTCTTGGTGGACCATGCCACCCGGTACCCTGAAGCCATCCCTCTGAGGACAGTGACGGCCCCCGTGGTGGGACGAGCACTGATGGGAATTTTCTCCCGAGTGGGATTCCCTCTAGAGGTGGTGAGCGACAGGGGGACCAATTTCATATCCACATATATGAAATCCCTGTGGAAGGAGTGTGGGGTAACTTACAAGTTCACCACTCCTTACCACCCCCAAGGAAATGGGTTGGTTGAGAGATTCAACCGAACCCTCAAAGGCATGATCATGGGCCTAGACGGTCCAATGAGGCGTAAGTGGGACGTCCTCTTGCCATGCCTGCTCTTCGCTTACCGAGAGGTGCCACAGAAGTCTCTAGGGTTCAGCCCCTTTGAGCTTCTGTATGGCCACCCGGTAAGAGGACCTCTGAGTTTGGTAAAAGAAGGCTGGGAGCAATCTCCCAGGAAACCTCCCCAGAATGTATACAGTTACATGCTGGCCTTCCAAAACCAGACTAGGCGTTTCAGGCAACTTGCTGAGGCAAATCTGGAAGCCAGCCAGGAGGAGATGAAGCGGTGGTACGACCGGAATGCCACTCTGGTATAGCTTCAACCTGGACAAAAGGTGTGGGTCTTGGCCCCAGTGGAGCCTTGTGCACTTCAGGATAAGTGGACAGGTCCATTTGAGGTTGTGGAGCGCAAAAGTCCTATCACCTACTTGGTGGACATGCAGTCTCCCAGGAACCCTTTGAGGGTCCTACATGTTAACCGCCTTAAGCCCCACTTAGAGAGGACCGAAGTGGGCATGCTGCTGGCCACTGATGATGGAATGGAAGAGGAGACCGAGCCTCTTCCTGACCTCTTAGTAGCCTCCGAGAAAGATGGGTCAGTGGATGGAGTTAACCTCTCACCCACCCTGACGCCCGAACAACAGGAAGATTGCCGCCACTTGCTGGGGCAGTTTCCAGATAGTTTCTCCCTGGTTCCTGGTGTCACAGATTGGTGCGTCCATGATGTGGACACAGGAGACAGCTTACCTGTGAAGCACAAGGCTTACAGGGTAACTGACAGGGTCAGAGCTTGCATCAAGGAGGAGGTCTCCAAAATGCTTGCGCTAGTGGTGGTTGAGTCCTCCAGCAGTCCTTGGTCCAGCCCCGTGGTCTTGGTCCCCAAAGCTGCTGCGCCGGGAGCCACACCTGAACTCCGGTTCTGTGTGGACTACAGAGGACTCAATTCAGTAACTAAGACTGACGCGCACCCCATCCCCAGAGCTGATGAGCTCATTGATCGGCTAGGGGCTGCCCGGTTCCTCAGCACGTTTGATTTAACGTCTGGGTACTGGCAGATCGCCTTGACCGATGGGGCCAAAGAGAGGTCAGCATTCTCTACACCAGATGGGCACTTCCAGTTCCGGGTCATGCCATTTGGGATGAAGAATGCTCCTGCCACCTTTCAGAGGTTGGTCAACCAGGTACTGGTTGGGCTGGATGCGTTCAGTGCCGCCTACCTGGATGACATCGCAGTGTTCAGTGCCACCTGGCCCGAACACCTGCGCCACCTCTGGGAAGTGTTGATGGCTCTGCGCCGAGCAGGCCTCACGATCAAGGCAAGCAAGTGCCAGATCGGGCAGGGTTCCGTGGTGTACTTGAGACACCAAGTGGGGAGTGGCAAGGTGGCACCCTTGCAACCCAAAATTGAGACCATCCTGGCTTGGGAGCCCCCCAAGACGCAGACCGCAGTGAGGGCCTTCCTGGGGCTCACTGGGTACTACAGGAGGTTTGTCAAGGGCTATGGAACGATTGTTGCCCCCTTGACAGAGCTGACTTCCAAGAAGCAGCCCAGGAACGTGATCTGGACTGACACCTGTCAGAAAGCTTTCGACACCCTGAAGACTGCCATGTGCACGGCGCCCGTGCTCTTGGCCCCTGACTTCTCCAAGGAAATCCTAGTGCAGACAGACGCTTTAGAGCATGGTGTAGGGGCTGTTCTCTCACAGATGACTGAGGAGGGCTGGGACCAACCCGTAGCCTTCATCAGTAGGAGGTTACTTCCCCGGGAAAGTAGGTGGAGTGCAATTGAGCGAGAAGCATTTGCTGTGGTCTGGGCGCTGAAGAAGCTAAGACCCTACTTGTTTGGGTCTCACTTCCGGGTTCAGACGGACCACAGGCCCCTCAGATGGTTGATGCAAATGAGGGGTGAAAACCCAAAGCTGTTGAGGTGGTCCATCTCCCTACAGGGTATGGACTTTACGGTGGAACACCGTCCTGGTACAGATCACGCCAACGCTGACGGTCTGTCCAGGTATTTCCGCCTTAGTGACGAGGAACCCCCTGGGCAAGGGTAGTTCTCCCCACATTTCAGCTGGAGGGGACACGTGTTAGACCTGGCACCTTGGCGTGAGTTTCCCTTCCACTTTTTTTGATGGTGTGCCTCAACTGTTTTGCTGGTGTTGTCCGCTCAGGGCACTGCGCCACGGCTAATCCGTGCCGCAGTGCAAATGCTCCCTAGGTAAAGTGTACCTGTAATTGATGTTCATGATTGGTTTATTGGATTTACTGTCAGTCCCCAGTAAAGTGCACCAGGGGTGCCAGGGCTTGTGAATGCCAATGCTGCTGGTGGGCTTGCAGCGCTGGTTGCGCCACCCACAGAAAGCGGCCTTGAAAAATGTGTCTAGGGTCTGCCACCGCAGACCCTGCGTGCAGTCTGGGACTGTCGCGCTGACTGCGCAAGTGCCCCCACTTGCCAGTCCCTAAACCTTCCCTTACCTACATATTAGCCACCCCTCTGGTAGGCCCGAGGGCAGGGTGCATTGTAGGCATAAGGTAGGACATGCCCTGATGTGTGTGGCATGTCTTAGTAGTGAATTACAGCCATTTTCGTTTTTCACTATTGAAGGCTACCTGCTCTCCATAGGCCAGAATGGGCTGCTGGAGTCACTACACGCTGTGACCCCAGTAGACTCAGAGAGCATGGTAGAATGTCAAGTTTAGTATGCCTGAACTCAGAATAATAAAATACTTCTTGTAGTCAAGTTTATTTTAATATCCTGGGTTTGTAAATACCACTTTTAGAAAGTTAGTATTTACTGACCTGGCCATTTCAGTCCGCCTCTGCTGTGTGTGTGTGTTCTGCCTAGCAACAGTAAGGAGCACGGTTGGGGAATCCCCAGAGACAGGTTGGCTGCCAGGTGGTGGGTAGAGAGATGACACCAGGATGGGTGGGAGGAGTACACCTTGACTCTTGAATAGACCTGTGCTCTGCCACCACAAAGCCGGCGCCGCCCCCTGTGGAGCGGCTGATGTCTCTGCCCTGCTGCTGAAAGGAAAGAGCAGAGTCACCATAACAAAGTGCTCCAGAACTGGACTGGGCCAGGCCTAGGCCCCCTGGCGCTAAAGAACAAAAGAATCACTGTATAAAAGTAGGAGCCTGGCTACTAAGAAATCAGAATCCTGTTTTACCACAAAGAACCTCTGCCCGACTAGAAGGAGAAGAAGACGCTGGAGGAGCTGGCCTGCTGCTTGCCTTGCTGAGAAAGGAAAGGAAGAGACTTGCTGAAAAGACTTTGCTGCTTTGTGCTTGAACATTCTCCAAGGGCTTGATCTGAGCTTGCCCCCTGAACTGAACCCCGGGACCAGTGGGTTCTCTGTGCTTTTGCTCGTCCTCCAATTCGAGCCGTGTGTGCATCCCGCTGGAAAGAGACTGCGCCCCTCATCGCCCCTCCTAGGGCCGTGACACTCAGGAGCTTGCCTGCCTCAACCCCGTGAGAGCCCCGCTCCGTCCGGAGCCGCTCTCTGTCCCTGGGCTAGGTTGCCTGCACCCCTGTCACCGCCTGCCACTGGAGCACGCTGAAAGCGCTGTCACCCCTCCCGCCGGAATCCTTCCAACGATCGTGATCTTCGCCGGGTCACCAGCTGCACGGACCGTGCCCTGTGACCCCACTTCGTTATCCTTGGAACACCCCCAGGCCGCGCCGCCCCCGCTGTGGAGACCCCCCTGCACCGCCGTGCTAAGGGTCGCTGGCCGCGCCTGCCTACTTGCCCACACCCGCTGATTGAGGACCCAAGAACACTTCACAAGCTGAGAGTCGCACCGACCTGTGCCGACTCTCCACATCACTAAAGGAGTTCCAGTATCGGGCTCGGGGCCCGCACCGCCTTATTTCCCCGTTATCCTCACCGCACCGCACGCCCGTCTCACCTCCCGCCGCCCCGGAGCTGCCGGGAAGAGCTGTGCATGGCACAGGCGTGCCCACGACAGATGCATGAGCCGCGGTAGGCCTGAAGTAAGTCAAGACTGGAATCCCTCAAGTGACATTGGTAAAAGACTAAAGAAGTACCCGCTTAAAGATCTGCTTGCCTGCTTTATAACCTGGTGGCATCCAAACAACGTTACTAGTCTTGTGATAAGTCTGCATATTAAGATAACTATTTTTATATAAAGGAGCGTATTTTCACATACCTAAGCCTGGTGTCCGTTTCTGGGGGGATTGATGTGTTTACTGTGTGTGTGATTATAATTGCTTAACCAACAACGCCTGAAGAATCGCCTTGGCTGCTCACGCCACGCACCTAGAGGGTGAGCAAGGGTCATTCCAAAAGGGGTTATTCTTTGCCCTGACGTGGAGGAGAGGGTCCCTGCTTGACACAAGGACATCCTTGCGCCAATCAGAGATCCCCGACTCTAACAGGAAACCTACCAAACTCTCGCATTTCTGAAAACTAGACACCCGGCGGCTTCCAGGGAGGTATGGCTTGTGTGGATCCCCCAACGTTTCCTTACCCAGAATCCCCTGCAAACCTCAATTTTAGCTGAAAAAAAAGTCACTTTTTTCACAAATTTTGGTGTGGGAAAGATGTGGCATCACCGGGCTCACACAAATTTACCACCACCCAGCCTTCCCCCAGGTCTCCCGGTAAAAATGGTGCCTCACTTGTGTGGGAGGCCCAAGTACCCGCGGCAGGCAAGGGCCCAAAACGTAGTGAGGCGACATCAAAATGGCCTATCGCTAAACCACCTGGTTTTGCAAGGGGGGTCACTTGGGTTTTCGGCCCGGTGCTCGGCGGCCATCTAGGGAAACCTACCAAACCCATGCATTTCTGAAAACTAGACACCCGGCGGCTTCCAGGGAGGTATGGCTTGCATGGATCCCCCAAAGTTTCCTTACCCAGAATCCCCTGCAAACCTCAATTTTAGCTGAAAAAATCACTTTTTTTCACACATTTTGGTGTGGGAAAGATGTGGCATCACTGGGCTCACACAAATTTACCACCACCCTGCGTTCCCCCAGGTCTCCCGGTAAAAATGGTGCCTCACTTGTGTGGGAGGCCCAAGTACCCGCGGCAGGCAAGGGCCCAAAACGTAGTGAGGCGACATCAAAATGGCCTATCGCTAAACCACATTGTTTTGCAAGGGGGGTCACTTGGGTTTTTGGCCCGGTGCTCGGCAGCCATCTAGGGAAACCTACCAAACCCATGCATTTCTGAAAACTAGACACCCGGCGGCTTCTAGGGAGGTATGGCTTGCATGGATCCCCCAACGTTTCCTTACCCAGAATCCCCTGCAAACCTCAATTTTAGCTGAAACAATAACTTTTTTCACACATTTTGGTGTGGGAAAGTTGTGGCATCACCGGGATCACACAAATTTACCACCACCCAGCGTTCCCCCAGGTCTCCCGGTAAAAATGGTGCCTCACTTGTGTGGGAGGCACAAGTACCCACGGCAGGCAAGGGCCCAAAACGTAGTGAGGTTACATCAAAATGGCCTATCGCTAAACCACCTGGTTTTGCAAGGGGGGTCACTTGGGTTTTTGGCCTGGCGCTCGGCGGCCATCTAGGGAAACCTACCAAACTCTCACATTTCTGAAAACTAGACACCCGGCGGCTTCCAGGGAGGTATGGCTTGCGTGGATCCACCAACGTTTCCTTACCCAGAATCCCCTGCAAACCTCAATTTTTGCTGACAAAATCACTTTTTTCATACATTTTGGTGTGGGAAAGTTGTGGCATCACTGGGCTCACACAAATTTACCACCACCCAGCGTTCCCCCAGGTCTCCCGGTAAAAATGGTGCCTCACTTGTGTGGGAGGCACAAGTACCCGCGGCAGGCAAGGGCCCAAAACGTAGTGAGGCGACATCAAAATGGCCTATCGCTAAATCACCTGGTTTTGCAAGTGGGGTCACTTGGGTTTTTGGCCCGGTGCTCGGCGGCCATCTAGGGAAAGCTACCAAACCCATGCATTTCTAAAAGCTAGACACCCGGCGGCTTCCAGGGAGGTATGGCTCGCGTGGATCCCCCAACGTTTCCTTACCCAGAATCCCCTGCAAACCTCAATTTTAGCTGAAAAAATCACTTTTTTCACACATTTTGGTGTGGGAAAGTTGTGGCATCACCGGGCTCACACAAATTTACCACCACCCAGCGTTACCCCAGGTCTCCCGGTAAAAATGGTGCCTCACTTGTGTGGGAGGCCCAAGTACCCGCGGCAGGCAAGGGCCCAAAACATAGTGAGGCGACATCAAAATGGCCTATCGCAAAACCACCTGGTTTTTCAAGGGGGGTCACTTGAGTTTTTGGCCCGGTGCTCGGCGGCCATATAGGGAAACCTACCAAACCCATGCATTTCTGAAAACTAGACACCCGGCGGCTTCCAGGGAGGTATGGCTTGCATGGATCCCCCAAAGTTTCCTTACCCAGAATCCCCTGCAAACCTCAATTTTAGCTGAAAAAATCACTTTTTTTCACACATTTTGGTGTGGGAAAGATGTGGCATCACTGGGCTCACACAAATTTACCACCACCCTGCGTTCCCCCAGGTCTCCCGGTAAAAATGGTGCCTCACTTGTGTGGGAGGCACAAGTACCTGCGGCAGGCCAGGGCCCAAAACGTAGTGAGGCGACATCAAAATGGCCTATCGCTAAATAACCTGGTTTTGCAAGTGGGGTCACTTGGGTTTTTGGCCCGGTGCTCGGCGGCCATCTAGGGAAAGCTACCAAACCCACGCATTTCTGAAAGCTAGACACCCGGTGGCTTCCAGGGAGGTATGGCTTGCGTGGATCCCCCAACGTTTCCTTACCCAGAATCCCCTGCAAACCTCAATTTTAGCTGAAAAAATCACTTTTTTCACACATTTTGGTGTGGGAAAGTTGTGGCATCACCGGGCTCACACAAATTTACCACCACCCAGTGTTCCCCCAGGTCTGCCGGTAAAAATGGTGCCTCACTTGTGTGGGAGGCCCAAGTGCCCGCGGCAGGCAAGGGCCCAAAGCGTAGTGAGGCGACATCAAAATGGCCTATCGCTAAACCACCTGGTTTTGCAAGGGGGGTCACTTGGGTTTTCGGCCCGGTGCTCGGCGGCCATCTAGGGAAACCTACCAAACCCATACATTTCTGAAAACTAGACACCCGGCGGCTTCCAGGGAGGTATGGCTTGCGTGGATCCCCCAAAGTTTCCTTACCCAGAATCCCCTGCAAACCTCAATTTTAGCTGAAAAAAAATCACTTTTTTCACACATTTTCATGTGGGAAAGATGTGGCATCACCGGGCTCACACAAATTTACCACCACCCAGCCTTCCCCCAGGTCTCCCGGTAAAAATGGTGCCTTACTTGTGTGGGAGGCCCAAGTACCCGCGGCAGGCAAGGGCCCAAAACGTAGTGAGGCGACATCAAAATGGCCTATCGCTAAACCACCTGGTTTTGCAAGGGGGGGTCACTTGGGTTTTCGGCCCGGTGCTCGGCAGCCATCTAGGGAAATGTTAGAATCCGGGGTCTCTGGTTGGCGCAGGTATGCACTTGCGACAAGCAGGGACCCTTTTCATCTAAGTCAGGGCAAAGGATCACCTCTTTAAAAATAACCCCTGCTCACCCTCTAGGTAACGTGGCGCGAGCAGTCAGGCTAAATTTCCAGAGGGCATATAGGTTAAGCGTTCAAGTTGTCCCACACAATAATCACCACCCCACCACACAAAGACACAAGGCTGTATTTATGTCCAAAATATAATTCTTTATATAAAAGGTTTTCTTTCAGGCAGGTTGCATAAATACAGTTCTCTTGGTAAAATAATCCAGTTACTCTCAAAATGCTTTACGGGCAGTCCACAGTTGTAAAAATGGCACAGTTCTCTTTAAAATAGGTTTCTTAGGTCTTCTGGGCACTTCGTAGCGCCTTTGGGGTGCCTTTGGCAAGGTTTTTACAGTGCCTTGCCGTTTCCCACGCTTCTCGCGTGAGCCGGAGTACGCTTGCCGAGTCTCACTCTTCTCGAGTGAGCACCGGTAATGCTTTTCAATGCAGTACGGTTAAAACGTAGGTACGGTTCGAACCTTGCTGTTCCCAGGGTAAGTACGGGTCGAACCAAGGCTGTTACGGCTCGAACTCAGCCAAAAGGAGCACTTTTCAAAGCGCCATTATTTCAGCTGGCAGTACGGTGCGAACCAGGCACAAGTATTTACAAGGCGGGTACGAACCAAGGCACTTCACAGGCAGTACGGTGCGAACCAGGCACAAGTATTTACAAGGCGGGTACGAACCAAGGCACTTCACAGGCAGTACGGTGCGAACCAGGCACCCGTAGTTACAAGGCAGGTACGGTTCGTACAAAGGCCAGTACGGGCCGTACTTTTCACGCGCTGGCACAATACCTTGCAGATTTCACGGGGAAGGTTCGTGGCGGCCTCGCGGTCCAGTCCAGGGGTGTCCCACGTCGCGCTGGTGTCCCCAGTGTCCAGGGGACGGCGGAGCTTCGTGGGGCGCTCGGGCAGGATGCAGGTTGCCACGAAGGGGGTCAGAAGCAGGAGGGCAGCCTCGGGGTGAGAGCACAGCGCCGCGCGCTGTTAGCTTCGGCCGGAGACGCGAACCAGGGCACTTTAGTCCTTTGCAGAAGCCTCTACAACCCGGCAGGGGTCACAGGGACTCGGCGCTCAGGCGCGGAGATCTCCACCTTACTTTGCGAGCTACGGCTCGAGGGGGCAACTGTTCACGGTGCTCGGGCTGTCAGGCCTTTACGTTGTTTGCAGCCACGCCAGCAGCAGAAGTCGCGTTGCTCAGCGAGATCAGGGGATGCACAGGTTCTCCGGGGTCAGCTTGCTGAATCACTTCAAGGCACTTCTCCTCTTCTTTCAGGATGGTAGCGCCCACTGTTCCTGGGGCGCAGGTCAGGGGGCAAGTTCACACGCAAGCCCTTGGAGATTGTTTTAAAGGCACAAGTTGAATCAAAGTCCTTTTCTTCAGGCTTTCCCTCTCCTTCCAGCAGACAGGCACCCACTGCAGGCCAGTCTCTCAGGCAGAGAGACAGTATTCCTCCTTCAGCTTCTCCAGGTCCTTCTCCTTCAGGCAGAGTTTCTTCTTGGCGCAAACAGGATCTAATTTCTTAGGAGCCAGGCTCCTACTTTTATACACCAATTCTTTTGTTCTTTAGCGCCAGGGGGCCTGGGCCTGGCTCAGTCCAGTTTTTGGAGCACTTTGTTGTGGTGACTCTGCGCTTCCCTTTCAGCAGCAGGGCAGAGACATCAGCCGCTCCACAGGGGGCGGCGCCGGCTTTGTGCTGGCAGAGCACAGGTCTATTCAAGAGTCAGGGTGTACTCCTCCCACCCATCCTGGTGTAATCTCTCTACCCACCACCTGGCAGCCAGCCTGTCTCCTGGAATTCCCCAGCCCTGCTCCTTACTGTTGCTAGGCAGAACACACACACACAGCAGAGGCGGACTGAAATGGCCAGGTCAGTAAATACTAACTTTCTAAAAGTAGTATTTACAAACGCAGGATATTAAAATAAACTTTACTAAAAGAAGTATTTTATTATTCTGAGTTCAGGCATACTAAACATAATTGTCTACCATGCTCTATGAGTCCACTGGGATTACAGCGTGTAGTGACTCCAGCAGCCCATTCTGGCCTATGGAGAGCAGGTAGCCTTCAATAGTGAAAAACGAAAATGGCTGTAATTCACTATTAAGACATGCCACACACATCAGGGCATGTCCTACCTTATGCCTACAATGCACCCTGCCCTTGGGCCTACCAGAGGGGTGACTAATATGTAGTTAAGGGAAGGTTTAGGGACTGGCAAGTGGGTGCACTTGCGCAGTCAGCGCGACGGTACCAGACCGCACGCAGGTTCTGCAGTGGCAGATCCTAGACACATTTTACTAGGCCGCTTCTGTGGGTGGCACAACCAGTGCTGCAAGCCCACTAGCGGCATTTGTATTTACAAGCCCTGGCACTCCTGGTGCACTCTACTAGGGGCTGACAGTAAACCAAATGAACCAATCATGGACACCAATCAATGTATACATTTTACCATAGGGAGAGCATATGCACCTTAGCACTGGTCAGCAGTGGTAAGGTGCCCAGAGTCATAAATCAGCCAACACCAGGTCAGAAAAAATACAGGAGGAAGGCAAAAAGTTTAGGGATGACCCTTCAAAAAGGGCCAGGTCCAACACAACCCCCTTCCAGCCAAAACGCAGGGTAGACCAATCACCACCGTGATGGTCTTCCCTGCTTGGGGCGATAGAACAAGGACCTGGCCCGCAACTGCAGGGGCAGACTCCAGTTCTACGCCAATCTGAACCTATTGGACTCCCTCTGTCCATACTCTCAGGGCCCACCAAGCCAATCCATGGGGAACCCTTCTCCTCACCTGTGGACACCACCTGTGCAGCACCTAACCTTAACTGGCCCACAGGTGTGTCCCACCAGAGAGACAGCAAAATGCTACAGTGGCCACTGACAGTAGTCAGGGATGAGACCCAGGCCGTATGCCTCTCAGGGCTCTCAATCCTCTGTGGTGCCAGGGAGCAGGGGCCAGTAGCCCCAGGTGCTTGGCACCCTTTGTCCATTCTCCCCCTTGTCAGGTCAGGTATGACATCCTGGCACTGACCCACCAGCCCCGGGACTGTACCCAGCGGCTGGACCAAAGACTGGGGTGGCCTCTCCCACACCCGGTCCTCCTCCTTGGGGCTCTGTACCCTCCCACCTGGAGTGGCACCCCCTTCCAGAATTGCCACGGCACCTGTGGCAGGTGTCCTGCGCAATTCGCCCACCAGTTCAGGGGTTCTATCCTGCAACTGGGTGCCCAGGTCAGGGGGGACACCCTGAACCTGGCCCTTCAACCTAGGGTCTAAACCCTTCAGTTGAGCCGGGGTCAGAGGCGAGGACTCCCTCCCTCTGCACCCCCTTCCAGAGTACTGCCCACTCCCAACTGGCGTGGTACCCCTAGAAGCAACATGGGTCAGGACACTGATTACAGTGGTCCCACCCTCCAGGTCAGACAACACCTGAACCTGGCTTCCCAACCCTGGGTCCAACCCATGCGGTTGAACGCTCGCCTGGCGCACCAGGACTTCCCGGGGAGCACGCATGCCCCCCCTGAGGGTGACACATAACTCATGTGTCGTGTGACAGTCTGCCTGGCGCTGATCTCCAGACCCCTGTCCATCTGACAGTGCCTGAAGATCCCCCAGGACAGAAGTGGTGTCACCATGGTCACTCACGGGGGACGCAGCCCTTCTGGCTGGCCCCTGACCCACTGGTTCTTCCACTGGGGGACTCTTTCCCCCTCTCACCCCTCAATCTGGACCTCTGCACCCTCCCAACTGGAGCGGTACTGCCAGACACCAGAACTGATGGAGGCCTGCTTACAGACACTCCCAGCTCACCAGACACCAGGGGATCCCCCTCAACGGGTGGCCCATCAGGACAGCCTAGGCTCCCCGCCTGGTGTTCCCTTAAAGAACCATCCAGGCTCTGAGACTGGGTTTCGGGCACCTGGGGGCACGCAGCCCCACACTCACTCCTTCTCCACTGAGACAGGACGTGAGCCCCTACACCCCTCCCACTACCATGGGACCTAGCTGGGCTACTCTGCACCACTTCCACCACTCTGGGTTGGAAGATACCTGAGCCACTCCCCACAGGGTCATTCCCCAATGCCTCTCCAGACCCTCTGGAATCCACCAAAAGGTCTACCTCCAATGTGAGCTCTCTGCGGTCAGAGAACTCGGTCTCCAACAGGTGTTGACATAGCTCTGGAAAACAGGGACTTAAAATATGCTCTCCCACAATTGGATCACACAGCCCCCTAGCAGGGTTAACCAAACTAGCCTTCACCTTACCATCCAGTGCCTCACACACGTACTCCACACCACTCTCCTGAGACTGGCAAGACAGTATCTGACTGTCTCTGTCACACAACCCACACTCTTCTGGGCGGTCTTCACACTCACCTACCAGGACTTCAATGTTGGGGGAACCCCTCTCCCTGCGCCTCTCATCTAGAGCCAGTAGAGTGTCCCTCCCGCCACTAGGACTATGAACCCCTGCGCCAGTTACCCTATTCCCTTCAGGGATACTGCGCACTACTGGAGCTACCTCATGCCCTTGAACCTCCTGGTGTGTGTTAACCCCCTCCTTCAAGCCAGGCGCCACATCTCTGGGTGTGTGTACTACTCTTTCAGCACTAGAGAATTCAATATTGCTGCCACCATCTGAGCTGGATTCCTCCTCCCACTCAGAAAAGCTCAATCTCTGAGCTACGCACCTTTCTTGCTGCTGGGATGAGACACTCATGGCCTCAAGCCTCTCGAGCTCCATATCATATTTCTTCATTAAAAAGTCATGCTCCATTTGCATTTTCTTTTCTTCAAGAGCCAGCTTCTTCTCTTCCAGAGCCAGCTTTTTGCTTTCCAGCTCCAATTGACCATCTATTTTCAGTTTTGCCAAAGTGACTTGTTGCTCTCTTGCGGCCTGTCTGTCTGCCAGCTCCTCTGGTGACAGACACCTGCCCGCACTGTGGATGCTCTCCGCTGGTTCCACTAGGTCAATCTCCTCAGGTACAACATCCTCAGCTGCACTCCTTGATTCCATCCAGGCTTTCAGCGCCTTGTAGATCTGTGGTTTGAGCTTGCACCCCACATGTGGAACCTTGAACTTCTTGCAGAAGTACTTGAGTTGCCTTCTTGTGTAGTCGTTCAGTTTTGACGCATCCCATTCCCATTCCATCTCAGAGGCTTCAGATGCTGTGCTGGTTGAGCCCGGCATGGCTTCAAACGCAAGGGATCTTCTTTTCTTGGCAAGCGAAATTAAATCATAAAAAGTTCTGTGGCTTAAGCTACTGGACCGTCTACTGTGCAATGGTTAGTAATCACTGCGCAGACACCAAGAACGCAAATCCGTAAATCCGCACCGCTGCCACCAATGTTAGAATCCGGGGTCTCTGGTTGGCGCAGGTATGCACTTGCGACAAGCAGGGACCCTTTTCATCTAAGTCAGGGCAAAGGATCACCTCTTTAAAAATAACCCCTGCTCACCCTCTAGGTAACGTGGCGCGAGCAGTCAGGCTAAATTTCCAGAGGGCATATAGGTTAAGCGTTCAAGTTGTCCCACACAATAATCACCACCCCACCACACAAAGACACAAGGCTGTATTTATGTCCAAAATATAATTCTTTATATAAAAGGTTTTCTTTCAGGCAGGTTGCATAAATACAGTTCTCTTGGTAAAATAATCCAGTTACTCTCAAAATGCTTTACGGGCAGTCCACAGTTGTAAAAATGGCACAGTTCTCTTTAAAATAGGTTTCTTAGGTCTTCTGGGCACTTCGTAGCGCCTTTGGGGTGCCTTTGGCAAGGTTTTTACAGTGCCTTGCCGTTTCCCACGCTTCTCGCGTGAGCCGGAGTACGCTTGCCGAGTCTCACTCTTCTCGAGTGAGCACCGGTAATGCTTTTCAATGCAGTACGGTTAAAACGTAGGTACGGTTCGAACCTTGCTGTTCCCAGGGTAAGTACGGGTCGAACCAAGGCTGTTACGGCTCGAACTCAGCCAAAAGGAGCACTTTTCAAAGCGCCATTATTTCAGCTGGCAGTACGGTGCGAACCAGGCACAAGTATTTACAAGGCGGGTACGAACCAAGGCACTTCACAGGCAGTACGGTGCGAACCAGGCACAAGTATTTACAAGGCGGGTACGAACCAAGGCACTTCACAGGCAGTACGGTGCGAACCAGGCACCCGTAGTTACAAGGCAGGTACGGTTCGTACAAAGGCCAGTACGGGCCGTACTTTTCACGCGCTGGCACAATACCTTGCAGATTTCACGGGGAAGGTTCGTGGCGGCCTCGCGGTCCAGTCCAGGGGTGTCCCACGTCGCGCTGGTGTCCCCAGTGTCCAGGGGACGGCGGAGCTTCGTGGGGCGCTCGGGCAGGATGCAGGTTGCCACGAAGGGGGTCAGAAGCAGGAGGGCAGCCTCGGGGTGAGAGCACAGCGCCGCGCGCTGTTAGCTTCGGCCGGAGACGCGAACCAGGGCACTTTAGTCCTTTGCAGAAGCCTCTACAACCCGGCAGGGGTCACAGGGACTCGGCGCTCAGGCGCGGAGATCTCCACCTTACTTTGCGAGCTACGGCTCGAGGGGGCAACTGTTCACGGTGCTCGGGCTGTCAGGCCTTTACGTTGTTTGCAGCCACGCCAGCAGCAGAAGTCGCGTTGCTCAGCGAGATCAGGGGATGCACAGGTTCTCCGGGGTCAGCTTGCTGAATCACTTCAAGGCACTTCTCCTCTTCTTTCAGGATGGTAGCGCCCACTGTTCCTGGGGCGCAGGTCAGGGGGCAAGTTCACACGCAAGCCCTTGGAGATTGTTTTAAAGGCACAAGTTGAATCAAAGTCCTTTTCTTCAGGCTTTCCCTCTCCTTCCAGCAGACAGGCACCCACTGCAGGCCAGTCTCTCAGGCAGAGAGACAGTATTCCTCCTTCAGCTTCTCCAGGTCCTTCTCCTTCAGGCAGAGTTTCTTCTTGGCGCAAACAGGATCTAATTTCTTAGGAGCCAGGCTCCTACTTTTATACACCAATTCTTTTGTTCTTTAGCGCCAGGGGGCCTGGGCCTGGCTCAGTCCAGTTTTTGGAGCACTTTGTTGTGGTGACTCTGCGCTTCCCTTTCAGCAGCAGGGCAGAGACATCAGCCGCTCCACAGGGGGCGGCGCCGGCTTTGTGCTGGCAGAGCACAGGTCTATTCAAGAGTCAGGGTGTACTCCTCCCACCCATCCTGGTGTAATCTCTCTACCCACCACCTGGCAGCCAGCCTGTCTCCTGGAATTCCCCAGCCCTGCTCCTTACTGTTGCTAGGCAGAACACACACACACAGCAGAGGCGGACTGAAATGGCCAGGTCAGTAAATACTAACTTTCTAAAAGTAGTATTTACAAACGCAGGATATTAAAATAAACTTTACTAAAAGAAGTATTTTATTATTCTGAGTTCAGGCATACTAAACATAATTGTCTACCATGCTCTATGAGTCCACTGGGATTACAGCGTGTAGTGACTCCAGCAGCCCATTCTGGCCTATGGAGAGCAGGTAGCCTTCAATAGTGAAAAACGAAAATGGCTGTAATTCACTATTAAGACATGCCACACACATCAGGGCATGTCCTACCTTATGCCTACAATGCACCCTGCCCTTGGGCCTACCAGAGGGGTGACTAATATGTAGTTAAGGGAAGGTTTAGGGACTGGCAAGTGGGTGCACTTGCGCAGTCAGCGCGACGGTACCAGACCGCACGCAGGTTCTGCAGTGGCAGATCCTAGACACATTTTACTAGGCCGCTTCTGTGGGTGGCACAACCAGTGCTGCAAGCCCACTAGCGGCATTTGTATTTACAAGCCCTGGCACTCCTGGTGCACTCTACTAGGGGCTGACAGTAAACCAAATGAACCAATCATGGACACCAATCAATGTATACATTTTACCATAGGGAGAGCATATGCACCTTAGCACTGGTCAGCAGTGGTAAGGTGCCCAGAGTCATAAATCAGCCAACACCAGGTCAGAAAAAATACAGGAGGAAGGCAAAAAGTTTAGGGATGACCCTTCAAAAAGGGCCAGGTCCAACAGGAAACCTACCAAACCCATGCATTTCTGAAAACTAGACACCCGGCGGCGTCCAGGGAGGTATGGCTTGCGTGGATCCCCCAAAGTTTCCTTACCCAGAATCCCCTGCAAACCTCAATTTTAGCTGAAAAAATCACTTTTTTTCACACATTTTGGTGTGGGAAAGATGTGGCATCACTGGGCTCACACAAATTTACCACCACCCAGCATTCCCCCAGGTCTCCCGGTAAAAATGGTGCCTCACTTGTGTGAGAGGCCCAAGTACCCGCGGCAGGCAAGGGCCCAAAACGTAGTGAGGCTACATCAAAATGGCCTATCGCTAAAACACATTGTTTTGCAAGGGGGGGTCACTTGGGTTTTTGGCCCGGTGCTCGGCGGCCATCTAGGGAAACCTACCAAACCCATGCATTTCTGAAAACTAGACACCCGGCGGCTTCCAGGGAGGTATGGCTTGCATGGATCCCCCAACGTTTCCTTACCCAGAATCCCCTGCAAACCTAAATTTTAGCTGAAACAATAACTTTTTTCACACATTTTGGTGTGGGAAAGTTGTGGCATCACCGAGCTCACACAAATTTACCACCACCCAGCGTTCCCCCAGGTCTCCCGGTAAAAATGGTGCCTCACTTGTGTGGGAGGCACAAGTACCCGCGGCAGGCAAGGGCCCAAAACGTAGTGAGGCGACATCAAAATGGCCTATCGCTAAACCACCTGGTTTTGCAAGGGGGGTCACTTGGGTTTTTGGCCTGGCGCTCGGCGGCCATCTAGGGAAATGTTGGACCTGGCCCTTTTTGAAGGGTCATCCCTAAACTTTTTGCCTTCCTCCTGTATTTTTTCTGACCTGGTGTTGGCTGATTTATGACTCTGGGCACCTTACCACTGCTGACCAGTGCTAAGGTGCATATGCTCTCCCTATGGTAAAATGTATACATTGATTGGTGTCCATGATTGGTTCATTTGGTTTACTGTCAGCCCCTAGTAGAGTGCACCAGGAGTGCCAGGGCTTGTAAATACAAATGCCGCTAGTGGGCTTGCAGCACTGGTTGTGCCACCCACAGAAGCGGCCTAGTAAAATGTGTCTAGGATCTGCCACTGCAGAACCTGCGTGCGGTCTGGTACCGTCGCGCTGACTGCGCAAGTGCACCCACTTGCCAGTCCCTAAACCTTCCCTTAACTACATATTAGTCACCCCTCTGGTAGGCCCAAGGGCAGGGTGCATTGTAGGCATAAGGTAGGACATGCCCTGATGTGTGTGGCATGTCTTAATAGTGAATTACAGCCATTTTCGTTTTTCACTATTGAAGGCTACCTGCTCTCCATAGGCCAGAATGGGCTACTGGAATTACTACACCCTGCAATCCCAGTGGACTCATAGAGCATGGTAGACAATTATGTTTAGTATGCCTGAACTCAGAATAATAAAATACTTCTTTTAGTAAAGTTTATTTTAATATCCTGCGTTTGTAAATACTACTTTTAGAAAGTTAGTATTTACTGACCTGGCCATTTCAGTCCGCCTCTGCTGTGTGTGTGTGTTCTGCCTAGCAACAGTAAGGAGCAGGGCTGGGGAATTCCAGGAGACAG
This sequence comes from Triturus cristatus, assembly GCF_964204655.1. Classification (NCBI taxonomy): domain Eukaryota; kingdom Metazoa; phylum Chordata; class Amphibia; order Caudata; family Salamandridae; genus Triturus; species Triturus cristatus. The sequence continues at coordinate 1,264,056,300 of NC_140590.1, forward strand.
GCTGGCTGCCAGGTGGTGGGTAGAGAGATTACACCAGGATGGGTGGGAGGAGTACACCCTGACTCTTGAATAGACCTGTGCTCTGCCAGCACAAAGCCGGCGCCGCCCCCTGTGGAGCGGCTGATGTCTCTGCCCTGCTGCTGAAAGGGAAGCGCAGAGTCACCACAACAAAGTGCTCCAAAAACTGGACTGAGCCAGGCCCAGGCCCCCTGGCGCTAAAGAACAAAAGAATTGGTGTATAAAAGTAGGAGCCTGGCTCCTAAGAAATTAGATCCTGTTTGCGCCAAGAAGAAACTCTGCCTGAAGGAGAAGGACCTGGAGAAGCTGAAGGAGGAATACTGTCTCTCTGCCTGAGAGACTGGCCTGCAGTGGGTGCCTGTCTGCTGGAAGGAGAGGGAAAGCCTGAAGAAAAGGACTTTGATTCAACTTGTGCCTTTAAAACAATCTCCAAGGGCTTGCGTGTGAACTTGCCCCCTGACCTGCGCCCCAGGAACAGTGGGCGCTACCATCCTGAAAGAAGAGGAGAAGTGCCTTGAAGTGATTCAGCAAGCTGACCCCGGAGAACCTGTGCATCCCCTGATCTCGCTGAGCAACGCGACTTCTGCTGCTGGCGTGGCTGCAAACAACGTAAAGGCCTGACAGCCCGAGCACCGTGAACAGTTGCCCCCTCGAGCCGTAGCTCGCAAAGTAAGGTGGAGATCTCCGCGCCTGAGCGCCGAGTCCCTGTGACCCCTGCCGGGTTGTAGAGGCTTCTGCAAAGGACTAAAGTGCCCTGGTTCGCGTCTCCGGCCGAAGCTAACAGCGCGCGGCGCTGTGCTCTCACCCCGAGGCTGCCCTCCTGCTTCTGACCCCCTTCGTGGCAACCTGCATCCTGCCCGAGCGCCCCACGAAGCTCCGCCGTCCCCTGGACACTGGGGACACCAGCGCGACGTGGGACACCCCTGGACTGGACCGCGAGGCCGCCACGAACCTTCCCCGTGAAATCTGCAAGGTATTGTGCCAGCGCGTGAAAAGTACGGCCCGTACTTGCCTTTGTACGAACCGTACCTGCCCTGTAACTACGGGTGCCTGGTTCGCACCGTACTGCCTGTGAAGTGCCTTGGTTCGTACCCGCCTTGTAAATACTTGTGCCTGGTTCGCACCGTACTGCCTGTGAAGTGCCTTGGTTCGTACCCGCCTTGTAAATACTTGTGCCTGGTTCGCACCGTACTGCCAGCTGAAATAATGGCGCTTTGAAAAGTGCTCCTTTTGGCTGAGTTCGAGCCGTAACAGCCTTGGTTCGACCCGTACTTACCCTGGGAACAGCAAGGTTCGAACCGTACCTACGTTTTAACCGTACTGCATTGAAAAGCATTACCGGTGCTCACTCGAGAAGAGTGAGACTCGGCAAGCGTACTCCGGCTCACGCGAGAAGCGTGGGAAACGGCAAGGCACTGTAAAAATCTTGCCAAAGGCACCCCAAAGGCGCTACGAAGTGCCCAGAAGACCTAAGAAACCTATTTTAAAGAGAACTGTGCCATTTTTACAACTGTGGACTGCCCGTAAAGCATTTTGAGAGTAACTGGATTATTTTACCAAGAGAACTGTATTTATGCAACCTGCCTGAAAGAAAACCTTTTATATAAAGAATTATATTTTGGACATAAATACAGCCTTGTGTCTTTGTGTGGTGGGGTGGTGATTATTGTGTGGGACAACTTGAACGCTTAACCTATATGCCCTCTGGAAATTTAGCCTGACTGCTCGCGCCACGTTACCTAGAGGGTGAGCAGGGGTTATTTTTAAAGAGGTGATCCTTTGCCCTGACTTAGATGAAAAGGGTCCCTGCTTGTCGCAAGTGCATACCTGCGCCAACCAGAGACGCCGGATTCTAACATTGGTGGCAGCGGTGCGGATTTACGGATTTGCGTTCTTGGTGTCTGCGCAGTGATTACTAACCATTGCACAGTAGACGGTCCAGTAGCTTAAACCACAGAACTTTTTCAAGTTTTAATTTTCGCTTGCCAAGGAAAAAGAAGATCCCTTGCGTTTGAAGCCATGCCGGGCTCAACCAGCACAGCATCTGAAGCCTCTGAGATGGAATGGGAATGGGATGCGTCAAAACTGGACGACTACACAAGAAGGCAACTCAAGTACTTCTGCAAGAAGTTCAAGGTTCCACATGTGGGGTGCAAGCTCAAACCACAGATCTACAAGGCGCTGAAAGCCTGGATGGAATCAAGGGGTGCAGCTGAGGATGTTGTACCTGAGGAGATTGACCTAGTGGAACCAGCGGAGAGCATCCACAGTGCGGGCAGGTGTCTGTCACCAGAGGAGCTGGCAGACAGACAGGCCGCAAGAGAGCAACAAGTCACTTTGGCAAAACTGAAAATAGATGGTCAATTGGAGCTGGAAAGCAAAAAGCTGGCTCTGGAAGAGAAGAAGCTGGCTCTTGAAGAAAAGAAAATGCAAATGGAGCATGACTTTTTAATGAAGAAATATGATATGGAGCTCGAGAGGCTTGAGGCCATGAGTGTCTCATCCCAGCAGCAAGAAAGGTGCGTAGCTCAGAGATTGAGCTTTTCTGAGTGGGAGGAGGAATCCAGCTCAGATGGTGGCAGCAATATTGAATTCTCTAGTGCTGAAAGAGTAGTACACACACCCAGAGATGTGGCGCCTGGCTTGAAGGAGGGGGTTAACACACACCAGGAGGTTCAAGGGCATGAGGTAGCTCCAGTAGTGCGCAGTATCCCTGAAGGGAATAGGGTAACTGGCGCAGGGGTTCATAGTCCTAGTGGCGGGAGGGACACTCTACTGGCTCTAGATGAGAGGCGCAGGGAGAGGGGTTCCCCCAACATTGAAGTCCTGGTAGGTGAGTGTGAAGACCGCCCAGAAGAGTGTGGGTTGTGTGACAGAGACAGTCAGATACTGTCTTGCCAGTCTCAGGAGAGTGGTGTGGAGTACGTGTGTGAGGCACTGGATGGTAAGGTGAAGGCTAGTTTGGTTAACCCTGCTAGGGGGCTGTGTGATCCAATTGTGGGAGAGCATATTTTAAGTCCCTGTTTTCCAGAGCTATGTCAACACCTGTTGGAGACCGAGTTCTCTGACCGCAGAGAGCTCACATTGGAGGTAGACCTTTTGGTGGATTCCAGAGGGTCTGGAGAGGCATTGGGGAATGACCCTGTGGGGAGTGGCTCAGGTATCTTCCAACCCAGAGTGGTGGAAGTGGTGCAGAGTAGCCCAGCTAGGTCCCATGGTAGTGGGAGGGGTGTAGGGGCTCACGTCCTGTCTCAGTGGAGAAGGAGTGAGTGTGGGGCTGCGTGCCCCCAGGTGCCCGAAACCCAGTCTCAGAGCCTGGATGGTTCTTTAAGGGAACACCAGGCGGGGAGCCTAGGCTGTCCTGATGGGCCACCCGTTGAGGGGGATCCCCTAGTGTCTGGTGAGCTGGGAGTGTCTGTAAGCAGGCCTCCATCAGTTCTGGTGTCTGGCAGTACCGCTCCAGTTGGGAGGGTGCAGAGGTCCAGATTGAGGGGTGAGAGGGGGAAAGAGTCCCCAGTGGAAGAACCAGTGGGTCAGGGGCCAGCCAGAAGGGCTGCGTCCCCCGTGAGTGACCATGGTGACACCACTTCTGTCCTGGGGGATCTTCAGGCACTGTCAGATGGACAGGGGTCTGGAGATCAGCGCCAGGCAGACTGTCACACGACACATGAGTTAGGTGTCACCCTCAGGGGGGGCATGCGTGCTCCCCGGGAAGTCCTGGTGCGCCAGGCGAGCGTTCAACCGCATGGGTTGGACCCAGGGTTGGGAAGCCAGGTTCAGGTGTTGTCTGACCTGGAGGGTGGGACCACTGTAATCAGTGTCCTGACCCATGTTGCTTCTAGGGGTACCACGCCAGTTGGGAGTGGGCAGTACTCTGGAAGGGGGTGCAGAGGGAGGGAGTCCTCGCCTCTGACCCCGGCTCAACTGAAGGGTTTAGACCCTAGGTTGAAGGGCCAGGTTCAGGGTGTCCCCCCTGACCTGGGCACCCAGTTGCAGGATAGAACCCCTGAACTGGTGGGCGAATTGCGCAGGACACCTGCCACAGGTGCCGTGGCAATTCTGGAAGGGGGTGCCACTCCAGGTGGGAGGGTACAGAGCCCCAAGGAGGAGGACCGGGAGTGGGAGAGCCCACCCCAGTCTTTGGTCCAGCCGCTGGGTACAGTCCCGGGGCTGGTGGGTCAGTGCCAGGATGTCATACCTGACCTGACAAGGGGGAGAATGGACAAAGGGTGCCAAGCACCTGGGGCTACTGCCCCCCGCTCCCTGGCGCCACAGAGGATTGAGAGCCCTGAGAGGCATACGGCCTGGGTCTCATCCCTGACTACTGTCAGTGGCCACTGTAGCATTTTGCTGTCTCTCTGGTGGGACACACCTGTGGGCCAGTTAAGGTTAGGTGCTGCACAGGTGGTGTCCACAGGCAAGGAGAAGGGTTCCCCATGGATTGGCTTGGTGGGCCCTGAGAGTATGGACAGAGGGAGTCCGATAGGTTCAGATTGGCGTAGAAATGGAGTCTGCCCCTGCAGTTGCGGGCCAGGTCCTTGTTCTATCGCCCCAAGCAGGGAAGACCATCACGGTGGTGATTGGTCTACCCTGCGTTTTGGCTGGAAGGGGGTTGTGTTGGACCTGGCCCTTTTTGAAGGGTCATCCCTAAACTTTTTGCCTTCCTCCTGTATTTTTTCTGACCTGGTGTTGGCTGATTTATGACTCTGGGCACCTTACCACTGCTGACCAGTGCTAAGGTGCATATGCTCTCCCTATGGTAAAATGTATACATTGATTGGTGTCCATGATTGGTTCATTTGGTTTACTGTCAGCCCCTAGTAGAGTGCACCAGGAGTGCCAGGGCTTGTAAATACAAATGCCGCTAGTGGGCTTGCAGCACTGGTTGTGCCACCCACAGAAGCGGCCTAGTAAAATGTGTCTAGGATCTGCCACTGCAGAACCTGCGTGCGGTCTGGTACCGTCGCGCTGACTGCGCAAGTGCACCCACTTGCCAGTCCCTAAACCTTCCCTTAACTACATATTAGTCACCCCTCTGGTAGGCCCAAGGGCAGGGTGCATTGTAGGCATAAGGTAGGACATGCCCTGATGTGTGTGGCATGTCTTAATAGTGAATTACAGCCATTTTCGTTTTTCACTATTGAAGGCTACCTGCTCTCCATAGGCCAGAATGGGCTACTGGAATTACTACACCCTGCAATCCCAGTGGACTCATAGAGCATGGTAGACAATTATGTTTAGTATGCCTGAACTCAGAATAATAAAATACTTCTTTTAGTAAAGTTTATTTTAATATCCTGCGTTTGTAAATACTACTTTTAGAAAGTTAGTATTTACTGACCTGGCCATTTCAGTCCGCCTCTGCTGTGTGTGTGTGTTCTGCCTAGCAACAGTAAGGAGCAGGGCTGGGGAATTCCAGGAGACAGGCTGGCTGCCAGGTGGTGGGTAGAGAGATTACACCAGGATGGGTGGGAGGAGTACACCCTGACTCTTGAATAGACCTGTGCTCTGCCAGCACAAAGCCGGCGCCGCCCCCTGTGGAGCGGCTGATGTCTCTGCCCTGCTGCTGAAAGGGAAGCGCAGAGTCACCACAACAAAGTGCTCCAAAAACTGGACTGAGCCAGGCCCAGGCCCCCTGGCGCTAAAGAACAAAAGAATTGGTGTATAAAAGTAGGAGCCTGGCTCCTAAGAAATTAGATCCTGTTTGCGCCAAGAAGAAACTCTGCCTGAAGGAGAAGGACCTGGAGAAGCTGAAGGAGGAATACTGTCTCTCTGCCTGAGAGACTGGCCTGCAGTGGGTGCCTGTCTGCTGGAAGGAGAGGGAAAGCCTGAAGAAAAGGACTTTGATTCAACTTGTGCCTTTAAAACAATCTCCAAGGGCTTGCGTGTGAACTTGCCCCCTGACCTGCGCCCCAGGAACAGTGGGCGCTACCATCCTGAAAGAAGAGGAGAAGTGCCTTGAAGTGATTCAGCAAGCTGACCCCGGAGAACCTGTGCATCCCCTGATCTCGCTGAGCAACGCGACTTCTGCTGCTGGCGTGGCTGCAAACAACGTAAAGGCCTGACAGCCCGAGCACCGTGAACAGTTGCCCCCTCGAGCCGTAGCTCGCAAAGTAAGGTGGAGATCTCCGCGCCTGAGCGCCGAGTCCCTGTGACCCCTGCCGGGTTGTAGAGGCTTCTGCAAAGGACTAAAGTGCCCTGGTTCGCGTCTCCGGCCGAAGCTAACAGCGCGCGGCGCTGTGCTCTCACCCCGAGGCTGCCCTCCTGCTTCTGACCCCCTTCGTGGCAACCTGCATCCTGCCCGAGCGCCCCACGAAGCTCCGCCGTCCCCTGGACACTGGGGACACCAGCGCGACGTGGGACACCCCTGGACTGGACCGCGAGGCCGCCACGAACCTTCCCCGTGAAATCTGCAAGGTATTGTGCCAGCGCGTGAAAAGTACGGCCCGTACTTGCCTTTGTACGAACCGTACCTGCCCTGTAACTACGGGTGCCTGGTTCGCACCGTACTGCCTGTGAAGTGCCTTGGTTCGTACCCGCCTTGTAAATACTTGTGCCTGGTTCGCACCGTACTGCCTGTGAAGTGCCTTGGTTCGTACCCGCCTTGTAAATACTTGTGCCTGGTTCGCACCGTACTGCCAGCTGAAATAATGGCGCTTTGAAAAGTGCTCCTTTTGGCTGAGTTCGAGCCGTAACAGCCTTGGTTCGACCCGTACTTACCCTGGGAACAGCAAGGTTCGAACCGTACCTACGTTTTAACCGTACTGCATTGAAAAGCATTACCGGTGCTCACTCGAGAAGAGTGAGACTCGGCAAGCGTACTCCGGCTCACGCGAGAAGCGTGGGAAACGGCAAGGCACTGTAAAAATCTTGCCAAAGGCACCCCAAAGGCGCTACGAAGTGCCCAGAAGACCTAAGAAACCTATTTTAAAGAGAACTGTGCCATTTTTACAACTGTGGACTGCCCGTAAAGCATTTTGAGAGTAACTGGATTATTTTACCAAGAGAACTGTATTTATGCAACCTGCCTGAAAGAAAACCTTTTATATAAAGAATTATATTTTGGACATAAATACAGCCTTGTGTCTTTGTGTGGTGGGGTGGTGATTATTGTGTGGGACAACTTGAACGCTTAACCTATATGCCCTCTGGAAATTTAGCCTGACTGCTCGCGCCACGTTACCTAGAGGGTGAGCAGGGGTTATTTTTAAAGAGGTGATCCTTTGCCCTGACTTAGATGAAAAGGGTCCCTGCTTGTCGCAAGTGCATACCTGCGCCAACCAGAGACGCCGGATTCTAACAGGAAACCTACCAAACTCTCGCATTTCTGAAAACTAGACACCCGGCGGCTTCCAGGGAGGTATGGCTTGCGTGGATCCCTCAACGTTTCCTTACCCAGAATCCCCTGCAAACCTCAATTTTAGCTGAAAAAATCACTTTTTTCATTCATTTTGGTGTGGGAAAGTTGTGGCATCACTGGGCTCACACAAATTTACCACCACCCAGCGTTCCCCCAGGTCTCCCGGTAAAAATGGTGCCTCACTTGTGTGGGAGGCACAAGTACCCGCGGCAGGCAAGGGCCCAAAACGTAGTGAGGCGACATCAAAATGGCCTATCGCTAAATCACCTGGTTTTGCAAGTGGGGTCACTTGGGTTTTCGGCCCGGTGATCGGCGGCCATCTAGGGAAAGCTACCAAACCACGCATTTCTGAAAGCTAGACACCCGGCGGCTTCCAGGGAGGTATGGCTCGCGTGGGTCCCCCAACGTTTCCTTACCCAGAATCCCCTGCAAACCTAAATTTTAGCTGAAAAAATCACTTTTTTCACACATTTTGGTGTGGGAAAGTTGTGGCATCACCGGGCTCACACAAATTTACCACCACCCAGCGTTCCCCCAGGTCTCCCGGTAAAAATGGTGCCTCACTTGTGTGGGAGGCCCAAGTACCCGCGGCAGGCAAGGGCCCAAAACGTAGTAAGGAGACATCAAAATGGCCTATCGCAAAACCACCTGGTTTTGCAAGGGGGGTCACTTTGGTTTTTGGCCCGGTGCTCGGCGGCCATCTAGGGAAACCTACCAAACCCACACATTTATGAAAACTAGACACCCGGCGGCTTCCAGGGAGGTATAGCTTGCGTGGATCCCCCAATGTTTCCTTACCCAGAATCCCCTGCAAACCTCAATTTTAGCTGAAACAATCACTTTTTTCACACATTTTGGTGTGGGAAAGTTGTGGCATCACTGGGCTCACACAAATTTACCACCACCCAGCGTTCCCCCAGGTCTCCCGGTAAAAATGGTGCCTCACTTGTGTGGGAGGCACAAGTACCTGCGGCAGGCAAGGGCCCAAAACGTAGTGAGGCGACATCAAAATGGCCTATCGCTAAACCACCTGGTTTTGCAAGGGGGGTCACTTGGGATTTTGGCCCGGCGCTCGGCAGCCATCTAGGGAAACCTACCAAACTCTCACATTTCTGAAAACTAGACACCCGGCGGCTTCCAGGGAGGTATGGCTTGCGTGGATCCCCCAAAGTTTCCTTACCCAGAATCCCCTGCAAACCTCAATTTTAGCTGAAAAAAAATCACTTTTTTCACACATTTTCATGTGGGAAAGATGTGGCATCACCGGGCTCACACAAATTTACCACCACCCAGCCTTCCCCCAGGTCTCCCGGTAAAAATGGTGCCTCACTTGTGTGGGAGGCCCAAGTACCCGCGGCAGGCAAGGGCCCAAAACGTAGTGAGGCGACATCAAAATGGCCTATCACTAAACCACCTGGTTTTGCAAGGGGGTCACTTGGGTTTTTGGCCCGGTGCTCGGCGGCCATCTAGGGAAACCTACCAAACCCATGCATTTCTGAAAACTAGACACCCGGCGGCTTCCAGGAAGGTATGGCTTGCGTGGATCCCCCAAAGTTTCCTTACCCAGAATCCCCTGCAAACCTCAATTTTAGCTGAAAAAATCACTTTTTTCATACATTTTGGTGTGGGAAAGTTGTGGCATCACCGGGCTCACACAAATTTACCACCACCCAGCGTTTCCCCAGGTCTCCCGGTAAAAATGGTGCCTCACTTGTGTGGGAGGCCCAAGTACCCGAGGAAGGCAAGGGCCCAAAACGTAGTGAGGCGACATCAAAATGGCCTATCGCTAAACCACCTGGTGTTGCATGGGGGGGTCACTTGGGTTTTTCGGCCCGGCGCTCGGCGGGCATCTAGGGAAACCTACCAAACCCATGCATTTCTGAAAACTAGACACCCGGCGGCGTCCAGGGAGGTATGGCTTGCGTGGATCCCCCAAAGTTTCCTTACCCAGAATCCCCTGCAAACCTCAATTTTAGCTGAAAAAATCACTTTTTTTCACACATTTTGGTGTGGGAAAGATGTGGCATCACTGGGCTCACACAAATTTACCACCACCCAGCGTTCCCCCAGGTCTCCCGGTAAAAATGGTGCCTCACTTGTGTGGGAGGCCCAAGTACCCGCGGCAGGCAAGGGCCCAAAACGTAGTGAGGCGACATCAAAATGGCCTATCGCTAAAACACATTGTTTTGCAAGGGGGGTCACTTGGGTTTTTGGCCCGGTGCTCGGCGGCCATCTAGGGAAACCTACCAAACCCATGCATTTCTGAAAACTAGACACCCGGCGGCTTCCAGGGAGGTATGGCTTGCATGGATCCCCCAACGTTTCCTTACCCAGAATCCCCTGCAAACCTAAATTTTAGCTGAAAAAATCACTTTTTTCATACATTTTGGTCTGGGAAAGTTGTGGCATCACCGGGCTCACACAAATTTACCACCACCCAGCATTTCCCCAGGTCTCCCGGGTAAAATGGTGCCTCACTTGTGTGGGAGGCCCAAGTACCCGAGGAAGGCAAGGGCCCAAAACGTAGTGAGGCGACATCAAAATGGCCTATCGCTAAACCACCTGGTTTTGCAAGGGGGGTCACTTGGGTTTTTGGCCCTGGCGCTCGGCGGCCATCTAGGGAAACCTACCAAACCCATGCATTTCTGAAAACTAGACCCCCGGCGGCTTCCAGGGAGGTAGGGCTTGCGTGGATCCCCCAACGTTTCCTTACCCAGAATCCCCTGCAAACCTAAATTTTAGCTGAAAAAATCACTTTTTTCTCACATTTTGGCGTGGGAAAGATGTGGCATCACCGGGCTCACACAAATTTACCACCACCCAGCGTTCCCCCAGGTCTCCCGGTAAAAATGGTGCCTTACTTGTGTGGGAGGCCCAAGTACCCGCGGCAGGCAAGGGCCCAAAACGTAGTGAGGCGACATCAAAATGGCCTATCGCTAAACCACCTGGTTTTGCAAGGGGGGGTCACTTGGGTTTTCGGCCCGGTGCTCGGCAGCCATCTAGGGAAACATACCAAACCCATGCATTTCTGAAAACTAGACACCCGGCGGCGTCCAGGGAGGTATGGCTTGCGTGGATCCCCCAAAGTTTCCTTACCCAGAATCCCCTGCAAACCTCAATTTTAGCTGAAAAAATCACTTTTTTTCACACATTTTGGTGTGGGAAAGATGTGGCATCACTGGGCTCACACAAATTTACCACCACCCAGCGTTCCCCCAGGTCTCCCGGTAAAAATGGTGCCTCACTTGTGTGGGAGGCCCAAGTACCCGCGGCAGGCAAGGGCCCAAAACGTAGTGAGGCGACATCAAAATGGCCTATCGCTAAAACACATTGTTTTGCAAGGGGGGTCACTTGGGTTTTTGGCCCGGTGCTCGGCGGCCTTCTAGGGAAACCTACCAAACCCATGCATTTCTAAAAACTAGACACCCAGCGGCTTCCAGGGAGGTATGGCTTGCATGGATCCCCTAACGTTTCCTTACCCAGAATCCCCTGCAAACCTAAATTTTAGCTGAAACAATAACTTTTTTCACACATTTTGGTGTGGGAAAGTCGGGCATCACCGGGCTCACACAAATTTACCACCACCCAGCGTTCCCCCAGGTCTCCCGGTAAAAATGGTGCCTCACTTGTGTGGGAGACACAAGTACCCGCGGCAGGCAAGGGCCCAAAACGTAGTGAGGCGACATCAAAAAGGCCTATCGCTAAATTACCTGGTTTTGCAAGTGGGGTCACTTGGGTTTTTGGCCCGGTGCTCGGCGGCCATCTAGGGAAACCTACCAAACCCACACATTTATGAAAACTAGACACCCGGCGGCTTCCAGGGAGGTATGGCTTGCATGGATCCCCCAAAGTTTCCTTACCCAGAATCCCCTGCAAACCTCAATTTTAGCTGAAAAAATCACTTTTTTTCACACATTTTGGTGTGGGAAAGATGTGGCATCACTGGGCTCACACAAATTTACCACCACCCTGCGTTCCCCCAGGTCTCCCGGTAAAAATGGTGCCTCACTTGTGTGGGAGGCACAAGTACCTGCGGCAGGCCAGGGCCCAAAACATAGTGAGGCGACATCAAAATGGCCTATCGCTAAATAACCTGGTTTTGCAAGTGGGGTCACTTGGGTTTTTGGCCCGGTGCTCGGCGGCCATCTAGGGAAAGCTACCAAACCCATGCATTTCTGAAAGCTAGACACCCGGTGGCTTCCAGGGAGGTATGGCTCGCGTGGATCCCCCAACGTTTCCTTACCCAGAATCCCCTGCAAACCTCAATTTTAGCTGAAAAAATCACTTTTTTCACACATTTTGGTGTGGGAAAGTTGTGGCATCACCGGGCTCACACAAATTTACCACCACCCAGTGTTCCCCCAGGTCTGCCGGTAAAAATGGTGCCTCACTTGTGTGGGAGGCCCAAGTGCCCGCGGCAGGCAAGGGCCCAAAGCGTAGTGAGGCGACATCAAAATGGCCTATCGCTAAACCACCTGGTTTTGCAAGGGGGGTCACTTGGGTTTTCGGCCCGGTGCTCGGCGGCCATCTAGGGAAACCTACCAAACCCATACATTTCTGAAAACTAGACACCCGGCGGCTTCCAGGGAGGTATGGCTTGCGTGGATCCCCCAAAGTTTCCTTACCCAGAATCCCCTGCAAACCTCAATTTTAGCTGAAAAAAAATCACTTTTTTCACACATTTTCATGTGGGAAAGATGTGGCATCACCGGGCTCACACAAATTTACCACCACCCAGCCTTCCCCCAGGTCTCCCGGTAAAAATGGTGCCTTACTTGTGTGGGAGGCCCAAGTACCCGCGGCAGGCAAGGGCCGAAAACGTAGTGAGGCGACATCAAAATGGCCTATCGCTAAACCACCTGGTTTTGCAAGGGGGGGTCACTTGGGTTTTCGGCCCGGTGCTCGGCAGCCATCTAGGGAAACCTACCAAACCCATGAATTTCTGAAAACTAGACACCCGGCGGCGTCCAGGGAGGTATGGCTTGCGTGGATCCCCCAAAGTTTCCTTACCCAGAATCCCCTGCAAACCTCAATTTTAGCTGAAAAAATCACTTTTTTTCACACATTTTGGTGTGGGAAAGATGTGGCATCACTGGGCTCACACAAATTTACCACCACCCAGCATTCCCCCAGGTCTCCCGGTAAAAATGGTGCCTCACTTGTGTGAGAGGCCCAAGTACCCGCGGCAGGCAAGGGCCCAAAACGTAGTGAGGCTACATCAAAATGGCCTATCGCTAAAACACATTGTTTTGCAAGGGGGGGTCACTTGGGTTTTTGGCCCGGTGCTCGGCGGCCATCTAGGGAAACCTACCAAACCCATGCATTTCTGAAAACTAGACACCCGGCGGCTTCCAGGGAGGTATGGCTTGCATGGATCCCCCAACGTTTCCTTACCCAGAATCCCCTGCAAACCTAAATTTTAGCTGAAACAATAACTTTTTTCACACATTTTGGTGTGGGAAAGTTGTGGCATCACCGAGCTCACACAAATTTACCACCACCCAGCGTTCCCCCAGGTCTCCCGGTAAAAATGGTGCCTCACTTGTGTGGGAGGCACAAGTACCCGCGGCAGGCAAGGGCCCAAAACGTAGTGAGGCGACATCAAAATGGCCTATCGCTAAACCACCTGGTTTTGCAAGGGGGGTCACTTGGGTTTTTGGCCTGGCGCTCGGCGGCCATCTAGGGAAACCTACCAAACTCTCGCATTTCTGAAAACTAGACACCCGGCGGCTTCCAGGGAGGTATGGCTTGCGTGGATCCCTCAACGTTTCCTTACCCAGAATCCCCTGCAAACCTCAATTTTAGCTGAAAAAATCACTTTTTTCATACATTTTGGTGTGGGAAAGTTGTGGCATCACTGGGCTCACACAAATTTACCACCACCCAGCGTTCCCCCAGGTCTCCCGGTAAAAATGGTGCCTCACTTGTGTGGGAGGCACAAGTACCCGCGGCAGGCAAGGGCCCAAAACGTAGTGAGGCGACATCAAAATGGCCTATCGCTAAATCACCTGGTTTTGCAAGTGGGGTCACTTGGGTTTTTGGCCCGGTGATCGGCGGCCATCTAGGGAAAGCTACCAAACCACGCATTTCTGAAAGCTAGACACCCGGCGGCTTCCAGGGAGGTATGGCTCGCGTGGGTCCCCCAACGTTTCCTTACCCAGAATCCCCTGCAAACCTAAATTTTAGCTGAAAAAATCACTTTTTTCACACATTTTGGTGTGGGAAAGTTGTGGCATCACCGGGCTCACACAAATTTACCACCACCCAGCGTTCCCCCAGGTCTCCCGGTAAAAATGGTGCCTCACTTGTGTGGGAGGCCCAAGTACCCGCGGCAGGCAAGGGCCCAAAACGTAGTGAGGAGACATCAAAATGGCCTATCGCAAAACCACCTGGTTTTGCAAGGGGGGTCACTTTGGTTTTTGGCCCGGTGCTCGGCGGCCATCTAGGGAAACCTACCAAACCCACACATTTATGAAAACTAGACACCCGGCGGCTTCCAGGGAGGTATAGCTTGCGTGGATCCCCCAATGTTTCCTTACCCAGAATCCCCTGCAAACCTCAATTTTAGCTGAAACAATCACTTTTTTCACACATTTTGGTGTGGGAAAGTTGTGGCATCACTGGGCTCACACAAATTTACCACCACCCAGCGTTCCCCCAGGTCTCCCGGTAAAAATGGTGCCTCACTTGTGTGGGAGGCACAAGTACCTGCGGCAGGCAAGGGCCCAAAACGTAGTGAGGCGACATCAAAATGGCCTATCGCTAAACCACCTGGTTTTGCAAGGGGGGTCACTTGGGATTTTGGCCCGGCGCTCGGCAGCCATCTAGGGAAACCTACCAAACTCTCACATTTCTGAAAACTAGACACCCGGCGGCTTCCAGGGAGGTATGGCTTGCGTGGATCCCCCAAAGTTTCCTTACCCAGAATCCCCTGCAAACCTCAATTTTAGCTGAAAAAAAATCACTTTTTTCACACATTTTCATGTGGGAAAGATGTGGCATCACCGGGCTCACACAAATTTACCACCACCCAGCCTTCCCCCAGGTCTCCCGGTAAAAATGGTGCCTCACTTGTGTGGGAGGCCCAAGTACCCGCGGTAGGCAAGGGCCCAAAACGTAGTGAGGCGACATCAAAATGGCCTATCACTAAACCACCTGGTTTTGCAAGGGGGTCACTTGGGTTTTTGGCCCGGTGCTCGGCGGCCATCTAGGGAAACCTACCAAACCCATGCATTTCTGAAAACTAGACACCCGGCGGCTTCCAGGAAGGTATGGCTTGCGTGGATCCCCCAAAGTTTCCTTACCCAGAATCCCCTGCAAACCTCAATTTTAGCTGAAAAAATCACTTTTTTCATACATTTTGGTGTGGGAAAGTTGTGGCATCACCGGGCTCACACAAATTTACCACCACCCAGCGTTTCCCCAGGTCTCCCGGTAAAAATGGTGCCTCACTTGTGTGGGAGGCCCAAGTACCCGAGGAAGGCAAGGGCCCAAAACGTAGTGAGGCGACATCAAAATGGCCTATCGCTAAACCACCTGGTTTTGCATGGGGGGGTCACTTGGGTTTTTCGGCCCGGCGCTCGGCGGGCATCTAGGGAAACCTACCAAACCCATGCATTTCTGAAAACTAGACACCCGGCGGCGTCCAGGGAGGTATGGCTTGCGTGGATCCCCCAAAGTTTCCTTACCCAGAATCCCCTGCAAACCTCAATTTTAGCTGAAAAAATCACTTTTTTTCACACATTTTGGTGTGGGAAAGATGTGGCATCACTGGGCTCACACAAATTTACCACCACCCAGCGTTCCCCCAGGTCTCCCGGTAAAAATGGTGCCTCACTTGTGTGGGAGGCCCAAGTACCCGCGGCAGGCAAGGGCCCAAAACGTAGTGAGGTGACATCAAAATGGCCTATCGCTAAAACACATTGTTTTGCAAGGGGGGTCACTTGGGTTTTTGGCCCGGTGCTCGGCGGCCATCTAGGGAAACCTACCAAACCCATGCATTTCTGAAAACTAGACACCCGGCTGCTTCCAGGGAGGTATGGCTTGCATGGATCCCCCAACGTTTCCTTACCCAGAATCCCCTGCAAACCTAAATTTTAGCTGAAAAAATCACTTTTTTCATACATTTTGGTCTGGGAAAGTTGTGGCATCACCGGGCTCACACAAATTTACCACCACCCAGCATTTCCCCAGGTCTCCCGGTAAAAATGGTGCCTCACTTGTGTGGGAGGCCCAAGTACCCGAGGAAGGCAAGGGCCCAAAACGTAGTGAGGCGACATCAAAATGGCCTATCGCTAAACCACCTGGTTTTGCAAGGGGGGTCACTTGGGTTTTTGGCCCTGGCGCTCGGCGGCCATCTAGGGAAACCTACCAAACCCATGCATTTCTGAAAACTAGACCCCCGGCGGCTTCCAGGGAGGTAGGGCTTGCGTGGATCCCCCAACGTTTCCTTACCCAGAATCCCCTGCAAACCTAAATTTTAGCTGAAAAAATCACTTTTTTCTCACATTTTGGCGTGGGAAAGATGTGGCATCACCGGGCTCACACAAATTTACCACCACCCAGCGTTCCCCCAGGTCTTCCGTTAAAAATGGTGCCTTACTTGTGTGGGAGGCCCAAGTACCCGCGGCAGGCAAGGGCCCAAAACGTAGTGAGGCGACATCAAAATGGCCTATCGCTAAACCACCTGGTTTTGCAAGGGGGGGTCACTTGGGTTTTCGGCCCGGTGCTCGGCAGCCATCTAGGGAAACATACCAAACCCATGCATTTCTGAAAACTAGACACCCGGCGGCGTCCAGGGAGGTATGGCTTGCGTGGATCCCCCAAAGTTTCCTTACCCAGAATCCCCTGCAAACCTCAATTTTAGCTGAAAAAATCACTTTTTTTCACACATTTTGGTGTGGGAAAGATGTGGCATCACTGGGCTCACACAAATTTACCACCACCCAGCGTTCCCCCAGGTCTCCCGGTAAAAATGGTGCCTCACTTGTGTGGGAGGCCCAAGTACCCGCGGCAGGCAAGGGCCCAAAACGTAGTGAGGCGACATCAAAATGGCCTATCGCTAAAACACATTGTTTTGCAAGGGGGGTCACTTGGGTTTTTGGCCCGGTGCTCGGCGGCCTTCTAGGGAAACCTACCAAACCCATGCATTTCTAAAAACTAGACACCCAGCGGCTTCCAGGGAGGTATGGCTTGCATGGATCCCCCAACGTTTCCTTACCCAGAATCCCCTGCAAACCTAAATTTTAGCTGAAACAATAACTTTTTTCACACATTTTGGTGTGGGAAAGTCGGGCATCACCGGGCTCACACAAATTTACCACCACCCAGCGTTCCCCCAGGTCTCCCGGTAAAAATGGTGCCTCACTTGTGTGGGAGACACAAGTACCCGCGGCAGGCAAGGGCCCAAAACGTAGTGAGGCGACATCAAAAAGGCCTATCGCTAAATTACCTGGTTTTGCAAGTGGGGTCACTTGGGTTTTTGGCCCGGTGCTCGGCGGCCATCTAGGGAAACCTACCAAACCCACACATTTATGAAAACTAGACACCCGGCGGCTTCCAGGGAGGTATGGCTTGCATGGATCCCCCAAAGTTTCCTTACCCAGAATCCCCTGCAAACCTCAATTTTAGCTGAAAAAATCACTTTTTTTCACACATTTTGGTGTGGGAAAGATGTGGCATCACTGGGCTCACACAAATTTACCACCACCCTGCGTTCCCCCAGGTCTCCCGGTAAAAATGGTGCCTCACTTGTGTGGGAGGCACAAGTACCTGCGGCAGGCCAGGGCCCAAAACGTAGTGAGGCGACATCAAAATGGCCTATCGCTAAATAACCTGGTTTTGCAAGTGGGGTCTCTTGGGTTTTTGGCCCGGTGCTCGGCGGCCATCTAGGGAAAGCTACCAAACCCACGCATTTCTGAAAGCTAGACACCCGGTGGCTTCCAGGGAGATATGGCTCGCGTGGATCCCCCAACGTTTCCTTACCCAGAATCCCCTGCAAACCTCAATTTTAGCTGAAAAAATCACTTTTTTCACACATTTTGGTGTGGGAAAGTTGCGGCATCACCGGGCTCACACAAATTTACCACCACCCAGTGTTCCCCCAGGTCTGCCGGTAAAAATGGTGCCTCACTTGTGTGGGAGGCCCAAGTACCCGCAGCAGGCAAGGGCCCAAAGCGTAGTGAGGCGACATCAAAATGGCCTATCGCTAAACCACCTGGTTTTGCAAGGGGGGTCACTTGGGTTTTCGGCCCGGTGCTCGGCGGCCATCGAGGGAAACCTACCAAACCCATACATTTCTGAAAACTAGACACCCGGCGGCTTCCAGGGAGGTATGGCTTGCGTGGATCCCCCAAAGTTTCCTTACCCAGAATCCCCTGCAAACCTCAATTTTAGCTGAAAAAAAATCACTTTTTTCACACATTTTCATGTGGGAAAGATGTGGCATCACCGGGCTCACACAAATTTACCACCACCCAGCCTTCCCCCAGGTCTCCCGGTAAAAATGGTGCCTTACTTGTGTGGGAGGCCCAAGTACCTGCGGCAGGCAAGGGCCCAAAACGTAGTGAGGCGACATCAAAATGGCCTATCGCTAAACCACCTGGTTTTGCAAGGGGGGGTCACTTGGGTTTTCGGCCTGGTGCTCGGCAGCCATCTAGGGAAACCTACCAAACCCATGCATTTCTGAAAACTAGACACCCGGCGGCGTCCAGGGAGGTATGGCTTGCGTGGATCCCCCAAAGTTTCCTTACCCAGAATCCCCTGCAAACCTCAATTTTAGCTGAAAAAATCACTTTTTTTCACACATTTTGGTGTGGGAAAGATGTGGCATCACTGGGCTCACACAAATTTACCACCACCCAGCATTCCCCCAGGTCTCCCGGTAAAAATGGTGCCTCACTTGTGTGGGAGGCCCAAGTACCCGCGGCAGGCAAGGGCCCAAAACGTAGTGAGGCTACATCAAAATGGCCTATCGCTAAAACACATTGTTTTGCAAGGGGGGGTCACTTGGGTTTTTGGCCCGGTGCTCGGCGGCCATCTAGGGAAACCTACCAAACCCATGCATTTCTGAAAACTAGACACCCGGCGGCTTCCAGGGAGGTATGGCTTGCATGGATCCCCCAACGTTTCCTTACCCAGAATCCCCTGCAAACCTAAATTTTAGCTGAAACAATAACTTTTTTCACACATTTTGGTGTGGGAAAGTTGTGGCATCACCGGGCTCACACAAATTTACCACCACCCAGCGTTCCCCCAGGTCTCCCGGTAAAAATGGTGCCTCACTTGTGTGGGAGGCACAAGTACCCGCGGCAGGCAAGGGCCCAAAACGTACTGAGGCGACATCAAAATGGCCTATCGCTAAACCACCTGGTTTTGCAAGGGGGGTCACTTGGGTTTTTGGCCTGGCGCTCGGCGGCCATCTAGGGAAACCTACCAAACTCTCGCATTTCTGAAAACTAGACACCCGGCGGCTTCCAGGGAGGTATGGCTTGCGTGGATCCCTCAACGTTTCCTTACCCAGAATCCCCTGCAAACCTCAATTTTAGCTGAAAAAATCACTTTTTTCATACATTTTGGTGTGGGAAAGTTGTGGCATCACTGGGCTCACACAAATTTACCACCACCCAGCGTTCCCCCAGGTCTCCCGGTAAAAATGGGGCCTCACTTGTGTGGGAGGCACAAGTACCCGCGGCAGGCAAGGGCCCAAAACGTAGTGAGGCGACATCAAAATGGCCTATCGCTAAATCACCTGGTTTTGCAAGTGGGGTCACTTGGGTTTTTGGCCCGGTGATCGGCGGCCATCTAGGGAAAGCTACCAAACCACGCATTTCTGAAAGCTAGACACCCGGCGGCTTCCAGGGAGGTATGGCTCGCGTGGATCCCCCAACGTTTCCTTACCCAGAATCCCCTGCAAACCTAAATTTTAGCTGAAAAAATCACTTTTTTCACACATTTTGGTGTGGGAAAGTTGTGGCATCACCGGGCTCACACAAATTTACCACCACCCAGCGTTCCCCCAGGTCTCCCGGTAAAAATGGTGCCTCACTTGTGTGGGAGGCCCAAGTACCCGCGGCAGGCAAGGGCCCAAAACGTAGTGAGGAGACATCAAAATGGCCTATCGCAAAACCACCTGGTTTTGCAAGGGGGGTCACTTGGGTTTTTGGCCCGGTGCTCGGCGGCCATCTAGGGAAACCTACCAAACCCATGCATTTATGAAAACTAGACACCCGGCGGCTTCCAGGGAGGTATAGCTTGCGTGGATCCCCCAATGTTTCCTTGCCCAGAATCCCCTGCAAACCTCAATTTTAGCTGGAAAAAATCACTTTTTTCATACATTTTGGTGTGGGAAAGTTGTGGCATCACTGGGCTCACACAAATTTACCACCACCCAGCGTTCCCCCAGGTCTCCCGGTAAAAATGGTGCCTCACTTGTGTGGGAGGCACAAGTACCTGCGGCAGGCAAGGACCCAAAACGTAGTGAGGCGACATCAAAATGGCCTATCGCTAAACCACCTGGTTTTGCAAGGGGGGTCACTTGGGATTTTGGCCCGGCGCTCGGCAGCCATCTAGGGAAACCTACCAAACTCTCACATTTCTGAAAACTAGACACCCGGCGGCTTCCAGGGAGGTATGGCTTGCGTGGATCCCCCAAAGTTTCCTTACCCAGAATCCCCTGCAAACCTCAATTTTAGCTGAAAAAAACACTTTTTTCACACATTTTGGTGTGGGAAAGTTGTGGCATCACCGGGCTCACACAAAGTTACCACCACCAAGCGTTACCCCAGGTCTCCCGGTAAAAACTGGTGCCTCACTTGTGTGGGAGGCCCAACTACCCGCGGCAGGCAAGGGCCCAAAACATAGTGAGGCGACATCAAAATGGCCTATCGCAAAACCACCTGGTTTTTCAAGGGGGTTCACTTGAGTTTTTGGCCCGGTGCTCGGCGGCCATATAGGGAAACCTACCAACCCCACGCATTTCTGAAAACTAGACACCCGGCGGCTTCCAGGGAGGTATGGCTTGCGTGGATCCCCCAACGTTTCCTTACCCAGAATCCCCTGCAAACCTCAATTTTAGCTGAAACAATCACTTTTTCCACACATTTTGGTGTGGGAAAGTTGTGGCATCACCGGGCTCACACAAATTTACCACCACCCAGCGTTCCCCCAGGTCTCCCGGTAAAAATGGTGCCTCACTTGTGTGGGAGGCACAAGTACCCGCGGCAGGCAAGGGCCCAAAACGTAGTGAGGCGACATCAAAATGGCCTATCGCTAAACCACCTGGTTTTGCAAGGGGGGTCACTTGGGTTTTTGGCCCGGCGCTCGGCAGCCATCTAGGGAAACTCACCAAACTCTCGCATTTCTGAAAACTAGACACCCGGCGGCTTCCAGGGAGGTATGGCTTGCGTGGATCCCCCAACGTTTCCTTACCCAGAATCCCCTGCAAACCTCAATTTTAGCTGAAAAAAATCAATTTTTTCATACATTTTGGTGTGGGAAAGTTGTGGCATCACTGGGCTCACACAAATTTACCACCACCCAGCGTTCCCCCAGGTCTCCCGGTAAAAATGGTGCCTCACTTGTGTGGGAGGCACAAGTACCTGCGGCAGGCAAGGGCCCAAAACGTAGTGAGGCGACATCAAAATGGCCTATCGCTAAACCACCTGGTTTTGCAAGGGGGGTCACTTGGGTTTTTGGCCCGGCGCTCGGCAGCCATCTAGGGAAACCTACCAAACTCTCACATTTCTGAAAACTAGACACCCGGCGGCTTCCAGGGAGGTATGGCTTGCGTGGATCCCCCAAAGTTTCCTTACCCAGAATCCCCTGCAAACCTCAATTTTAGCTGAACAAATCACTTTTTTCACACATTTTGGTGTGGGAAAGTTGTGGCATCACCGGGCTCACACAAATTTACCACCACCCAGCGTTACCCCAGGTCTCCCGGTAAAAATGGTGCCTCACTTGTGTGGGAGGCCCAACTACCCGCGGCAGGCAAGGGCCCAAAACATAGTGAGGCGACATCAAAATGGCCTATCGCAAAACCACCTGGTTTTTCAAGGGGGGTCACTTGAGTTTTTGGCCCGGTGCTCGGCGGCCATATAGGGAAACCTACCAAACCCACGCATTTCTGAAAACTAGACACCCGGCGGCTTCCAGGGAGGTATGGCTTGCGTGGATCCCCCAACGTTTCCTTACCCAGAATCCCCTGCAAACCTCAATTTTAGCTGAAAAAAAATCACTTTTTTCACACATTTTCATGTGGGAAAGATGTGGCATCACCGGGCTCACACATATTTACCACCACCCAGCCTTCCCCCAGGTCTCCCGGTAAAAATGGTGCCTCACTTGTGTGGGAGGCCCAAGTACCCGCGGCAGGCAAGGGCCCAAAACGTAGTGAGGCGACATCAAAATGGCCTATCGCTAAACCACCTGGTTTTGCAAGGGGGTCACTTGGGTTTTTGGCCCGGTGCTCGGCAGCCTTCTAGGGAAACCTACCAAACCCATGCATTTCTGAAAACTAGACACCCGGCGGCTTCCAGGGAGGTATGGCTTGCGTGGATCCCCCAACGTTTCCTTACCCAGAATCCCCTGCAAACCTCAATTTTAGCTGAAAAAATCACTTTTTTCATACATTTTGGTGTGGGAAAGTTGTGGCATCACCGGGCTCACACAAATTTACCACCACCCAGCGTTTCCCCAGGTCTCCCGGTAAAAATGGTGCCTCACTTGTGTGGGAGGCCCAAGTACCCGCGGCAGGCAAGGGCCCAAAACGTAGTGAGGCGACATCAAAATGGCCTATCGCTAAAACACATTGTTTTGCAAGGGGGGTCACTTGGGTTTTTGGCCCGGTGCTCGGCGGCCATCTAGGGAAACCTACCAAACCCATGCATTTCTGAAAACTAGACACCCGGCGGCTTCCAGGGAGGTATGGCTTGCATGGATCCCCCAACGTTTCCTTACCCAGAATCCCCTGCAAACCTAAATTTTAGCTGAAAAAATCACTTTTTTCATACATTTTGGTCTGGGAAAGTTGTGGCATCACCGGGCTCACACAAATTTACCACCACCCAGCGTTTCCCCAGGTCTCCCGGTAAAAATGGTGCCTCACTTGTGTGGGAGGCCCAAGTACCCGAGGAAGGCAAGGGCCCAAAACGTAGTGAGGCGACATCAAAATGGCCTATCGCTAAACCACCTGGTTTTGCAAGGGGGGTCACTTGGGTTTTTGGCCCTGGCGCTCGGCGGCCATCTAGGGAAACCTACCAAACCCATGCATTTCTGAAAACTAGACCCCTGGCGGCTTCCAGGGAGGTAGGGCTTGCGTGGATCCCCCAACGTTTCCTTACCCAGAATCCCCTGCAAACCTAAATTTTAGCTGAAAAAATCACTTTTTTCTCACATTTTGGCGTGGGAAAGATGTGGCATCACCGGGCTCACACAAATTTACCACCACCCAGCGTTCCCCCAGGTCTCCCGGTAAAAATGGTGCCTTACTTGTGTGGGAGGCCCAAGTACCCGCGGCAGGCAAGGGCCCAAAACGTAGTGAGGCGACATCAAAATGGCCTATCGCTAAACCACCTGGTTTTGCAAGGGGGGTCACTTGGGTTTTCGGCCCGGTGCTCGGCAGCCATCTAGGGAAACCTACCAAACCCATGCATTTCTGAAAACTAGACACCCGGCGGCGTCCAGGGAGGTATGGCTTGCGTGGATCCCCCAAAGTTTCCTTACCCAGAATCCCCTGCAAACCTCAATTTTAGCTGAAAAAATCACTTTTTTTCACACATTTTGGTGTGGGAAAGATGTGGCATCACTGGGCTCACACAAGTTTACCACCACCCAGCGTTCCCCCAGGTCTCCCGGTAAAAATGGTGCCTCACTTGTGTGGGAGGCCCAAGTACCCGCGGCAGGCAAGGGCCCAAAACGTAGTGAGGCGACATCAAAATGGCCTATCGCTAAAACACATTGTTTTGCAAGGGGGGTCACTTGGGTTTTTGGCCCGGTGCTCGGCGGCCTTCTAGGGAAACCTACCAAACCCATGCATTTCTAAAAACTAGACACCCAGCGGCTTCCAGGGAGGTATGGCTTGCATGGATCCCCCAACGTTTCCTTACCCAGAATCCCCTGCAAACCTAAATTTTAGCTGAAACAATAAATTTTTTCACACATTTTGGTGTGGGAAAGTCGGGCATCACCGGGCTCACACAAATTTGCCACCACCCAGCGTTCCCCCAGGTCTCCCGGTAAAAATGGTGCCTCACTTGTGTGGGAGGCACAAGTACCCGCGGCAGGCAAGGGCCCAAAACGTAGTGAGGCGACATCAAAAAGGCCTATCGCTAAATTACCTGGTTTTGCAAGTGGGGTCACTTGGGTTTTTGGCCCGGTGATCGGCGGCCATCTAGGGAAAGCTACCAAACCACGCATTTCTGAAAGCTAGACACCTGGCGGCTTCCAGGGAGGTATGGCTCGCGTGGATCCCCCAACGTTTCCTTACCCAGAATCCCCTGCAAACCTAAATTTTAGCTGAAAAAATCACTTTTTTCACACATTTTGGTGTGGGAAAGTTGTGGCATCACCGGGCTCACACAAATTTACCACCACCCAGCGTTCCCCCAGGTCTCCCGGTAAAAATGGTGCCTCACTTGTGTGGGAGGCCCAAGTACCCGCGGCAGGCAAGGGCCCAAAACGTAGTGAGGAGACATCAAAATGGCCTATCGCAAAACCACCTGGTTTTGCAAGGGGGGTCACTTGGGTTTTTGGCCCGGTGCTCGGCGGCCATCTAGGGAAACCTACCAAACCCACACATTTATGAAAACTAGACGCCCGGCGGCTTCCAGGGAGGTATAGCTTGTGTGGATCCCCCAATGTTTCCTTACCCAGAATCCCCTGCAAACCTCAATTTTAGCTGAAACAATCACTTTTTTCACACATTTTGGTGTGGGAAAGTTGTGGCATCACCGGGCTCACACAAATTTACCACCACCCAGCGTTCCCCCAGGTCTCCCGGTAAAAATGGTGCCTCACTTGTGTGGGAGGCACAAGTACCCGCGGCAGGCAAGGGCCCAAAACGTAGTGAGGCGACATCAAAATGGCCTATCGCTAAACCACCTGGTTTTGCAAGGGGGGTCACTTGGGTTTTTGGCCCGGCGCTCGGCAGCCATCTAGGGAAACTCACCAAACTCTCGCATTTCTGAAAACTAGACACCCGGCGGCTTCCAGGGAGGTATGGCTTGCGTGGATCCCCCAACGTTTCCTTACCCAGAATCCCCTGCAAACCTCAATTTTAGCTGAAAAATGCACTTTTTTCATACATTTTGGTGTGGGAAAGTTGTGGCATCACTGGGCTCACACAAATTTACCACCACCCAGCGTTCCCCCAGGTCTCCCGGTAAAAATGGTGCCTCACTTGTGTGGGAGGCACAAGTACCTGCGGCAGGCAAGGGCCCAAAACGTAGTGAGGCGACATCAAAATGGCCTATCGCTAAACCACCTGGTTTTGCAAGGGGGGTCACTTGGGTTTTTGGCCCGGCGCTCGGCAGCCATCTAGGGAAACCTACCAAACTCTCACATTTCTGAAAACTAGACACCCGGCGGCTTCCAGGGAGGTATGGCTTGCGTGGATCCCCCAAAGTTTCCTTACCCAGAATCCCCTGCAAACCTCAATTTTAGCTGAAAAAATCCCTTTTTTCACCCATTTTGGTGTGGGAAAGTTGTGGCATCACCGGGCTCACACAAATTTACCACCACCCAGCGTTACCCCAGGTCTCCCGGTAAAAATGGTGCCTCACTTGTGTGGGAGGCCCAACTACCCGCGGCAGGCAAGGGCCCAAAACATAGTGAGGCGACATCAAAATGGCCTATCGCAAAACCACCTGGTTTTTCAAGGGGGGTCACTTGAGTTTTTGGCCCGGTGCTCGGCGGCCATATAGGGAAACCTACCAAACCCACGCATTTCTGAAAACTAGACACCCGGCGGCTTCCAGGGAGGTATGGCTTGCGTGGATCCCCCAACGTTTCCTTACCCAGAATCCCCTGCAAACCTCAATTTTAGCTGAAAAAATCACTTTTTTCATACATTTTGGTGTGGGAAAGTTGTGGCATCACCGGGCTCACACAAATTTACCACCACCCAGCATTTCCCCAGGTCTCCCGGTAAAAATGGTGCCTCACTTGTGTGGGAGGCCCAAGTACCCGAGGAAGGCAAGGGCCCAAAACGTAGTGAGGCGACATCAAAATGGCCTATCGCTAAACCACCTTGTTTTGCAAGGGGGGTCACTTGGGTTTTTGGCCCTGGCGCTCGGCGGCCATCTAGGGAAACCTACCAAACCCATGCATTTCTGAAAACTAGACCCCCGGCGGCTTCCAGGGAGATATGGCTTGCGTGGATCCCCCAACGTTTCCTTACCCAGAATACCCTGAAAACCTAAATTTTAGCTGAAAAAATCACTTTTTTCTCACATTTTGGCGTGGGAAAGATGTGGCATCACCGGGCTCACACAAATTTACCACCACCCAGCGTTCCCCCAGGTTGTCACGACGGCTCCACGCTCCTCAGGATCAGGGTGATGCTCATATGGGTCCACCTCCTGATTTCCCCACACTCTGACTAGACAATTGTGAACAGAGCATAGAGGTAATCAAGCGAGGGAAAGATAGGGAAGGGGCTGCAAGGGAAGGGATACCTGAAACGAGAGAAACACACAGGTCAACAACAGTTAATTTCCCTAACTACTCTCATTTCATTCTCGCTAAGGCCTTTTCGTACCATCAGTCTTCTCTAGTCCTGATAATGCTGATGGTAGGATGCGTCTCAATCACTGATGAGAAGAACCGTACTGCCCACACAGAAAGCATATAAGAACTCGGCCAGCATCAAGCAGCAGGAAACAGAACAAACCAAAAAGGCCCCTCACCGGGTAATCAAAAGGAAGCAGCAATGTTCTGACGCTGGAGGACAGAGTGCCTAACCGGGAGCACTGAAAACTCTGTTGGCACAGTTTTGATAAACCCCGTTGACCCTGTGCACAAGTTCGAACAAGGCCCTGGAATATCAAACGAACAAAAAGTCTCGTCCTTAATTTTAGCCCCTCACAACAAAAGAAATACAAGCCTCTCCACTTCCTCCCTGGAAGCCTAGAGGCGGTGGCCAAATGTCTCGAAAAACAATGAGAACAAACTCCTCTCAACCTCCGCTCCGGGGGTCAAGAGTCTTACCCCTCTGGTCGTCGGCAGACCCAGGTCTCTCGGAGTCCGACCGGGAACAGTCCTGCCCAAAGCCCTGTGTTCTCGGGGAGAAACCGGGGGGGGTCCGATACACCGCTACGAGTCCTCCCGCCTCCGTGGAAGGTCCGCAGCTGATCCGTATCTTCGGCTCAAGGTTCCTGGTTTCTAACTCACGCTCAGCCGTGTCGCGTAGCCAGAAGGTGGGTCCGAATAGAACCCGGGTTGGGCGATAGCACTCGCCTCGTAAACGCGGAAATCACCTTGCCAAGCGTCCGTTTGGCAAATCTGGTCAGTATCACGTACGACGCCGGGAGCGTCGTACGCGACTATATCCTTGTGGCTCCTCCCCTTCGGCAAAGGCCGCCGGGAATTGTAGTTCCGACGTGTTGTCGGGAGTAGGCGCGGCTTGTTACCTCACGGCCTGACACAGGTCTCCCGGTAAAAATGGTGCCTTACTTGTGTGGGAGGCCCAAGTACCCGCGGCAGGCAAGGGCCCAAAACGTAGTGAGGCGACATCAAAATGGCCTATCGCTAAACCACCTGGTTTTGCAAGGGGGGGTCACTTGGGTTTTCGGCCCGGTGCTCGGCAGCCATCTAGGGAAACCTACCAAACCCATGCATTTCTGAAAACTAGACACCCGGCGGCGTCCAGGGAGGTATGGCTTGCGTGGATCCCCCAAAGTTTCCTTACCCAGAATCCCCTGCAAACCTCAATTTTAGCTGAAAAAATCACTTTTTTTCACACATTTTGGTGTGGGAAAGATGTGGCATCACTGGGCTCACACAAATTTACCACCACCCAGCGTTCCCCCAGGTCTCCCGGTAAAAATGGTGCCTCACTTGTGTGGGAGGCCCAAGTACCCGTGGCAGGCAAGGGCCCAAAACGTAGTGAGGCGACATCAAAATGGCCTATCGCTAAAAAACACATTGTTTTGCAAGGGGGGTCACTTGGGTTTTTGGCCCTGTGCTCGGCGGCCATCTAGGGAAACCTACCAAACCCATGCATTTCTGAAAACTAGACACCCGGCGGCTTCCAGGGAGGTATGGCTTGCATGGATCCCCCAATGTTTCCTTACCCAGAATCCCCTGCAAACCTCAATTTTAGCTGAAAAAATCACTTTTTTCACACATTTTGGTGTGGGAAAGATGTGGCATCACCGGGCTCACACAAATTTACCACCACCCAGCGTTCCCCCAGGTCTCCCGGTAAAAATGGTGCCTTACTTGTGTGGGAGGCCCAAGTACCCGCGGCAGGCAAGGGCCCAAAACGTAGTGAGGCGACATCAAAATGGCCTATCGCTAAACCACCTGGTTTTGCAAGGGGGGGTCACTTGGGTTTTCGGCCCGGTGCTCGGCAGCCATCTAGGGAAACATACCAAACCCATGCATTTCTGAAAACTAGACACCCGGCGGCGTCCAGGGAGGTATGGCTTGCGTGGATCCCCCAAAGTTTCCTTACCCAGAATCCCCTGCAAACCTCAATTTTAGCTGAAAAAATCACTTTTTTTCACACATTTTGGTGTGGGAAAGATGTGGCATCACTGGGCTCACACAAATTTACCACCACCCAGCGTTCCCCCAGGTCTCCCGGTAAAAATGGTGCCTCACTTGTGTGGGAGGCCCAAGTACCCGCGGCAGGCAAGGGCCCAAAACGTAGTGAGGCGACATCAAAATGGCCTATCGCTAAAACACATTGTTTTGCAAGGGGGGTCACTTGGGTTTTTGGCCCGGTGCTCGGCGGCCTTCTAGGGAAACCTACCAAACCCATGCATTTCTAAAAACTAGACACCCAGCGGCTTCCAGGGAGGTATGGCTTGCATGGATCCCCCAACGTTTCCTTACCCAGAATCCCCTGCAAACCTAAATTTTAGCTGAAACAATAACTTTTTTCACACATTTTGGTGTGGGAAAGTCGGGCATCACCGGGCTCACACAAATTTACCACCACCCAGCGTTCCCCCAGGTCTCCCGGTAAAAATGGTGCCTCACTTGTGTGGGAGACACAAGTACCCGCGGCAGGCAAGGGCCCAAAACGTAGTGAGGCGACATCAAAAAGGCCTATCGCTAAATTACCTGGTTTTGCAAGTGGGGTCACTTGGGTTTTTGGCCCGGTGCTCGGCGGCCATCTAGGGAAACCTACCAAACCCACACATTTATGAAAACTAGACACCCGGCGGCTTCCAGGGAGGTATGGCTTGCATGGATCCCCCAAAGTTTCCTTACCCAGAATCCCCTGCAAACCTCAATTTTAGCTGAAAAAATCACTTTTTTTCACACATTTTGGTGTGGGAAAGATGTGGCATCACTGGGCTCACACAAATTTACCACCACCCTGCGTTCCCCCAGGTCTCCCGGTAAAAATGGTGCCTCACTTGTGTGGGAGGCACAAGTACCTGCGGCAGGCCAGGGCCCAAAACGTAGTGAGGCGACATCAAAATGGCCTATCGCTAAATAACCTGGTTTTGCAAGTGGGGTCTCTTGGGTTTTTGGCCCGGTGCTCGGCGGCCATCTAGGGAAAGCTACCAAACCCACGCATTTCTGAAAGCTAGACACCCGGTGGCTTCCAGGGAGATATGGCTCGCGTGGATCCCCCAACGTTTCCTTACCCAGAATCCCCTGCAAACCTCAATTTTAGCTGAAAAAATCACTTTTTTCACACATTTTGGTGTGGGAAAGTTGTGGCATCACCGGGCTCACACAAATTTACCACCACCCAGTGTTCCCCCAGGTCTGCCGGTAAAAATGGTGCCTCACTTGTGTGGGAGGCCCAAGTACCCGCAGCAGGCAAGGGCCCAAAGCGTAGTGAGGCGACATCAAAATGGCCTATCGCTAAACCACCTGGTTTTGCAAGGGGGGTCACTTGGGTTTTCGGCCCGGTGCTCGGCGGCCATCGAGGGAAACCTACCAAACCCATACATTTCTGAAAACTAGACACCCGGCGGCTTCCAGGGAGGTATGGCTTGCGTGGATCCCCCAAAGTTTCCTTACCCAGAATCCCCTGCAAACCTCAATTTTAGCTGAAAAAAAATCACTTTTTTCACACATTTTCATGTGGGAAAGATGTGGCATCACCGGGCTCACACAAATTTACCACCACCCAGCCTTCCCCCAGGTCTCCCGGTAAAAATGGTGCCTTACTTGTGTGGGAGGCCCAAGTACCTGCGGCAGGCAAGGGCCCAAAACGTAGTGAGGCGACATCAAAATGGCCTATCGCTAAACCACCTGGTTTTGCAAGGGGGGGTCACTTGGGTTTTCGGCCTGGTGCTCGGCAGCCATCTAGGGAAACCTACCAAACCCATGCATTTCTGAAAACTAGACACCCGGCGGCGTCCAGGGAGGTATGGCTTGCGTGGATCCCCCAAAGTTTCCTTACCCAGAATCCCCTGCAAACCTCAATTTTAGCTGAAAAAATCACTTTTTTTCACACATTTTGGTGTGGG
The DNA here is from genome assembly GCF_964204655.1 of Triturus cristatus. Lineage (NCBI taxonomy): Eukaryota > Metazoa > Chordata > Amphibia > Caudata > Salamandridae > Triturus > Triturus cristatus. The sequence goes on from NC_140590.1 coordinate 1,264,086,333, forward strand.
AAAGATGTGGCATCACTGGGCTCACACAAATTTACCACCACCCAGCATTCCCCCAGGTCTCCCGGTAAAAATGGTGCCTCACTTGTGTGGGAGGCCCAAGTACCCGCGGCAGGCAAGGGCCCAAAACGTAGTGAGGCTACATCAAAATGGCCTATCGCTAAAACACATTGTTTTGCAAGGGGGGGTCACTTGGGTTTTTGGCCCGGTGCTCGGCGGCCATCTAGGGAAACCTACCAAACCCATGCATTTCTGAAAACTAGACACCCGGCGGCTTCCAGGGAGGTATGGCTTGCATGGATCCCCCAACGTTTCCTTACCCAGAATCCCCTGCAAACCTAAATTTTAGCTGAAACAATAACTTTTTTCACACATTTTGGTGTGGGAAAGTTGTGGCATCACCGGGCTCACACAAATTTACCACCACCCAGCATTCCCCCAGGTCTCCCGGTAAAAATGGTGCCTCACTTGTGTGGGAGGCACAAGTACCCGCGGCAGGCAAGGGCCCAAAACGTACTGAGGCGACATCAAAATGGCCTATCGCTAAACCACCTGGTTTTGCAAGGGGGGTCACTTGGGTTTTTGGCCTGGCGCTCGGCGGCCATCTAGGGAAACCTACCAAACTCTCGCATTTCTGAAAACTAGACACCCGGCGGCTTCCAGGGAGGTATGGCTTGCGTGGATCCCTCAACGTTTCCTTACCCAGAATCCCCTGCAAACCTCAATTTTAGCTGAAAAAATCACTTTTTTCATACATTTTGGTGTGGGAAAGTTGTGGCATCACTGGGCTCACACAAATTTACCACCACCCAGCGTTCCCCCAGGTCTCCCGGTAAAAATGGGGCCTCACTTGTGTGGGAGGCACAAGTACCCGCGGCAGGCAAGGGCCCAAAACGTAGTGAGGCGACATCAAAATGGCCTATCGCTAAATCACCTGGTTTTGCAAGTGGGGTCACTTGGGTTTTTGGCCCGGTGATCGGCGGCCATCTAGGGAAAGCTACCAAACCACGCATTTCTGAAAGCTAGACACCCGGCGGCTTCCAGGGAGGTATGGCTCGCGTGGATCCCCCAACGTTTCCTTACCCAGAATCCCCTGCAAACCTAAATTTTAGCTGAAAAAATCACTTTTTTCACACATTTTGGTGTGGGAAAGTTGTGGCATCACCGGGCTCACACAAATTTACCACCACCCAGCGTTCCCCCAGGTCTCCCGGTAAAAATGGTGCCTCACTTGTGTGGGAGGCCCAAGTACCCGCGGCAGGCAAGGGCCCAAAACGTAGTGAGGAGACATCAAAATGGCCTATCGCAAAACCACCTGGTTTTGCAAGGGGGGTCACTTGGGTTTTTGGCCCGGTGCTCGGCGGCCATCTAGGGAAACCTACCAAACCCATGCATTTATGAAAACTAGACACCCGGCGGCTTCCAGGGAGGTATAGCTTGCGTGGATCCCCCAATGTTTCCTTGCCCAGAATCCCCTGCAAACCTCAATTTTAGCTGAAACAATCACTTTTTTAACACATTTTGGTGTGGGAAAGTTGTGGCATCACCGGGCTCACACAAATTTACCACCACCCAGCGTTCCCCCAGGTCTCCCGGTAAAAATGGTGCCTCACTTGTGTGGGAGGCACAAGTACCCGCGGCAGGCAAGGGCCCAAAACGTAGTGAGGCGACATCAAAATGGCCTATCGCTAAACCACCTGGTTTTGCAAGGGGGGTCACTTGGGTTTTTGGCCCGGCGCTCGGAAGCCATCTAGGGAAACCCACTAAACTCTCGCATTTCTGAAAACTAGACACCCGGCGGCTTCCAGGGAGGTATGGCTTGCGTGGATCCCCCAACGTTTTCTTACCCAGAATCCCCTGCAAACCTCAATTTTAGCTGGAAAAAATCACTTTTTTCATACATTTTGGTGTGGGAAAGTTGTGGCATCACTGGGCTCACACAAATTTACCACCACCCAGCGTTCCCCCAGGTCTCCCGGTAAAAATGGTGCCTCACTTGTGTGGGAGGCACAAGTACCTGCGGCAGGCAAGGGCCCAAAACGTAGTGAGGCGACATCAAAATGGCCTATCGCTAAACCACCTGGTTTTGCAAGGGGGGTCACTTGGGATTTTGGCCCGGCGCTCGGCAGCCATCTAGGGAAACCTACCAAACTCTCACATTTCTGAAAACTAGACACCCGGCGGCTTCCAGGGAGGTATGGCTTGCGTGGATCCCCCAAAGTTTCCTTACCCAGAATCCCCTGCAAACCTCAATTTTAGCTGAAAAAAACACTTTTTTCACACATTTTGGTGTGGGAAAGTTGTGGCATCACCGGGCTCACACAAAGTTACCACCACCAAGCGTTACCCCAGGTCTCCCGGTAAAAACTGGTGCCTCACTTGTGTGGGAGGCCCAACTACCCGCGGCAGGCAAGGGCCCAAAACATAGTGAGGCGACATCAAAATGGCCTATCGCAAAACCACCTGGTTTTTCAAGGGGGTTCACTTGAGTTTTTGGCCCGGTGCTCGGCGGCCATATAGGGAAACCTACCAACCCCACGCATTTCTGAAAACTAGACACCCGGCGGCTTCCAGGGAGGTATGGCTTGCGTGGATCCCCCAACGTTTCCTTACCCAGAATCCCCTGCAAACCTCAATTTTAGCTGAAAAAAAATCACTTTTTTTCACGCATTTTCATGTGGGAAAGATGTGGCATCACCGGGCTCACACAAATTTACCACCACCCAGCCTTCCCCCAGGTCTCCCGGTAAAAATGGTGCCTCACTTGTGTGGGAGGCCCAAGTACCCGCGGCAGGCAAGGGCCCAAAACGTAGTGAGGCGACATCAAAATGGCCTATCACTAAACCACCTGGTTTTGCAAGGGGGTCACTTGGGTTTTTGGCCCGGTGCTCGGCGGCCATCTAGGGAAACCTACCAAACCCATGCATTTCTGAAAACTAGACACCCGGCGGCTTCCAGGGAGGTATGGCTTGCGTGGATCCCCCAAAGTTTCCTTACCCAGAATCCCCTGCAAACCTCAATTTTAGCTGAAAAAATCACTTTTTTTCACACATTTTGGTGTGGGAAAGATGTGGCATCACTGGGCTCACACAAATTTACCACCACCCAGCGTTCCCCCAGGTCTCCCGGTAAAAATGGTGCCTCACTTGTGTGGGAGGCCCAAGTACCCGCGGCAGGCAAGGGCCCAAAACGTAGTGAGGCGACATCAAAATGGCCTATCGCTAAAACACATTAATTTGCAAGGGGGGTCACTTGGGTTTTTGGCCCGGTGCTCGGCGGCCATCTAAGGAAACCTACCAAATCCATGCATTTCTGAAAACTAGACACCCGGCGGCTTCCAGGGAGGTATGGCTTGCATGGATCCCCCAACGTTTCCTTACCCAGAATCCCCTGCAAACCTAAATTTTAGCTGAAAAAATCACTTTTTTCATACATTTTGGTCTGGGAAAGTTGTGGCATCACCGGGCTCACACAAATTTACCACCACCCAGCGTTTCCCCAGGTCTCCCGGTAAAAATGGTGCCTCACTTGTGTGGGAGGCCCAAGTACCCGAGGAAGGCAAGGGCCCAAAACGTAGTGAGGCGACATCAAAATGGCCTATCGCTAAACCACCTGGTTTTGCAAGGGGGGTCACTTGGGTTTTTGGCCCTGGCGCTCGGCGGCCATCTAGGGAAACCTACCAAACCCATGCATTTCTGAAAACTAGACCCCCGGCGGCTTCCAGGGAGGTAGGGCTTGCGTGGATCCCCCAACCTTTCCTTACCCAGAATCCCCTGCAAACCTAAATTTTAGCTGAAAAAATCACTTTTTTCTCACATTTTGGCGTGGGAAAGATGTGGCATCACCGGGCTCACACAAATTTACCACCACCCAGCATTCCCCCAGGTCTCCCGGTAAAAATGGTGCCTTACTTGTGTGGGAGGCCCAAGTACCCGCGGCAGGCAAGGGCCCAAAACGTAGTGAGGCGACATCAAAATGGCCTATCGCTAAACCACCTGGTTTTGCAAGGGGGGGTCACTTGGGTTTTCGGCCCGGTGCTCGGCAGCCATCTAGGGAAACCTACCAAACCCATGCATTTCTGAAAACTAGACACCCGGCGGCGTCCAGGGAGGTATGGCTTGCGTGGATCCCCCAAAGTTTCCTTACCCAGAATCCCCTGCAAACCTCAATTTTAGCTGAAAAAATCACTTTTTTTCACACATTTTGGTGTGGGAAAGATGTGGCATCACTGGGCTCACACAAATTTACCACCACCCAGCGTTCCCCCAGGTCTCCCGGTAAAAATGGTGCCTCACTTGTGTGGGAGGCCCAAGTACCCGCGGCAGGCAAGGGCCCAAAACGTATTGAGGCGACATCAAATTGGCCTATCGCTAAAACACATTGTTTTGCAAGGGGGGTCACTTGGGTTTTTGGCCCGGTGCTCGGCGGCCTTCTAGGGAAATGTTAGAAATGAGGGGGCTCTGGTTGACGCAGGTGTGAACCCACAACAAGCAGGGACCCTTTACTTCTTGTCAGGGCGAAGGATGACTCCCCAGAATAACCCCTGCTCACCCTCTAGGTGCGTGGCGCGAGCAGTCTAGGCTAAGTCTCAGGCGTACACGGTTAAGCAAATGCAATTACACATACAGTAAACCCCTTGCATGCACCACAAACGGACACCAATCCGGGAGTATATAAAAATAAGCTTTTATGTAGTTTCAGCAGAGTTAAATACAAGGCCCAGTAACGTTGAACTGATGGGGCCACAATTCTTGGAAATACGGTCAAGTTCTCTTGGTTTTTACGGAAAGTTCTTTAGGCGGGCACAAGGTAACTGTAGGCCTCAGCGCACTTCGTGCTGAAGCAGCGCCCGGGGAGCACACAGCAGATGACAGGGAAATAAGAACGTTGCGGACCCTGGATCCGATGCGAGCTCGCGGTCGAGTTCGTAAGTACAGTACCTTGTTTCTTGACGCAAAGGCGGGTGCGGGATTTCAGCGGCTCTTCGACAGAAGAGCGAGGCGGCGTCCGGGGCTCCCACACTTCACGATGGGGGTCTGATCTTCAGGCTCACGACAGGAGCGGGGTGTTGCAGGTGGCGGGTGAACAAAGCGGGGCAGCCGGGCACGCCGATGCGTCCGGGCCGTCCGAGGCTTGGAGATGCTCACAAACGCCGATTCCGGCGGGAGGGTGAAGGGGCACAGCGAGCCTCCACGAGCGAGGTGACGGGGCAGCCCAGCACAGCGTAGGGGGAGCGGCTCCGATCGAGCGAGGCTCTTCCCAAGGCGGGGGCGGCTAAGCAGTCCTGGTCACGGCTCAGGGAGGGACTGGGCACGAGGGTCACAGCTCCGGCGAGGGAAAGGACACCACAGTCCAGCAGCAGGCGAGTGAAGATCAGGTAGAGCCCAATGTTCCTGGGGCTCAGTTCAGGGGGCAAGCTCAGTTCCAAGCCCTTGGAGATCGTTTTGGAAAAGCACAAGTTTTGAAAGTAAAAGTAAAGTAAAAGTATTCAGCAACAGTTTCTCTTCTCTCCTTTGGCAGCAAGGTCACCACTGCAGGCCAATCCCCCAGGATAGGGACAGTCTTCCTCCTACAGCTTTCCCGGTGCCTCCTCCTCAGGCAGAGATTCTTCTTGGTCAAAAGCGGATCTAGTTTCTTAGGAGCAGGGCTCCTCCATTTATACCACAAATCTTTTGTTCTCCCAGGCCAGGGGGGCCCTTGCCTAGTTCAGTCCGGTTTCTGAGCACTTTGTTTACGTGATGCAGGCTTCTTCTTTCAGAGTGCAGGGCAGAGTCATCAGACGCTCCACAGGGGGTGGAGCCGGCATCGAGGTAGCGGAGCACTGTCCTATTCAGAGCCTAGGAGCACTCCTCCCACCCATCTACCTGTCGATCGTCCTATTCATACCAGGCTACCTAGCCCTGCCCATCTGGGTTCCCCCAGCCCTGTCACTCACACCAGCCAGACATCAGATACACATCACGCAGAGGCGGCTGAAATAGTTAGGCAAGCAAAGGCCAACTTTCTAAAAGTGACATTTGCAAACCCGGAATATTAAAATAAACCTTGCGAAAAGATGTACCTTATCATTCCGAGTTCAGGCATACTAAACTCGATCTCCTACCATGTTCCCTGGGTCGGTTAGGATCATAGGGTGTAATAATCCAGGCCGCCCATACTGGCCTATGAGAACAGGGTAGCCTTACAGTAGTGAACAACAAAATGGCGGTCATTCACTACCAGGACATGCCACGCATCTAGGCTTGTCCTACCTCAGGCTCACAATGCACCCTGCCCGTGGGCCTACCAGAGGGGTGACTAACATGCAGCTAAGGGAAGGTTTCGGGGACCGGCAAGTGTGGGCACTTGTCGGTCGGCGCGTCAGTACCAGACTGCACGCAGGCTCTGCGACGGCAGACCTTAGACGTATTTTACCGGCCGCTTCCGTGGGTGGCACAACCCGTGCTGCAAGCCCACCAGCGGCGTTTGCCTTTACATGCCCTGGCGCTCCTGGCGCACTCTACTGGGGTCTGATAGTAAATCAAACAATCCAATCATGGAATCCAACCAACACATACAATTTATAAAGGGAGCACTCGCACCGTGACACTGGTTGGCAGTGGCACAGCGCGCTGAGCGGCCAACACCATAAAATCACCTGAGGCACAGCGACAAAAAGAGGAAGGGAGACTCACGCCAAGGTGCCAGGTCTAACACGTGTCCCCTCCAGCTGAAAGGTGGGGAGAACTACCCTACCCCAGGGAGTTCCTCACCACTAAGGCGGAAAAATCTGGACAGACCGTCAGCATTGGCGTGATCTGTACCAGGGCGATGTTCCACCGTGAAATCCATCCCCTGTAGGGAAATGGACCACCTCAACAGCTTTGGATTCTCACCCCTCATATGCATCAACCATCTGAGGGGCCTGTGGTCTGTCTGAACCCGGAAGTGAGACCCAAACAAGTAGGGTCTTAGCTTCTTCAGCGCCCAGACCACAGCAAATGCCTCACGCTCAATAGCACTCCATCTCTGTTCCCGTGGAAGTAACCTCCTGCTAATAAAGGCTACGGGTTGATCTAGGCCCTCCTCATTAATCTGTGAAAGAACAGCCCCCACACCATGCTCTGAAGCGTCTGTCTGAACGATAAACTCTTTGGAGAAGTTGGGAGCCAAGAGCACGGGCGCCGTGCACATAGCAGTTTTCAAGGCCTCAAAAGCTCTCTGACAGGTGTCAGTCCAGATCACCTTCCTGGGCTGCTTCTTCGAAGTCAGCGCTGTCAAGGGGGCAACCAGGTTGCCATACCCCTTGACAAACCTCCTGTAGTACCCGGTGAGACCTAGGAAGGCTCTCACCTCCGTCTGGGTTTTGGGCGCCTCCCAATTCAGGATGGTTTCTATCTTGGGCTGAAGGGGTGCCACCTGGCCACTCCCAACTTGGTGTCCCAAGTACACCACGGAACCCTGCCCGATCTGGCACTTACTCGCCTTGATCGTGAGGCCTGCCTTCCGCAGCGCCATCAACACTTCCCAGAGGTGTCGCAAGTGTTCCTCCCACGTGGAGCTGAACACGGCGATGTCATCCAGGTAGGCTGCACTGAACGAATCCAGCCCAGCCAACACCTGGTTGACCAATCTCTGGAAGGTGGCAGGGGCATTCTTCATCCCAAATGGCATAACCCGGAACTGGTAGTGCCCATCTGGGGTGGAAAATGCTGACCTCTCTTTGGCCCCCTCGGTCAAGGCGATCTGCCAATACCCAGACGTTAGATCAAACGTGCTGAGGTAGTTGGCAGCCCCTAGCCGATCGATGAGCTCATCAGCTCTGGGGATGGGGTGTGCGTCAGTCCTAGTGACTGAATTGAGTCCTCTGTAGTCCACACAGAACCGGAGTTCGGGTGTGGCTCCCGGCGCTGCAGCCTTTGGGACCAAGACCACGGGGCTGGCCCAAGGACTGCTAGAAGACTCAATGACCCCGAGTGCAAACATCTTGGAGACCTCCTCCTTGATGCATGTCCTCACCCTGTCAGTCACCCTGTAGGCCTTGTGCCGTACAGGAGGGCTATCCCCAGTGTCCACATCATGGACGCACCAATCAGTGACACCAGGGACCAGGGAAAACAGATCAGAAAATTGTCCCAGCAACTGGCGACAATCATCCTGTTGCTCAGGGGTCAGGGTGGAAGAGAGGATGACACCATCCACTGACCCATCTTGCTCCTTGGCTGACAGGAGGTCCGGAAGAGGTTCGGTCTCCTCTTCCATCCCCGCATCTGTTGCCAAGAGCATGCCCACTTGGGACCTCTCCAAGTGGGGCTTGAGGCGGTTGACATGTAGGACCCGTAAGGGGTTCCTGGGAGTCTTCAGGTCCACCACGTAGGTAACAGGACTCTTTCGCTCCACCACCTCAAAGGGACCGGTCCACTTATCCTGGAGCGCACACGGCTCCACGGGGGCCAAGACCCATACTTTCTGCCCAGGCTGAAGCTCTACCAGAGTGGCATTCTGGTCGTACCACCGCTTCATCTCCTCCTGGCTGGCTTCCAGATTTGCCTCAGCAAGTTGCCTGAAACGCCTAGTCTGATTCCTGAAGGCCAGCATGTAGCTATATACATTCTGGGGAGGTTTCCTGGGAGATTGCTCCCAGCCTTCCTTGACCAGACTTAGAGGTCCTCTGACGGGGTGACCATACAGAAGCTCAAAGGGACTGAACCCCAGAGACTTCTGTGGCACCTCACGGTAAGCGAAGAGAAGGCATGGTAAGAGGACGTCCCACTTGCGCCTCATGGGTCCTTCTAGGCCCATTATCATGCCTTTGAGGGTTCGGTTGAATCTCTCAACCAACCCGTTTCCTTGGGGGTGGTAAGGTGTGGTGAACTTGTAGGTTACACCACACTCTTGCCAAAGAGATTTCATGTACTTGGACATGAAATTGGTACCTCGGTCAGACACCACCTCTAGAGGGAATCCCACTCGGGAGAAAATTCCCATCAGTGCACGTCCCACCACGGGGGCCGTCACTGTCCTCAGAGGAATGGCTTCCGGGTACCGGGTGGCATGGTCCACCAGGACCAGGATGAACCTATTGCCCATCGCTGTCTTGGGGTCCAGTGGCCCTACAATGTCGATCCCCACTCGCTGGAATGGAGTACCGACCACCGGGAATGGCTGGAGTGGAGCCTTCTGCTTCCTTCCACTCTTTCCACTTGCCTGGCAAGTCTGGCATGTCCTGCAGTGAGTATCCGAACTCCTGCGCATTTGGGGCCAATAAAAGTGGGTGACAAGCCTTTCAAAGGTCTTGTCCTGCCCCAAATGCCCTGCCAATGGCACATCGTGAGCCAGCCCCAGTAGGAAGGCTCTGAAGTCCTGGGGTACCACCAGCGCACGGGCTGACCCAGGCTCAGCAACCTTAGGCTCTGTATATAGGAGGTCGTTCTCCCAGTAAATGAAATGTGATCCTGACTGATCACCTGCGGCCTGGTCTGCAGCCTGCTGCCGCATACCCACGAGAGAAGGGCACTCCTTCTGTGCCTTGCAAAAGTCCTCCCTGGTGGGACCCCCTTCCTGCTGCCAGTGGGTCAGCTCCGGCAGGTCTCCCAGTTCAGCTATCTGCTCCCCTGTAGGCTCCAGGGCATCCCCCTCAAGGTCTGCTTCCTCCTGGACCGTGGGAACTTCAGGGGCCGGCTTCCCACGCCCCTTGCCCCTTCTCTCTGAGGCCGGTTCCTGGGCCTCCCTCTCAGGCTCCAGGACCTCTCGAGTACCTTTACTGGCTGCCATGGACCGTGTGGTCACACACGCCCAATCCGGCATACCCAACATCTCCAGGTGAGCACTCCGCTCCACCTGAGCCCAAGGTGAGCTCTCCAAATCGTTCCCTAGCAAACAGTCTACAGGCATGGCGGGCCTCACAGCTACCTGAAGAGTACCAGAGACCCCCCCCCACTCGAAGGGAACCTGAGCCACCTTGCAGTGCCTCTCTGTGTTGTCAGCGGCAACAACGGGATAGAATGCATTGGGGACCACCTGCTCCTGAGACACCAGGTGACACCTGACAGCGGTCACACTGGCTCCTGTATCTCTAAGAGCTTCCACCCTATGGCCATTTATGGTCACCCACTGCCTGTACTTCTTAGTGTTCTCAGGCAGCTGGGTTGGAGGGACCACTTCACGGTCTCCTAGCGAGACCAGGGACATCTCTGCGGGACCCCACCCACCTTGGACATCCCTCTCCTCCCCCAAGGCTACACTAGTCACCTGCCGGGGTGGGGCACCAGTGGGTGCTGGTTTACCAAACATCGGACACTTCACATCAGAGGCAAAATGCCCCAAATTGTTACACCTGTAACATCTTACGGGCCCCTTCTGAACAGGAGGACCTGTCGGGGCCCCGGTCGGTTTCTGGGGTGGGGGAGGCTGAGAACCCTTCCCTTGGTTCCCGTGGGGATTATTTTGTGGCCCTTTTTGGAACTGCTTCTGTTTACCCCTGTCCCCCCCACTCTTCTGCTGGGGACCCTGCCCACCTTTGGCGGAATCTCCCACGGTACCCTTGTGGACCCTGGTACTGACCCAGCGGTCCGCCTCCTCAGCAAGCTTCCTCGGGTTAGTCAGCTTACTATCGATCAGGTGCTGGCGCAGCTCAGGAAAACAATTACTGGACAAGTGCTCCCATGCCATTAGATCAAGAAGCCCTTGATAATCAGTCACCTTACTACCCTTCACCCAACCATCCAGCGCTCTGCAAAAGAAAGTCACATACTCCACATACGTACTATTGGGAATCTTAGTGCAACCCCTGAACCTCTGTCTATATAACTCAGGGGTCAACCCATACCTAGTCATCAATGCTTCCTTCATATGGGGGTAAGAATTACGAACATCAACAGGTAAATCTAACAGTGTGTCCCGCCCTTCACTCAGGAACCTTCCCCACAACCCCGCTCCCCAATCTTTCTCAGGGACCCGGTGGGAAGACATGGCTACCTCGTAGGCTCTGAACCACTGCCCGATGTCGTCATTCCTGAAGAACTCCTTCACTACATCCTTAGGAATATAAACTCTTGGTTCCGCCGATCCTGGCGGTGTGCTGCCACCAGAGGGATTAAGCTCCAAACTTTTGGCTTTCAGCTCCAGCTCCCTCAGCTTCATGTCATGCTCTAATTGTAGTTTCTTTTCTTCCATGGCTAATCTTTGTTTTTCCATATCCATCTGCCCATGAAGTTTCGCCATTTCCACCTCGTGTGCCCGGGTTGCTGCCCTGTCCGCCAACTCCTCTGGCGACAGGCATCTGCCGAACTCATGGACACTTTCTGGTGGAACCACTTCCACCTGATTCTCTGGTGCCTTTGACTCATACCAGGCCCTCAGCGCCTTTACGAGTTGCTCCTTCTTTTTCAATCCAGTTTGGGCAATCCTGAACTTGGAGCAAAGACCTTTCAAGTCTTCATTGGTACGATCATGAAGTGCGCCTTCCTCCCAATCTATGTCTTCAAATCCAGAGATTACGGAAGCCGCCCTTCCGGCGGAAAGTGAACCAGGCATGGCTCTAACAACGGAGATTCTTGGCAAAACAAAAACAATGCTAGCCTTGTGGCTGTGTTACTGGTCTGCTCTCCCTACGTGGTGATCAGTGATTCACTACACGCAAACCACAAATGCAAATCCGTAAATCCTCACCGCTGCCACCAATGTTAGAAATGAGGGGGCTCTGGTTGACGCAGGTGTGAACCCACAACAAGCAGGGACCCTTTACTTCTTGTCAGGGCGAAGGATGACTCCCCAGAATAACCCCTGCTCACCCTCTAGGTGCGTGGCGCGAGCAGTCTAGGCTAAGTCTCAGGCGTACACGGTTAAGCAAATGCAATTACACATACAGTAAACCCCTTGCATGCACCACAAACGGACACCAATCCGGGAGTATATAAAAATAAGCTTTTATGTAGTTTCAGCAGAGTTAAATACAAGGCCCAGTAACGTTGAACTGATGGGGCCACAATTCTTGGAAATACGGTCAAGTTCTCTTGGTTTTTACGGAAAGTTCTTTAGGCGGGCACAAGGTAACTGTAGGCCTCAGCGCACTTCGTGCTGAAGCAGCGCCCGGGGAGCACACAGCAGATGACAGGGAAATAAGAACGTTGCGGACCCTGGATCCGATGCGAGCTCGCGGTCGAGTTCGTAAGTACAGTACCTTGTTTCTTGACGCAAAGGCGGGTGCGGGATTTCAGCGGCTCTTCGACAGAAGAGCGAGGCGGCGTCCGGGGCTCCCACACTTCACGATGGGGGTCTGATCTTCAGGCTCACGACAGGAGCGGGGTGTTGCAGGTGGCGGGTGAACAAAGCGGGGCAGCCGGGCACGCCGATGCGTCCGGGCCGTCCGAGGCTTGGAGATGCTCACAAACGCCGATTCCGGCGGGAGGGTGAAGGGGCACAGCGAGCCTCCACGAGCGAGGTGACGGGGCAGCCCAGCACAGCGTAGGGGGAGCGGCTCCGATCGAGCGAGGCTCTTCCCAAGGCGGGGGCGGCTAAGCAGTCCTGGTCACGGCTCAGGGAGGGACTGGGCACGAGGGTCACAGCTCCGGCGAGGGAAAGGACACCACAGTCCAGCAGCAGGCGAGTGAAGATCAGGTAGAGCCCAATGTTCCTGGGGCTCAGTTCAGGGGGCAAGCTCAGTTCCAAGCCCTTGGAGATCGTTTTGGAAAAGCACAAGTTTTGAAAGTAAAAGTAAAGTAAAAGTATTCAGCAACAGTTTCTCTTCTCTCCTTTGGCAGCAAGGTCACCACTGCAGGCCAATCCCCCAGGATAGGGACAGTCTTCCTCCTACAGCTTTCCCGGTGCCTCCTCCTCAGGCAGAGATTCTTCTTGGTCAAAAGCGGATCTAGTTTCTTAGGAGCAGGGCTCCTCCATTTATACCACAAATCTTTTGTTCTCCCAGGCCAGGGGGGCCCTTGCCTAGTTCAGTCCGGTTTCTGAGCACTTTGTTTACGTGATGCAGGCTTCTTCTTTCAGAGTGCAGGGCAGAGTCATCAGACGCTCCACAGGGGGTGGAGCCGGCATCGAGGTAGCGGAGCACTGTCCTATTCAGAGCCTAGGAGCACTCCTCCCACCCATCTACCTGTCGATCGTCCTATTCATACCAGGCTACCTAGCCCTGCCCATCTGGGTTCCCCCAGCCCTGTCACTCACACCAGCCAGACATCAGATACACATCACGCAGAGGCGGCTGAAATAGTTAGGCAAGCAAAGGCCAACTTTCTAAAAGTGACATTTGCAAACCCGGAATATTAAAATAAACCTTGCGAAAAGATGTACCTTATCATTCCGAGTTCAGGCATACTAAACTCGATCTCCTACCATGTTCCCTGGGTCGGTTAGGATCATAGGGTGTAATAATCCAGGCCGCCCATACTGGCCTATGAGAACAGGGTAGCCTTACAGTAGTGAACAACAAAATGGCGGTCATTCACTACCAGGACATGCCACGCATCTAGGCTTGTCCTACCTCAGGCTCACAATGCACCCTGCCCGTGGGCCTACCAGAGGGGTGACTAACATGCAGCTAAGGGAAGGTTTCGGGGACCGGCAAGTGTGGGCACTTGTCGGTCGGCGCGTCAGTACCAGACTGCACGCAGGCTCTGCGACGGCAGACCTTAGACGTATTTTACCGGCCGCTTCCGTGGGTGGCACAACCCGTGCTGCAAGCCCACCAGCGGCGTTTGCCTTTACATGCCCTGGCGCTCCTGGCGCACTCTACTGGGGTCTGATAGTAAATCAAACAATCCAATCATGGAATCCAACCAACACATACAATTTATAAAGGGAGCACTCGCACCGTGACACTGGTTGGCAGTGGCACAGCGCGCTGAGCGGCCAACACCATAAAATCACCTGAGGCACAGCGACAAAAAGAGGAAGGGAGACTCACGCCAAGGTGCCAGGTCTAACAGGAAACCTACCAAACCCATGCATTTCTAAAAACTAGACACCCAGCGGTTTCCAGGGAGGTATGGCTTGCATGGATCCCCCAACGTTTCCTTACCCAGAATCCCCTGCAAACCTAAATTTTAGCTGAAACAATAACTTTTTTCACACATTTTGGTGTGGGAAAGTCGGGCATCACTGGGCTCACACAAATTTACCACCACCCAGCGTTCCCCCAGGTCTCCCGGTAAAAATGGTGCCTCACTTGTGTGGGAGGCACAAGTACCCGCGGCAGGCAAGGGCCCAAAACGTAGTGAGGCGACATCAAAAAGGCCTATCGCTAAATTACCTGGTTTTGCAAGTGGGGTCACTTGGGTTTTTGGCCCGGTGATCGGCGGCCATCTAGGGAAAGCTACCAAACCACGCATTTCTGAAAGCTAGACACCTGGCGGCTTCCAGGGAGGTATGGCTCGCGTGGATCCCCCAACGTTTCCTTACCCAGAATCCCCTGCAAACCTAAATTTTAGCTGAAAAAATCACTTTTTTCACACATTTTGGTGTGGGAAAGTTGTGGCATCACCGGGCTCACACAAATTTACCACCACCCAGCGTTCCCCCAGATCTCCCGGTAAAAATGGTGCCTCACTTGTGTGGGAGGCCCAAGTACCCGCGGCAGGCAAGGGCCCAAAACGTAGTGAGGAGACATCAAAATGGCCTATCGCAAAACCACCTGGTTTTGCAAGGGGGGTCACTTGGGTTTTTGGCCCGGTGCTCGGCGTCCATCTAGGGAAACCTACCAAACCCACACATTTATGAAAACTAGACACCCGGCGGCTTCCAGGGAGGTATAGCTTGTGTGGATCCCCCAATGTTTCCTTACCCAGAATCCCCTGCAAACCTCAATTTTAGCTGAAACAATCACTTTTTCCACACATTTTGGTGTGGGAAAGTTGTGGCATCACCGGGCTCACACAAATTTACCACCACCCAGCGTTCCCCCAGGTCTCCCGGTAAAAATGGTGCCTCACTTGTGTGGGAGGCACAAGTACCCGCGGCAGGCAAGGGCCCAAAACGTAGTGAGGCGACATCAAAATGGCCTATCGCTAAACCACCTGGTTTTGCAAGGGGGGTCACTTGGGTTTTTGGCCCGGCGCTCGGCAGCCATCTAGGGAAACTCACCAAACTCTCGCATTTCTGAAAACTAGACACCCGGCGGCTTCCAGGGAGGTATGGCTTGCGTGGATCCCCCAACGTTTCCTTACCCAGAATCCCCTGCAAACCTCAATTTTAGCTGAAAAAAATCAATTTTTTCATACATTTTGGTGTGGGAAAGTTGTGGCATCACTGGGCTCACACAAATTTACCACCCCCCAGCGTTCCCCCAGGTCTCCCGGTAAAAATGGTGCCTCACTTGTGTGGGAGGCACAAGTACCTGCGGCAGGCAAGGGCCCAAAACGTAGTGAGGCGACATCAAAATGGCCTATCGCTAAACCACCTGGTTTTGCAAGGGGGGTCACTTGGGTTTTTGGCCCGGCGCTCGGCAGCCATCTAGGGAAACCTACCAAACTCTCACATTTCTGAAAACTAGACACCCGGCGGCTTCCAGGGAGGTATGGCTTGCGTGGATCCCCCAAAGTTTCCTTACCCAGAATCCCCTGCAAACCTCAATTTTAGCTGAAAAAATCACTTTTTTCACACATTTTGGTGTGGGAAAGTTGTGGCATCACCGGGCTCACACAAATTTACCACCACCCAGCGTTACCCCAGGTCTCCCGGTAAAAATGGTGCCTCACTTGTGTGGGAGGCCCAACTACCCGCGGCAGGCAAGGGCCCAAAACATAGTGAGGCGACATCAAAATGGCCTATCGCAAAACCACCTGGTTTTTCAAGGGGGGTCACTTGAGTTTTTGGCCCGGTGCTCGGCGGCCATATAGGGAAACCTACCAAACCCACGCATTTCTGAAAACTAGACACCCGGCGGCTTCCAGGGAGGTATGGCTTGCGTGGATCCCCCAACGTTTCCTTACCCAGAATCCCCTGCAAACCTCAATTTTAGCTGAAAAAAAATCACTTTTTTCACACATTTTCATGTGGGAAAGATGTGGCATCACCGGGCTCACACATATTTACCACCACCCAGCCTTCCCCCAGGTCTCCCGGTAAAAATGGTGCCTCACTTGTGTGGGAGGCCCAAGTACCCGCGGCAGGCAAGGGCCCAAAACGTAGTGAGGCGACATCAAAATGGCCTATCGCTAAACCACCTGGTTTTGCAAGGGGGTCACTTGGGTTTTTGGCCCGGTGCTCGGCAGCCTTCTAGGGAAACCTACCAAACCCATGCATTTCTGAAAACTAGACACCCGGCGGCTTCCAGGGAGGTATGGCTTGCGTGGATCCCCCAACGTTTCCTTACCCAGAATCCCCTGCAAACCTCAATTTTAGCTGAAAAAATCACTTTTTTCATACATTTTGGTGTGGGAAAGTTGTGGCATCACCGGGCTCACACAAATTTACCACCACCCAGCGTTTCCCCAGGTCTCCCGGTAAAAATGGTGCCTCACTTGTGTGGGAGGCCCAAGTACCCGCGGCAGGCAAGGGCCCAAAACGTAGTGAGGCGACATCAAAATGGCCTATCGCTAAAACACATTGTTTTGCAAGGGGGGTCACTTGGGTTTTTGGCCCGGTGCTCGGCGGCCATCTAGGGAAACCTACCAAACCCATGCATTTCTGAAAACTAGACACCCGGCGGCTTCCAGGGAGGTATGGCTTGCATGGATCCCCCAACGTTTCCTTACCCAGAATCCCCTGCAAACCTAAATTTTAGCTGAAAAAATCACTTTTTTCATACATTTTGGTCTGGGAAAGTTGTGGCATCACCGGGCTCACACAAATTTACCACCACCCAGCGTTTCCCCAGGTCTCCCGGTAAAAATGGTGCCTCACTTGTGTGGGAGGCCCAAGTACCCGAGGAAGGCAAGGGCCCAAAACGTAGTGAGGCGACATCAAAATGGCCTATCGCTAAACCACCTGGTTTTGCAAGGGGGGTCACTTGGGTTTTTGGCCCTGGCGCTCGGCGGCCATCTAGGGAAACCTACCAAACCCATGCATTTCTGAAAACTAGACCCCTGGCGGCTTCCAGGGAGGTAGGGCTTGCGTGGATCCCCCAACGTTTCCTTACCCAGAATCCCCTGCAAACCTAAATTTTAGCTGAAAAAATCACTTTTTTCTCACATTTTGGCGTGGGAAAGATGTGGCATCACCGGGCTCACACAAATTTACCACCACCCAGCGTTCCCCCAGGTCTCCCGGTAAAAATGGTGCCTTACTTGTGTGGGAGGCCCAAGTACCCGCGGCAGGCAAGGGCCCAAAACGTAGTGAGGCGACATCAAAATGGCCTATCGCTAAACCACCTGGTTTTGCAAGGGGGGTCACTTGGGTTTTCGGCCCGGTGCTCGGCAGCCATCTAGGGAAACCTACCAAACCCATGCATTTCTGAAAACTAGACACCCGGCGGCGTCCAGGGAGGTATGGCTTGCGTGGATCCCCCAAAGTTTCCTTACCCAGAATCCCCTGCAAACCTCAATTTTAGCTGAAAAAATCACTTTTTTTCACACATTTTGGTGTGGGAAAGATGTGGCATCACTGGGCTCACACAAGTTTACCACCACCCAGCGTTCCCCCAGGTCTCCCGGTAAAAATGGTGCCTCACTTGTGTGGGAGGCCCAAGTACCCGCGGCAGGCAAGGGCCCAAAACGTAGTGAGGCGACATCAAAATGGCCTATCGCTAAAACACATTGTTTTGCAAGGGGGGTCACTTGGGTTTTTGGCCCGGTGCTCGGCGGCCTTCTAGGGAAACCTACCAAACCCATGCATTTCTAAAAACTAGACACCCAGCGGCTTCCAGGGAGGTATGGCTTGCATGGATCCCCCAACGTTTCCTTACCCAGAATCCCCTGCAAACCTAAATTTTAGCTGAAACAATAAATTTTTTCACACATTTTGGTGTGGGAAAGTCGGGCATCACCGGGCTCACACAAATTTGCCACCACCCAGCGTTCCCCCAGGTCTCCCGGTAAAAATGGTGCCTCACTTGTGTGGGAGGCACAAGTACCCGCGGCAGGCAAGGGCCCAAAACGTAGTGAGGCGACATCAAAAAGGCCTATCGCTAAATTACCTGGTTTTGCAAGTGGGGTCACTTGGGTTTTTGGCCCGGTGATCGGCGGCCATCTAGGGAAAGCTACCAAACCACGCATTTCTGAAAGCTAGACACCTGGCGGCTTCCAGGGAGGTATGGCTCGCGTGGATCCCCCAACGTTTCCTTACCCAGAATCCCCTGCAAACCTAAATTTTAGCTGAAAAAATCACTTTTTTCACACATTTTGGTGTGGGAAAGTTGTGGCATCACCGGGCTCACACAAATTTACCACCACCCAGCGTTCCCCCAGGTCTCCCGGTAAAAATGGTGCCTCACTTGTGTGGGAGGCCCAAGTACCCGCGGCAGGCAAGGGCCCAAAACGTAGTGAGGAGACATCAAAATGGCCTATCGCAAAACCACCTGGTTTTGCAAGGGGGGTCACTTGGGTTTTTGGCCCGGTGCTCGGCGGCCATCTAGGGAAACCTACCAAACCCACACATTTATGAAAACTAGACGCCCGGCGGCTTCCAGGGAGGTATAGCTTGTGTGGATCCCCCAATGTTTCCTTACCCAGAATCCCCTGCAAACCTCAATTTTAGCTGAAACAATCACTTTTTTCACACATTTTGGTGTGGGAAAGTTGTGGCATCACCGGGCTCACACAAATTTACCACCACCCAGCGTTCCCCCAGGTCTCCCGGTAATAATGGTGCCTCACTTGTGTGGGAGGCACAAGTACCCGCGGCAGGCAAGGGCCCAAAACGTAGTGAGGCGACATCAAAATGGCCTATCGCTAAACCACCTGGTTTTGCAAGGGGGGTCACTTGGGTTTTTGGCCCGGCGCTCGGCAGCCATCTAGGGAAACTCACCAAACTCTCGCATTTCTGAAAACTAGACACCCGGCGGCTTCCAGGGAGGTATGGCTTGCGTGGATCCCCCAACGTTTCCTTACCCAGAATCCCCTGCAAACCTCAATTTTAGCTGAAAAATGCACTTTTTTCATACATTTTGGTGTGGGAAAGTTGTGGCATCACTGGGCTCACACAAATTTACCACCACCCAGCGTTCCCCCAGGTCTCCCGGTAAAAATGGTGCCTCACTTGTGTGGGAGGCACAAGTACCTGCGGCAGGCAAGGGCCCAAAACGTAGTGAGGCGACATCAAAATGGCCTATCGCTAAACCACCTGGTTTTGCAAGGGGGGTCACTTGGGTTTTTGGCCCGGCGCTCGGCAGCCATCTAGGGAAACCTACCAAACTCTCACATTTCTGAAAACTAGACACCCGGCGGCTTCCAGGGAGGTATGGCTTGCGTGGATCCCCCAAAGTTTCCTTACCCAGAATCCCCTGCAAACCTCAATTTTAGCTGAAAAAATCACTTTTTTCACCCATTTTGGTGTGGGAAAGTTGTGGCATCACCGGGCTCACACAAATTTACCACCACCCAGCGTTACCCCAGGTCTCCCGGTAAAAATGGTGCCTCACTTGTGTGGGAGGCCCAACTACCCGCGGCAGGCAAGGGCCCAAAACATAGTGAGGCGACATCAAAATGGCCTATCGCAAAACCACCTGGTTTTTCAAGGGGGGTCACTTGAGTTTTTGGCCCGGTGCTCGGCGGCCATATAGGGAAACCTACCAAACCCACGCATTTCTGAAAACTAGACACCCGGCGGCTTCCAGGGAGGTATGGCTTGCGTGGATCCCCCAACGTTTCCTTACCCAGAATCCCCTGCAAACCTCAATTTTAGCTGAAAAAATCACTTTTTTCATACATTTTGGTGTGGGAAAGTTGTGGCATCACCGGGCTCACACAAATTTACCACCACCCAGCATTTCCCCAGGTCTCCCGGTAAAAATGGTGCCTCACTTGTGTGGGAGGCCCAAGTACCCGAGGAAGGCAAGGGCCCAAAACGTAGTGAGGCGACATCAAAATGGCCTATCGCTAAACCACCTTGTTTTGCAAGGGGGGTCACTTGGGTTTTTGGCCCTGGCGCTCGGCGGCCATCTAGGGAAACCTACCAAACCCATGCATTTCTGAAAACTAGACCCCCGGCGGCTTCCAGGGAGATATGGCTTGCGTGGATCCCCCAACGTTTCCTTACCCAGAATACCCTGAAAACCTAAATTTTAGCTGAAAAAATCACTTTTTTCTCACATTTTGGCGTGGGAAAGATGTGGCATCACCGGGCTCACACAAATTTACCACCACCCAGCGTTCCCCCAGGTTGTCACGACGGCTCCACGCTCCTCAGGATCAGGGTGATGCTCATATGGGTCCACCTCCTGATTTCCCCACACTCTGACTAGACAATTGTGAACAGAGCATAGAGGTAATCAAGCGAGGGAAAGATAGGGAAGGGGCTGCAAGGGAAGGGATACCTGAAACGAGAGAAACACACAGGTCAACAACAGTTAATTTCCCTAACTACTCTCATTTCATTCTCGCTAAGGCCTTTTCGTACCATCAGTCTTCTCTAGTCCTGATAATGCTGATGGTAGGATGCGTCTCAATCACTGATGAGAAGAACCGTACTGCCCACACAGAAAGCATATAAGAACTCGGCCAGCATCAAGCAGCAGGAAACAGAACAAACCAAAAAGGCCCCTCACCGGGTAATCAAAAGGAAGCAGCAATGTTCTGACGCTGGAGGACAGAGTGCCTAACCGGGAGCACTGAAAACTCTGTTGGCACAGTTTTGATAAACCCCGTTGACCCTGTGCACAAGTTCGAACAAGGCCCTGGAATATCAAACGAACAAAAAGTCTCGTCCTTAATTTTAGCCCCTCACAACAAAAGAAATACAAGCCTCTCCACTTCCTCCCTGGAAGCCTAGAGGCGGTGGCCAAATGTCTCGAAAAACAATGAGAACAAACTCCTCTCAACCTCCGCTCCGGGGGTCAAGAGTCTTACCCCTCTGGTCGTCGGCAGACCCAGGTCTCTCGGAGTCCGACCGGGAACAGTCCTGCCCAAAGCCCTGTGTTCTCGGGGAGAAACCGGGGGGGGTCCGATACACCGCTACGAGTCCTCCCGCCTCCGTGGAAGGTCCGCAGCTGATCCGTATCTTCGGCTCAAGGTTCCTGGACTCTAACTCACGCTCAGCCGTGTCGCGTAGCCAGAAGGTGGGTCCGAATAGAACCCGGGTTGGGCGATAGCACTCGCCTCGTAAACGCGGAAATCACCTTGCCAAGCGTCCGTTTGGCAAATCTGGTCAGTATCACGTACGACGCCGGGAGCGTCGTACGCGACTATATCCTTGTGGCTCCTCCCCTTCGGCAAAGGCCGCCGGGAATTGTAGTTCCGACGTGTTGTCGGGAGTAGGCGCGGCTTGTTACCTCACGGCCTGACACAGGTCTCCCGGTAAAAATGGTGCCTTACTTGTGTGGGAGGCCCAAGTACCCGCGGCAGGCAAGGGCCCAAAACGTAGTGAGGCGACATCAAAATGGCCTATCGCTAAACCACCTGGTTTTGCAAGGGGGGGTCACTTGGGTTTTCGGCCCGGTGCTCGGCAGCCATCTAGGGAAACCTACCAAACCCATGCATTTCTGAAAACTAGACACCCGGCGGCGTCCAGGGAGGTATGGCTTGCGTGGATCCCCCAAAGTTTCCTTACCCAGAATCCCCTGCAAACCTCAATTTTAGCTGAAAAAATCACTTTTTTTCACACATTTTGGTGTGGGAAAGATGTGGCATCACTGGGCTCACACAAATTTACCACCACCCAGCGTTCCCCCAGGTCTCCCGGTAAAAATGGTGCCTCACTTGTGTGGGAGGCCCAAGTACCCGTGGCAGGCAAGGGCCCAAAACGTAGTGAGGCGACATCAAAATGGCCTATCGCTAAAAAACACATTGTTTTGCAAGGGGGGTCACTTGGGTTTTTGGCCCTGTGCTCGGCGGCCATCTAGGGAAACCTACCAAACCCATGCATTTCTGAAAACTAGACACCCGGCGGCTTCCAGGGAGGTATGGCTTGCATGGATCCCCCAATGTTTCCTTACCCAGAATCCCCTGCAAACCTCAATTTTAGCTGAAAAAATCACTTTTTTCACACATTTTGGTGTGGGAAAGATGTGGCATCACCGGGCTCACACAAATTTACCACCACCCAGCGTTCCCCCAGGTCTCCCGGTAAAAATGGTGCCTCACTTGTGTGAGAGGCCCAAGTACCCGTGGCAGGCAAGGGCCCAAAACGTAGTGAGGCGACATCAAAATGGCCTATCGCTAAACCACATTGTTTTGCAAGGGGGGTCACTTGGGTTTTTGGCCCCGTACTCGGCGGCCATCTAGGGAAACCTACCAAACCCATGCATTTCTGAAAACTAGACACCCGGCGGCTTCCAGGGAGGTATGGCTTGCATGGATCCCCCAACGTTTCCTTACCCAGAATCCCCTGCAAACCTCAATTTTAGCTGAAACAATCACTTTTTTCACACATTTTGGCGTGGGAAAGTTGTGGCATCACCGGGCTCACACAAATTTACCACCACCCAGCGTTCCCTTAGGTCTCCCGGTAAAAATGGTGCCTCACTTGTGTGGGAGGCACAAGTACCCGCGGCAGGCGAGGGCCCAAAACATAGTGAGGCGACATCAAAATGGCCTATCGCTAAACCACCTGGTGTTGCAAGGGGGGTCACTTGGGTTTTTGGCCCGGCGCTCGGCGGCCATCTAGGGAAACCTACCAAACTCTCGCATTTCTGAAAACTAGATACCCGGCGGCTTCCAGGGAGGTATGGCTTGCGTGGATCCTCCAACGTTTCCTTACCCAGAATCCCCTGCAAACCTCAATTTTAGCTGAAAAAATCACTTTTTCACACATTTTGGTGTGGGAAAGTTGTGGCATCACTGGGCTCACACAAATTTACCACCACCCAGCGTTCCCCCAGGTCTCCCGGTAAAAATGGTGCCCCACTTGTGTGGAAGGCCCAAGTACCCGCGGCAGGCAAGGGCCCAAAACGTAGTGAGGCGACATCAAAATGGCCTATCGCTAAACCACCTGGTTTTGCAAGGGGGGTCACTTGGGTTTTCGGCCCGGTGCTCGGCGGCCATCTAGGGAAACCTACCAAACCCATGCATTTCTGAAAACTAGACACCCGGCGGCTTCCAGGGAGGTATTGCTTACGTGGATCCCCCAACATTTCCTTACTCAGAATCCCCTGCAAACCTCAATTTTAGCTGAAAAAATCACTTTTTTTCACACATTTTGGTGTGGGAAAGTTGTGGCATCACCGGGCTCACACAAATTTCCCACCACCCAGCCTTCCCCCAGGTCTCCCGGTAAAAATGGTGCCTCACTTGTGTGGGAGGCCCAAGTACCCGCGGCAGGCAAGGGCCCAAAACGTAGTGAGGCGACATCAAAATGGCCTATCGCCAAACCACCTGGTTTTGCAAGGGGGGTCACTTGGGTTTTTGGCCCGGTGCTCGGCAGCCATCTAGGGAAGCCTCCCAAACCCATGCATTTCTGAAAACTAGACACCCGGCGGCTTCCAGGGAGGTATGGCTTGCGTGGATCCTCCAAAGTTTTCTTACCCAGAATCCCCTGCAAACCTAAATTTTAGCTGCAAAAATCACTTTTTTCACACATTTTGGTGTGGGAAAGTTGTGGCATCACCGGGCTCACACAAATTTACCACCACCCAGCGTTCCCCCAGGTCTCCCGGTAAAAATGGTGCCTCACTTGTGTGGGAGGCCCAAGTACCCGCGGCAGGCAAGGGCCCAAAACGTAGTGAGGAGACATCAAAATGGCCTATCGCAAAACCACCTGGTTTTGCAAGGGGGGTCACTTGGGTTTTCGGCCCGGTGCTCGGCGGCCATCTAGGGAAACCTACCAAACCCATGCATTTCTGAAAACTAGACACCCGGCGGCTTCCAGGGAGGTATGGCTTGCGTGGATCCCCCAAAGTTTCCTTACCCAGAATCCCCTGCAAACCTCAATTTTAGCTTAAAAAATCACTTTTTTCACAAATTTTGGTGTGGGAAAGATGTGGCATCACCGGGCTCACACAAATTTACCACCACCCAGCGTTCCCCCAGGTCTCACAGTAAAAATGGTGCCTCACTTGTGTGGGTGGCCCAAGTACCCGTGGCAGGCAAGGGCCCAAAATGTAGTGAGGCGACATCAAGATGGCCTATCGCTAAACCACCTGGTTTTGCAAGGGGGGTCACTTGGGTTTTCGGCCCGGTGCTCGGCGGCCATCTAGGGAAACCTACCAAAACCACGCATTTCTGAAAACTAGACACCGGGCGGCTTCCAGGGAGGTATGGCTTGCATGGATCCCCCAAAGTTTCCTTACCCAGAATCCCCTGCAAACCTCAATTTTAGCTGAAAAAATCACTTTTTTTCACACATTTTGGTGTGGGAAAGATGTGGCATCACCGGGCTCACACAAATTTACCACCACCCAGCGTTCCCCCAGGTCTCCCGGTAAAAATGGTGCCTCACTTGTGTGGGAGGCCCAAGTACCCGCGGCAGGCAAGGGCCCAAAACGTAGTGAGGCGACATCAAAATGGCCGATCGCTAAACCACATTGTTTTGCAAGGGGGGTCACTTGGGTTTTTGGCCCGGTGCTCGGCGGCCATCTAGGGAAACCTACCAAACCCATGCATTTCTGAAAACTAGACACCCGGCGGCTTCCAGGGAGGTATGGCTTGCATGGATCCCCCAACGTTTCCTTACCCAGAATCCCCTGCAAACCTCAATTTTAGCTGAAACAATCACTTTTTTCACACATTTTGGTGTGGGAAAGTTGTGGCATCACCGGGCTCACACAAATTTACCACCACCCAGCGTTCCCCCAGGTCTCCCGGTAAAAATGGTGCCTCACTTGTGTGGGAGGCACAAGTACCCGCGGCAGGCAAGGGCCCAAAACGTAGTGAGGCGACATCAAAATGGCCTATCGCTAAACCACCTGGTTTTGCAAGGGGTGTCACTTGGGTTTTTGGCCCGGCGCTCGGCGGCCATCTAGGGAAACCTACCAAACTCTCGCATTTCTGAAAACTAGACACCCGGCGGCTTCCAGGAGGTATGGCTTGCGTGGATCCCCCAACGTTTCCTTACCCAGAATCCCCTGCAAACCTCAATTTTAGCTGAAAAAATCACTTTTTTCACACATTTTGGTGTGGGAAAGTGGTGGCATCACCGGGCTCACACAAATTTACCACCACCCAGCGCTCCCCCAGGTCTCCCGGTAAAAATGGTGCCTCACTTGTGTGGGAGGCCCAAGTACCCGCGGCAGGCAAGGGCCCAAAACGTAGTGAGGAGACATCAAAATGGCCTATCGCTAAACCACCTGGTTTTGCAAGGGGGGTCACTTGGGTTTTTGGCCCGGTGCTCGGCGGCCATCTAGGGAAACCTACCAAACCCACGCATTTCTGAAAACTAGACACCAGGCGGCTTCCAGGGAGGTATTGCTTACGTGGATCCCCCAACGTTTCCTTACCCAGAATCCCCTGCAAACCTCAACTTTAGCTGAAAAAATCACCTTTTTCACACATTTTGGTGTGGGAAAGTTGTGCCATCACCGGGCTCACACAAATTTACCACCACCCAGCCTTCCCCCAGGTCTCCCGGTAAAAATGGTGCCTCACTTGTGTGGGAGGCCCAAGTAACCGCGGCAGGCAAGGGCCCAAAACGTAGTGAGGCGACATCAAAATGGCCTATCGCCAAACCACCTGGTTTTGCAAGGGGGGTCACTTAGGTTTTTGGCCCGGTGCTCGGCGGCCATCTAGGGAAACCTACCAAACCCACACATTTATGAAAACTAGACACCCGGCGGCTTCCAGGAGAGGTATGGCTTGCGTGGATCCCCCAACGTTTCCTTACCCAGAATCCCCTGCAAACCTCAATTTTAGCTGAAAAAAATCACTTTTTTCATACATTTTGGTGTGGGAAAGTTGTGGCATCACTGGGCTCACACAAATTTACCACCACCCAGCGTTCCCCCAGGTCTCCCGGTAAAAATGGTGCCTCACTTGTGTGGGAGGCACAAGTACCTGCGGCAGGCAAGGGCCCAAAACGTAGTGAAGCGACATCAAAATGGCCTATCGCTAAATCACCTGGTTTTGCAAGTGGGGTCACTTGGGTTTTTGGCCCGGTGCTCGGCGGCCATCTAGGGAAAGCTACCAATCCCATGCATTTCTGAAAGCTAGACACCCGGCGGCTTCCAGGGAGGTATGGCTCGCGTGGATCCCCCAAAGTTTCCTTACCCAGAATCCCCTGCAAACCTCAATTTTAGCTGAAAAAAATCACTTTTTTCATACATTTTGGTGTGGGAAAGTTGTGGCATCACTGGGCTCACACAAATTTACCACCACCCAGCGTTCCCCCAGGTCTCCCGGTAAAAATGGTGCCTCACTTGTGGGGGAGGCACAAGTACCTGCGGCAGGCAAGGACCCAAAACGTCGTGAGGCGACATCAAAATGGCCTATCGCTAAATCACCTGGTTTTGCAAGTGGGGTCACTTGGGTTTTTGGCCCGGTGCTCGGCGGTCATCTAGGGAAAGCTACCAAACCCACGCATTTCTGAAAGCTAGACACCCGGCGGCTTCCAGGGAGGTATGGCTCGCGTGGATCCCCCAACGTTTCCTTACCCAGAATCCCCTGCAAACCTCAATTTTAGCTGAAAAAATCACTTTTTTCACACATTTTGGTGTGGGAAAGTTGTGGCATCACCGGGCTCACAAAAATTTACCACCACCCAGCGTTCCCCCAGGTCTCCCGGTAAAAATGGTGCCTCACTTGTGTGGGAGGCCCAAGTACCCGCGGCAGGCAAGGGCCCAAAACGTAGTGAGGCGACATCAAAATGGCCTATCGCTAAACCACCTGGTTTTTCAAGGGGGGTCACTTGAGTTTTTGGCCCGGTGCTCGGCGGCCATGTAGGGAAAACTACCAAACCCATGCATTTCTGAAAACTAGACACCCGGCGGCTTCCAGGGAGGTATGGCTTGGGTGGATCTCCAAACGTTTCCTTACCCAGAATCCCCTGCAAACCTCAATTTTAGCTGAAAAAAAATCACTTTTTTCACACATTTTGGTGTGGGAAAGATGTGGCATCACCGGGCTCACACAAATTTACCACCACCCAGACTTTCCCCAGGTCTCCCGGTAAAAATGGTGCCTCACTTGTGTGGGAGGCCCAAGTACCCGCGGCAGGCAAGGGCCCAAAACGTAGTGAGGCGACATCAAAATGGCCTATCGCTAAACCACCTGGTTTTTCAAGGGGGGTCACTTGGGTTTTCGGCCCGGTGCTCGGCGGCCATCTAGGGAAACCTACCAAACCCATGCATTTCTGAAAACTAGACACCCGGCGGCTTCCAGGGAGGTATGGCTTGCATGGATCCCCCAACGTTTCCTTACCCAGAATCCCCTGCAAACCTCAATTTTAGCTGAAACAATCACTTTTTTCACACATTTTGGTGTGGGAAAGTTGTGGCATCACCGGGCTCACACAAATTTACCACCACCCAGCGTTCCCCCAGGTCTCCCGGTAAAAATGGTGCCTCACTTGTGTGGGAGGCACAAGTACCCGCGGCAGGCAAGGGCCCAAAACGTAGTGAGGCGACATCAAAATGGCCTATCGCTAAACCACCTGGTTTTGCAAGGGGGGTCACTTGGGTTTTTGGCCCTGCGCTCTGCGGCCATCTAGGGAAACCTACCAAACTCTCGCATTTCTGAAAACTAGACACCCGGCGGCTTCCAGGGAGGTATGGCTTGCGTGGATCCCCCAACGTTTCCTTACCCAGAATCCCCTGCAAACCTCAATTTTAGCTGAAAAAATCACTTTTTTCATACATTTTGGTGTGGGAAAGTTGTGGCATCACTGGGCTCACACAAATTTACCACCACCCAGCGTTCCCCCAGGTCTCCCGGTAAAAATGGTGCCTCACTTGTGTGGGAGGCACAAGTACCCGCGGCAGGCAAGGGCCCAAAACATAGTGAGGCGACATCAAAATGGCCTATCGCTAAATCACCCGGTTTTGCAAGTGGGGTCACTTGGGTTTTTGGCCCGGTGCTCGGCGGCCATCTAGGGAAAGCTACCAAACCCACGCATTTCTGAAAGCTAGACACCTGTTGGCTTCCAGGGAGGTATGGCTCGCGTGGATCCCCCAACGTTTCCTTACCCAGAATCCCCTGCAAACCTCAATTTTAGCTGAAAAAATCACTTTTTTTCAATCATTTTGGTGTGGGAAAGATGTGGCATCACCGGGCTCACACAAATTTACCACCACCCAGCGTTCCCCCAGGTCTCCCGGTAAAAATGGTGCCTCACTTGTGTGAGAGGCCCAAGTACCCGCGGCAGGCAAGGGCCCAAAACGTAGTGAGGCGACATCAAAATGGCCTATCGCTAAACCACATTGTTTTGCAAGGGGGGTCACTTGGGTTTTTGGCCCGGTGCTCGGCGGCCATCTAGGGAAACCTACCAAACCCATGCATTTCTGAAAACTAGACACCCGGCGGCTTCCAGGGAGGTATGGCTTGCATGGATCCCCCAACGTTTCCTTACCCAGAATCCCCTGCAAACCTCAATTTTAGCTGAAACAATCACTTTTTTCACATATTTTGGCGTGGGAAAGTTGTGGCATCACCGGGCTCACACAAATTTACCACCACCCAGCGTTCCCTTAGGTCTCCCGGTAAAAATGGTGCCTCACTTGTGTGGGAGGCACAAGTACCCGCGGCAGGCAAGGGCCCAAGACGTAGTGAGGCGACATCAAAATGGCCTATCGCTAAACCACCTGGTTTGCAAGGGGGGTCACTTGGGTTTTTGGCCCGGCGCTCGGCGGCCATCTACGGAAACCCACCAAACTCTCGCATTTCTGAAAACTAGACACCCGGCGGCTTCCAGGGAGGTATGGCTTGCGTGGATCCCCCAACGTTTCCTTACCCAGAATCCCCTGCAAACCTCAATTTTAGCTGAAAAAATCACTTTTTTCACATATTTTGGTGTGGGAAAGTTGTGGCATCACTGGGCTCACACAAATTTACCACCACCCAGCGTTCCCCCAGGTCTCCCGGTAAAAATGGTACCTCACTTGTGTGAGAGGCCCAAGTACCCGCGGCAGGCAAGGGCCCAAAACGTAGTGAGGCGACATCAAAATGGCCTATCGCTAAACCACATTGTTTTGCAAGGGGGGTCACTTGGGTTTTTGGCCCGGTGCTCGGCGGCCATCTAGGGAAACCTACCAAACCCATGCATTTCTGAAAACTAGACACCCGGCGGCTTCCAGGGAGGTATGGCTTGCGTGGATCCTCCAATGTTTCCTTACCCAGAATCCCCTGCAAACCTCAATTTTAGCTGAAAAAATCACTTTTTCACACATTTTGGTGTGGGAAAGTTGTGGCATCACTGGGCTCACACAAATTTACCACCACCCAGCGTTCCCCCAGGTCTCCCGGTAAAAATGGTGCCTCACTTGTGTGGGAGGCCTAAGTACCCGCGGCAGGCAAGGGCCCAAAACGTAGTGAGGCGACATCAAAACGGCCTATCGCTAAACCACATTGTTTTGCAAGGGGGGTCACTTGGGTTTTTGGCCCGTTGCTCGGCGGCCATATAGGGAAACCTACCAAACCCATGCATTTCTGAAAACTAGACACCCGGCGGCTTCCACGGAGGTATGGCTTGCGTGGATCCCCCAAAGCTCCCTTACCCAGAATCCCCTGCAAACCTCAATTTTAGTTGAAAAAATCACTTTTTTTCACACATTTTGGTGTGGGAAAGATGTGGCATCACTGGGCTCACACAAATTTACCACCACCCAGCGTTCCCCCAGGTCTCCCGGTAAAAATGGTGCCTCACTTGTGTGGGAGGCCCAAGTACCCGCGGCAGGCAAGGGCCCAAAACGTAGTGAGGCGACATCAAAACGGCCTATCGCTAAACCACATTGTTTTGCAAGGGGGGTCACTTGGGTTTTTGGCCCGTTGCTCGGCGGCCATATAGGGAAGCTATCAAACCCATGCATTTCTGAAAACTAGACACCCGGCGGCTTCCAGGGAGGTATGGCTTGCATGGATCCCCAAACGTTTCCTTACCCAGAATCCCCTGCAAACCTCAATTTTAGCTGAAACAATCACTTTTTTCACTCATTTTGGTGTGGGAAAGTTGTGGCATCACCGGGCTCACACAAATTTACCACCACCCAGCGTTCCTCCAGGTCTCCCGATAAAAATGGTGCCTCACTTGTGTGGGAGGCACAAGTACCCGCGGCAGGCAAGGGCCCAAAACGTAGTGAGGCGACATCAAAATGGCCTATCGCTAAACCACCTGGTTTTGCAAGGGGGGTCACTTGGGTTTTTGGCCCGGCGCTCGGCGGCCATCTAGGGAAACCTACCAAACTCTCGCATTTCTGAAAACTAGACACCCGGCAGCTTCCAGGGAGGTATTGCTTACGTGGATCCCCCAACGTTTCCTTACCCAGAATCCCCTGCAAACCTCAATTTTAGCTGAAAAAATCACTTTTTTCACACATTTTGGTGTGGGAAAGTTGTGGCATCACCGGGCTCACACAAATTTACCACCACCCAGCCTTCCCCCAGGTCTCCCGGTAAAAATGGTGCCTCACTTGTGTGGGAGGCCTAAGTACCCGCGGCAGGCAAGGGCCAAAAACATAGTGAGGCGACATCAAAATGGCCTATCGCCAAACCACCTGGTTTTGCAAGGGGGGGTCACTTGGGTTTTTGGCCCGGTGCTCGGCGGCCATCTAGGGAAACCTACCAAACCCATGCATTTCTGAAAACTAGACACCCGGCGGCTTCCAGAGAGGTATGGCTTGCGTGGATCCTCCAAAGTTTCCTTACCCAGAATACCCTGCAAACCTCAATTTTAGCTGAAACAATCACTTTTTTCACACATTTTGGTGTGGGAAAGTTGTGGCATCACCGGGATCACACAAATTTACCACCACCCAGCATTCCCCCAGGTCTCCCGGTAAAAATGGTGCCTCACTTGTGTGGGAGGCCCAAGTACCCGCGGCAGGCAAGGGTCCAAAACGTAGTGAGGCGACATCAAAATGGCCTATCGCTAAACCACCTGGTTTTGCAAGGGGGTCACTTGGGTTTTTGGCCCGGCGCTCGGCGGCCATCTAGGGAAACCTACCAAACTCTCGCATTTCTGAAAACTAGACACCCGGCGGCTTCCAGGGAGGTATGGCTTGCGTGGATCCCCCAACGTTTCCTAACCCAGAATCCCCTGCAAACCTCAATTTTAGCTGAAAAAATCACTTTGTTCATACATTTTGGTGTGGGAAAGTTGTGGCATCACTGGGCTCACACAAATTTACCACCACCCAGCGTTCCCCCAGGTCTCCCGGTAAAAATGGTGCCTCACTTGTGTGGGAGGCACAAGTACCCGCGGCAGGCAAGGGCCCAAAACGTAGTGAGGCTACATCAAAATGGCCTATCGCTAAACCACCTGGTTTTGCATGGGGGTCACTTGGGTTTTTGGCCTGGTGCTCGGCGGCCATCTAGGGAAACCTACCAAACCCATGCATTTCTGAAAACTAGACACCTGGCGGCTTCCAGGGAGGTATTGCTTGCGTGGATCCCCCAAAGTTTCCTTACCCAGAATCCCCTGCAATCCTCAATTTTAGCTGAAAAAATCATTTTTTTCACGCATTTTGGTGTGGGAAAGTTGGGGCATCACCGGGCTCACACAAATTTACCACCACCCAGCCTTACCCCAGGTCTGCCGGTAAAAATGGTGCCTCACTTGTGTGGGAGGCCCAAGTACCCGCGGCAGGCAAGGGCCCAAAACGTAGTGAGGCGACATCAAAATGGCCTATCGCAAAACCACCTGGTTTTGCAAGGGGGGTCACTTGGGTTTTTGGCCCGGTGCTCGGCGGCCATCTAGGGAAACCTACAAAACCCATGCATTTCTGAAAACTAGACACCCCGCGGCTTCCAGGGAGGTGTGGCTTGCGTGGATCCCCCAACGTTTCCTTACCCAGAATCCCCTGCAAACCTCAATTTTAGCTGAAAAAAATCACTTTTTTCACATATTTTGGTGTGGGAAAGATGTGGCATCACCGGGCTCACACAAATTTACCACCACCCAGCGTTCCCCCAGGTCTCACGGTAAAAATGGTGCCTCACTTGTGTGGGTGGCCCAAGTACCCGCGGCAGACAAG
Organism: Triturus cristatus; assembly: GCF_964204655.1. Classification (NCBI taxonomy): domain Eukaryota; kingdom Metazoa; phylum Chordata; class Amphibia; order Caudata; family Salamandridae; genus Triturus; species Triturus cristatus. The sequence continues at coordinate 1,264,118,464 of NC_140590.1, forward strand.
GGCCCAAAACGTAGTGAGGAGACATCAAAATGACCTATCGCAAAACCACCTGGTTTTGCAAGGGGGTCACTTGGGTTTTTGGCCCGGTGCTCGGCGGCCATCTGGGGAAACCTACAAAACCCATGCATTTCTGAAAACTAGACACCCGGCGGCTTCCAGGGAGGTATGGCTTGCGTGGATCCTCCAACGTTTCCTTACCCAGAATCCCCCGCAAACCTCAATTTTAGCTGAAAAAATCACTTTTTTCACACATTTTGGTGTGGGAAAGTTGTGGCATCACTGGGATCACACATATTTACCACCACCCAGCATTCCCCCAGGTCTCTCGGTAAAAATAGTGCCTCACTTGTGTGGGAGGCCCAAGTACCCGCGGCAGGCAAGGGCCCAAAACGTAGTGAGGCGACATCAAAATGGCCTATCGCTAAACCACCTGGTTTTGCAAGGGGGGTCACTCGGGGTTTTGGCCCGGTGCTCGGCAGCTATCTAGGGAAACCCACCAAACCCATGCATTTCGGAAAACTAGACACCCGGCGGCTTCCAGGGATGTATGGCTTGCATGGATACCCCAACGTTTCCTTACCCAGAATCCCCTGCAAACCTCAATTTTAGTTGAAAAAATCACCTTTTTCATACATTTTGGTGTGGGAAAGTTGTGGCATCACTGGGCTCACACAAATTTACCACCACCCAGTGTTCCCCCAGATCTCCCGGTAAAAATGGTGCCTCACTTGTGTGGGAGGCACAAGTACCCGCGGCAGGCAAGGGCCCAAAACGTAGTGAGGCGACATGAAAATGGCCTATCGCTAAATCACCTGGTTTTGCAAGTGGGGTCACTTGGGTTTTTGGCCCGGTGCTCGGCGGCCATCTAGGGAAAGCTACCAAACCCACGCATTTCTGAAAGCTAGACACCCGGCGGCTTCCAGGGAGGTATGGCTCACGTGGATCCCCCAACGTTTCCTTACCCAGAATCCCCTGCAAACCTCAATTTTAGCTGAAAAAATCACTTTTTTTCACACATTTTGGTGTGGGAAAGATGTGGCATCACCGGGCTCACACAAATTTACCACCACCCAGTGTTCCCCCAGGTGTCATGGTAAAAATGGTGCCTCACTTGTGTGGGAGGCCCAAGTACCCGCGGCAGGCAAGGGCCCAAAACGTAGTGAGGCGACATCAAAATGGCCTATCGCTAAACCACATTGTCATGCTAGGGGGGTCACTTGGGTTTTTGGCCCGGTGCTCGGCCGCCATCTAGGGAAACCTACCAAACCCACGCATTTCTGAAAACTAGACACCCGGCGGCTTCCAGGGAGGTATGGCTTGCGTGGATCCCCCAACGTTTCCTTACCCAGAATCCCTTGCAAACCTCAATTTTAGCTGATAAAATCACTTTTTTCATACATTTTGGTGTGGGAAAGTTGTGGCATCACCAGGATCACACAAATTTACCACCACCCAGCATTCCCCCAGGTCTCCCGGGAAAAATGGTGCCTCATTTGCATGGGAGGCCCAAGTACCCGCGGCAGGCAAGGGCCCAAAACGTAGTGAGGCGACATCAAAATGGCCTATCGCTAAACCACCTGGTTTTGCAAGGGGGGTCACTTGGGTTTTTGGCCCGGCGCTCGGCGGACATCTAGGGAAACCTACCAAACCCATGCATTTCTGAAAACTAGACACCCTGCGGCTTCCAGGGAGGTATGGCTTGCGTGGATCCCCCAATGTTTCCTTACCCAGAATCCCCTGCAAACCTCAATTTTAGCTGAAAAAAAATCACTTTTTTCACACATTTTGGTGTGGGAAAGTTGTGGCATCACCGGGCTCACACAAATTTACCACCACCCAGCCTTCCCCCAGGTCTCCCGGTAAAAATGGTGCCTCACTTGTGTGGGAGGCCCAAGTACCCGCGGCAGGCAAGGGCCCAAAACATAGTGAGGCGACATCAAAATGGCCTATCGCAAAACCACCTGGTTTTGCAAGGGGGGTCACTTGGGTTTTTGGCCCGGTGCTCGGCGCCCATCTAGGGAAACCTACCAAACCCATGCATTTCTGAAAACTAGATACACTGCGGCTTCCAGGGAGGTATGGCTTGGGTGGATCTCCAAACGTTTCCTTACCCAGAATCCCCTGCAAACCTCAATTTTAGCTGAAAAAAAATCACTTTTTTCACACATTTTGGTGTGGGAAAGATGTGGCATCACCGGGCTCACACAAATTTACCACCACCCAGACTTCCCCCAGGTCTCCCGGTAAAAATGGTGCCTCACTTGTGTGGGAGGCCCAAGTACCCTCGGCAGGCAAGGGCCCAAAACGTAGTGAGGCGACATCAAAATGGCCTATCGCTAAACCACCTGGTTTTTCAAGGGGGGTCACTTGGGTTTTTGGCCTGGCGCTCGGCGGCCATCTAGGGAAACCTACCAAACTCTCGCATTTCTGAAAACTAGACACCCGGCGGCTTCCAGGGAGGTATGGCTTGCGTGGATCCCCCAACGTTTCCTTACCCAGAATCCCCTGCAAACCTCAATTTTAGCTGAAAAAATCACTTTTTTCACACATTTTGGTGTGGGAAAGTTGTGGCATCACCGGGCTCACAAAAATTTACCACCACCCAGCGTTCCCGCAGGTCTCCCGGTAAAAATGGTGCCTCACTTGTGTGGGAGGCCCAAGTACCCGCGGCAGGCAAGGGCCCAAAACATAGTGAGGCGACATCAAAATGGCCTATCGCTAAACCACCTGGTTTTTCAAGGGGGGTCACTTGAGTTTTTGGCCCGGTGCTCGGCGGCCATGTAGGGAAACCTACCAAACCCACGCATTTCTGAAAACTAGACACCCGGCGGCTTCCAGGGAGGTATGGCTTGGGTGGATCTCCAAACGTTTCCTTACCCAGAATCCCCTGCAAACCTCAATTTTAGCTGAAAAAAAATCACTTTTTTCACACATTTTGGTGTGGGAAAGATGTGGCATCACCGGGCTCACACAAATTTACCACCACCCAGACTTCCCCCAGGTCTCCCGGTAAAAATGGTGCCTCACTTGTGTGGGAGGCCCAAGTACCCTCGGCAGGCAAGGGCCCAAAACGTAGTGAGGCGACATCAAAATGGCCTATCGCTAAACCACCTGGTTTTTCAAGGGGGGTCACTTGGGTTTTCGGCCCGGTGCTCGGCGGCCATCTAGGGAAACCTACCAAACCCATGCATTTCTGAAAACTAGACACCCGGCGGCTTCCAGGGAGGTATGGCTTGCATGGATCCCCCAACGTTTCCTTACCCAGAATCCCCTGCAAACCTCAATTTTAGCTGAAACAATCACTTTTTTCACACATTTTGGTGTGGGAAAGTTGTGGCATCACCGAGCTCACACAAATTTACCACCACCCAGCGTTCCCCCAGGTCTCCCGGTAAAAATGGTGCCTCACTTGTGTGGGAGGCACAAGTACCCGCGGCAGGCAAGGGCCCAAAACGTAGTGAGGCGACATCAAAATGGCCTATCGCTAAACCACCTGGTTTTGCAAGGGGGGTCACTTAGGTTTTTGGCCCGGTGCTCGGCCGCCATCTAGGGAAATGTTGGACTTGGCCCTTCTGGCAGGTTCACCCCTGAACTTTTTGCTCTTTATTGGTGACTTGGTGTGGTGATTTTTTTGGTTTCTGCGCACTTTCCCTGTGTCCCAGGGTAAAGTGCGTGCGTGCTCTGAGTGCATGTGGTGAGATAGGCCTGCCCTCCCATAGGAATGCATGGGGAATGTATGTGTCCCTAGTAGTTCCTGATGCGTGGGGTGTGCAGGCCCGAGTTTGGTATGTGCGGACTCGTGGGAGTGAATGCTGCGCGATGATGTGTGTGGCGTGCATGTACCTAGTGTGGAAGTGCCACTTCTAGAAGTGGGCACTTCTGTGTGCAGTGTGTCTGTCGCGTGATTGGCTGGTCGTGTCATGTGACGGGCTAGGGATTCCCCAGAGTCAGGATGAGTCACCCAGTGGTGAATGGGGAGATCAGCAGCTAGATGGGTGGGAGGAGTACACCTGGGTCCTGAATAGGACAGGGTTTTCCACACACAATGCTGGCCCCGCCCCCTGTGGTGCGACTGACGACCCTAGCCCTGCCAGTGAATAGAGTGAGGGGCTGAGCACATCAAGGGTGCTCCCCAACCAGCTGCGACTGGTTTTCCCCCTCACCCTGAACCCAGAACAAAGGGTTTGCCTGTATAAAAATGGGGCTGTGTCCCCACAGAAACTGTTCTCTGCCAGGATCTTACCTGAGGGGGGCTGCTGCTGCTGCTGGACCAGAGGACCGCCACCTGGACTACCTCCCTGCCTGGAGGCCCAGTGAGCTGGCTCTGGGTCCAGCCTTGCCCCCCCACCCCTGCCCTGCTGCATGCAGGGAAGAACATTGCTGGACTTTGGTACTTTCCTGCTCCCCAAAGCACCTGGGAGCGCTTTAATTTGCCAAAGCGCTGGGAGCGCTTTATTTGTCCCTCAAGCGCCTGGAAGCGCTTGTAATTGCCTTTTAGCGCTCAGAGCGCTTTATTTCTCAAAGCCGGTGCCCACCCGGCATTTGCCCCGTTCTGGGCCGATCCTGAGGTCCCCTGGCAGGTGCCCACCCTGCCCGGGACATTGCCGCCCTATCGAGTGCCCACCTCGATTTATAGCATTTTAAAAAAAAGCGCCGGTGCCCACCCGGCATTTGTCCGCGAATCGCCCTCCGGCGCCCGACCAGGAAGTCAGGCGGGCCGGGGGCGGGTCTCCGGGACAACCGGAAACGGAAATAGGAGGGCGGGAGCCTACCCCGCCTCCCACCGAACACTCGCGGCTAATTTCAGCCCCGGAGCAGGCAGGAGCCTACCCTGCGCCCCGGGGCACTCCGGAGGAGAAGCGCCGTGTCCCCCACCCAGGCGGGAGCCCACCCCGCACTGGGACGTGTGGCCTTCGTGTTCGGAGCCCGTAGGCTCCGCCTTCCCGTCCAAGTCCGCGAGGAACAAGCCCCGCAGACCGAGTCCTGCCTTCGCCACCTCTCCCCTAGCCGGTAAGTGAAAAAGGGAGTCCGGGTGGGGAGAGGCAGAAGCAGAGCGGCCCCGCTCCACAGCGGATCGCTCCAACGGGGTGCATTGTTGATTTAGAGCCTGTTAGGCTCCAACGTCTGGGGACATTTGTCTCTCGAGTCCCGGAGAGGGACTCCAACGACGGGGCACATTTGCATAGAGTCCCGAGGGACTCCGACCACGAGGGCATCTCTCTGGTGCTACGAGCGGCCCCGGAAGGCAGCGGGCCGCTCCAACGTGAATGGGGGCATATTTGTTTAGGCTCCAACGGCGCAGCCTTACTTTCTCGAGCCCCTGAGAGGCTCCCACGCTGTTTTGGGGGCATCCTTCTTTTAGAGCCTAGGTGGCTCCAGGGCTGTATATTGTTCTGGGAGGCACAGTGGTGCCCACGCTCATTTTCCCAGCTGCCCAGCACTTAGTGGGCAGCTGCAACGTTTAGGTTGTGGGCCTCTGAGTTTTGGACTGCGCCTCCTGCGCAGTCTTGCCCCTGACTTTGTTGGACACCAGGCGTCCTTGCCCCCTCAAGGCCAGTTGGCCTAGGGACTGCCACAGGTAGTGGCTAATGTGAGTTTTGGCGCCATTGTACCTTTTCTGCACCTCTGAATGTGTTTATGCGTCATGTGCTTTGTTTTACAACTCTGAATGTGATGCATCATGTGTAATGTGCGTTTTACCCCTACAGGTATTGTGATACTTAGGTGGTTGTTTTCTCCCTAATACAGGTAGTGCCAGTGAGGTCCTGATTCCCTGCGCAATATTTTCCAAAGGTGGTTAGGGTTGCGTAGGTGGTACTTACCTGATACCAGTAGTGACTGGTTGTGTGCTATACCTATTATTTTGTACTACAGTATTATTCCTATGTTCTAAAGAGTGCTAATTCCTGACAGTGGTCCAGGTGGCCCTGTCCCCTGTATATATAATCCCTTGTAAATTCTGCCCGTGCCTGTTGGCACATTGTAGAGTGTGTGTTTTTATCTAATGTGTTGTGTATAATACAAAGGCTATTTTTATAGAATACCTTGTGTGGAGTTTCCTTTGTGGTGGGCCTTGGGTGTTGTTGCTGGGTGCGCGCGCAAACGCTTTACACATCGCCTCAGAGATAAGCCTGACTGCTCGTGCCAAGCTACCAAGGGGGTGAGCAGGGGTTATCTTTGGCGTGTAACTTCCTTGCCCTGACTAGAGTGGTGGTTTCTGCCTGACTTTGGCGCAAGCCTTAGCCAACCAGAAATCCCATTTCTAACAGGAAACCTACCAAACCCACGCATTTCTGAAAACTAGACACCCGGCGGCTTCCAGGGAGGTATGGCTTGCGTGGATCCCCCAACGTTTCCTTACCCAGAATCCCCTGCAAACCTCAATTTTAGCTGAAAAAATCACTTTTTTCACACATTTTGGTGTGGGAAAGATGTGGCATCACCGGGCTCACACAAATTTACCACCACCCAGCGTTCCCCCAGGTCTCACGGTAAAAATGGTTCCTCACTTGTGTGGGTGGCCCAAGTACCCGCGGCAGGCAAGGGCCCAAAACGTAGTGAGGCGACATCAAAATGGCCTATCGCTAAAACACCTGGTTTTGCAAGGGGGGTCACTTGGGTTTTTGGCCCGGCGCTCGGCGGCCATCTAGGGAAACCTACCAAACCCATGCATTTCTGAAAACTAGACACCCGGCGGCTTCCAGGGAGGTATGGCTTGTGTGGATCCCCCAACGTTTCCTTACCCAGAATCCCCTGCAAACCTCAATTTTAGCTGAAAAAATCACTTTTTTCATACATTTTGGTGTGGGAAAGTTGTGGCATTACCGGGCTCACACAAATTTACCACCACCCAGCGTTCCCCCAGGTCTCCCGGTAAAAATGGTGCCTCACTTGTGTGGGAGGCCCAAGTACCCGCGGCAGGCAAGGGCCCAAAACGTAGTGAGGCGACATCAAAATGGCCTATCGCAAAACCACCTGGTTTTGCAAGGGGGGTCACTTGGGTTTTTGGCCCGGTGCTCGGCGGCCATCTAGGGAAACCTACCAAACCCACGCATTTCTGAAAACTAGACAACCGGCGGCTTCCAGGGAGGTATGGCTTGTGTGGATCCCCCAACGTTTCCTTACCCAGAATCCCCTGCAAACCTCAATTTTAGCTGAAAAAATCACTTTTTTCATACATTTTGGTGTGGGAAAGTTGTGGCATTACCGGGCCCACACAAATTTACCACCACCCAGCGTTCCCCCAGGTCTCCCGGTAAAAATGGTGCCTCACTTGTGTGGGAGGCCCAAGTACCCGCGGCAGGCAAGGGCCCAAAACGTAGTGAGGCGACATCAAAATGGCAAAACTTGGGTTTTTGGCCCGGTGCTCGGCGGCCATCTAGGGAAACCTACCAAACCCATGCATTTCTGAAAACTAGACAACTGGCGGCTTCCAGGGAGGTATGGCTTGCATGGATCCCCCAACGTTTCCTTACCCAGTGTCAGGTCCGCAGATCCTCGGAGACGTACGATGCTCAATGGGGTCCACCTCCTGATACCTCAAAAGGCCTGATTGAACACACAGACTCTATCGAGTGATCAGGAGAGGGAAGGAAAGGAAGGGAACAGCAGGGAGGGAGATCTGTAAAGACAAAATAACATAGAACGGATCCTTGAAGCGAGGGAGTAACTTGGGGGAAGCCACTGTCTCTGCCTTGTCCTGTATAGGGGAGAGCACAATTACTACAGGGTCTAACCACGGGAATTAAGGAGTGGATACAGAGGACAGACACAAACAGAGCATACCTAGAAGTAACAGCAACAGGTACGGAGCTATCTTCCACGGAGCTCTATCAGACCCGGAGCTCAATGTCCCAAGGTATCAGAAATGGCAACCCTCTCGTGTCACTGTGCCCAGCACTCCCCAGACGGTATTAATGTCATACAGCCAGAAACTCCTAGGCCCCTCTCTCGCTTTTCAACCAAATAATATGCCGCCACGGCGGTTGGGACCATTCAGGTCCGATTAAAGGAGAAGCGTAACACAAGCCTGCAAGAGCCGGCACCAGCTCGTCCAACAGGCCTGCGGCTCGCTTCCAGTAACCAACAAAGTACCTGGAATCCCCTTGAGTCACAGGGGAAGGGTTCACAAAATAGGAGGGAGTGGAGAATCCCTTTGACGATGAATACGTAGTGCAAGTGTCAGGCCTCGTGACTTACGAGCCGTCGAAATCCTGAAACTACCAGATACGTTCAAGCATGTAACAGAAAGACCACAAGTTCTCTTTTGGTGCAACCGCACCCCTACCGGTTCTTGTCGTCTTCTTCCAGCCGTCCTCGAACTCTGAATTAGCAGCGCCGCTCCTCGGGAACCCGGAAGCTTTTCAGGATTTCCTTGCCGAGCGTCATGACGTCGGCGCTGGCTTCCGGTACCCGGGAAACCTGGGAAATGAAGTTTTGTAGTTTCAAGAACGTCGCGCTGCGACAGCGCGGGTCGTCAGTGTTCTACGGAGGCCACGGTGGTTCGTGACAGTACATCCCTCCCCCGAAGAACACTGACAGAGGCAAGGTTTCGTAGGGTACTTCTTATGAAAAAGATTCGTATACCTAGGTGCGTGCACTCCAGACGCCGGTTCCCAGGAGTCTTCTTCTGAGCCGTACCCCTTCCATGCAATTAAATACCACAGCTTACCCCTGTGTATTTTAGAGTCCAGAATGCCCCGTACCTCATGTTCGGGTTCATCATCGACCAATACCGGAACCGCCCCTTTCTTAGCGGGTGTGTGGGAAGGCTTCAGTAAGGACACATGAAAAGCTGGATGGATACGGAGAGAAGAGGGCAGGGCTAACTTAACCACAACCGGGTTGATCAATTGAATCACTTTATAGGGCCCAATATATTTAGGGTTAAACACACTGTAGCGTTTGAATCTGATATGTCTTGTAGACAACCAGACGTAATCCCCCTTTTTGTACACCGGACCGGGTCGTCTATGTTTGTCCGCATATGCCTTGTATTTCATTTTCGCTGCCCCTAGCTCTTTTTGGACTGCCCTCAGCGTTTTCTGTATATTGCAGATCCTATCCTGTACTTCGGGAACGGGTGTATCCCCTACAGGCAACACCAGGGGATTGAATCTGGGATGGAAACCATAGGTGCAAAAAAACGGGGATTTTTTTGTGGAACTGTGTACTGCACTATTGTATGCTGCTTCTGCCACCCATAGTTTGTCCACCCACTCTTCTGTTGTGACGTTGACATAGCAGCGGAGGTACTGTTTTAGGGACTGGTTGACCCTCTCTGTTTGCCCATCTGTCTGGGGGTGGAAGCTGGTTGAGATATTAGGAACTATACCCAGTGCCGAACACCATGTTCTCCAAAAGTTCGCTGTGAACTGGGACCCCCTATCTGAAACTATACGAGTTGGCAGTCCATGTATCCTTACTACGTGTATCAGGAGCAAGTGAGCTAGCGTACTAGCCGAGGGTATCGTTTTGCATGCGACAAAATGTGCCATTTTTGTCAAATAGTCCACCACCACCATAATCACTGTATGTCCCTTATCGGCTGGCATTCCGACGATAAAATCTATGGAAATGCTTTCCCATGGTAGCGCAGGAGTAGGGAGCGGACGTAGCATTCCGGCTTGCTTCATGTGGCTGGTTTTCATTTGGTTACAGATCTCGCATTCCTTTATCCACTTTGTGATGTCAGTTCGCATGGAAGGCCACCAGAATTGCCTGGAGATTCTGTCAATGGTTTTGGACACCCCATTATGCCCTGCACTTGGAAGGGAGTGACACCACTCAAACACACGTTTGCGAAGAGCTACAATGGGTAGCAATAATTGTCTACCCCGCAAAGGTAGTCCTCCTTTTATTTTCCAATCCGAGTTCTCTTTTAGCCAGTCTAGCCATTTTCTAGTCCGGACGTTCTTGGCCACACTCCGCAGAAATGCATCGGTATAGGTAACCCCTACCAAATTACTTGGTGGGATAATGGCTCTTTTGGGATCGATTGTAGGGGAATTTGCAGTGGTTTGCCTAGTCAATGCATCAGCCTTCTTGTTGTCCTTCCCCGGTCTGTAGGTCACCACAAAATTGAAGCCTGCGAAAAACAGAGTCCATCGCAGTTGACGTGGTGTGAGGTGTCGAGCAGCCGTCATGAATTGGAGATTCCGGTGATCTGTGTACACCGTGACGATGTGTCGGGCCCCTTGTAGATGGTGTCTCCAATCCGTGAAGGCTTCCTTGATGGCAAGTAGCTCTTTTTCTGCAATTGTGTAATTGCTCTCCGCACTGTTTAGCTTCCGGGACATGAAGGCAACCGGATGCAGTTGTCCTGTTTCTTTATGTCTTTGGGAAAGTACTGCTCCCACAGCAGTGTCAGAAGCGTCTGCTTCCACGATATACGGTTTCTCAGGATCGGCATGCATAAGGACCGGTGCTGACGCGAATGCACGTTTTAGGGCGTTAAACCCTTCTTGGGCTGAGTCGGTCCACTGGAAGGTTGTCTTCTTTCGTAATAGGTGTGTCAATGGGGCCGCCCAGTCTGAAAAGTGTTCAATGAAGCGACGGTAAAAGTTGGCGAACCCGAGAAAGCATTGGACATCCCGGATGGTCAATGGTCGGGGCCATTCAAGGACAACCTTCACCTTTCTGTCCGACATTTCCTGTCCTTCTGGCGTCAACATCACTCCCAAGAATTCAACAGATGTTACATTAAACTCACACTTGCTGATTTTGCAGTATAAGCTGTGCTTCTGGAGGGTTTTCAAAATGGTCTCCACATGTTGTGTATGTTTTTCTTGGTTCGATGAATAGATCAAAATGTCATCTATATAAACGACAACGAATTTGTCCAGATATTCCCTCAAGACATCGTTTAAGAAGTATTGAAATGCAGCGGGAGCGTTACACAACCCAAAGGGCATGACCAGATATTCATAGAGGCCGAATCTCGTCTTGAAGGCCGTCTTCCACTCATCTCCACTTCGCATGCGGACCAAATGATACGCCCCCTTTAAGTCCAAACGTGTGTAGATCATTGCCTCCTTAACTTGTTCCAGTAGCACATTAATAAGGGGCAACGGGTATCTGTTCTTTATAGTTACTGCGTTCAATGAGCGATAGTCTACACACGCACGGAGCTCGCCGTTGGCCTTCGGAATGAAGAATAGGGGAGAGGCCGCGGGCGACTTCGAATCGCGGATGAATCCCAGCTTTAAATACTTATCCAGGTATTCCCGAAGATGCTGTGTCTCTGGTTCGGTAAGAGCATACACTCGACCGGTGGGGACTACGGCACCGGGTTCAAGGTCAATCTGGCAGTCGTATGATCGATGCGGGGGGAGGACCTCAGCCTCTTTCTCGTCGAATACTCCCGCATATTCCTGGTATTCCTCCGGGAGATTCACCTCATGTTCTTCGGCTGTGGCTATGCGATGGCAGCGGGCCAAAGACGTCGCTGGATTTTCTTGGAGAGGATTGCAATGCTTTTCGCAAAAATCAGACGTGAACCGAAGGGTTCTTGTCACCCAATTTACCATAGGATTGTGCGTTCTTAGCCAGGGTAGGCCGAGTATCACCCCTGTAGGAGAGTGGAATCTGACTAATGGTTGCCCCCAACTTTTTGCCTGGTATTTAAGTGGTTTTTGACTAGTCTGGCTGGGATCCTGCTATCCAGGACCCCAGCCTATCTGCTTTCTCCCTAAAACTGTTGTGAGTACTCTAAGTACAAACATAATTGGATGCTGGGCATGCCCTTCCAGTCCCTTGTAGATGGTACCCTAGGTACCCAGGGCATGGGTCCCCCAGTAGGCCTACCAGGGCTGCAGCACTTATTGTGCCACCCTGGGACAGCCACCCAAACTGACACCACCAGGCCACTACTGTAGCCTGGGTAAGGTGGTGCTAGCACCCCTTACAGGGATGTAGGTACCCTATGTCCCATACCATTACAACACATATACTCTCATCGGTCACCCCTATGGCAGGCCCTGGTAATCCTACAGGGCTGGGTGCTGAGGTATGTGTGAGGGGGGACCCCTACGTGAGTAGGACCTCCCTGCAACCTTCGTAAAATCGTTACTGGGTTGTTTGTAGTGTAGCCATACCATATACTCTTACCGCATTATAAGTTATTGCGTCATCGCTGTAACTTTGGACTGGCTACACAGAACCATATCGTGTTTGGTGTCAAACATGAAGGAATCATACCCCCAGTCCAGCCATGGGCATGGGGGCACGATTCCCCCTTGCTAGGAGGGTGATATGGGAAAAGCGGTAGATTTTAGACACCAATTTAAAAGTGCACATGTACCACAAAATGGCTACTGTCCGCCACCTACACGACTCTGGCTGGCTGTTGCTGGGGAAAATCCCAGCCTCGCCAGCTGGACAATAGGGCTCCTGTGGCAGGGAGGTGCCAGCACCTCCCCAGACAGGATGATGTGGATTGGAACAGGGTGGGTGCACCAAATGTCCATTCAGAGTTGCACGTAGGCAGCTGCAGAGCCCCAACTCTGCATACACCGCCTGGAACCGGTTCAGGGGCATCCTGCCCCTCGCCCAGGCGGGAAACACACAAAGGGGAGTGGGTGTAGCCACCCTTTCCCGCCTCTACTCTGATTGGTAGGCTCGCTTTGGGACCATCCCCTAATCTTGGGGATATATGGGAATAACTTTGCCCTAGAGCCTTAGATTCGTCCAGAACTTCACAGAACTGACCTTCAACGAGCTGCTGCCCAGCTGACCGAAGAAATCTCCCTTGGGATAAAGGAGTTATCCCCCTGCTTGGCAGGCACCTAAAAGACTACAAGATACCCGGTTGGAACTTCGTGGCTCTCCTGACCTTCGACGCCTTCCAGCAACCTCGAGGTGGGTCTCCAGTGCATCCCAGCGTCCTGTGAGTGTGCCCAGCAAGTCTGAGCACCCTGGACCACGTGGGTGTCGAGATCCCCGCATACCCCGAGACACCGGCCACTTCTTGTCCAGCACACAACCCCGACCAGTGGGGAAGTTGTGCTTTGGCCCATTTCTGAGCAAACCATCCAGCAGCATTTGTGCCGACCCTCAGCTCCCTGGCCCGCTCCGGTGGCCCGTGGGAGCCCTTTTACGCACTCCATTTTGCTGCCTTCCGCGGTCCCTTGTCCCTCGACTTGTGGGCCCTGACGGAGGACAATCTTTGCTTCTAAGAGTTCCCCTGGTTGCTCCAGGCCTGCTCTACGCTCCCTGCAAAGGAGAGCACCCTCAGACCTCGTGGGTCTGCACCAGCAGCTGCTTTGTCCATCTTGCGTGGGTTGCGGTTGCCAATGCTTAGTGGATCCAATCGGGACACTAACACCGCAGCGACCCTCAACCAACGTGGGACAGTCGCCCTCCAGAAGCTGGCCTTCCTTGAAGCCTCCCGGAGCCCGTGACTGCAGAGCCCAGCTGTACCTCCTACACCTGAAGCACCCGACTTCCACGAGCTCCTTGCTGTGAGCTCCCTGGTCACTTGCTGTGACCCAGACTCTGTCCCCTCTGCTTTCAGGTTCATCTTTATCTTCTCTTCAACTTCAGTCTTCACGACTTCAACGACACTCGCAGCTAGCACGAGTTTGGACTACTTTTCCATAGGAAATCAGCCCGCGACCCGACACCAGAATCGACCTATGCACCGGCTTCCCTGGGGCAGGTAACAGTGGTACTTCGGTACTCCCGTGGTGGTGGGCTCCCCAAAGCCTTAAGTCTCAAGCCTTAACTTTGTACTGTTGCTAGAAGTGTCCTTTAACTTTAAATATTCAACCGCGACATTCTCCATAGGCTATCATTGCGATCCCGATAGCAGCTCTTTGCACTGCACGCGCCTCCCGTGGGTCCCCTTCCTCTTAACTGTGGGTGGATTCTGAAGGGGCAAGCGATCCTGAATGCCCTAGGCATTGCCTGTAGAATTGTCGTGGTTCTTATACCACTATTTTAGTATATGGTTTGGTCCCCCCCTGGGGCCCATTGATTTCTATGCTATTTATTGTGTTTAGAAATGCTTGTTTGAATTGTAACTTTGCCACTAGCCACATAAAGTGACTGTGGGATTCTGTCTAGAATAAATACATATATTTTATATATATACCTGTGTGGGCTACTCTTTCATTTGGTTATTCAAGAGGTTATTATGGTAAAACAATAAGCTTAACACTCCTTCAAGACTTAGCCTGAAGGCTGCTCTCCACAGCTACCACTAGGATAGCTTTCTTTAAAGGTTGTCTTAAACCTATCATCAATAAGAGTCGAATTGGACTGGTGCAAGGTGTCCCTATAACTAGGAACAGCATATGCCAGGCCAACTTCTCACATTGGTGTGCAGCGGTTGGATTCAAGCTTGCCATTGTTTTACCAGATAACAAATTGAATTTCTAAAGTGAAAGCCACTTGGTACCAAAGGTACATATAAATTCAAGCTAGAATACAATAAGTTCTACTGAACTTAGAGTTGTGTGTAGAGGGTTTAGCACACCTTGACTACAACTCAAGAGAGGGTTCAGTAGGCCACACTTAGTGTAGGTAGATACATCACTACACTAAACATGTCTTCCAGTGGCACTAAGGCTATGGAAGGACCCCAAAGGGTCCCAGTAGATAAGTATGATAATTTCACCTTTGCTGAGCTCAGGGAAATGTGCACCCTTAGGAGACTGAAGACAGAAAGAGGTGCCAACACAAAACGTCTCAAAGAGATCCTGCTCATAGCAGACTTTATGGAGTCCATAGGATCCAGAGGGACGGACAACGTGGGTGGGCACCCCTCAGAAGAGGACACTCCCAGAGTAGAATCTGAAGAGGAACAGGAAGAGGATGAAAATCCTGACCTGGAAGAAACAGACCACTCACAGCATGGAAGTGATGGCCCAAGAGGCACTCCTTCCACCCTTAAAAGGAGAGTGGTGGACCCCAGAAGGAACAGATCCCCCTCAGTGGGATCCAACCATTCTAGGGGATCCAAAGGGTCCTCTGCCTCTTCTCAGAGAAGAGAAACCTCTCATGAGAGGAAATGCAGACTGATCAAATTTGAGCAGGCTAAGCTTGAGCTTAAAAGAGAACAGTTAGCATTAGACAGGGAAACCCTGGAGCTTCAGAAAGCTTCAAGAAAGTGGGGTCTAGAGATCCCTGGTGGCAGTAATGAAACCCCTAGAGTTAGAGAGAGAGTCCCTGACAATAGGAACCTCCACAAGATTGTGCCCCCCTATCAGAATGGGGATGATATCCACAAATGGATATCTGCTCTTGAAAGGGCCTGTAGAGTACAGAGGGTCCCTGTAGAGCAGTGGGCAGCAATCCTGTGGCTCTCCTTTTCAGATAAAGGAAGAGACAAGCTCCTCTCTGTAAGAGAAGAGGATGCTGATGATTATTATATCCTGAAAGATGCTTTAATAGATGGGTTTGGCTTAACCACTGATCAGTACAGACTTAAGTTCAGAGACACCCAGAAAGCACAAAATCAGGATTGGGTAGACTTTGTGGATTGTGCAACCAAGGCACTGGAAGGTTGGTTAAATGGCAGTAAAGTTAATGATTATAAAGGATTGTATAATCTCATTATGAGAGAGCAGATTCTTAATAATTGTCAGAACCAACTTTTACACCAGCACCTGGTGGACTCTGATCTGACCTCTCCCCAAGAATTGGGAAAGAAGGCAGACAAATGGGTCAGAACCAGGATCAGGCCTAAGAACCAAGTTGGTGACCAGAAGAAGGATTCCACTAAGCCCAAAGAGAAAGGTGGGGATGATAAACAAGAAAAGTCCTCTGAAGGGCCCCAACAACCCAGTGCTGGGGGTGGGTCCCAAAATACTTCCTCTAATAACAAGAAACCCTATTGCCATGTGTGTAAGAAACCTGGCCACTGGAAAACTGACTCCAGCTGTCCTAAGAATGGCAATAAAGAGAATGTTCCTCCAAAACCTGCTCCAACACCTCCTGTTACTACTAGTAGTAAGCCCCCAGGTGGTGGGAGTGCACCCAAAAACTTAGTTGGGTTCTCTTGGGGAACACCAGTGGACGCTGGCCTAGCCAGGTCCCCTGCATTAGCAACTATGGTCTGTGATGGTGGCGTGGGGTTTGCCAACTTTACCATGAGCCCCAGTATTCTGGGCAGGTACAGACAAGAACCAATAATCAATGGTCAGAAGGCTGTGGCCTATAAGGACACAGGGGCCAGTGTCACCATGGTGACCAAGAGGCTAGTGCCCCTAGATCAGCTTTTACCTGGGTTTAGCTATCAGGTGACCAACATTGATGGAATCAGGACAGATCATCCCATGGCAGTGATAAATCTCAGCTGGGGAGGAGTCACTGGCCCCAAGAGAGTGGCAGTGTCCCCAAACTTGCCTGTAGATTGTTTACTGGGGAATGATCTAGAAATCTCAGCCTGGGCTGAGGTTGACCACAAGGCCCATTTGAAAATGGTAGGAATTCCTGAGAGAGTGGATGAGACCCCGAGGGCCTCACCTCCACCCCAGGAGAAAATAGACAGAGTGAAGCCTGAAACTATGGATCACTCTACACAAACAGAGAGCATAGGGGAGGAGGAGCAGTCTTCCCCCCACCAGACTACAGGTAAAGGTCCAGTTTCTCAGGGAACTGATCCTGCCCCTTGTGAAGTAACTGCCCCAGAAGTGGGCAGGCTTGGCCTGCCCACCTCTCTGATGGCAGGGGACCCTTCCAAGGTGGTACCCAGTCTGGAGCAGGTATCCTGCCCCTCTCTACCCTGCCTCAGTCAGCCCAGGGCTGCAGAGGTCAGGGAGGTCAGCGGACCCTTACTGGGCCCCTGTCCAGAGGAACCCCCTCATCAACAGATTAGGGACACCCAGCAGAGTAGTTTCAGCCAGGTGAACATTCCTCTACAAACTGAGGGATCCCCCTTACCCCTAGGTATAGGCACCCCTCAAATGGATGTTGTTGAGCACAGGGAAACCTGGGGCCTAGCTGCCCCAAACCTTCCAGTGCCCTCCACTATTCCAGCCAAAGGGATCCAACCCCCAGCTGTAGGCAGCCAGAGGTTGACCCTTAGGGCCAGATATGACACCGTCCTGGGCAGAAAGGCTTCCATAGTGGCCAGTGATCTGAGGAGGTTGAGACCAACCCAAGTAGGGTCTCACTTCCAGACTCAGACACCCCACCAGCCCACCTCTGACCCAAAAACCAATACAGGTAATTTCCCTAGACTTTGGAGAAACTCTAGAACCCCTTGGGGTAGGATTTCCCAAGTGGACCATGACACAGGGAGCAACCATGTTAGTACAGGTTCTTCCTTATATGGCCACTCAGGAAATAAAGGCTTATCTGGACAAGGTTAGCCTTATCTCCTTTCGTTTGGGGGGGGGGGTTATGTAGGAGAGTGGAATCTGACTAATGGTTGCCCCCAACTTTTTGCCTGGTATTTAAGTGGTTTTTGACTAGTCTGGCTGGGATCCTGCTATCCAGGACCCCAGCCTATCTGCTTTCTCCCTAAAACTGTTGTGAGTACTCTAAGTACAAACATAATTGGATGCTGGGCATGCCCTTCCAGTCCCTTGTAGATGGTACCCTAGGTACCCAGGGCATGGGTCCCCCAGTAGGCCTACCAGGGCTGCAGCACTTATTGTGCCACCCTGGGACAGCCACCCAAACTGACACCACCAGGCCACTACTGTAGCCTGGGTAAGGTGGTGCTAGCACCCCTTACAGGGATGTAGGTACCCTATGTCCCATACCATTACAACACATATACTCTCATCGGTCACCCCTATGGCAGGCCCTGGTAATCCTACAGGGCTGGGTGCTGAGGTATGTGTGAGGGGGGACCCCTACGTGAGTAGGACCTCCCTGCAACCTTCGTAAAATCGTTACTGGGTTGTTTGTAGTGTAGCCATACCATATACTCTTACCGCATTATAAGTTATTGCGTCATCGCTGTAACTTTGGACTGGCTACACAGAACCATATCGTGTTTGGTGTCAAACATGAAGGAATCATACCCCCAGTCCAGCCATGGGCATGGGGGCACGATTCCCCCTTGCTAGGAGGGTGATATGGGAAAAGCGGTAGATTTTAGACACCAATTTAAAAGTGCACATGTACCACAAAATGGCTACTGTCCGCCACCTACACGACTCTGGCTGGCTGTTGCTGGGGAAAATCCCAGCCTCGCCAGCTGGACAATAGGGCTCCTGTGGCAGGGAGGTGCCAGCACCTCCCCAGACAGGATGATGTGGATTGGAACAGGGTGGGTGCACCAAATGTCCATTCAGAGTTGCACGTAGGCAGCTGCAGAGCCCCAACTCTGCATACACCGCCTGGAACCGGTTCAGGGGCATCCTGCCCCTCGCCCAGGCGGGAAACACACAAAGGGGAGTGGGTGTAGCCACCCTTTCCCGCCTCTACTCTGATTGGTAGGCTCGCTTTGGGACCATCCCCTAATCTTGGGGATATATGGGAATAACTTTGCCCTAGAGCCTTAGATTCGTCCAGAACTTCACAGAACTGACCTTCAACGAGCTGCTGCCCAGCTGACCGAAGAAATCTCCCTTGGGATAAAGGAGTTATCCCCCTGCTTGGCAGGCACCTAAAAGACTACAAGATACCCGGTTGGAACTTCGTGGCTCTCCTGACCTTCGACGCCTTCCAGCAACCTCGAGGTGGGTCTCCAGTGCATCCCAGCGTCCTGTGAGTGTGCCCAGCAAGTCTGAGCACCCTGGACCACGTGGGTGTCGAGATCCCCGCATACCCCGAGACACCGGCCACTTCTTGTCCAGCACACGACCCCGACCAGTGGGGAAGTTGTGCTTTGGCCCATTTCTGAGCAAACCATCCAGCAGCATTTGTGCCGACCCTCAGCTCCCTGGCCCGCTCCGGTGGCCCGTGGGAGCCCTTTTACGCACTCCATTTTGCTGCCTTCCGCGGTCCCTTGTCCCTCGACTTGTGGGCCCTGACGGAGGACAATCTTTGCTTCTAAGAGTTCCCCTGGTTGCTCCAGGCCTGCTCTACGCTCCCTGCAAAGGAGAGCACCCTCAGACCTCGTGGGTCTGCACCAGCAGCTGCTTTGTCCATCTTGCGTGGGTTGCGGTTGCCAATGCTTAGTGGATCCAATCGGGACACTAACACCGCAGCGACCCTCAACCAACGTGGGACAGTCGCCCTCCAGAAGCTGGCCTTCCTTGAAGCCTCCCGGAGCCCGTGACTGCAGAGCCCAGCTGTACCTCCTACACCTGAAGCACCCGACTTCCACGAGCTCCTTGCTGTGAGCTCCCTGGTCACTTGCTGTGACCCAGACTCTGTCCCCTCTGCTTTCAGGTTCATCTTTATCTTCTCTTCAACTTCAGTCTTCACGACTTCAACGACACTCGCAGCTAGCAGCAGTTTGGACTACTTTTCCATAGGAAATCAGCCCGCGACCCGACACCAGAATCGACCTATGCACCCGGCTTCCCTGGGGCAGGTAACAGTGGTACTTCGGTACTCCCGTGGTGGTGGGCTCCCCAAAGCCTTAAGTCTCAAGCCTTAACTTTGTACTGTTGCTAGAAGTGTCCTTTAACTTTAAATATTCAACCGCAACATTCTCCATAGGCTATCATTGCGATCCCGATAGCAGCTCTTTGCACTGCACGCGCCTCCCGTGGGTCCCCTTCCTCTTAACTGTGGGTGGATTCTGAAGGGGCAAGCGATCCTGAATGCCCTAGGCATTGCCTGTAGAATTGTCGTGGTTCTTATACCACTATTTTAGTATATGGTTTGGTCCCCCCCTGGGGCCCATTGATTTCTGTGCTATTTATTGTGTTTAGAAATGCTTGTTTGAATTGTAACTTTGCCACTAGCCACATAAAGTGACTGTGGGATTCTGTCTAGAATAAATACATATATTTTATATATATACCTGTGTGGGCTACTCTTTCATTTGGTTATTCAAGAGGTTATTATGGTAAAACAATAAGCTTAACACTCCTTCAAGACTTAGCCTGAAGGCTGCTCTCCACAGCTACCACTAGGATAGCTTTCTTTAAAGGTTGTCTTAAACCTATCATCAATAAGAGTCGAATTGGACTGGTGCAAGGTGTCCCTATAACTAGGAACAGCATATGCCAGGCCAACTTCTCACAACCCCGTATTGGGGGGCTTGAATGATGTTAAAATCCAAGCGTTCTTCATGAGCAGTTCCTGTCCTCATCCTGAGGTGTCCGGTATGGTGATTGATGGGTCCTGCAGTCAACGGTCTCCCATCAACGGCAAACACTGCTTCGGGTGATTTCTTTTCCTGTAAGGTGATCCCCATCTGAGCGGCTTGCTGTTGATCCATGAAGCAGCCGGTCGCTCCTGAATCTACCATGGCCTGTGCCACGTGCCATCTGTCATGTATTTCCAAGTGAATGTCAATATAGAGATGATTGTGGCTGTTAGCAGAAATGTAGTCAAGAGAAGGGATGACGGCATAGCTTGAAGGTGTCCCTTCCTTCTTCTTCAAGCTTGGTAGTTTTCCGACGGTGGTCCGGCTACGGCAGCCGCCGATTTTCGATAATCTTCTCTCTGCGATCTGGACCGAAGAGTACATTCTTTGAGGAAGTGTCCTTTCTTTCCGCAGTAGAGGCACAGTCCGTTCTTTCGCCTATAATCACGCTCCTCCGAGGTTAAGGGAGCACGTACAGCTCCTATTTCCATAGGTTCTGGCTTAGATCCGAGGGTACTATATGAAGGGCGGCCCGTTTCTGCCCGATAGTCAGGTCTGTCTCTTTTCTTGTAGTCTCCTTTACGTTCGCTCAATCTATGATCTAGTCGTAAGACTAACTGAATAAGGTCTTCACAGGAGTGAGGTTGGGGGTCGATTTGGGCCACCACATCCTTCATGTCTTCCTTCAGCCCTTGGTGAAAGATGGCCGATTGTTTGTCTTCAGGCCAATCGGTCTCCGCAACTAGGCGTCGGAAATCATTCAGATAGGCAATCAGGTCCCGATTGCCTTGCCGTAGGCTCAACAGTTCCCTATCCGCGGAGAGGGTAGCGGCTCGTCGATTGAAAGTTTGTTCAAAAGCTACTAGAAACGCATCCCAGTCGTACATCATTGGATCGTCCCGTCTAACTAGTGGCACTGCCCATTGAGCTGCATCTCCTACGAGGTAAGATATTAAAAAGGCCACCCGGGACTGATTGGTACCAAAGGCCTTTGGCCTGCACGAGAAGTGCAGCATTACTTGCGTCAGAAATATCTGTACCTTAACTGGGTCCCCATTGTATCTCTCTGGGGAGGCTAATGTAATCGGGGTAGGAACTTCCACGACCACTGAAGGAAGTACTGGACCAGAAGGAGTTCCTATGCTAAAAGGATTGTGCTGCATCCGATCTACCTGAGCCTGTAGCGCCGCGGTTTCTGCCCTAGACGCGCTTAACTCGGTCTGCATAACGGCCAAAGCGGCCATCACGTCTTCTAAGGTGGTCATGGCACCGTACGTCCGGGAGGATGTGTTAATCTTGGGCTGCTAATTCTGTCAGGTCCGCAGATCCTCGGAGACGTACGATGCTCAATGGGGTCCACCTCCTGATACCTCAAAAGGCCTGATTGAACACACAGACTCTATCGAGTGATCAGGCGAGGGAAGGAAAGGAAGGGAACAGCAGGGAGGGAGATCTGTAAAGACAAAATAACATAGAACGGATCCTTGAAGCGAGGGAGTAACTTGGGGGAAGCCACTGTCTCTGCCTTGTCCTGTATAGGGGAGAGCACAATTACTACAGGGTCTAACCACGGGAATTAAGGAGTGGATACAGAGGACAGACACAAACAGAGCATACCTAGAAGTAACAGCAACAGGTACGGAGCTATCTTCCACGGAGCTCTATCAGACCCGGAGCTCAATGTCCCAAGGTATCAGAAATGGCAACCCTCTCGTGTCACTGTGCCCAGCACTCCCCAGACGGTATTAATGTCATACAGCCAGAAACTCCTAGGCCCCTCTCTCGCTTTTCAACCAAATAATATGCCGCCACGGCGGTTGGGACCATTCAGGTCCGATTAAAGGAGAAGCGTAACACCCAGAATCCCCTGCAAACCTCAATTTTAGCTAAAAAAATCACTTTTTTCTTGCATTTTGGTGTGGGAAAGTTGTGGCATCACCGGGCTCACACAAATTTACCACCACCCAGCATTCCCCCAGGTCTCCCGGTAAAAATGGTGCCTCACTTGTGTGGGAGGCCCAAGTACCCGCGGCAGGCAAGGGCCCAAAACGTAGTGAGGCGACATCAAAATGGCCTATCGCAAAACCACCTGGTTTTGCAAGGGGGGTCAGTTGGGTTTTTGGCCCGGTGCTCGGGGGCCATCAAGGGAAACCTACCAAACCCACGCATTTCTGAAAACTAGACACCCAGCGGCTTCCAGAGAGGTATGGCTTGCGTGGATCCCCCAACGTTTCCTTACCCAGAATCCCCTGCAAACCTCAATTTTAGCTGAAAAAATCACTTTTTTTCACACATTTTGGTGTGGGAAAGATGTGGCATCACCGGGCTCACACAAATTTACCACCACCCAGTGTTCCCCCAGGTGTCACGGTAAAAATGGTGCCTCACTTGTGTGGGAGGCCCAAGTACCCGCGGCAGGCAAGGGCCCAAAACGTAGTGAGGCGACATCAAAATGGCCTATCGCTAAACCACATTGTTATGCTAGGGGGGTCACTTGGGTTTTTGGCCCGGTGCTCGGCCGCCATCTAGGGAAACCTACCAAACCCACGCATTTCTGAAAACTAGACACCCGGCGGCTTCCAGGGAGGTATGGCTTGCGTGGATCCCCCAATGTTTCCTTACCCAGAATCCCCTGCAAACCTCAATTTTAGCTGAAAAAATCACTTTTTTCACACATTTTGGTGTGGGAAAGATGTGGCATCACCGGGCTCACACAAATTTACCACCACCCAGCGTTCCCCCAGGTCTCACGGTAAAAATGGTTCCTCACTTGTGTGGGTGGCCCAAGTACCCGCGGCAGGCAAGGGCCCAAAACGTAGTGAGGCGACATCAAAATGGCCTATCGCTAAAACACCTGGTTTTGCAAGGGGAGTCACTTGGGTTTTTGGCCCGGCGCTCGGCGGCCATCTAGGGAAACCTACCAAACCCACGCATTTCTGAAAACTAGACAACCGGCGGCTTCCAGGGAGGTATGGCTTGTGTGGATCCCCCAACGTTTCCTTACCCAGAATCCCCTGCAAACCTCAATTTTAGCTGAAAAAATCACTTTTTTCATACATTTTGGTGTGGGAAAGTTGTGGCATTACCGGGCTCACACAAATTTACCACCACCCAGCGTTCCCCCAGGTCTCCCGGTAAAAATGGTGCCTCACTTGTGTGGGAGGCCCAAGTACCCGCGGCAGGCAAGGGCCCAAAACGTAGTGAGGCGACATCAAAATGGCCTATCGCAAAACCACCTGGTTTTGCAAGGGGGGTCACTTGGGTTTTTGGCCCGGTGCTCGGCGGCCATCTAGGGAAACCTACCAAACCCATGCATTTCTGAAAACTAGACAACCGGCGGCTTCCAGGGAGGTATGGCTTGTATGGATCCCCCAACGTTTCCTTACCCAGAATCCCCTGCAAACCTCAATTTTAGCTAAAAAAATCACTTTTTTCTTGCATTTTGGTGTGGGAACGTTGTGGCATCACCGGGCTCACACAAATTTACCACCACCCAGTGTTCCCCCAGGTGTCACGGTAAAAATGGTGCCTCACTTGTGTGGGAGGCCCAAGTACCCGCGGCAGGCAAGGGCCCAAAACGTAGTGAGGCGACATCAAAATGGCCTATCGCTAAACCACATTGTTATGCTAGGGGGGTCACTTGGGTTTTTGGCCCGGTGCTCGGCCGCCATCTAGGGAAACCTACCAAACCCACGCATTTCTGAAAACTAGACACCCGGCGGCTTCCAGGGAGGTATGGCTTGCGTGGATCCCCCAACGTTTCCTTACCCAGAATCCCCTGCAAACCTCAATTTTAGCTGATAAAATCACTTTTTTCATACATTTTGGTGTGGGAAAGTTGTGGCATCACCAGGATCACACAAATTTACCACCACCCAGCATTCCCCCAGGTCTCCCGGGAAAAATGGTGCCTCATTTGCATGGGAGGCCCAAGTACCCGCGGCAGGCAAGGGCCCAAAACGTAGTGAGGCGACATCAAAATGGCCTATCGCTAAACCACCTGGTTTTGCAAGGGGGGTCACTTGGGTTTTTGGCCCGGCGCTCGGCGGACATCTAGGGAAACCTACCAAACCCATGCATTTCTGAAAACTAGACACCCGGCGGCTTCCAGGGAGGTATGGCTTGTGTGGATCCCCCAACGTTTCCTTACCCAGAATCCCCTGCAAACCTCAATTTTAGCTGAAAAAATCACTTTTTTCACACATTTTGGTGTGGGAAAGTTGTGGCATTACCGGGCTCACACAAATTTACCACCACCCAGCGTTCCCCCAGGTCTCCCGGTAAAAATGGTGCCTCACTTGTGTGGGAGGCCCAAGTACCCGCGGCAGGCAAGGGCCCAAAACGTAGTGAGGCGACATCAAAATGGCCTATAGCAAAACCACCTGGTTTTGCAAGGGGGGTCACTTGGGTTTTTGGCCCGGTGCTCGGCGGCCATCTAGGGAAACCTACCAAACCCATGCATTTCTGAAAACTAGACAACCGGCGGCTTCCAGGGAGGTATGGCTTGCATGGATCCCCTAACGTTTCCTTACCCAGAATCCCCTGCAAACCTCAATTTTAGCTAAAAAAATCACTTTTTTCTTGCATTTTGGTGTGGGAAAGTTGTGGCATCACCGGGCTCACACAAATTTACCACCACCCAGCATTCCCCCAGGTCTCCCGGTAAAAATGGTGCCTCACTTGTGTGGGAGGCCCAAGTACCCGCGGCAGGCAAGGGCCCAAAACGTAGTGAGGCGACATCAAAATGGCCTTTCGCAAAACCACCTGGTTTTGCAAGGGGGGTCAGTTGGGTTTTTGGCCCGGTGCTCGGGGGCCATCAAGGGAAGCCTACCAAACCCACGCATTTCTGAAAACTAGACACCCAGCGGCTTCCAGAGAGGTATGGCTTGCGTGGATCCCCCAACGTTTCCTTACCCAGAATCCCCTGCAAACCTCAATTTTAGCTGAAAAAATCACTTTTTTTACACACATTTTGATGTGGGAAAGATGTGGCATCACCGGGCTCACACAAATTTACCACCACCCAGTGTTCCCCCAGGTGTCACGGTAAAAATGGTGCCTCACTTGTGTGGGAGGCCCAAGTACCCGCGGCAGGCAAGGGCCCAAAACGTAGTGAGGCGACTTCAAAATGGCCTATCGCTAAACCACATTGTTATGCTAGGTGGGTCACTTGGGTTTTTGGCCCGGTGCTCGGCCGCCATCTAGGGAAACCTATCAAACCCACGCATTTCTGAAAACTAGACACCCGGCGGCTTCCAGGGAGGTATGGCTTGCGTGGATCCCCCAATGTTTCCTTACCCAGAATCCCCTGCAAACCTCAATTTTAGCTGAAAAAAATCACTTTTTTCACACATTTTGGTGTGGGAAAGATGTGGCATCACCGGGCTCACACAAATTTACCACCACCCAGCGTTCCCCCAGGTCTCACGGTAAAAATGGTTCCTCACTTGTGTGGGTGGCCCAAGTACCCGCGGCAGGCAAGGGCCCAAAACGTAGTGAGGCGACATCAAAATGGCCTATCGCTAAAACACCTGGTTTTGCAAGGGGAGTCACTTGGGTTTTTGGCCCGGCGCTCGTCGGCCATCTAGGGAAACCTACCAAACCCACGCATTTCTGAAAACTAGACAACCGGCGGCTTCCAGGGAGGTATGGCTTGTGTGGATCCCCCAACGTTTCCTTACCCAGAATCCCCTGCAAACCTCAATTTTAGCTGAAAAAATCACTTTTTTCATACATTTTGGTGTGGGAAAGTTGTGGCATTACCGGGCTCACACAAATTTACCACCACCCAGCGTTCCCCCAGGTCTCCCAGTAAAAATGGTGCCTCACTTGTGTGGGAGGCCCAAGTACCCGCGGCAGGCAAGGGCCCAAAACGTAGTGAGGCGACATCAAAATGGCCTATCGCAAAACCACCTGGTTTTGCAAGGGGGGTCACTTGGGTTTTTGGCCCGGTGCTCGGCGGCCATCTAGGGAAACCTACCAAACCCATGCATTTCTGAAAACTAGACAACCGGCGGCTTCCAGGGAGGTATGGCTTGTATGGATCCCCCAACGTTTCCTTACCCAGAATCCCCTGCAAACCTCAATTTTAGCTAAAAAAATCACTTTTTTCTTGCATTTTGGTGTGGGAACGTTGTGGCATCACCGGGCTCACACAAATTTACCACCACCCAGTGTTCCCCCAGGTGTCACGGTAAAAATGGTGCCTCACTTGTGTGGGAGGCCCAAGTACCCGCGGCAGGCAAGGGCCCAAAACGTAGTGAGGCGACATCAAAATGGCCTATCGCTAAACCACATTGTTATGCTAGGGGGGTCACTTGGGTTTTTGGCCCGGTGCTCGGCCGCCATCTAGGGAAACCTACCAAACCCACGCATTTCTGAAAACTAGACACCCGGCGGCTTCCAGGGAGGTATGGCTTGCGTGGATCCCCCAACGTTTCCTTACCCAGAATCCCCTGCAAACCTCAATTTTAGCTGAAAAAATCACTTTTTTCACACATTTTGGTGTGGGAAAGATGTGGCATCACCGGGCTCACACAAATTTACCACCACCCAGCGTTCCCCCAGGTCTCACGGTAAAAATGGTTCCTCACTTGTGTGGGTGGCCCAAGTACCCGCGGCAGGCAAGGGCCCAAAACGTAGTGAGGCGACATCAAAATGGCCTATCGCTAAAACACCTGGTTTTGCAAGGGGGGTCACTTGGGTTTTTGGCCCGGCGCTCGGCGGCCATCTAGGGAAACCTACCACACCCATGCATTTCTGAAAACTAGACACCCGGCGGCTTCCAGGGAGGTATGGCTTGTGTGGATCCCCCAACGTTTCCTTACCCAGAATCCCCTGCAAACCTCAATTTTAGCTGAAAAAATCACTTTTTTCATACATTTTGGTGTGGGAAAGTTGTGGCATTACCGGGCTCACACAAATTTACCACCACCCAGCGTTCCCCCAGGTCTCCCGGTAAAAATGG
This sequence comes from Triturus cristatus, assembly GCF_964204655.1. Lineage (NCBI taxonomy): Eukaryota > Metazoa > Chordata > Amphibia > Caudata > Salamandridae > Triturus > Triturus cristatus. The sequence continues at coordinate 1,264,145,589 of NC_140590.1, forward strand.
TGCCTCACTTGTGTGGGAGGCCCAAGTACCCGCGGCAGGCAAGGGCCCAAAACGTAGTGGGGCGACATCAAAATGGCCTATCGCAAAACCACCTGGTTTTGCAAGGGGGGTCACTTGGGTTTTTGGCCCGGTGCTCGGCGGCCATCTAGGGAAACCTACCAAACCCACGCATTTCTGAAAACTAGACAACCGGCGGCTTCCAGGGAGGTATGGCTTGTGTGGATCCCCCAACGTTTCCTTACCCAGAATCCCCTGCAAACCTCAATTTTAGCTGAAAAAATCACTTTTTTCATACATTTTGGTGTGGGAAAGTTGTGGCATTACCGGGCTCACACAAATTTACCACCACCCAGCGTTCCCCCAGGTCTCCCGGTAAAAATGGTGCCTCACTTGTGTGGGAGGCCCAAGTACCCGCGGCAGGCAAGGGCCCAAAACGTAGTGAGGCGACATCAAAATGGCCTATCGCAAAACCACCTGGTTTTGCAAGGGGGGTCACTTGGGTTTTTGGCCCGGTGCTCGGCGGCCATCTAGGGAAACCTACCAAACCCATGCATTTCTGAAAACTAGACAACCGGCGGCTTCCAGGGAGGTATGGCTTGCATGGATCCCCCAACGTTTCCTTACCCAGAATCCCCTGCAAACCTCAATTTTAGCTAAAAAAATCACTTTTTTCTTGCATTTTGGTGTGGGAAAGTTGTGGCATCACCGGGCTCACACAAATTTACCACCACCCAGCATTCCCCCAGGTCTCCCGGTAAAAATGGTGCCTCACTTGTGTGGGAGGCCCAAGTACCCGCGGCAGGCAAGGGCCCAAAACGTAGTGAGGCGACATCAAAATGGCCTATCGCAAAACCACCTGGTTTTGCAAGGGGGGTCAGTTGGGTTTTTGGCCCGGTGCTCGGGGGCCATCAAGGGAAACCTACCAAACCCACGCATTTCTGAAAACTAGACACCCAGCGGCTTCCAGAGAGGTATGGCTTGCGTGGATCCCCCAACGTTTCCTTACCCAGAATCCCCTGCAAACCTCAATTTTAGCTTAAAAAATCACTTTTTTACACACATTTTGGTGTGGGAAAGATGTGGCATCACCGGGCTCACACAAATTTACCACCACCCAGTGTTCCCCCAGGTGTCATGGTAAAAATGGTGCCTCACTTGTGTGGGAGGCCCAAGTACCCGCGGCAGGCAAGGGCCCAAAACTTAGTGAGGCGACATCAAAATGGCCTATCGCTAAACCACATTGTTATGCTAGGGGGGTCACTTGGGTTTTTGGCCCGGTGCTCGGCCGCCATCTAGGGAAACCTACCAAACCCACGCATTTCTGAAAACTAGACACCCGGCGGCTTCCAGGGAGGTATGGCTTGCGTGGATCCCCCAACGTTTCCTTACCCAGAATCCCCTGCAAACCTCAATTTTAGCTGATAAAATCACTTTTTTCATACATTTTGGTGTGGGAAAGTTGTGGCATCACCAGGATCACACAAATTTACCACCACCCAGCATTCCCCCAGGTCTCCCGGGAAAAATGGTGCCTCATTTGCATGGGAGGCCCAAGTACCCGCGGCAGGCAAGGGCCCAAAACGTAGTGAGGCGACATCAAAATGGCCTATCGCTAAACCACCTGGTTTTGCAAGGGGGGTCACTTGGGTTTTTGGCCCGGCGCTCGGCGGACATCTAGGGAAACCTACCAAACCCATGCATTTCTGAAAACTAGACACCCGGCGGCTTCCAGGGAGGTATGGCTTGTGTGGATCCCCCAACGTTTCCTTACCCAGAATCCCCTGCAAACCTCAATTTTAGCTGAAAAAATCACTTTTTTCACACATTTTGGTGTGGGAAAGTTGTGGCATTACCGGGCTCACACAAATTTACCACCACCCAGCGTTCCCCCAGGTCTCCCGGTAAAAATGGTGCCTCACTTGTGTGGGAGGCCCAAGTACCCGCGGCAGGCAAGGGCCCAAAACGTAGTGAGGCGACATCAAAATGGCCTATCGCAAAACCACCTGGTTTTGCAAGGGGGGTCACTTGGGTTTTTGGCCCGGTGCTCGGCGGCCATCTAGGGAAACCTACCAAACCCATGCATTTCTGAAAACTAGACAACCGGCGGCTTCCAGGGAGGTATGGCTTGCATGGATCCCCTAACGTTTCCTTACCCAGAATCCCCTGCAAACCTCAATTTTAGCTAAAAAAATCACTTTTTTCTTGCATTTTGGTGTGGGAAAGTTGTGGCATCACCGGGCTCACACAAATTTACCACCACCCAGCATTCCCCCAGGTCTCCCGGTAAAAATGGTGCCTCACTTGTGTGGGAGGCCCAAGTACCCGCAGCAGGCAAGGGCCCAAAACGTAGTGAGGCGACATCAAAATGGCCTTTCGCAAAACCACCTGGTTTTGCAAGGGGGGTCAGTTGGGTTTTTGGCCCGGTGCTCGGGGGCCATCAAGGGAAGCCTACCAAACCCACGCATTTCTGAAAACTAGACACCCAGCGGCTTCCAGAGAGGTATGGCTTGCGTGGATCCCCCAACGTTTCCTTACCCAGAATCCCCTGCAAACCTCAATTTTAGCTGAAAAAATCACTTTTTTTCACACATTTTGGTGTGGGAAAGATGTGGCATCACCGGGCTCACACAAATTTACCACCACCCAGTGTTCCCCCAGGCGTCATGGTAAAAATGGTGCCTCACTTGTGTGGGAGGCCCAAGTACCCGCGGCAGGCAAGGGCCCAAAACGTAGTGAGGCGACATCAAAATGGCCTATCGCTAAACCACATTGTTATGCTAGGGGGGTCACTTGGGTTTTTGGCCCGGTGCTCGGCCGCCATCTAGGGAAACCTACCAAACCCACGCATTTCTGAAAACTAGACACCCGGCGGCTTCCAGGGAGGTATGGCTTGCGTGGATCCCCCAACGTTTCCTTACCCAGAATCCCCTGCAAACCTCAATTTTAGCTGATAAAATCACTTTTTTCATACATTTTGGTGTGGGAAAGTTGTGGCATCACCAGGATCACACAAATTTACCACCACCCAGCATTCCCCCAGGTCTCCCGGGAAAAATGGTGCCTCATTTGCA